>NC_064621.1:143829520-144454520 GCF_023898315.1 Schistocerca nitens | reverse complement strand
CATCCGGTAGCTCTACCATATGAATTGGAATTCTCTGATGATAAAATCCATGTTCTAAAGGACGATCGGCCTGGAATATTGCAGCAGCTTTATGCAGATTTCTATCATCATTTAGATTTGGTCATAACACAAGATTTTTCTGGGATTAGGAGCAATTAGAGAAGGGGCGGTGTGTATTGTTAAAGAAGGAGATGTGTGGATTACCGAGCTGTTAGCTACGAAGTAAATTCTCCAAATTCATCACTGGTAGGCATGGTGTTAACTCGAAGCTACCTTTTCGTCTACACGCGAACGACAGTGCGACAGCAAGAGGAATACTGGAGAAAATCGGCAAGGAATCATTGGCAATCATTTCTAGAAAATACAAGCATCCGGTAGCTCTACCAAATAAATTGGAATTCTCTGACGCTAAAATCCATGTTCAAATGGACGAGCGGCCTGGATCATTGCAGCAGCTTTATGCAGACTTCTATTATCTTTTGGATTTGGTCATAACACAAGATTTTGCTGGTATTAGGAGCAATTAGAGAAGGGGCGGTGTGTAATGTTAAAGAAGGAGATGTGTGGATAACCTAGCTGTTAGCTACGAAGTAAATTCTCCAAATTCATCACTGGTAGGCATGGTGTTAACTCGAAGCTACCTTTTCGTCTACACGCGAACGACAGTGCGACACCAACAGGAATGCTGGAGAAAGTCGGCAAGCAATCATTGGCAATCATTTCTAGAAAATACAAGCATCCGGTAGCTCTACCATATGATTTGGAATTCTCTTATGTTAAAATCCATGTTCTAATGGACGACCGGCCTGGAATATTGCACCAGCTATATGCAGACTTCTATTATCTTTTGGATTTGGTCATAACACAAGATGTTTCTGGGATTAGGAGCAATTAGAAAAGGGGCGGTGTATAGTGTTGAAGAAGGAGATGTGTGGATAACCGAGCTGCTAGCTACGAAGTAAATTCACCAAATTCATCACTGGTAGGCATAGTGTTAACTCGAAGCTACTTTTCGTCTACACGCGAACGACAGTGCGGCAGCAAGAGGAATACTGGAGAAAATCGGCAAGGAATCATAGGAAAACATTTCTAGAAAATACAAGCATCCGGTATCTCTACCATATTAACTGGAATTCGCTGATGTTGAAATCCATGTTCTAATGGACGAGCGGCCTGGAATATTGCAGCAGCTATATGCAGACTTCTATTATCTTTTGGATTCGGTCATAACACAAGATTTTTCTGGTATTAGGAGCAATTAGAGAAGGGGCGGTGTGTATTGTTAAAGAAGGAGATGTGTGGATAACCGAGCTGTTAGCTACGAAGTAAATTCTCCAAATTCATCACTGGAAGGCATGGTGTTAACTCGAAGCTACCTTTTCGTCTACACGCGAACGATAGTGCGACAGCAAGAGGAATACTGGAGAAAATCGGCAAGGAATCATAGGAAATCATTTCTAGAAAATACAAGCATCCCGTAGCTCTACCATATGAATTGGAATTCTCTGATGTTAAAATCCATGTTCTAATGGACGAGCGGCCCGGAATATTGCAGCAGCTTTATGCAGACTTCTATTATCTTTTGGATTTGGTCATAACACAAGATATTTCTGGGATTAGGAGCAATTAGAGAGTGGGTGGTGCGTAATGTTAAAGATGGAGATGTGTGGATAACCGAGCTGTTAGCTACGAAGTAATTTCTCCAAATTCAACACTGGTAGAAATGGTGTTAACTCGAAGCTACTTTTCGTCTACACGCGAACGACAGTGCGACAGCAAGAGGAATATTGGAGAAAATCGTCAAGGAATCATTTGCAATCATTTCTAGAAAATACAAGCATCCGGTATCTCTACCATATTAACTGGAATTCTCTGATGTTAAAATCCATGTTCTAATGGACGAGCGGCCTGGAATATTGCAGCAGCTTTATGCAGACTTCTATTGTCTTTTGGATTTGGTCATAACACAAGATTTCTCTGGGATTAGGAGCAATTAGAGAAGGGGCGGTGAGTAATGTTAAAGAAGGAGATGTGTGGATAACCGAGCTGTTAGCTACGAAGTAAATTCTCCAAATTCATCACTGGTAGGCATGGTGTTAACTCGAGGCTACCTTTTCGTCTACACGCGAACGACAGTGCGACAGCAAGAGGAATACTGGAGAAAATCGGCAAGGAATCATAGGAAATCATTTCTAGAAAATACAAGCATCCGGTAGCTCTACCATATAAATTGGAATTCTCTGATGTTAAAATCCATGTTCTAATGGACTAGCGGCCTGGAATATTGCAGCAGCTTTATGCAGACTTCTATTACCTGTTGGATTTGGTCATAACACAAGATTTTTCTGCGATTAGGGGCAATTAGAGAAGGAGCGGAGTGTAATGTTAAAGAAGGAGATGTGTGGATAACCGAGCTGTTAGCTACGAAGTAAATTGTCCAAATTCATCACTGGTAGGCATGGTGTTAACTCGAAGCTACCTTTTCGTCTACATGCGAACGACAGTGCGACAGCAAGAGGAATACTGGTGAAGATCGGCAAGGAATCACAGGAAATCATTTCTAGAAAATACAAGAATCCGGTAGCTCTACCATATAAATTAGAATTCTCTGATGTTGAAATCCATGTTCTAATGGACGAGCGGCCTGGAATATTACAGCAGCTTTATGCCGACCTCTATTATCTTTAGCATTTGGTCATAACACAAGATTTTTCTGGGATTAGGAAAAATTAGAGAAGGGGCGGTGTGTAATGTTAAAAAAGGAGATGTGTGGATAACCGAGCTGTTAGCTACGAAGGAAATTCTCCAAATTCATCACTGGTAGACATGGTGTTAACTCGAAGCTACTTTTCGTCTACACGCGAACGACAGTGCGACAGCAAGCGGAATACTGGAGAAAATCGGCAAGGAATCATTGGCAATCATTTCTAGAAAATGAAAGCATCCGGTAGCTCTACCATATGAATTGATATTCTCTGATGTTAAAATCCATGTTCTAATGGACGAGCGGCCTGGAATATTGCAGCAGCTTTATGCAGACTTCTATAATGTTTTGGATTTGGTCATAACACAAGATTTCTCTGGGATTAGGAGCAATTAGAGAAGGGGCGGTGTGTAATGTTAAAGAAGGAGATGTGTGGATAACCGAGCTGTTAGCTACGAAGTAAATTCTCCAAATTCATCACTGGTAGGCATGGTGTTAACTCGAAGCTACCTTTTCGTCTACACGCGAACGACAGTGCAACAGCAAGAGGAATACTGGAGAAAATCGGCAAGGAATCATAGGAAATCATTTCGAGAAAATACAAGCATCCGGTAGCTCTACCATATGAATTGGAATTCTCTGATGATAAAATCCATGTTCTAAAGGACGATCGGCCTGGAATATTGCAGCAGCTTTATGCAGATTTCTATCATCATTTAGATTTGGTCATAACACAAGATTTTTCTGGGATTAGGAGCAATTAGAGAAGGGGCGGTGTGTATTGTTAAAGAAGGAGATGTGTGGATTACCGAGCTGTTAGCTACGAAGTAAATTCTCCAAATTCATCACTGGTAGGCATGGTGTTAACTCGAAGCTACCTTTTCGTCTACACGCGAACGACAGTGCGACAGCAAAAGGAATATAGGAGAAAATCGCCAAGGAATCATAGGAAATCATTTCTGGAAAATACAAGCATCCGGTAGCTCTACCATATGAATTGGAATTCTCTGATGTTAAAATCCATGTTCTAAAGGACGATCGGCCTGGAATATTGCAGCAGCTTTATGCAGACTTCTATTATCTTTTGGATTTGGTCATAACACAAGATATTTCTGGGATTAGGAGATTAGAGGGGGGGTGGCGTGTAATGTTAAAGATGGAGATGTGTGGATAACCGAGCTGTTAGCTACGAAGTAAATTCTCCAACTTCATCACTGGTAGACATGGTGTTAACTCGAAGCTACTTTTCGTCTACACGCGAACGACAGTGCGACAGCAAGAGGAATACTGGAGAAAATCGGCAAGGAATCATTGGCAATCATTTCTAGAAAATACAAGCATCCGGTAGCTCTACCATATAAATTGGAATTCTTTGAAGTTTAAATCCATGTTCTAATGGCCTAGCGGCCTGGAATGTTGCAGCAGCTTTATGCAGACTTCTATTATCTTTTGGATTTGGTCATAATGTAACACCATAGCTCTAATGATCTACTGATTTATTTTGCTTTTATTTATTTAATGTTACTTCTGTAAATGTGTGTGTGATTGAATGGGTAACACATAACTGTATATTTCTTTATTTGTTAATATGTGCAATAGTTCTGTGTTATCCAATGCGTTTGTTTGTTGTTATGTAAACTGCTGATCCTCACTTAGGAATCTTAGCAATTATTGCACCATAAGGTGTAGTGGTTCCCCACGGGAACAGTATTGCATCAGAATGCGCAAATTGTGTTTGGCCTTGCGGAAAAAGGTGGGACTGGTAGCCACCAGTCGGAGAGCGCACGGAGACGGAGCAAGTCGGAAAGCACACGGAGACGGAGACGGAAGCCGTCGTAGACGAGCCACCAGACGGACACGAGTTACGAGTCCGTGCTATTCCATGGGAAAGACGCATATTGTGCTGATTTCCAAGAGAGGATTTTCATGTTTCTCTCCAAGGGCTCGAATAGTTGGAAATATTCTGGAATTTGTCTCTATCATCGCCATCAAGAAATCGGCCTGCAATTCCACCTACCTGCATGCAGTTGCCACCACATTGCGCAATCATTGCTTCATAGTGACATTATGATGTACGGTGAAGGATCAGCTTAAAGGATGTGCTAATGTGCTGAAATATAAGGTAATTTATATCTGAATTTGTGTATCTACCTTGACTTTTCTCCTCATCATAACCTCTTAGGATCCTCACCGTTTGGACTATACTGATTACCGAGTGTCCTTACTGAAAGTACATTGGAGCCTAGAGTGATTTTGTTAATTAAAGCCTCTTGAACTGAAAAATAATTTTCCTAGTGAAAACTGCTTATTAACGTGTTGTTGCCAACTTCAAGTAAAAGTTCCTAAGACTGAGGCTTATAATGTTTCTTGCTTAGTAAATGATTACATTACTGCTTATTATTGCAAATCGCAGAAGGTGAGTCAGTGTCTTGTATATATGTTCTTTCTGTGTCTCACTGTAGTAAAAGTGGAAAACTGCAATAGTAGGAAATTATATATTCAGGTTTACTCTTTCTCTCTCTCGTGTATTAGAAGTGCATATTAATAATAACGTTATAAAGACAAGTCACTTTGTGTAAAGTAATAGTGTGTTTTTAGTAGATGTTATAATTTTGCAAATTGCTTCTGCTGCTCTAATTGTTGGTTTCAACTTTATCATATGTATATGTATGTATCAGAGTTAATTGCACTCGCTTGTGGTCAAGTATAGGTTGTGTTTATCTGTTAAAATTATTAATTACTATTTTCTTCAACGAGAATGTTGATCATTCTTTTGCCTAGTTAGGCTGGCGGCCGTTTTACCATTATCAGTTTAACAGTGCAGGAAGGCAATTTCTTCGTTAGTCACTGTTTAATTAGTTACGCAATTCTGACTTTCATTTCCGATAAGCCACTTTCGTTAGGTACAACATGGTCAAACAACAAAATTCCTCTCAGAGGGTAACACTGTTCTGAGTGCGTTATACCATAATTACTATAACAAAATAATTTTGTTTTGTAAACTGACTCCTACTTTGGGGTTATGGTGTAATAGTAGCAGAGTGTAGTGTTATACGTGGCTTTTCTTTGACAGGATTACTTTTTCTGTTAGGACATAATAAGTAATATACCAAACTTGGTATTTGATTACGCAAGCTACGTAAACATTGCGCCACCACGCAGCCCAGTAGTGTTATATGTGGCGCCGCGTGACAGGACGTTGTTCAGTCTGCACCTACAGACGAAAAAAAAAAAAAAAAAAAAAATTATAAGTAGTTAGCCTTTTACTAACATAGAGTGAACATAAAACGTCCAGCGGCACGAACCTGTGCATTATTTGAGAGACCGGATAGTGAAAGTTCAGTTTAAATCGAAAATAAAAAGTATCAGTACTGAACAGTAATTAAAATGGACAGGAAACTAGAAATGAATCTAGATACGCGAGATCAGAATGTAACCGAAAGCAGTTCAGGCAGCACACCAACAGATGCCACTACACGCGAGTTAAATTACGTACGTTCTCACGCAGACGTCAATAAACAGATCGAAGCTATGTGTGTCGCGCGTTCTAAGCAAGACAGTATGAGCGACGTTGTGGAAGACAGTGGCTATGCTAATGAATCGCGGGATATGTTTGAATCACCAAAAACTGAAAGGAAAGTAGATCTTGAACAGAAAAATGTAGCAGAACCTAAAAGTGAAAAGAATTCAGATATGTTAGAATTGTTAAAAATGTTGTCTGCACAAATTGCAGCACAGGGACAGCAAAATGCTGCGCAAAATGACAATATTAGTAAACAAATGCAAGAGCAAGGAAAGAATCTTAGTAAACAGATTGAGAAGGTTGATGTAAAAGTAGACATTGTGAGTAATGAAATTAAAAACCTTAAAAGCGAAATTACTGTCATCAATGGCAATATTGCCAATGTACAAGGACAAATCGATGACATTAACGAAAGATTTGACACTGAAGTAATTAAAATACAAGATCAAATAGAACCCTTAGTCATCACTAAAGTGGACGAAAAGGTATTCGGTATTAAATCCGAAATACAAACTGAATGTAACGTGGAATTTGCGCAGATTAAACAGTCTGTAACAGAAACAAGTAGAGAATTAACCAAACAGATTGTTACTTGCGAAAAGAAGTGTGAACATAACACTTCACAAATCCAAGGCAAAGTGCATGACTTGGAAATAAAAATACAAACAGGACCTACACATTTTACTGAAAAAATGCCTTTCAGTAAAATATTAGAGGGCGAGGAAAAATTCGACCCTGCAAAGAGATATATCGGTTGGCACCCTCTTGATTTTGTAAAGAATTGCGAAAGAAATTTTCCTGAATATTTGACTGACCAGGAAAAAATTAATGTTGTAATCAGTGCATTAACAGGAGAAGCAAAAAGGTGGGGGTTGAATCTGGATACAAACCAGATGTCTTTTGAAAGCTTTAAACAAAAATTTATTGACGAGTACTGGTCAGAACGAAAACAAGACCAGTTGTGGCGTGAGTTCCTAATGGCCAGGGTGTATGATACCAGGGGTAGACAAACTATGAAAGAGTTTTGCGAATCGTGGTACAGGAAACTGATACATTTGAAAGCAAGAAGGACTGAAGCCGAGATCGTTTGGGTTCTTTGGCAGAAACTGCCTGAGGATTCTAAACGGTATGTTGGGAGTACCCACAGTAGTTTTTCTGTATTTCTGGAAAGGGTAGAAGATGAAGATCACTGGCGAAGAAATCGCGATTCCCGTCCACGTAATAACAACAATTATTCGCGAGAAAGTAATGACCAAGCTGAACGACACGAAAATGATAAATTTCGTGTAAATACGGTTCAAAGAGGTCGCGCGAGAGGTAGAGGAAATTATACGATGCGTGGCAGAGGGTACATGACGCGGAATTTCCAAACTAGAGACGAAATGGAAAACTGAAAACCGCGTGTGTTACGGGTCAGATTCACGCGGAAACCGGTTTTGGGCCCAAAGAAAAGATGTCAAATATTAGATTCGAGAAGGAAAGATGTAAACTACGGGGCAGGAAGTTTAAGGCCGCGCCTATAGCAGATGGGCGCGAAATGTTACGTAGTGGCATTCCCAGTACGCAGTTGCGTGACCGTTCGTCCTCGGGCCAGCGGTTGCCGGAGCAGCGTACATTGTATTTGGCAGCAGACACAAACAGCAGACGTCAGAACAAGATGGCTGCCGTAGAGAGAAACAGGAGAGGCGGGATCGGACACTTCCGATGGCCGGTTTCAGTAGTAGATGAGTGTAAAAATGAAAATAAAGTTAATATGTCATATAATAAGGATAACTTAGTATCGGAATCGTGCGAAAAGACTTTATTAAAGAACGAAAGGGAGGCAGAAAAGGCGAGTGAAAAGGGAAATATTGGCACTGTTATTGATGTGTGTGAGGTAAAAGACGTAGATATGAGGGAAGTTATGATGAATAAAGAGGCAAGGGAGGTAGAATATGCCACGCAAAAGACGTGTGCACAACGAAAAATACGTGAAAATGATGTAAAGGAGGACGTTAGTGAACATGACATTATAAGCAGTGCAGACGAAATTGTTGTTGATGGAAAGGTATTTTATGATTCTAATGCAGAAGGGTCTAGTAAATATTTCGCACAATTACCTGAGAATGATAATAAAGAGGAAAATGAAATGAAAGTTATCGAAATATATGACGATTATACTAAATATGAAGTTAAGGCTGAAATCGTTCAAAGTGATATAACAGAAGTGTCTGACTGTCCAAATGATGTGCATTATGTAGAAAATGAGTCGAAAAACGAAGTGGTTGAAACATCTAGTGATAATCTGCCTCACTGTTTAAAAGTTGCTTTCCTACTAGAATCTGATAACGAAAATGAAATCAGTGATAGTTCAGATGATGAAGGGTATATGAATATAGATCAAAATGAATATACTAACTTTCTCTATTGTTCAAAAGTTGAGTACTTAAGTGAATCTGATGGTGAGGAAGGGAGTAGTGATGACTCCAGTGAAGATGAATTTTCAGGTGTAAATGAAAGTGAATATACTTTTACTGAAAGAGGGTATGAGAAAATTAGTGACATTTTTCCAAAGCAAGATATAGAAAGTAGAACTGGGCCGAAACCGAATGAATTATTCAATAATGTAACACAGGGGCATAATTTACAGGAACCCCCAGATGATACTATACTGGGGCAAGCCTTAATAAATGTTTTAACTGAGTGTGAATTACAGGAACGAAAAGAACCACCTGATAAAATAATAGCAGGACAGGAGATGTTATATCTTGCTAAAGATTTTAAAATTCCAAAACCTAAAAAGCCACCTGATGAAACAAAACGTTGGCAAGATCTGGATAGCTTAGTGAAAGATGTAGCAAGTAGGAGGCCTAAAAAGCCACCAGATTTAAGTGACTGTTTTAATGAACCATAAGAGTGCCTGGTTAATAAAGAGACAGGGGGCAGGATACTGTATGTATATATATTTTTAATATAATGCATGACTTTATTATTATTGTATCTGAGTGTTACCCGAAGGTGAATGTTGTTTTGTTGATCCTGAGACCTGTGGGAGGTTGCTTATTATTTGAACTGTACTGTGTGACTCTGCTTAGGAACTGTTTCAATTTTAAATGGATACTTACTGTTGCCAGTCTAATTATGAAATAGGGCAATATAGTGTGACAAACCTGAAAACTTTATGAATAATGATGCTTATAGTAACTTAATGAGAGTGCAAAGAACTCCAAAAGGATAATAATTTATTTCTAATGTACTTACAAAATTAGAAAGGACTTATGTTTGCACCATGTTGTGTATTTAAAAGTACATGTCCTCAGATGAGGTTTGTTAAGCCTCAGGGGACATGCATTCTTTGCATTGTCAGGTGCCTGACGAGCACCAGGGACCCGAGTTGTTGCCAGCACTACTTCCGTTTCTTTTCGTGCTGCCAATCTTCCTCTTCATCATTCAGAACTTTTACTATCTTCTTTCCTTCTTCTCTATCAGAGTAAAATGAAAAGTGTAGAAATAATGTAAGATACTGTGTATTGGTTGTGGACAAGTATATTGGGCACACTAGAAAATGACCAATATGAATGTAATTATTGTGAATATTGTAAAAGGAAAAAATGTAATAGGAATGTAAAAGGAAAAATATGGATGAGAAATGGTAAGAATATTGAAAACAAGGTAAATAAATGCCACAATATGACTAAATGTAAATGTTTTGAAAAATGTTCTGTGTCAAAATTGAGGAGAGAAACCTGATTAATATGTGTAAAGTAGATATGAGATATATGTGTCTAGTGCCACAAAGAGTAGGCAGAAGTCACTTACAGAAGGACGTAAAGTTACTGTTCTGATTTTGACATATTTGATAACCTAAATGTGTAATTATACTGAATACTGACTTTAGAAGAAATATTGATGAGTAAGAAAGAGGGGAGAAAAACTATAAATCAGGGACTTAAATAATCCCTGAACATTGTCATTATGCCAAAAATGTCATTTAAAATTTTCTTGACCAATGTATATATTTTCTGAAGTTGTCATTTGAAAAGAAATGGTTTTGTTGCCAGTGTCTAATAACTGTTTCAAAGTTGCAGGTATCATGTTTTATACCATTAATGCAATTTGTACCAAAAGTGTGACAGAATGATGAAAAACTTGAAGATGATGATAATGAACTGCTCAAAAGTATGTTGTTGGGCAATGAAACAAGATAAATGAATAAAAATGCTGTGGTCCTGAAATTAAGGACTACCAAATATGCTGTGTTGAGCAGTAGCCAAAGGACTTGCCATTGTGGGGCAAGGAGCTGATACGTGGGCATGAACTGCCAAACCTAAAGTGTGTTTTTGTGCCTAAATGTTTATAAAGACTGCCAAAACAAAAATGGGCAGAATGTGTATAACTTGGACTGCTAGTGCTGAGGCAAGCAGTGAAGTAAGTTAGGTTTTTTGCTCAATGAGCTATGAACTGACTATTCTTTCTGCAGTCAGTGAGAACTTATTATAAAATAAAAATGGATTATAATTCAAATGGACGTAGATGTTTGTTTTGGACTGCCTTGTTTTAAAATTACAGCAGTGATGATTAAAGATAGGATCTGAATAGGTTAATGTGTTTATGTGCAACAAACATTTTGGACTGCTATTAATGAAGAGCAGCTTTAAAGTTAACTATTTTGAGAAAACCTTGAAAAAGTACTATAATCATTAACATGCTTGTGTGTTTGAATATTTACATTCCTTTAAAAATATTGAATGATAAATTTCTGCTTTGTTAGGTTAAAATGTTCTGTGCTATTGTATGTGTGTTTATTTTCTTTGAAAGCTATACCTATTCTACTAATGTATAGATTATTTTGTGTACTGTTTGTCTTTTTTTTAAACTATATGTGTGTGAAATGAACATGCTTAAAGGTATCCTGTGTAATGATGAAAATTAATTTCCTTAAACCAGTCTGTGGATGAAAATTAGTGTAAATGTCTCAATTTTTCTTAATGTATATGCTGTATGTCTGTAATATGTATTTTTTTTTTTTTCTTCCCAACTGAAGTTGGATGGTATAATTTCTTTTCTGTAGCCACCACCACTTAGGTGTTATGGATGTTTCCTTGAAGTGTCCCTTACAGGAAACTTCAACGAAACATGGGGCATGTGTAACACCATAGCTCTAATGATCTACTGATTTATTTTGCTTTTATTTATTTAATGTTACTTCTGTAAATGTGTGTGTGATTGAATGGGTAACACATAACTGTATATTTCTTTATTTGTTAATATGTGCAAAAGTTCTGTGTTATCCAATGCGTTTGTTTGTTGTTATGTAAACTGCTGATCCTCACTTAGGAATCTTAGCAATTATTGCACCATAAGGTGTAGTGGTTCCCCACGGGAACAGTATTGCATCAGAATGCGCAAATTGTGTTTGGCCTTGCGGAAAAAGGTGGGACTGGTAGCCACCAGTCGGAGAGCGCACGGAGACGGAGCAAGTCGGAAAGCACACGGAGACGGAGACGGAAGCCGTCGGAGACGAGCCACCAGACGGACACGAGTTACGAGTCCGTGCTATTCCATGGGAAAGACGCATATTGTGCTGATTTCCAAGAGAGGATTTTCATGTTTCTCTCCAAGGGCTCGAATAGTTGGAAATATTCTGGAATTTGTCTCTATCATCGCCATCAAGAAATCGGCCTGCAATTCCACCTACCTGCATGCAGTTGCCACCACATTGCGCAATCATTGCTTCATAGTGACATTATGATGTACGGTGAAGGATCAGCTTAAAGGATGTGCTAATGTGCTGAAATATAAGGTAATTTATATCTGAATTTGTGTATCTACCTTGACTTTTCTCCTCATCATAACCTCTTAGGATCCTCACCGTTTGGACTATACTGATTACCGAGTGTCCTTACTGAAAGTACATTGGAGCCTAGAGTGATTTTGTTAATTAAAGCCTCTTGAACTGAAAAATAATTTTCCTAGTGAAAACTGCTTATTAACGTGTTGTTGCCAACTTCAAGTAAAAGTTCCTAAGACTGAGGCTTATAATGTTTCTTGCTTAGTAAATGATTACATTACTGCTTATTATTGCAAATCGCAGAAGGTGAGTCAGTGTCTTGTATATATGTTCTTTTTGTGTCTCACTGTAGTAAAAGTGGAAAACTGCAATAGTAGGAAATTATATATTCAGGTTTACTCTTTCTCTCTCTCGTGTATTAGAAGTGCATATTAATAATAACGTTATAAAGACAAGTCACTTTGTGTAAAGTAATAGTGTGTTTTTAGTAGATGTTATAATTTTGCAAATTGCTTCTGCTGCTCTAATTGTTGGTTTCAACTTTATCATATGTATATGTATGTATCAGAGTTAATTGCACTCGCTTGTGGTCAAGTATAGGTTGTGTTTATCTGTTAAAATTATTAATTACTATTTTCTTCAACGAGAATGTTGATCATTCTTTTGCCTAGTTAGGCTGGCGGCCGTTTTACCATTATCAGTTTAACAGTGCAGGAAGGCAATTTCTTCGTTAGTCACTGTTTAATTAGTTACGCAATTCTGACTTTCATTTCCGATAAGCCACTTTCGTTAGGTACAACATGGTCAAACAACAAAATTCCTCTCAGAGGGTAACACTGTTCTGAGTGCGTTATACCATAATTACTATAACAAAATAATTTTGTTTTGTAAACTGACTCCTACTTTGGGGTTATGGTGTAATAGTAGCGGAGTGTAGTGTTATACGTGGCTTTTCTTTGACAGGATTACTTTTTCTGTTAGGACATAATAAGTAATATACCAAACTTGGTATTTGATTACGCAAGCTACGTAAACATTGCGCCACCACGCAGCCCAGTAGTGTTATAATAACACAAGACTTTTCTGCGATTAGGAGCAATTAGAGAAGGGGCGGTCTGTATTGTTAAAGAAGGAGATGTGTGGATAACCGAGCTGTTAGCTACGAAGTAAATTCTCCAAATTCATCACTGGTAGGCATGGTGTTAACTCGAAGCTACCTTTTCGTCTACACGCGAACGACAGTGCGACACCAAGAGGAATACTGGAGAATATCGGCAAGGAATCATTGGCAATCATTTCTAGAAAATACAAGCATCCGGTAGCTCTACCATATAAATTGGAATTCTCTGATGTTAAAATCCATGTTCTAATGGCCGAGCGGCCTGGAATATTGCAGCATTTTTATGCAGACTTCTATTATCTTTTGGATTTGGTCATAACACAAGATTTTTCTGGTATTAGGAGCAATTAGAGAAGGGGCGGTGTGTAATGTTAAAGAAGGAGATGTGTGGATTACCGAGTTGTTAGCTACGAAGTAAATTCTCCAAATTCATCACTGGTAGGCATGGCGTTAACTCGAAGCTACCTTTTCGTCTACACGCGAACGACAGTGCGACAGCAAGAGGAATATAGGAGAAAATCGCCAAGGAATCATAGGAAATCATTTCGAGAAAATACAAGCATCCGGTAGCTCTACCATATGAATTGGAATTCTCTGATGATAAAATCCATGTTCTAAAGGACGATCGGCCTGGAATATTGCAGCAGCTTTATGCAGATTTCTATCATCATTTAGATTTGGTCATAACACAAGATTTTTCTGGGATTAGGAGCAATTAGAGAAGGGGCGGTGTGTATTGTTAAAGAAGGAGATGTGTGGATTACCGAGCTGTTAGCTACGAAGTAAATTCTCCAAATTCATCACTGGTAGGCATGGTGTTAACTCGAAGCTACCTTTTCGTCTACACGCGAACGACAGTGCGACAGCAAGAGGAATACTGGAGAAAATCGGCAAGGAATCATTGGCAATCATTTCTAGAAAATACAAGCATCCGGTAGCTCTACCAAATAAATTGGAATTCTCTGACGCTAAAATCCATGTTCAAATGGACGAGCGGCCTGGATCATTGCAGCAGCTTTATGCAGACTTCTATTATCTTTTGGATTTGGTCATAACACAAGATTTTGCTGGTATTAGGAGCAATTAGAGAAGGGGCGGTGTGTAATGTTAAAGAAGGAGATGTGTGGATAACCGAGCTGTTAGCTACGAAGTAAATTCTCCAAATTCATCACTGGTAGGCATGGTGTTAACTCGAAGCTACCTTTTCGTCTACACGCGAACGACAGTGCGACACCAACAGGAATGCTGGAGAAAGTCGGCAAGCAATCATTGGCAATCATTTCTAGAAAATACAAGCATCCGGTAGCTCTACCATATGATTTGGAATTCTCTTATGTTAAAATCCATGTTCTAATGGACGACCGGCCTGGAATATTGCACCAGCTATATGCAGACTTCTATTATCTTTTGGATTTGGTCATAACACAAGATGTTTCTGGGATTAGGAGCAATTAGAAAAGGGGCGGTGTATAGTGTTGAAGAAGGAGATGTGTGGATAACCGAGCTGCTAGCTACGAAGTAAATTCACCAAATTCATCACTGGTAGGCATAGTGTTAACTCGAAGCTACTTTTCGTCTACACGCGAACGACAGTGCGGCAGCAAGAGGAATACTGGAGAAAATCGGCAAGGAATCATAGGAAAACATTTCTAGAAAATACAAGCATCCGGTATCTCTACCATATTAACTGGAATTCGCTGATGTTGAAATCCATGTTCTAATGGACGAGCGGCCTGGAATATTGCAGCAGCTATATGCAGACTTCTATTATCTTTTGGATTCGGTCATAACACAAGATTTTTCTGGTATTAGGAGCAATTAGAGAAGGGGCGGTGTGTATTGTTAAAGAAGGAGATGTGTGGATAACCGAGCTGTTAGCTACGAAGTAAATTCTCCAAATTCATCACTGGAAGGCATGGTGTTAACTCGAAGCTACCTTTTCGTCTACACGCGAACGATAGTGCGACAGCAAGAGGAATACTGGAGAAAATCGGCAAGGAATCATAGGAAATCATTTCTAGAAAATACAAGCATCCCGTAGCTCTACCATATGAATTGGAATTCTCTGATGTTAAAATCCATGTTCTAATGGACGAGCGGCCCGGAATATTGCAGCAGCTTTATGCAGACTTCTATTATCTTTTGGATTTGGTCATAACACAAGATATTTCTGGGATTAGGAGCAATTAGAGAGTGGGTGGTGCGTAATGTTAAAGATGGAGATGTGTGGATAACCGAGCTGTTAGCTACGAAGTAATTTCTCCAAATTCAACACTGTAGAAATTGTGTTAACTCGAAGCTACTTTTCGTCTACACGCGAACGACAGTGCGACAGCAAGAGGAATATTGGAGAAAATCGTCAAGGAATCATTTGCAATCATTTCTAGAAAATACAAGCATCCGGTATCTCTACCATATTAACTGGAATTCTCTGATGTTAAAATCCATGTTCTAATGGACGAGCGGCCTGGAATATTGCAGCAGCTTTATGCAGACTTCTATTGTCTTTTGGATTTGGTCATAACACATGATTTCTCTGGGATTAGGAGCAATTAGAGAAGGGGCGGTGAGTAATGTTAAAGAAGGAGATGTGTGGATAACCGAGCTGTTAGCTACGAAGTAAATTCTCCAAATTCATCACTGGTAGGCATGGTGTTAACTCGAGGCTACCTTTTCGTCTACACGCGAACGACAGTGCGACAGCAAGAGGAATACTGGAGAAAATCGGCAAGGAATCATAGGAAATCATTTCTAGAAAATACAAGCATCCGGTAGCTCTACCAAATAAATTGGAATTCTCTGACGCTAAAATCCATGTTCTAATGGCCTAGCGGCCTGGAATGTTGCAGCAGCTTTATGCAGACTTCTATTATCTTTTGGATTTGGTCATAACACAAGACTTTTCTGCGATTAGGAGCAATTAGAGAAGGGGCGGTCTGTATTGTTAAAGAAGGAGATGTGTGGATAACCGAGCTGTTAGCTACGAAGTAAATTCTCCAAATTCATCACTGGTAGGCATGGTGTTAACTCGAAGCTACCTTTTCGTCTACACGCGAACGACAGTGCGACACCAAGAGGAATACTGGAGAATATCGGCAAGGAATCATTGGCAATCATTTCTAGAAAATACAAGCATCCGGTAGCTCTACCATATAAATTGGAATTCTCTGATGTTAAAATCCATGTTCTAATGGCCGAGCGGCCTGGAATATTGCAGCATTTTTATGCAGACTTCTATTATCTTTTGGATTTGGTCATAACACAAGATTTTTCTGGTATTAGGAGCAATTAGAGAAGGGGCGGTGAGTAATGTTAAAGAAGGAGATGTGTGGATTACCGAGTTGTTAGCTACGAAGTAAATTCTCCAAATTCATCACTGGTAGGCATGGCGTTAACTCGAAGCTACCTTTTCGTCTACACGCGAACGACAGTGCGACAGCAAGAGGAATATAGGAGAAAATCGCCAAGGAATCATAGGAAATCATTTCGAGAAAATACAAGCATCCGGTAGCTCTACCATATGAATTGGAATTCTCTGATGATAAAATCCATGTTCTAAAGGACGATCGGCCTGGAATATTGCAGCAGCTTTATGCAGATTTCTATCATCATTTAGATTTGGTCATAACACAAGATTTTTCTGGGATTAGGAGCAATTAGAGAAGGGGCGGTGTGTATTGTTAAAGAAGGAGATGTGTGGATTACCGAGCTGTTAGCTACGAAGTAAATTCTCCAAATTCATCACTGGTAGGCATGGTGTTAACTCGAAGCTACCTTTTCGTCTACACGCGAACGACAGTGCGACAGCAAGAGGAATACTGGAGAAAATCGGCAAGGAATCATTGGCAATCATTTCTAGAAAATACAAGCATCCGGTAGCTCTACCAAATAAATTGGAATTCTCTGACGCTAAAATCCATGTTCAAATGGACGAGCGGCCTGGATCATTGCAGCAGCTTTATGCAGACTTCTATTATCTTTTGGATTTGGTCATAACACAAGATTTTGCTGGTATTAGGAGCAATTAGAGAAGGGGCGGTGTGTAATGTTAAAGAAGGAGATGTGTGGATAACCGAGCTGTTAGCTACGAAGTAAATTCTCCAAATTCATCACTGGTAGGCATGGTGTTAACTCGAAGCTACCTTTTCGTCTACACGCGAACGACAGTGCGACACCAACAGGAATGCTGGAGAAAGTCGGCAAGCAATCATTGGCAATCATTTCTAGAAAATACAAGCATCCGGTAGCTCTACCATATGATTTGGAATTCTCTTATGTTAAAATCCATGTTCTAATGGACGACCGGCCTGGAATATTGCACCAGCTATATGCAGACTTCTATTATCTTTTGGATTTGGTCATAACACAAGATGTTTCTGGGATTAGGAGCAATTAGAAAAGGGGCGGTGTATAGTGTTGAAGAAGGAGGTGTGTGGATAACCGAGCTGCTAGCTACGAAGTAAATTCACCAAATTCATCACTGGTAGGCATAGTGTTAACTCGAAGCTACTTTTCGTCTACACGCGAACGACAGTGCGGCAGCAAGAGGAATACTGGAGAAAATCGGCAAGGAATCATAGGAAAACATTTCTAGAAAATACAAGCATCCGGTATCTCTACCATATTAACTGGAATTCGCTGATGTTGAAATCCATGTTCTAATGGACGAGCGGCCTGGAATATTGCAGCAGCTATATGCAGACTTCTATTATCTTTTGGATTCGGTCATAACACAAGATTTTTCTGGTATTAGGAGCAATTAGAGAAGGGGCGGTGTGTATTGTTAAAGAAGGAGATGTGTGGATAACCGAGCTGTTAGCTACGAAGTAAATTCTCCAAATTCATCACTGGAAGGCATGGTGTTAACTCGAAGCTACCTTTTCGTCTACACGCGAACGATAGTGCGACAGCAAGAGGAATACTGGAGAAAATCGGCAAGGAATCATAGGAAATCATTTCTAGAAAATACAAGCATCCCGTAGCTCTACCATATGAATTGGAATTCTCTGATGTTAAAATCCATGTTCTAATGGACGAGCGGCCCGGAATATTGCAGCAGCTTTATGCAGACTTCTATTATCTTTTGGATTTGGTCATAACACAAGATATTTCTGGGATTAGGAGCAATTAGAGAGTGGGTGGTGCGTAATGTTAAAGATGGAGATGTGTGGATAACCGAGCTGTTAGCTACGAAGTAATTTCTCCAAATTCAACACTGTAGAAATGGTGTTAACTCGAAGCTACTTTTCGTCTACACGCGAACGACAGTGCGACAGCAAGAGGAATATTGGAGAAAATCGTCAAGGAATCATTTGCAATCATTTCTAGAAAATACAAGCATCCGGTATCTCTACCATATTAACTGGAATTCTCTGATGTTAAAATCCATGTTCTAATGGACGAGCGGCCTGGAATATTGCAGCAGCTTTATGCAGACTTCTATTGTCTTTTGGATTTGGTCATAACACAAGATTTCTCTGGGATTAGGAGCAATTAGAGAAGGGGCGGTGAGTAATGTTAAAGAAGGAGATGTGTGGATAACCGAGCTGTTAGCTACGAAGTAAATTCTCCAAATTCATCACTGGTAGGCATGGTGTTAACTCGAGGCTACCTTTTCGTCTACACGCGAACGACAGTGCGACAGCAAGAGGAATACTGGAGAAAATCGGCAAGGAATCATAGGAAATCATTTCTAGAAAATACAAGCATCCGGTAGCTCTACCATATAAATTGGAATTCTCTGATGTTAAAATCCATGTTCTAATGGACGAGCGGCCTGGAATATTGCAGCAGCTTTATGCAGACTTCTATTACCTGTTGGATTTGGTCATAACACAAGATTTTTCTGCGATTAGGGGCAATTAGAGAAGGAGCGGAGTGTAATGTTAAAGAAGGAGATGTGTGGAATCCCGAGCTGTTAGCTACGAAGTAAATTCTCCAAATTCATCACTGGTAGGCATGGTGTTAACTCGAAGCTTCCTTTTCGTCTACACGCGAACGACAGTGCGACCGCAAGAGGAATACTGGAGAATATCGGCTAGGAATCATTGGCAATCATTTCTAGAAAATACAACCATCCGGTAGCTCTACCATATGAATTGGAATTCTCTGATGTTAAAAACCATGTTCTAACGGACGAGCGGCCTGGAATATTGCAGCAGCTTTATGCAGACTTCTATTATCTTTAGGATTTGGTCGTAACACAAGATTTTTCTGGGATTAGGAGCAATTAGAGAAGGGGCGGTGTGTAATGTTAAAGAAGGAGATGTGTGGATAACCGACCTGTTAGCTACGAAGTAAATTGTCCAAATTCATCACTGGTAGGCATGGTGTTAACTCTAAGCTACCTTTTCGTCTACATGCGAACGACAGTGCGACAGCAAGAGGAATACTGGTGAAGATCGGCAAGGAATCACAGGAAATCATTTCTAGAAAATACAAGAATCCGGTAGCTCTACCATATAAATTAGAATTCTCTGATGTTGAAATCCATGTTCTAATGGACGAGCGGCCTGGAATATTACAGCAGCTTTATGCCGACCTCTATTATCTTTAGCATTTGGTCATAACACAAGATTTTTCTGGGATTAGGAAAAATTAGAGAAGGGGCGGTGTGTAATGTTAAAAAAGGAGATGTGTGGATAACCGAGCTGTTAGCTACGAAGGAAATTCTCCAAATTCATCACTGGTAGACATGGTGTTAACTCGAAGCTACTTTTCGTCTACACGCGAACGACAGTGCGACAGCAAGCGGAATACTGGAGAAAATCGGCAAGGAATCATTGGCAATCATTTCTAGAAAATGAAAGCATCCGGTAGCTCTACCATATGAATTGATATTCTCTGATGTTAAAATCCATGTTCTAATGGACGAGCGGCCTGGAATATTGCAGCAGCTTTATGCAGACTTCTATAATGTTTTGGATTTGGTCATAACACAAGATTTCTCTGGGATTAGGAGCAATTAGAGAAGGGGCGGTGTGTAATGTTAAAGAAGGAGATGTGTGGATAACCGAGCTGTTAGCTACGAAGTAAATTCTCCAAATTCATCACTGGTAGGCATGGTGTTAACTCGAAGCTACTTTTCGTCTACCCGCGAACGACAGTGCGACCGCAAGAGGAATACTGGAGAATATCGGCTAGGAATCATTGGCAATCAATTCTAGAAAATACAACCATCCGGTAGCTCTACCATATAAATTGGAATTCTCTGATGTTAAAATTCATGTTCTAATGGACGAGCGGCCCGGAATATTGCAGCAGATTTATGTAGACTTCTATTATCTTTTGGATTTGTTCATAACACAAGATTTTTCTGCGATTAGGAGCAATTACAGAAGGATCGGAGTGTACTGTTAAAGAAGGAGATGTGTGGATAACCGAGCTGTTAGCTACGAAGTAAATTCTCCAAATTCATCACTGGTAGGCATGGTGTTAACTCGAAGCTTCCTTTTCGTCTACACGCGAACGACAGTGCGACAGCAAGAGGAATACTGGAGAAAATCGGCAAGGAATCATTGGCAATCATTTCTAGAAAATACAAGCATGCGGTAGCTCTACCATATGAATTGGAATTCTCGGATGTTAAAATCCATGTTCTAATGGACGACCGGCCTCGAATATTGCACCAGCTTTATGCAGACTTCTATTATCTTTTGGATTTGGTTATAACACAAGATTTTTCTGGGATTAGGAGCAATTAGAGAAGGGGCGGTGTGTAATGTTAAAGAAGGAGATGTGTGGATAACCGAGCTGTTAGCTACGAAGTAAATTCTCCAAATTCATCACTGGTAGGCATGGTGTTAACTCGAAGCTACCTTTTCGTCTACACGCGAACGACAGTGCAACAGCAAGAGGAATACTGGAGAAAATCGGCAAGCAATCATAGCAAATCATTTTCAGAAAATACAAGCATCCGGTAGCTCTACCATATGAATTGGAATTCTCTGATGATAAAATCCATGTTCTAAAGGACGATCGGCCTGGAATATTGCAGCAGCTTTATGCAGATTTCTATCATCATTTAGATTTGGTCATAACACAAGATTTTTCTGGGATTAGGAGCAATTAGAGAAGGGGCGGTGTGTATTGTTAAAGAAGGAGATGTGTGGATTACCGAGCTGTTAGCTACGAAGTAAATTCTCCAAATTCATCACTGGTAGGCATGGTGTTAACTCGAAGCTACCTTTTCGTCTACACGCGAACGACAGTGCGACAGCAAGAGGAATACTGGAGAAAATCGGCAAGGAATCATTGGCAATCATTTCTAGAAAATACAAGCATCCGGTAGCTCTACCAAATAAATTGGAATTCTCTGACGCTAAAATCCATGTTCAAATGGACGAGCGGCCTGGATCATTGCAGCAGCTTTATGCAGACTTCTATTATCTTTTGGATTTGGTCATAACACAAGATTTTGCTGGTATTAGGAGCAATTAGAGAAGGGGCGGTGTGTAATGTTAAAGAAGGAGATGTGTGGATAACCGAGCTGTTAGCTACGAAGTAAATTCTCCAAATTCATCACTGGTAGGCATGGTGTTAACTCGAAGCTACCTTTTCGTCTACACGCGAACGACAGTGCGACACCAACAGGAATGCTGGAGAAAGTCGGCAAGCAATCATTGGCAATCATTTCTAGAAAATACAAGCATCCGGTAGCTCTACCATATGATTTGGAATTCTCTTATGTTAAAATCCATGTTCTAATGGACGACCGGCCTGGAATATTGCACCAGCTATATGCAGACTTCTATTATCTTTTGGATTTGGTCATAACACAAGATGTTTCTGGGATTAGGAGCAATTAGAAAAGGGGCGGTGTATAGTGTTGAAGAAGGAGATGTGTGGATAACCGAGCTGCTAGCTACGAAGTAAATTCACCAAATTCATCACTGGTAGGCATAGTGTTAACTCGAAGCTACTTTTCGTCTACACGCGAACGACAGTGCGGCAGCAAGAGGAATACTGGAGAAAATCGGCAAGGAATCATAGGAAAACATTTCTAGAAAATACAAGCATCCGGTATCTCTACCATATTAACTGGAATTCGCTGATGTTGAAATCCATGTTCTAATGGACGAGCGGCCTGGAATATTGCAGCAGCTATATGCAGACTTCTATTATCTTTTGGATTCGGTCATAACACAAGATTTTTCTGGTATTAGGAGCAATTAGAGAAGGGGCGGTGTGTATTGTTAAAGAAGGAGATGTGTGGATAACCGAGCTGTTAGCTACGAAGTAAATTCTCCAAATTCATCACTGGAAGGCATGGTGTTAACTCGAAGCTACTTTTCGTCTACACGCGAACGACAGTGCGACAGCAAGAGGAATATTGGAGAAAATCGTCAAGGAATCATTTGCAATCATTTCTAGAAAATACAAGCATTCGGTATCTCTACCATTTGAACTGGAATTCTCTGATGTTAAAATCCATGTTCTAATGGACGAGCGGCCTGGAATATTGCAGCAGCTTTATGCAGACTTCTATTGTCTTTTGGATTTCGTCATAACACAAGATTTCTCTGGGATTAAGAGCAATTAGAGAAGGGGCGGTGAGTAATGTTAAAGAAGGAGATGTGTGGATAACCGAGCTGTTAGCTACGAAGTAAATTCTCCAAATTCATCACTGGTAGGCATGGTGATAACTCGAGGCTACCTTTTCGTCTACACGCGAACGACAGTGCGACAGCAAGAGGAATACTGGAGAAAATCGGCAAGGAATCATAGGAAATCATTTCTAGAAAATACAAGCATCCGGTAGCTCTACCATATAAATTGGAATTCTTTGATGTTAGAATCCATGTTCTAATGGACGAGCGGCCTGGAATATTGCAGCAGCTTTATGCAGACTTCTATTACCTGTTGGATTTGGTCATAACACAAGATTTTTCTGCGATTAGGGGCAATTAGAGAAGGAGCGGAGTGTAATGTTAAAGAAGGAGATGTGTGGAATCCCGAGCAGTTAGCTACGAAGTAAATTCTCCAAATTCATCACTGGTAGGCATGGTGTTAACTCGAAGCTTCCTTTTCGTCTACACGCGAACGACAGTGCGACCGCAAGAGGAATACTGGAGAATATCGGCTAGGAATCATTGGCAATCATTTCTAGAAAATACAACCATCCGGTAGCTCTACCATATGAATTGGAATTCTCTGATGTTAAAAACCATGTTCTAACGGACGAGCGGCCTGGAATATTGCAGCAGCTTTATGCAGACTTCTATTATCTTTAGGATTTGGTCGTAACACAAGATTTTTCTGGGATTAGGAGCAATTAGAGAAGGGGCGGTGTGTAATGTTAAAGAAGGAGATGTGTGGATAACCGACCTGTTAGCTACGAAGTAAATTGTCCAAATTCATCACTGGTAGGCATGGTGTTAACTCGAAGCTTCCTTTTCGTCTACATGCGAACGACAGTGCGACAGCAAGAGGAATACTGGTGAAGATCGGCAAGGAATCACAGGAAATCATTTCTAGAAAATACAAGAATCCGGTAGCTCTACCATATAAATTAGAATTCTCTGATGTTGAAATCCATGTTCTAATGGACGAGCGGCCTGGAATATTACAGCAGCTTTATGCCGACCTCTATTATCTTTAGCATTTGGTCATAACACAAGATTTTTCTGGGATTAGGAAAAATTAGAGAAGGGGCGGTGTGTAATGTTAAAAAAGGAGATGTGTGGATAACCGAGCTGTTAGCTACGAAGGAAATTCTCCAAATTCATCACTGGTAGACATGGTGTTAACTCGAAGCTACTTTTCGTCTACACGCGAACGACAGTGCGACAGCAAGCGGAATACTGGAGAAAATCGGCAAGGAATCATTGGCAATCATTTCTAGAAAATGAAAGCATCCGGTAGCTCTACCATATGAATTGATATTCTCTGATGTTAAAATCCATGTTCTAATGGACGAGCGGCCTGGAATATTGCAGCAGCTTTATGCAGACTTCTATTATCTTTAGGATTTGGTCGTAACACAAGATTTTTCTGGGATTAGGAGCAATTAGAGAAGGGGCGGTGTGTAATGTTAAAGAAGGAGATGTGTGGATAACCGACCTGTTAGCTACGAAGTAAATTGTCCAAATTCATCACTGGTAGGCATGGTGTTAACTCGAAGCTTCCTTTTCGTCTACATGCGAACGACAGTGCGACAGCAAGAGGAATACTGGTGAAGATCGGCAAGGAATCACAGGAAATCATTTCTAGAAAATACAAGAATCCGGTAGCTCTACCATATAAATTAGAATTCTCTGATGTTGAAATCCATGTTCTAATGGACGAGCGGCCTGGAATATTACAGCAGCTTTATGCCGACCTCTATTATCTTTAGCATTTGGTCATAACACAAGATTTTTCTGGGATTAGGAAAAATTAGAGAAGGGGCGGTGTGTAATGTTAAAAAAGGAGATGTGTGGATAACCGAGCTGTTAGCTACGAAGGAAATTCTCCAAATTCATCACTGGTAGACATGGTGTTAACTCGAAGCTACTTTTCGTCTACACGCGAACGACAGTGCGACAGCAAGCGGAATACTGGAGAAAATCGGCAAGGAATCATTGGCAATCATTTCTAGAAAATGAAAGCATCCGGTAGCTCTACCATATGAATTGATATTCTCTGATGTTAAAATCCATGTTCTAATGGACGAGCGGCCTGGAATATTGCAGCAGCTTTATGCAGACTTCTATTATCTTTAGGATTTGGTCGTAACACAAGATTTTTCTGGGATTAGGAGCAATTAGAGAAGGGGCGGTGTGTAATGTTAAAGAAGGAGATGTGTGGATAACCGACCTGTTAGCTACGAAGTAAATTGTCCAAATTCATCACTGGTAGGCATGGTGTTAACTCGAAGCTTCCTTTTCGTCTACATGCGAACGACAGTGCGACAGCAAGAGGAATACTGGTGAAGATCGGCAAGGAATCACAGGAAATCATTTCTAGAAAATACAAGAATCCGGTAGCTCTACCATATAAATTAGAATTCTCTGATGTTGAAATCCATGTTCTAATGGACGAGCGGCCTGGAATATTACAGCAGCTTTATGCCGACCTCTATTATCTTTAGCATTTGGTCATAACACAAGATTTTTCTGGGATTAGGAAAAATTAGAGAAGGGGCGGTGTGTAATGTTAAAAAAGGAGATGTGTGGATAACCGAGCTGTTAGCTACGAAGGAAATTCTCCAAATTCATCACTGGTAGACATGGTGTTAACTCGAAGCTACTTTTCGTCTACACGCGAACGACAGTGCGACAGCAAGCGGAATACTGGAGAAAATCGGCAAGGAATCATTGGCAATCATTTCTAGAAAATGAAAGCATCCGGTAGCTCTACCATATGAATTGATATTCTCTGATGTTAAAATCCATGTTCTAATGGACGAGCGGCCTGGAATATTGCAGCAGCTTTATGCAGACTTCTATTATCTTTAGGATTTGGTCGTAACACAAGATTTTTCTGGGATTAGGAGCAATTAGAGAAGGGGCGGTGTGTAATGTTAAAGAAGGAGATGTGTGGATAACCGACCTGTTAGCTACGAAGTAAATTGTCCAAATTCATCACTGGTAGGCATGGTGTTAACTCGAAGCTTCCTTTTCGTCTACATGCGAACGACAGTGCGACAGCAAGAGGAATACTGGTGAAGATCGGCAAGGAATCACAGGAAATCATTTCTAGAAAATACAAGAATCCGGTAGCTCTACCATATAAATTAGAATTCTCTGATGTTGAAATCCATGTTCTAATGGACGAGCGGCCTGGAATATTACAGCAGCTTTATGCCGACCTCTATTATCTTTAGCATTTGGTCATAACACAAGATTTTTCTGGGATTAGGAAAAATTAGAGAAGGGGCGGTGTGTAATGTTAAAAAAGGAGATGTGTGGATAACCGAGCTGTTAGCTACGAAGGAAATTCTCCAAATTCATCACTGGTAGACATGGTGTTAACTCGAAGCTACTTTTCGTCTACACGCGAACGACAGTGCGACAGCAAGCGGAATACTGGAGAAAATCGGCAAGGAATCATTGGCAATCATTTCTAGAAAATGAAAGCATCCGGTAGCTCTACCATATGAATTGATATTCTCTGATGTTAAAATCCATGTTCTAATGGACGAGCGGCCTGGAATATTGCAGCAGCTTTATGCAGACTTCTATTATCTTTAGGATTTGGTCGTAACACAAGATTTTTCTGGGATTAGGAGCAATTAGAGAAGGGGCGGTGTGTAATGTTAAAGAAGGAGATGTGTGGATAACCGACCTGTTAGCTACGAAGTAAATTGTCCAAATTCATCACTGGTAGGCATGGTGTTAACTCGAAGCTTCCTTTTCGTCTACATGCGAACGACAGTGCGACAGCAAGAGGAATACTGGTGAAGATCGGCAAGGAATCACAGGAAATCATTTCTAGAAAATACAAGAATCCGGTAGCTCTACCATATAAATTAGAATTCTCTGATGTTGAAATCCATGTTCTAATGGACGAGCGGCCTGGAATATTACAGCAGCTTTATGCCGACCTCTATTATCTTTAGCATTTGGTCATAACACAAGATTTTTCTGGGATTAGGAAAAATTAGAGAAGGGGCGGTGTGTAATGTTAAAAAAGGAGATGTGTGGATAACCGAGCTGTTAGCTACGAAGGAAATTCTCCAAATTCATCACTGGTAGACATGGTGTTAACTCGAAGCTACTTTTCGTCTACACGCGAACGACAGTGCGACAGCAAGCGGAATACTGGAGAAAATCGGCAAGGAATCATTGGCAATCATTTCTAGAAAATGAAAGCATCCGGTAGCTCTACCATATGAATTGATATTCTCTGATGTTAAAATCCATGTTCTAATGGACGAGCGGCCTGGAATATTGCAGCAGCTTTATGCAGACTTCTATAATGTTTTGGATTTTGTCATAACACAAGATTTCTCTGGGATTAGGAGCAATTAGAGAAGGGGCGGTGTGTAATGTTAAAGAAGGAGATGTGTGGATAACCGAGCTGTTAGCTACGAAGTAAATTCTCCAAATTCATCACTGGTAGGCATGGTGTTAACTCGAAGCTACTTTTCGTCTACCCGCGAACGACAGTGCGACCGCAAGAGGAATACTGGAGAATATCGGCTAGGAATCATTGGCAATCAATTCTAGAAAATACAACCATCCGGTAGCTCTACCATATAAATTGGAATTCTCTGATGTTAAAATCCATGTTCTAATGGACGAGCGGCCCGGAATATTGCAGCAGATTTATGTAGACTTCTATTATCTTTTGGATTTGTTCATAACACAAGATTTTTCTGCGATTAGGAGCAATTACAGAAGGATCGGAGTGTACTGTTAAAGAAGGAGATGTGTGGATAACCGAGCTGTTAGCTACGAAGTAAATTCTCCAAATTCATCACTGGTAGGCATGGTGTTAACTCGAAGCTACCTTTTCGTCTACACGCGAACGACAGTGCAACAGCAAGAGGAATACTGGAGAAAATCGGCAAGGAATCATAGGAAATCATTTCTAGAAAATACAAGCATCCGGTAGCTCTACCATATAAATTGGAATTGTCAGATGTTAAAATCCATGTTCTAATGGACGAGCGTCCTGGAATATTGCAGCAGCTTTATGCAGACTTCTATTATCTTTTGGATTTGGTCATAACACAAGATTTTTCTGGGATTAGGAGCAATTAGAGAAGGGGCGGTGTGTAATGTTGAAGAAGGAGATGTGTGGATAACCGAGATGTTAGCTACGAAGTAAATTCTCCAAATTCATCACTGGTAGGCATGGTGTTAACTCGAAGCTACCTTTTCGTCTACACGCGAACGACAGTGCGACAGCAAGAGGAATACTGGAGAAAATCGGCAAGGAATCATTGGCAATCATTTCTAGAAAATACAAGCATGCGGTAGCTCTACCATATGAATTGGAATTCTCTGATGTTAAAATCCATATTCTAATGGACGAGCGGTCTGGAATATTGCAGCAGCTTTATGCAGACTTCTATTATCTTTTGGATTTGGTCATAACACAAGGTTTTTTCTGGGATTAGGAGCAATTAGAGAAGGGGCGGTGTGTAATGTTAAAGAAGGAGAAGTGTGGATAATCGAGCTGTTAGCTACGAAGTAAATTCTCCAAATTCATCACTGGTAGGCATGGTGTTAACTCGAAGCTATCTTTTCGTCTACACGCGAACGACAGTGCGACCGCAAGACGAATACTGGAGAAAATCGGCAAGGAATCATAGGAAATCATTTCTAGAAAATACAAGCATCCGGTATCTCTACAATATGAATTGGAATTCTCTGATGTTAAAATCCATGTTCTAATGGACGAGCGGCCTGGAATATTGCAGCAGCTTTATGTAGACTTCTATTATCTTTTAGATTTGGTCATAACACAAGATTTTTCTGGGATTTTTAACAAAATCGAAATGTGTGACAACCCAATGTAGAACTGCAGCTTCTGCTTGGACAAAAACTACCAACAATGTGATTGTGGGCAACGATAAGACAACTGCTTAACGTGGCTGAATTCCAGTTGTAGAGGAAAGCTGTGTAATAAATTAATATTTCAAATCACAAGCCCGGAAGTAAACAGAGTTATTTCCAACCATCATTTGAGTTTTACAATATGTGTGGACAAACGACAACGAGAAATTTTGAGGTCTTCCTCGGCGGAGGAGCATGATATTACCTGGCAGTAAGTTACAATACAGAACAGATCGTGTGTTTGACTCCGTATAAGACTGTTTAAGTGTTTAAGACCATAACAAACCACATTTACAATTTACTCCACTAGTCTCCATACCAAACATGTCCATTCGATGTCCGCTAAGAAATAGTTTACTGAACGGCTGCTGTATGGTATTTAACAACGTTCCATTGTTTGTCTTTTGGGGTAATAAGAATACCCAGAAGCTGGTATACAAATAACACTGCATCGCACTCAAGACAGAGAAAAGCTTATAAATTATGCTCTGCCGGCAAATATTTCAAACTACGTGGAAACTGACTCCACCAAAGACAGTATAAGTATTACATAGAAGTGCTGTAGTAATAGACCGGAAACATATTTCTCTCAGTTTAGGGAGCTTTTCTCCAGAACAACGTTAGATATAGATACCGCCGAATTAGGACTGGAGTCCACAGACAACATTGTCCCACAAGTCATATGAAAAGGAGAAAGTGTATTGTTATACACACATAAAAAAAGTTTTGCATCACCTCGGTTTCGAGAGTTCCGGAACCTGTACAGAAAAGTGGAACGGAGATCAACATAAACATCATTTCCGCCCTTTTTATTGCTCATGAAAACCACACATTGCGTGTTGTACCACCATACAGCGACCCTTCAGAGGTGGTGGTACAGATTGGTGTACACACCGGTACCCCAAACACCCAGTAGCACGTTCTCTTGCATTGATACATGCCTGTATTCGTCGTGGCATACAATCCACAAGTTCATCGAGGCACTGTTGGTCCTACACTACAGCACTGCATCGTGTCGTGGTTGTAAAGACGGACCGCGCCATTTGCATCGATGCATGCCTGTATTCGTCGTGGCATACTATCCACAAGTTCGTCGAGGCACTGTTGGTCCTACCTGTACCGCACTGCATCGTGTAGTGGTGGCAAAGTTGGACCTCGCCATGGACGTCGGGAGAGATGTTGCGCATCATGCAGACAATTGCGCATAGTTTGAATCGTAACACGACGTCCTGTGGCTGCACGAAAAGCATTATTCAACATGATGGCGTTGCTGTCTGAGTTCCTTCGAGCCATAATCTGTAGGTAGCGGTCATCCGCTGCAGCAGTAACCCTTGGGCGGCCTGAGCGAAGCATGTCATCGACAGTTCCTGTCTCTCTGTATCTCCTCCATGTCCGAACAACATCGCTTTGTCTCACTCCGCGACGCCTGGACACTTCCTTTGTTGAGAGCCCTTCCTAGCACAAAGTAACAATACGGTATTGACAGTCTAGGCATGGTTGAACTACAGACAACATGAGCCGTGTACCTCTTTCCCGGTGGAATGACTGGAAGTGATCGGCTGTCGTACCCCTCCGTCTAATAGGCGCTGCTCATGCATTGTTGTTCACATCTTTGGGCGGGTTTAGTGACATCTCGGAGCAGTCAAAGTGACTGTGTCTGTGAAACACTATCCACAGTCAACGTCTATCTTCAGGAGTTCTGGGAATCGGGGTGATGCAATACTTTTTTTGATGTGTGTAGAACTGATGCCTTCAAGTGCTATTACTGTGGTGTGTGTACGAAAAAGAAAACTAGAAATGGAAGAGTTCGAAGCCAAGAAACGAAAACTAGAGTATATGGCGAAGACGACTGCTATACTGCTATACTGAACTGGAGTTATAAAAGGAAAAAGCTGTTACAGATTTACAGGCACGACTTGCATATTTCTTTAAACAGTGCGTATGGCGAAATCTGCCGTCGACTGTGGGACGTAGAATATCTGAATTTAATGTAAACGACACTGATAAGTGGTCATATGCTGGAGTCGTAGCCGGAAATGATGGATTGGAGCACGTTTGCTACGTTAAAGAACACATGAAAAATCTGTCTGTAAAGCTAAATTCTCACTCGGTTCCGATTACAAAGGATTGTTACATTGTATCTAAATGGACTGGTCTGGGCGTTGTGCATATAGCAACAGAGCAACTGTTTACAAAGTTAAAAACCAACAGAATGAGAACACTTGTTGGTCACTCGTTTACAAAAGTTGTAAACATAAAGTTCTACACATAAATGCCACGATTGTGTGCAGCAGAAGTGCTGGTGTGTGCACCGAGGAAGATGTGGATTATTGTAACAATAGCGTTATGCATGAAATAAGAAGTAAAATTAAAATTCCCGAATGATCTCGCCTAGAGGTGCTGAAAGATACAGAGCTAATGGCCAAAGCCATTAAAGAGATAGTTCACACGAAAAAATTTGACAACATATCTTCCTTGTTCTCATCAAATTACTGGTTGAGGGGAGAATTAGAGGAGACCAATCAAATTATGAGTTAAAATTTAAGCTGGATGCCATTAAAACTGCACCACATAAAACTATACAGCGAGTTGTGTGCTGCGTGTGATGCACATGCAGGAATTAGTAAATTTTGAGGATGTATTATGCTTTCTTATATGCTGCCCTGGTAAGAATCCTACAAATTCTCACATTTAAAATGATCTATGTGTGTGGGATGCCAGCAGTCGTATAATCTTGTAAAGGAGATGAAACTAGGTAGTTGAAAGCGTAGCGACCCCATGTCTGATTTCGAGATTTTATTTTTCCTCTTTTATCTATTTTTCCGTTTTACTCTTCTTTCCTGTATGTAACATACCAACTGTCCAGCAAACAAACTGTGGAAGACCATACATAGACTGACATTTGTTTAAGTACGAAATAAAACAGCAGGCTGCTACGGAGCACTTCGAAATTACCATTGCAAGCTGACATTACATCTGTTTTAATCTCTGCAAACGGTTATTATGTTGTCAGCGCCAGAACATTACTTTCAGCTGTCCGCAGCTCGTGGTCGTGCGGTAGCGTTCTCGCTTCCCACGCCCGGGTTCCCGGGTTCGATTCCCGGCGGGGTCAGGGATTTTCTCTGCCTCGTGATGACTGGGTGTTGGGTGTTGTGTGATGTCCCTAGGTTAGTTAGGTTTAAGTAGTTCTAAGTTCTAGGGGACTGATGACCATAGATGTTAAGTCCCATAGTGCTCAGAGCCATTTGAACCATTTTTTTTACTTTCAGCTGTTTTTTTATTTTTTTTTATTTTTTTTATTATTTTTTTTAGACAGACTACCACTGCGTTCAGAATTCAAACAAAGGGTACGATAAAATCTTATTGCTGAGAACACAATGGATCGTGTGTTTTGGCCCCGTGCAAAACTCCTGAATTGTATTAGAAACCAACTAAGAATATTTAACGATGTGCTTCACTCTGCGCCAATTGCTTTTTATGAAGTATCCAGAGGTGTGACTTAGGAAAGATTTTAGTCTTCCTTGGCTAAGGAGTATGGTATTACCACACAGGAGACGACTGCAGAATGGATCGTGTGTTTGATCCCTGTGCAAGTCTGTGGCTTATACCTTTATTTTCGTCTTCTGTGTCACGGAATATTGTTCACTCAATTGGCAATTCCACACCGCTACTGCCGCTGTAATCACAATATTTTGTCTCTGCTTTACGTGTATTACGTCCTCGAAATCTTCATCTCTGAAGACTGGCACTTTCATGTTGTCACACTGAAGAGTTGAGCAGCATATCTTGTAATAGTTCGAGAGTCTTTCTTTCGTTTTGCTTATTCGAGGTCAGAATATGGACCATGTGGTTGAAGGCTTGATATTTAGCGCATATTTCAGCCGAGGCAACATCATGGTGGATAAAATCTCTAACGTCATTTCCGGCTGTGATCTACTAATTTTTAGAACATGACGACTTTCCCATCTACGTCTACATATATGTACAGTATAGAGACTAGCATCACTTTAATACGTGTAGCGGCATTTGTCTGGTATTCATAGGAGCCTTGCAATTGGCTTTAAAACTAGTATGATAGTTCTTTGTGCAGATGAGACGTACAAAATCGAATTTTCGTAGCGGTTTTGTTCATTTTTTCGTATTTTAATGAGTTACACAACGAATTTACATGCATCGATATTTAATGTGTGCTTCCCAAACGTGTGACGTCTCTGAATATACGTTAAGTAGTTTTTCCGAGATATGAACTAGTGACACTGTGTATGGAAGTGTCATATCTCTCACTGGTACCATCTTTGGTCATGTATTTACAAGATGTGCATATTTTTCTGAGGTCTAAGTAATAGTTTGGAAATAAAAACATCTTGTTCATTCTTTCCCTAAAAATTGAACTGTATTTTGTGTGTGTTAGAGTTGGTATAGTTGGATACAGGTTTTTATTTTCGTGCCGGCCGAAGTGGCCGTGCGGTTCTAGGCGCTGCAGCCTGGAACCGCGAGACCGCTACGGTCGCAGGTTCGAATACTGCCTCGGGCATAGATGTGTGTGATATCCTTTGGTTAGTTAGGTTTAAGTAGTTCTAAGTTATATGGGACTGATGACCTCAGATGTTGAGTCCCATAGTGCTCAGAGCCATTTGAACCATTTTTTTTTATTTTCGTGAACTGTATTTTCCAGAAATGCAACTGTGCACATTGAATACACACATCATATATTAGTATACTGCTGCCACATGAGTACTGCAATTTTTGCGCTGCTAACATATTTTTTAGAATATCGTGAAATACAATTTAGTACAAATAAACTCTGCATAGCCTTTAGGGAGCCTTCTGACAGCAAAGTGCTGTTACTGTGCAAGGCATACAGTAGGCATGCGCTTTTTTTAATAATAGCACCAACTGCTAATGAATAGCATCGTTTATATTTTTTCTAGAGAATACCATGATGCATTATCTTTTTCCCTTCCAAATTGTGCTTGAGATCATTTATAAATGTGGGAAAATATACTTTGAGAACGTGTTGTTACTTACACCAAGATCAGGACTAATTAGTCGCATTCAGTCTGTCTACTTGACTGCTTAGCTGACATGTATTTTTCTGCAACTGCAAGTCTGGTCAGCATAATTTTACGAAATCAAATTATTGGGCCTAACATCTGAAATGTCACCTGTCATTAATAATAGAAATCTACCACTAGATGACATACTTTGGAATTTTGGGGTACTAATTTGATGAATATGTGTATATGTGGTAATTAACTCATGTTTTGTTCTACATTCCAAATTTATTTGACATCACATTAACTGATTTCAGTCTTACAGCGTTTTTTCACGTACTAACTTCAATTAAAAATGTAAATGACCTACTTTATGAGCTGCCTACTTTTTTGCAAACATTTTTGAATTTTTTCAATATCTTAGTTGTGGAACATAATCAGTTAACGACTCTGTTGTATTTTACCACTATAGGTCTGACTCAAAACTGCTATTATTGTATTAGCCTTCAGTAGGGCGGTGTCATTTGTAATAACAACAGTAATTAGCAATTAGTAACGCTATTTGTATTGTTTCTAGTCAAGAACATGGTGCCTTATATTTTTATCTTTTCAATTTGAGGTACCTACATCACGTAATTATAAAACTCATCATAATTTTTTATTTATAATGCATGTTTGCTTGTTTCTAATGACATATTGGACGCGAAAATATTGTTTTCATTTCAAATACAAATTCTTAATTATCTATGTTTTATGAAAGACCATAAAAGTTGCTTAAATTAAGAAAACATAGCAATTTAATTTTTAAGGTGAAAATGAGAAACCAAAACCTCTTTATTAGGACTATCTCCTTAGTTTTACACCACATAGGTAGATAGGTATCGTAGAAACAAGAAAAACAACCATTTTCACAGCATCGAGGACATCATACAAATGCTGCATTTTTACATTTGCTACTGCACCCTTACAATATGAACTCAACAGAACTGATCTGGAGCCAAGCCGGCCGAAGTGGCCGTGCGGTTAAAGGCGCTGCAGTCTGGAACCGCAAGACCGCTACGGTCGCAGGTTCGAATCCTGCCTCGGGCATGGATGTTTGTGATGTCCTTAGGTTAGTTAGGTTTAACTAGTTCTAAGTTCTAGGGGACTAATGACCTCAGCAGTTGAGTCCCATAGTGCTCAGAGCCATCTGGAGCCAAGCTGCGGGATTTGGCCCGGGAAGTAACAAGACTATTAAACCGTCAGGCGTACTGGAACTAACGCACGCAGCTTTTTCATATGTCACTGCCGAACGCTGGAGGGATACAGAACGGCTCGTAATAAAAGAAGAAGGCAAATTGCGGCGCCTGGTTGGCTTCGTGGATTCTGTTGTTGATAGGCTCGTTATCAACGTAGCAGGTGACGCTTTCAGAACTAAAATGTATTTCTCGGTTTCGGATAAGGAAGGAGCTAAGAGATTACCAGGCTACTGATTGTAATTAATACCTTCAGTGGCTCCAGTGTTCAACAGTACGGTGAAACCCCTGCAGTACGCTTCTGCATTACACACAACTCGTTCAGAAAAATTACCCTATGTTTAAGTTACAAATTTTCATCGCTCTTGTTTGTAATTAGAATACTATGTCAGGTGAAAACGAGTGCATTCCATTTTTTGCATCTGGTCACCTAAGAAGCGCTCGGCGAATATTATTTCATTCTAGAATGAAATTATCACTCTACAGCGGAGTGTGCGCTGATATGAAACTTCATGGCAGATTAAAACTGTGTACCGGACCGAGACTCGAACTCTGGACCTTTGCCTTTCGTGGGCAAGTGCTCTACTGGCTGAGCTACCCAAGCACGACTCACGCCCCGTCCTCACAGCTTTAGCAGTTTAGAGCACTTGCCCGCGAAAGGCAAAGGTTCCGAGTTCGAGTCTCCGTCCGGCACACAGTTTTAATCTGTCAGGAAGTTTCATTATTTCATTCTCTTCAAAAATAAATGAGGTTCTATGCTATATCGTTTCTTCGCTCGTCTCTTTTTACATCTGAACTGCAACTGCTCAGATCATTGCAGACCAGTTGGACCGCTGTTCGGCCAGTGCTGTCCTACTTTAATGCACCGGTAAAGCTGTTGTCCCGCGTTATCGCTCAGTCTATGTGCGTTTAACACAGCATATAACGCATCCTTATGATTGTACGTTACTGCACTGGTCACAGCTTGGCTTCCACTCCGCGTGAAACGAAATCCAAAGAGATTCTAGTAATCGCAGAAGAATGCATGCCGTAATGTTTATATCAGGTTTCTTCTTATGATGAACGGCTTATAGTTTCTGATCAAAGAATTCTTCTATTACTGGCTACATATGGTTTGTTTCGTGCTATGCCTTCATACAGACTGGAGTATTGTCACCAGTGTGTATATGATGTTTCATAACAGACCTTGCTTGCTAACAGATTACTCGTATTAAACAAATCCATGAATCATAGCAGCAGTACTTGCATCGCTCGTTGATGAACAGCTTCTCTGTCCCTCTGGTCTTTGCCAGTCCTATCAGTGTCTTCTTCAAACAAAACATCTAAACTGCCAATCATTCAGCACTTAGACATAGCATCCTCATCCAGGCCAAAATTATTAGGCTAAAAACGAACTGTAGACTCACTGACTATATTGCTAAAGCGCACTAAGCTTCTGTGCACAAACCGATGCATCTTATCTAATTCCTCATTCTTTTACAAATAGTTCTATAACACATATATTTTGGTAAGTCGGTACCACAGTAACTCAAAGGAACGCCCCTGTGGCTTACAGTATGTCGTCATGTGAAACAGACCTTGTGTGCCTACAGTTTAGCTGGCAACACCATCATCATCGGTGCTTCACTTCCAGCTGTTTCTCTTAGCAGAAGGAAATTGGCACCACGGTCAACAGCATATGGCAAAAGATTCATTTTAGCATGATTTTTATCAAGGAAGTGAAGCCGAAAATTGCAGAATACTGTCCACCAACATGTGTCAGCGCTTTCATGTGCTCAAGGAAACTCATAGCTCAATGTTAGAGTTGATACGTGTTGTCCCAAACGATTTTACGTCAGAGTTACCTAGCCCATATATTCTGTAAAGTGGAGACTTGAGTCTCTTCCTGAAAATGCGGTACCGACAGATGTCAGGCATGCGTGGACCGGTCTCCTCGTACCACTTCGTCTGCATTTACAGTGTTCCAAAGTGACCAGAGACTCTTTTAAGGGGATAGCAACCAGCCACAAATTTATTTTCGATTCCTTTATTCAAAGGGTAGCGTTACCGATTTCGAATCGTTATGATTCATCTTCAGACGGTTTTCAAGCTTTCATTGCATGTGGTGCATTTTTTACAGATTAATTGTCCTAAAATATAAATAATACATAATTATAAGCACGCTACACAGATGGTTGCGTTACAGATTTTCATTGGATGTGACTTGCGTGAAATGTCGGTTTGGAGTGTTTGTTTTCATTACATTCGACCAACAGATGTGAATACATTCCCACTGCATTCTTATCGCTGCACAAGTAAATTTTTCTCACTGAACACTTTATATTTGTCACAGGAGAAATTTCTAACGCCCACCACATGTTTTACTACAAAGTACTTACAAACATATGAGTGTCAAAGGTGCTATGATGTATCGTAACATTATGAAGATGCCCCATGTATCGAAAAAGATCATATATTCACTTATGCAACTAAAACATCTTTTACACTATTTGTTGTTATTTAATGTTACCTAAAGCTACTTATTTACATACATGAGATTCTGAAAATGAAAGTAGGAGACGAGGTACTATCGGAAATAAATCTCTGATTACGGACCGCAAGTCATACTTCTGTTGCTCATTTGGTGGAGCACATACCCTGGAAAGGCAAACTTTCCAATTCCAAGTCTCGGTCCGGCATACATTTTTAATCTGCCAACAAGTTTCGTACATGAGGCTATTTAAAACTGTATTCACAACGACAGACGCTTACGTATTGACTCCCCCTATTCCACACCTGCCGTCAGTTTAATCCGTCGGCCACGTCCACTTCATAATGAGCTGCCTGGTGTCTTTATTTACAAACATTTTCAAACCCTCGTCGCCAGTTTTGTGAACCCTAATCGCCACTTTTGTGTACTCTCGCCGCCAGTTTTGTAAAGGCCTCATCGCTACTTCTGTGCCGGCGGTGTTGCCACTGTTGTTACAGTAGGCCGAGATTGTGAGTTCGTGGAACGGTGACTGGAGCAGTACACCGCTACGACAATTTCTCCCTACCACTATTACACAGCTAGGCCCCAGGGTCAGGTAACAGGAAACGAGAACGAAGGTTCTACAACACTGCAAGAAATTAGTAACGAAGTCACACAAATGAGTTAAAAAGGTGTACTTATCTTTGTGACTTGGTGAATGATTAAGTCTGCAACGCTGCATGTAATATTACACAAGAAAGGACCTCAGTAGCTAGGTGCAAATAATCGTAGGTACACTTCACAGTACATAGCAAATGCAGTTTACAAGAACTGTCTGTTCCCTTATAAGAGCTCACTAAGCGATATTACCTGTCTACGTCAGCCCTGGACGATGAACTATATCCAAGTGGGCCAGAGTTGCTCTTCTGTCTTCAGACTAGGCTTCTCTCCGTTATCGTTCTGTCATTGTCGGTCAGCAGTTGGCCTAGGCGATGTCGGTATGCCGGCCAGTGTGGCCATGCGGTTCTAAGCGCTTCAGTTTGGAACCGCGTGACCGCTACGGTCGCAGGTTCGAATCCTGCCTCGGGCATGGATGTGTGTGATGTCCTTAGGTTAGTTAGGTTTAAGTAGTTCTAAGTTGTAGGGGACTGATGACCTCAGAAGTTAAGTCCCATAGTGCTCAGAGACATTTGAACCATTTTTGATGTCGGTATCTTCATCCTCAGATCCGCCCATGAGACTCACGCAAGTGGCGAGTCTCTATGGCACTGGCACCAGCTTGCATCTTTGCTCCTGTGGTGCTTTAGCCTTGGCTGTGTCTAGATCGGACGACAACGCACAAAAACTGCGTGGTGTGGCACCTATCAGACTTCTTCACGTATGGCGCAGCATATTATTTTGCTTAGGACTACATCCATTTGTTTACAACCATGTCTCCGCAGTGACTACCAGTAGTCCATCGCACAGACAGTGCACTACTACTCGTCAACAATGCGGATTTACTCCAACTAATGATCGCTCTTCACCGTCATTCGCTGTCTGATTTCACTGTAGTGTACGCTCTTAAGTTTACTGAACTACATTCAAACATTACGTAACGTTACGCCTTAACATGAAATACCTGGAAAATGATTTAACACAACACATTGTGTATTATGAACACAGCAAGACCCAGCTCCCTAAATAAAACCTACTCTCGTAGTATATCGGTATTTTTAATAGACCTTCGTTTGTTATTAATTAACCTGGTTGGTTGAGCGGTTTCCTCGCTCGTCGTTTAGCTGTATCGAAGGGCACCTTTTCCTTCGAACAAGCATTCTGTTCCACTTGTTTTTCTACTATTTTGTTTCGTTCAATCAGCAAAAGAATGCTTGCTCTTTCTGTTAGTGCTCTATCTCTGACAACATGTGAGTTGAATTCGTAAGTTGAATTGTACGTCTATAAACCTTCGTTCCTGCAAAAGTTTATGTTTACCAACTAAATGTTCTGCTGCATCTGACCTCTTCATTGTAAGATTTCCATCATCACTCTGCCTCCCACTATATAGCACGTTGACTGGATCTTGTCTCTTTTGAAAGGTAGGCTCACTCACAAACTTTTCTGTTAATATTGATCACTCCACTACAGTCTCCTTTCTCTAATTTTCCTCTTCCCCTTCTCCTACATTTTTATCTTAGTCCTTCTATTCCTCTTCTTCCTTGTTATTGACTTGTCTCTTCCCTTCATCTCCATAATGGTTCAAATGGATCTGAGCACTATGGGACTTAACTTCTGTGGTCATCAGTCCCCTAGAACTTACACCTACTTAAACCTAACTAACCTAAGGACATCACATACATCCATGCCAGAGGCAAGATTCGAACCTCCAACCGTAGCGATCGCGCGGTTCCATACTGTAGCTCGTAGAGGCCGGCCGGTGTGGTCGTGAGGTTCAAGGCGCTTCAGTCCGGAACCGCGTGACAGCTACGGTCGCTGATTCGAATCCTGCCTCGGGCATGGATGTGTGTGATGTCCTTAGGTTAGTTAGATTTAAGTAGTTCTAAGTTGTAGGTGACTGATGACCTCAGATGCTAAGTCCCATAGTGCTCAGAGCTATTTTGAACCATTTTTTTCACTCTTCATACTGCATCCATTTTTTCATGATAATACTCTACTGACCATTAAAATTACTACATCACGAAGATGACGTGCTGCAGACGCGAAATGTAACCGACAGGAAGAAGATGCTCTGATATGCAAATGATTAGCTTTTCGGAGCATTCATACAAGGTTGGCGCCGGCGGCGACACCTACAACGTGCTGACATGAGGAAAGTTTCGAACCGATTTCTCAAACAGCAGTTGACCAGCGCTGCCTGGTGAAACGTTGTTGTGATGCCTCGTGTAAGGAGGAGAAATGTGTACCATCACGTTTCCGACTTTGATAAAGGTCGGATTGTAGCATATCGCGATTGCTGTTTACCGTATCGTGACATTGCTGCTCGCGTTGGTCGAGATCCAATGACTGTTAGCAGAATATTGAATCGGTGGGTTGAGGAGAGTAATACGGAACGCCGTGCTCGATCCCAACCACCTCTTATCACTAGCAGTAGAGATGACAGGCATCTTATCCGCATGGCTGTAACGGATCGTGCAGCCACATCTCGATCCCTGAGTCAACAGATGACGTCTGCAAAACAACCATCTGCACGAACAGTTCGACGACGTTTGCAGCAGCATGGTTTATCAGCTCGGAGACCATGGCTGAAGTTACCGTTGACGCTGCATCACAGACAGGAGCGCCTGCGATGGTGTACTCAGCGACGAACCTGGGTACACGAATGGCAAAACGTCAATTTTTCGGATGAATCCAGGTTCTGTTTACAGCATCATGATGGTCGCATCCGTGTTTGGCGACATCGCGGCGAACGCACATTGGAAGCGTGTATTCGTCATCGCCATACTGGCGTATCACCTGGCGTGATGGTATGGGGTGCCATTGGTTACAGGTCTCGGTGACCTCTTGTTCGCATTGACGACACTTTGAACAGTGGACGTTACTTTTCAGATGTGTTACGACCCGTGGCTCTACCCTTCATTCGATCCATGCGAAACCCTACATTACAGCAGGATAAAGCACGACCGCATGTTGCAGGCCCTGTACGGGCCGTTCTGGATACAGAAAATGTTCGACTGCTGCCCTGGCCAGCACATTATCCTGATCTCTCACCAAGTGAAAACGTCTGGTCAATGGTGGCCGAGCAACTGGCTCGTCATAATACGCCAGTCACTACTCTTGATGAACTGTGGTATAGTGTTGAAGTCGCATGGGCAGCTGTACCTGTACACGCCATCCAAGCTCTGATTGACTCAATGCCCAGGCGTATCAAGGCCGTTATTACGGCCAGAGGTGGTTGTTCTGGGTACTGATTTCTCATGACCTATGCACCTAAATTGCGTGAAAATGTAATGACATGTCAGTTCTAGTATACTATATTTGTCCAATGAATACCCGTTTATGATCTGCATTTCTTCTTCGTGTAGCAGTTTTAATGGCCAGTAGCGTAATAAGAATATCCATATCACCACCTCCATATCCATCTTTTGCAACATCATTATCTCCGGCTGCTTCGACACCTCCCTTATCTCTTCTCTCCCTTGTCAGTTCTATTCTTCTTCTCTTTCGCTCAGCTCACGTACGTTCCGGTTTCGGACCCGTACACCTTTGCAGGTGCACGCGCTCACGCATACGGGAGAGAAGCCGTACCAGTGCACCGAGTGCGGCAAAGCGTTCACCCAGCAGCGCAACTACAAGTACCACATGTCGGTGCACGCGGGAACGCACGAGTTCGCGGCAGCGTGCCCCGACTGCGGCAAGGTGTTCAACAACGGCGGCTACCTCAGCTCGCACATGAAGATCCACCGCAACCGCAGGGAGTACGCCTGCACCGAGTGCGGGCGGCGCTTCAACCAACGCGTCGCCTACACCACGCACAAACGCATACACACGGGAGAGCGGCCATATGCCTGCTACCTCTGCGACAAAGCCTTCAAGCGCAAGACGCTGCTTAACCAGCACATGCGCACGCACACGGGTGAGAAGCCCTTCAACTGTGAGGTAAGTTATCGGGAACACTGTTTTCTTCCAGTTTACTCTTACTTTCACTGATTAACATTTCCGTCCACATTTCCAAAGCAGACCTGTTCGTGTGGTGTAACACACAATAAGCTAGTTTCTGACGCACGGGTGTGAGCCAGACTTCAATCCAATCAGGCAGTTTCCCACGCTCGTTCAGGCAAAGGTTGGGATGGCGCCTAGATTGCGCCTTAGAGAATATGATACTCAATGCGTTAAGATACGATAACTCACCGAACAAAGATTACATTATACTCAGACAGATAGCACACACGCCGGCCGAAGTGGCCGTGCGGTTAAAGGCGCTGCAGTCTGGAACCGCAAGACCGCTACGGTCGCAGGTTCGAATCCTGCCTCGGGCATGGATGTTTGTGGTGTCCTTAGGTTAGTTAGGTTTAACTAGTTCTAAGTTCTAGGGGACTAATGACCTCAGCAGTTGAGTCCCATAGTGCTCAGAGCCATTTGAACCATTTAGATAGCACACGGTCTATTCCTCTCGTAGATTACCTTGTCGACTGTGGTTTCAGGAAGGACATAGGACCACAAAGTTATATAATAAAAACATAATTTTCCAAGCCCCGAAGAAATAGCCGCTTTACTAGATGGGAAAAGAAGAGAATAGATTATCTTTTAAAACCAACTGGATTGATTTCTATTCATTTTGCTGTTACTTCTTTGTGTAGATGAAGATGTAGGTTTCTGACGCTACGTATTTATAGCTCTTTTACAGTTAAATTGCAAGACACTGGGGTGATATATGGGTGAGATATTCAAATCTTTATGCTAACATCGTTGTTTAAGTTTTCATTGGTTTCCTAAAATCACTTGAGTGAATAATGGAATAGCTGATGAAACAACATCACTATCACTTTCCAATTTTATCCTTCATGAACTGAAATACCGCTTATTCCTTCATTCCTAGAAATTAGCGATGTCGATAATTTGGCGGTTCTAGGCGTTTCAGTCCGGAACCACGATGTTGCTATGGTCGCAGGTTCGAATCCTGCCTCGGGCATGGATGTGTGTCAGGTCCTTAGGTTAAGTTACTTTTAAGCAGTTCTAAGTCTAGGGGACTGATGGCCTCAAATGTTAGGTCCCATATTGCTTAGAGCCACTTGAACCATTTGATAAACATAATGCTCGTTTATGTTGAGAGGGTACTAGACTAAATGTTCCTCTATAGGATTACGCCAATTTCACTGGGCTACACACAGTTACCACATAAATACTGTTCTGCAGTAGACTGTTTCTCCACAACAACATTCCTCACCGTTTGTTGTGGGTGGCACAAACCAGTTTGCTTGTGTCTTTCAGGAGACGTAAGCATTGGTAATGAATGTTCCACTGAATCAAAAATTTAATGCGTCTTTGTTCTTTTCTATTCCAAAAACTGAATGTCGTGATTAATGCAAGTAATTGCAAGGTTTCGGACCACTGTTCATTTATTTCGGTTGAATGTGTTCTTCAGTGTAGTCGTTAAATTGACCAGTGTGTGCTTTATGGTTTCAGTTTTTTAAGTTCCTGATACAAAGTTAGATTATTTTTCCAATTCATTAGATTTTAGCTATAAACCGGAACGTATTGGTGATTAACTTCAACAACTGCATTGGCTTCCACAATTTTAAATCTCAGTGCTACCCTCAACTTTGTCCGTTATTACTCTCTGCACAGCCACTTGGAATTCATAAAAAATTTTGAAATGTGTGTGAAATCTTATGGGACTTGGCTGCTAAGGTCATCAGTCCCTAAGCTTACACACTACTTAACCTAAATTATCCTAAGGACAAACACACACACACCCATGCCCGAGGGAGGACTCGAACCTCCGCTGGGACCAGCCGCATAGTCTATGCCTTCAGCGCCTTCGACCGCTTTTTTTTAAAAATCTCATTTTGTTCGTTTTCGTTCGTTGCAGCTGCTCGTGGCGGACGTCGTAAGACATCCGTTTAAGTTCGTTGTTGCTCGATTAGCTCAGTTTTTTTATTACAGGGGCCAGCTAATCTTCTGACAGAACACGTTGAGCTACCGTGCCGGCGAACAAGTACAGTAAGCAGCTGTTCTATAGAGTGAAATACCATTGCTGTAAGAGTCACTGCCAGCCTTTTGACCTTTTAAATTATGCAGATCCTAAATCTACGAATTTAACTGTTTCCAGACAAAGAATATACTTAGAATAAGCTCTCCTGAACATACGACAGTAGCGTCTATGAATCCATTCAAAGCTTTTAAGTCTCATAAAGTAATCGACTGAGATTATAAACGTGACAGAAGATTGTTTCAGTGTGAAATAATTTCTGAAAAACACTGACGGATTTGTAAGTTCAAATGGTTCAAATGGCTCTGAGCACTATGGGACTCAACTGCTGAGGTCATTAGTCCCCTAGAACTTAGAACTAGTTAAACCTAACTAACCTAAGGACATCACAAACATCCATGCCCGAGGCAGGATTCGAACCTGCGACCGTAGCGGTCTTGCGGTTCCAGACTGCAGCGCCTTTAACCGCACGGCCACTTCGGCCGGCCGGATTTGTAAGACAATAAGTATTTTGATATCTCAGATATGTGCCATCATCAGATAATGTTCCCTTGCGTGAAAGAAGTAATGAACAATTGTCCTTCTAAATGAGACAATTTCCTACATTCTTTGCATTTTTGTGTATGCGTCACTTTAATTTACTTCTACCTGAATTGCATAAGTAAAAAATAACCGACCACGTTTTTTGCTGAAATCTTGTTCCGTTTCTCCACGACGATTTAACACAAAAAAATAAACTATCTGTGCGTTCTGAAACGTTAGAGAGAACCTTGGTCTTAGTACATGCCTCTGGCGTTGTACTGATGTGTTGAGATTTTAGGTGCAAAATACGGAGGTCCCTTCAAGTACGTGTACAAAAGCCACACTACGTTGCAAATACTTCTAGCTGTGTCACATCGTTTCAATACGCTACCTAAACAGTTTCTCTCCTGTTAAGTGCTTCGTTAAATCATAGGACATGCAGATTCATTGTCTGTGCTGTTATGGTACAGGCTTATCCATTACGCAATATGTTATGATGGCAACGACAGTCTTAATGCATCTTCGGTTTCTATCAAACTTTTACATGAATTGGCTATGTGATATCTATAGGAGCTGTGGCTAGTTCACTTAACCGATACCAGTAAAATATGCAACATAACGTCATGGATTATTCACACGCCTCCAAAAGGAATCATCGATACTTGCGAGAAACACTGCAATGAAAACTATATCTTCCTCCTAATGATGGAGGTTTAATTGTCGTATCACATAGTTGACGAACAAAATGCTTTATGATTGATGTAGAAATATATTTTCCCCCTACGCAATGTTCACCCTAAAGGTCAGAAACTGTAAAGTTCTTTCGAGAAAAGCCTCAAGGTCACTAGCTTTCAAAATGGTTCAAATGGCTCTGAGCACTATGGGACTCAACTGCTGAGGTCATTAGTCCCCTAGAACTTAGAACTAGTTAAACCTAACTAACCTAAGGACATCACAAACATCCATGCCCGAGGCAGGATTCGAACCTGCGACCGTAGCGGTCTTGCGGTTCCAGACTGCAGCGCCTTTAACCGCTAGGCCACTTCGGCCGGCCTCACTAGCTTTGCTCATCTTTCGCACGACTGTAGTAAATACTTAGACCTTACGACGGCTGCTCTAGTACTAAATGCTCCTCTTGCATTTTTGAAAAATAGACATTCGAAGCTTTAATAGCCGGATGGAAACTATATGAAGGAATCGACTTCCGACCAGCGGCGATATCCTGATCAGCTAAGGAGGCCTGTCCGTACTGTGTTTAATTTTTATCCTAGTCTTTCATCAAACACTTGTATCCCTACAACGAATCGTATTTATTCGGAAAACAACAATAATAAAAACGATTATCATTGTGGTGCAGTTACAGTGAAATGCAATCAAGAAATAATAAAGGGTCATTAATTGATCGATACTGCCGCGTGGGATAGCCGCGTGGTTTGAAGCGCCTTGCCACGGTTCGTGCAGCTACCCCCATCGGAAGTTCGAGTCCTCCGTCGGGCACGGGTGTGTGTGCTGTTCTTAGCGTAAGTTAGTAGTGTGTAAGCCTAGGGACCGATGACCTCAGTAGTCTGGTCCCAAAGGAACTTACCACAAATTTCCAATTTTTATCGATTCTTTCGTGAACGTATCGCAGTGAGAACATATCGAGCTGTACCTGATTCGAACAGAGTACCTGTTGTAATTCTTCATGCTTTCCCGGCGATCTGTTGACATCTTGGATATTCGGGAATCCAGCCGGATACTTCAACAGCGTGCCTCGCTGTCTTCTTCAGGTGCTACCTGAGACTGGTCCTTGGGTCGATCGAGTCCTGTATTTATGCCTGGAAGAAGCTGGGCGTTCTGTCTTCGGTCCGCGCCGAGTCGAGTGTTCCCTCTGTGGTCCGCGCCCGCCTGACTCGGCTTCAATGGACCCCTCCAGTCGCGGATGTTCCGACTGTCGTCCGCGCCCGTTTTGGCCGTCCCCAACGGTTGTGGACGTCATCTGAGGTGTGTCAGACCCGATCTGATATGTTGTGTACCATGTATCATGACTGTTACTATGATTTCCACTTCTGTTTCGTGCTGGGCGCTCCATAATCGGTCCGCGCCGTGTCGTGTGTTCCGTCTGCGGTCTGCGCCCGCCAGACGCAGCTATATTGGCCTTCTCTGGTCGCCAGTGTTCCGACCGCCGTCCGCGTCCGGCCTGGCCGTCTTTTGAAGTCGAGTTCATGCTCTGGGGTGTGTCAAATCTGGTCTCTAATGTCCGACACCTTGTCTCACGGCTGTTATCTCGGTCTCCGCTTCTATTTCTTGTAGAATCCCGGAGTGTCCTGCGTTGAGTCCTGGATCCCAGGCAGTGCTGATTTGGTATCCCGAGTCACGGTCGATTAGATTATCTGTGACCTTAAACTCAATGGCTTCTTTAATGAGACTGTTCTAAAATCTTGGTGTCATTGTAATCAATTGAGTGACCAAGTTCCAGACAATGCTCTGCTATGGCTGATTTAGTTACCTGTCTGAGTCTGGTGTGTCTCTGGTGTTCTTTACCCCTGATGTCCACAGTTCTGGTGATCCGGACAATGATGACATCCCACACTAGCATGGTATGTGGTAAATACGTGGCTTAAGTAGCCCCAGGTCATCCTGGAACATCTGCGACTGGAGGGGTCCATTGAGGCCGAGTCAGGCGGGCGCGGACCACAGAGGGAACACTCGGCGTGGACCGAAGACGGAAGGCCCAGCTCCTTCCAGGCATAAATACTGGACTCGATCGACCCAAGGACCAGTCTCAAGTAGCACATGAAGAAGACAGCGAGGCACGCTGTTTAAATATCACGCGAGAACGGCGCGAATATCCGGCTGAATTCCCGAATATCCAAGATGTCAAAGTACCTATTATTTGCGTCAGTGTACTGATAAGTATACAAAAGATGCAATACCAAGATTGTACCACAATGATTACCATTATTATCTTTGTTCTTCTCCGTAGAAACATGGCTTTTTGTAGTGATTTTGGTGGAAGATTAGCAAAAAAATAAAAAAAAGACATGGCTGCAATGTACTTCGGGAAGACGTGCAGACCTCAGCCTTATGTTTTGGCGCCTCTACTTGGCGGCTTGTATCCTCTTGTTATATTTAACAGGATCGTGACACTTGGAATACTGACTTTTGGAAACGCTTGAGAAGGGAATCGTACTACAGCAACATTTGTTACATACAAATATTTAATAAAATCGTGTGGAACACTGGCAAAATCGGTGACCCATTAGATGTAGGACTCCAGTGTGAATGAGTTTGGTGAACTAACTAAGAGTTGTTTGTTATTATCGGCGCAGGTGTGCGGGAAGCGGTTCGCGGACCGCAGCAACATGGTTCTCCATCAGCGCCTGCACTCGGGCATCAGGCCGTACAGCTGCGGCGAGTGCGCCAAGGCGTTCACCAAGAAGCACCACCTCAAGGCGCACATGTCCTGCCACACGGGGCTGCGGCCCTACGCCTGCGACCGCTGCGGCGCGCGCTTCAGCCAGTCCAGCAACATGCGCACGCACCGCAAGAAGTGCACAGCGCCGGGTCCGCCCCGCGGGGGTGCTGTCGGCGTCGAGGGCGGCGCCGGCGGAGGAAGCGGAGGGCCCACGGCGAGAGCGGCGGGCGCCAGCGTCATCATGCGCGTGTCCGGCGAACTGGTGCAGCGCGTGCTGCATCGCACCGACGATGTAGCCACCGCCAGCGCCCGAAACGTCACGTTCACTGCCGACTCCGCTATGTCTCTCGCGGCTCCGACAGCCACCCACACAAGAAAAGATGGGAAGGCTCCACTCTCGAATTACAATGTCTCACATACTGCCTGAGTCGCTGCGAGCCAGTATGCCAAGGCAATGCCAGTTACTAATTGTAAGAGACGATTATGTAGCAGCATCCACATTAAGGGTTATTATCGTATCTAAGTTTTGTTCAACAGTGTTGTTTTTGGTGTAATACTGATCTCTATGTGATTAACGTCTCATGGTTGGGGTTCACAGTCATATAATATTTCTTAAAAGACATCATAGTCACCGATGACTGTATAAAACATTTATTATTACGATTGCAATTTCGGTCTTATGGCCGTTTTCAAGCAACACTGCAAAAGTTACCTACACACAAAAAATTCAAAACTGAAGCATAGAATGTATATACATAATTAAGCAAACATTTCATTAAGATACTGGCGCATTTATAAAAATTTGTGAGAAATGAAACATTTAATTGTATCCGAAGAATGTGATTTATTGTATCAATCTACTTCAACAGTGAAACACAGAACTGTACAGTTATTTTAGACACTCATCGAAAACATTTTAAGCAATTTCGATGGAATAGTATACATATTTACTTCGTCGTATTTGCTACAATAGAGCCTGGTTGAAGGATGCATCCTGTATTTGTGTGGAGGCATTGTGATGTTTTGTCCCAATTTGTGGTGCTACACAATGAATTGGATTGCTGGCGAGCATTTTACGCCATTCATATTCGTAAAATGTATACGCATACAAAGTATTATATATGTCAGAGCTCTGTCTTCATCTCATTTACGAGCACTTAAGTCAATGTGAGAGTTTTTTTACAGATAACACATGTATTAACCTCTATTATGTTATAAATAAATATTCCCATCTTATCCTACTGCCCCTTACAATCATAGCACTATTTAGAAAGCTGTACGATGTCGACAGATGAAAAGACTTTACGATATAAATCTTATAAGTTGCATCCTTCGTGTACACTATCTTTGCTCCGTGCACGGGCAGTATCTTTAGTAAAAGTATTTTCGCGCCAAAGGACTTAGCTCCACATGTCAGTGCACCTGAGCTTGTATGTGTGACAGATTATTAGAACGATGGTAACATTGACAGTTCAGTACATACTAAACAACATATTACGATGTAATAAGTGACGACATGTAATGTCAGATGGTCTTATATTCTGACAGAATGTAAGTAATGTACATTTCTCACCAATTTTTATAAGTGCGCTACTATCTTAATGAAATGTTTGCTTAATTATGTATATACAGCCTGTGCTTCGCTTTTGTATTTTTTGTGTTTAGGTAACTTTTGCAGTGTTACTTGAAAATGGTCATAAGGACAAAATTACAATCGTAATAATAAATATTTTATATAGTCAACGGCGACTATGATGTGTTTTAAGAAATGTTCTCTCTTTATTTTCCAGCCCTTCCATCGTTCCCAATAGTCTTGAGAGCGACTCAGTGGTAATCTGCGTTTTCTTACCAAATTTATGGCTCAGACTGCACTCTACAATTTTTATTATTTCACTCCACATTATCAAACCCTGGAAATTCTGTCCCATCATCAAATGTGCCCTGAAAACTCAAGGAAATAAAACGAAAACAAGATATGTCTGCTTTGTAAATCGGTCTATTCTTTTTGCCACCATTCACAAAGAGCATCAAACTGAATTTCATCCACCGTCTAATTGCCACTTCTCTGCATCCAGTTATTTTTAGCAGAATGTCTCTTACTGAGAAATAATAATGATCATTGATCCTTCCCTTTGACATTTTAGGCGGGCTGTGAACAGTTACTTATTTTGCTAACCACAGCCGATGAAAACAGATTACATGAAACTGTGTTGCTCTCCATTCCTACAGCCGTCATAGATTTCGCGTAAAGACTGTCTCATCTTGAGAAATTCTTTGCCCATTTCATCTTAAATCTTCCTTAAATTTTACTACTTTTGTTTTCCTTTGTATCAAAACAACAGAACGAATTAAACCAATCAGCTCCTGAATCCTTAATAATCATATGAATTTATTACACCGCACTCATCTTCACATGCTCTGCATGGAACTCTTTGAACTCTGCATTATCTCTTGTTTATGAATTCTGTTAGAATCTTAGCAGTAGTCTTGTCCTTCAATGTCGTACATAAATTTTCGTAAGAGTGGCGTCTATCACCAGTCATTGAGCAATATGGCATCTTTGAACATATATTTACATACTTGCATATTCATTATGTAATTAATTGTAAACGCTGATCCAATGCAGTACCATACGAAACAGCGTTGATAAAATCCATGTCTCGATCTCTTTATTATTGACACTAGCAGCTTCTTCCGTAATAACTAATATGCCTTAGAAAATGAAATATTCTGTGAAGATTTTGGCAGAAAATTGTAGCTCCGCCATTTCTGTCTAATGCTTCTGATTTAACAGTGTTCTACTGATGTTAATTGCACACATGCCTTTGTTCCACCACGTTTCAAATTTTCCCTGTTTTATTCCCCGGGTTTTCTGTTAATCACGTCTCCCTGTTAAACGGAAGATTACTTGTAGAGGACCGGTTTAGGTAACTGTTCCTCATTTCCAAGCTAATACGTAACAGTAGCAATTTTAAATTGTTTCGAGGACAAATCTCCACTCTTGCCGGTCTTCTTTGGTTCACTCTTTTTGCAGTTGTTCGAGTCTTCAGTTCTGCTTTACTGGGGCTTGCCTTAATTTCTACTACTATATTTTGCGTTGACCAATGGTTCCTTTCTGTGCTTTTGCTCAATGTGTATCACAACCAGTCTCATTAATATCAAAATAGAGAGTTTTTTTCAGATAAAAGTTCTCCCATTGCTCCAGTAGTTTTATGTAATGCGAAATTTTTGTGTACTTTACCACTATTTGACATCAGAACGTGTTTTATGAAGCTTCTAATAGACGGATGTATTTAATTCCATAAAATATCTCCATCAGTTGTGTAAAGTAATGGTTTACAAGGAGGACAAGCAGAGAACTAAAAACAATTTGTATGGGCCGTGCATATGAATAAGAAGTGTTCCAATTATGTTACAGGATCAACATACAGAATCAAGGACACTGTTAGCGAGATAAAATCTCTTACAATAAACGAGACAAGAGACGACCAGTTATCAAATCTGCGCTATGTAAGCTACTGTCGTTTTCAGATTGATACACTATCATAAATATCAACACGTTATGGAACTAATTTTCGTTTTCTAAAATCTCATCACCAATACCAAAGAATGATGTGTATCTCGTCTTTACTTACATATAACGAAAGTATCATGTGTCTAGTCCTATTGAATCATTTGCAAAAGTGGGATGTTTTGACACTGATGATGTCACAAGGTCCGCCAGGTCGAATCATCTGTTTATTGATCCATTTCTTTCGACGGAGACCCACCAGTCAAACCACATACTTGGGTTTCTTAAATTTTCGTTTAAAGCACTTACATCACAGAAACTGTGACTTAGTAATTTTCCGTAATGCCATGTAGCATTAAGTATGGTGCTGTTACGCATTAGCATGTTGCTCACTCATCTGTTAGAGATTCTTATTACAACAGCAATCCATAATTAAATGAAACCTGTGAGAACTTGCATTGTGCTGATGATAACTGATAGCGTATTTTCCACATTCGAAATTTCATGCCGTACGTAAACATTGAGCAAATTATGTGGGATCGTTCAGTCGAAATATTCAGTCTCTGTAAAAGATCGTATTACTTCATAATGGATTCAAATCTTCTTAAAATATGGATAGGTTGTAACATTTCCTGGTATATATTTATCTCACATTTACTTCATGCTCTTCTAGTCACGTAAAAATGAACAAAGTCTTTAAGTTTCGGAAGCTGTAATTTATTTTTAATTCTTAAATTTCTTGGATGTATCTTCATTCAAAGGTTCAGGGCATATTTTCTGTTATCGGGAACCGAAGACCTAAAAAACATTAGCAGTAATAGGTCTAGAATCGCATTCCTTTTCAGTTGCTTTCTGGTTACTCGAGATCGTCAACAATTGTTTGTCTACGAATTTTCTATCGTTATCACATCTATTCGGTATGCTTGTACCTACCTGGATGTTTTTCATCGTGCTTAACAGAAAATGTTATTCAGATTTTCATTTCCTTTAAAAGCCCTAAAATAAAACAGAAATAAGAAATGTTCCAAAATTATTTTATCCAGTGGAAGAACACTTTGCTTCCAAAGATTTAATTTAGTCCTTGGTTCACTATTACTATACACCGTGTATAACGCATACGGAACACTATTACCCAAAAGCAGAATCATAGACAGGTACATTGTTGTTAGCTAAATATTAACCCCAACACTGCTGTGAAAAGCAGTCTGTGATGGCCTATTCTTCCGCAGTAGGCAATGTAGTCGGGAATGATTCAGTATATTTTCGTATCCCATAATTTTTGTACGAGATTTCTGTAATTTGTTTTCTAAACGTTGACGTGGCTTGTATTAGGTCACGTGTAGAGAAACCCCCTGCCCCTATGCCGACATAAGGAAGCGCATAATCATTTGTTGGTGACATAGTCGCTGCCACATCCGCTTGTCTTTCAGTAATTCGGCAATAAATCGGTATGACTAATACATCCACACCACTCTATCTCCAGCTTCATGAAAAGGTTATATTGGTACTAAATATCAATTTTTAAGTCTTCTTAATCTGGATGCTGCTACTGAATAATATAATTTTTGTCTTTTGAATTATCGAGTACTGTATTCTCTTGTGCGTTCTACTCTTGTTGTGAGAGTACAGTTAACAAACCTTATAGGTAGCTCTTTATAAGAACGACCGAGAAAAGCGATTACCACAGGTAATTATGCTTTTATAAGAAGAACTATTCCAGGTACTGATATCTAGTTTTGGTAAGGGTTGTGAATGAACCTCGACTTCGAAATTGAGGGACACTACAAATGGAAACTGGAAAGGAACTTGATTTGCACATATGCTTCAGGGAACTTAATCAAAACTGTTATATATGCCTGCCTTGCTACTCCCTGCAGCTTATGGATCTTCGGCTGCTCACAAATGTCTATGGAAAACTAACCTATCTCACGATGTCAGTACTCCATAAAACTTTGTCTTCTAGTGTGGAATATTCTCTGCATCTGCTGCTTCGATCTTTTACTCATGTTTTCTTTTCACAGAACAGAATATTTCAAGTGGTTCGATTCCAATTATCAGACTGCTTTCTCAGTATTAGAGTCGCAGCAGTTTTGTTACTTTTATTTTTTAGAAACTGGTTTTCGAACCTTTTACTCAGGTTTTCTTTTCACAGAACAGAATATTTCAAGTGGTTAGATTCCAATTATGAGACGGCTTTCTCAGTATTAGAGTCGCTGCAATTTTGTTACTTGTATTTTTTAGAACCTGGTTTTCGAATTTGGTTTCTGTTATATTACGCCGCCCACAGTACTCAGAATATTTGTTTAACACTACAAACGACTCGCCAACAAAAATTGTGCCTTGTGGCGTCACCAAATCATTGTCTGGAGGGAGCTGTAAAAAACACAGGACTTTAAGTTGTTGCTTTGTGTGATCTCAGCAATATTTACAAAGAAGTGAACCGTGTACATGGAGGTTGTTTTTTGAAAAGGCGACAAACAAACAAAGAATAGAGTAGCTTGTAAGTTCTTACTTCACAGTGGCCGGCCGAGGTGGCCGAGCGGTTCTAGGCGCTACAGTCTGGAACCGCGCGATCGCTACGCTCGCAGGTTCGAATGCTGCCTTGGGCATGGATATGTGTGATGTCCTTAGGTTAGTTAGGTTTAAGTAGTTCTAAGTTCTAGGGGACTGACGACCTCAGAAGTTAAGTCCCAATTTGAACCAATTTGAACTTCACAGTGTAGATTTGAAATACCATCCACGGGTACACAAGTGAAGCTTGAATTGTAGAAAATTGAGGGCCAAACTATCTAGAGCTCCTTTTGTATATGAATTTTTATATTTGTAGCACGATGCATGGAAACAACAGTTCTGTTGTTAGAGCTACCATATGGACGTGAGTGCAGCCGGCCCAGACACAGTATTACAAATAAAGAAAGCATATCCGATGATGCTTTCGCACCAGTTTTTATGGCAGTACGTTTGACAGGAAAGCATTCGTGTGGTTGATAAAAGAGGTGGTTTTCCGAATTTTTTGCTAAAGTTTCTGGTGGGTGTGATATCACTATTTAGAAGAAATTGTTTTCCTAAGTTTCCCCATATTTTAAAAGGGAATAATACCACCTTGTTCGACATATTCCTGTTCGAAAACACATGTAACTGATGGGTTATTAGATTATATAATTATGGTGGATAAATGAGAAGATTAAGACGACTACATTTATTCAGATATACTTAAGTCAAGCCTTATGTTACGAGTACATCCTTTTAATCTCTGGTTCACTAGAACTAACATCTTGATATGACTGTACTAATCACGGAAGGCTTCCAGGTAGTATTTCTCGCTTATTTTACTACATACCGATGTTTAATGTAAGAAAAAGGTCAAAAGGTAAAGTAGAAATTCTTTCACAACCTGCTTCACTGCTGATAAACGGAGAATTCGTGGTTTATTGATCTCTGTAGGACTTGCTTATGTATGTGGATCAATGATCTGTGATACGTTTTTCACTATTAATATCCCATGAAGATATAAACACCATTTCAGTATGAGATAGACATAGAGACGAAATCCAAAAGTACGTTTCATATCTAGATTTTCGATGATCTAACTATGTGAGATAAAATATGTGATAAAAGAGTGAGGATATTGGTATGAACACATACCTAGTTCCTACTTGGCTTTTCTGTGTTGATGGCCCCCTTTGTTGTTGAGAATCTCTGTGAAGAAACATATTTTCCTTATTTTTATGTAAATTTTACCTATATTTTCAATAAATAAGTTGCTAAAAATAAATTGTTCTAATTTCTTCTATTCCATATTACGTTATGTTACTCTGATATTAGGTATCCAGATGCATGTAGTATCAGACGTAGTTACTACTGGAACAAAAGGTATAATAGCAGTCAGAAACGATTAAAAACTGAAAATTCGTAGTTTAGCATCAAGTATTAATGGAGAAGACAGCTGGTAACTCATGGTTTTAGTGTGTTTCTGTAAATCATTATTGACTGAGTCAGATAACATTACAAAATTAATATTTGTAAGTACAATATCAGAAAACGTTTCACATAAGATTGTTAAAAGCGTTAACGAGTCAGTTCTCTGACTGTAATTGTTTCACTCAGCGAAAATATGATCGTTAAAATCGAAAACTTTTTCACCTTTTTCCTTGGATAAAGGCTGTTCTATATGGTACACAGTGGGTTCTAGGCGAATCATTACAATGGTGAGTATGAAACGTTTATCAGTAAATTCCTACAAAGTTTCTTAATAATTAACCCTTTACGAGACTGGGACTTGAAGCTCGCAACTTTTAACTTACAACGATGTGAAAAAATCAGCAATTGTAACTGTACAGAAAATCTCAGTAGAAAAATGTTGCACCTCATGAAGCGCTAATTGGAGTGACACGAACTTGGCACTTCGTTAAGGCTTAATACAGTTATGTGGGTGTAAAATTATAACACTGACATTTTTATTGCTGGAACACTAACAATGCTACGACAATAGATCAACTGAATCATGAATGACAAGCAGTGCAGTTAGATTCGTGTAAACTGATTCACTGAATGAACTCTCAACATTTACCTGAACTAGTTACTATAATTTGAGAGTGCACCCTGGCTTGCTCCAACCAGATGGTTTTAGATACTAGACTGCAGTGGACGTTGATTGGTAGGGGATTTTGATTAATAGGTTGTCGAGCAGACAGCACTGATTACAGGCACACTGAACAAAATTAACGTACGCGGTCGGAGCTTCGGTAGTAATCGGGCCTTAGCTTCTGCACATTTGCAGTGGCGTGGAAAGGGGTGGGGAGGCGTTTGGGGGTGCGGCAAAGTCCGTGCAGCGCGGTCGGCACCAAGTACTAGCTCCATGGGGGTAACAAGACTTACATATTCTGTGGCACGAGCTGCAAATATATTTTTTCGTCATACAATCCTGAAAGTTTAGAGAGTGGTCAGGGAACGAGTGAGTTCATGTATTTTGTGTATGGAGTGAGCCTGACACCTTTCCATGGGTGCATTTTACTGCTACAGTAGTGTGCAAAGAAAACAGTGTATTTTCTCCGATTGTCTACATGTCTGGAACAGCGTAACCGGAGTCACCGTCGGCGTTATTGTCTCACCTTTAACAGGCAGTACATTCTGTTTGAATAGATGCGATTGTTGGCATTGTCCTGCTATCGCGCATGACAGAATAAAACATTCATTCATTTGTACGCTGTCGTAAGACTAAGAGGCTTCACTTTTCTTAATGCCGTAAGCCTGGAAATTCTTTCGGGCTAGTTCATCTACATGTGCATCTACATAGATACTACGCAAGCCACCGTAAGGTGGCGCAGAGTACCCTGTACCACTGCGAGTCATTTCCTTTCCTGTTCAACTCACAAACAGAGCAAGGGAAAAGGACTGTCCATGCGTAGCCGTATGAGCCCTAATTTCTCTATATTATCTTCGTGATCCTTACTCACAATGTACATTCCTGGAAATTGAAATAAGAACACCGTGAATTCATTGTCCCAGGAAGGGGAAACTTTATTGACACATTCCTGGGGTCAGATACATCACATGATCACACTGACAGAACCACAGGCACATAGACACAGGCAGCAGAGCATGCACAATGTCGGCACTAGTACAGTGTATATCCACCTTTCGCAGCAATGCAGGCTGCTATTCTCCCATGGAGACGATCGTAGAGATGCTGGATGTAGTCCTGTGGAACGGCTTGCCATGCCATTTCCACCTGGCGCCTCAGTTGGACCAGCGTTCGTGCTGGACGTGCAGACCGCGTGAGACGACGCTTCATCCAGTCCCAAACATGCTCAATGGGGGACAGATCCGGAGATCTTGCTGGCCAGGGTAGTTGACTTACACCTTCTAGAGCACGTTGGGTGGCACGGAATACATGCGGACGTGCATTGTCCTGTTGGAACAGCAAGTTCCCTTGCCGGTCTAGGAATGGTAGAACGATGGATTCGATGACGGTTTGGATGTACCGTGCACTATTCAGTGTCCCCTCGACGATCACCAGTGGTGTACGGCCAGTGTAGGAGATCACTCCCCACACCATGATGCCGGGTGTTGGCCCTGTGTGCCTCGGTCGTATGCAGTCCTGATTGTGGCGCTCACCTGCACGGCGCCAAACACGCATACGACCATCATTGGCACCAAGGCAGAAGCGACTCTCATCGCTGAAGACGACACGTCTCCATTCGTCCCTCCATTCACGCCTGTCGCGACACCACTGGAGGCGGGCTGCACGATGTTGGGGCGTGAGCGGAAGACGGCCTAACGGTGTGCGGGACCGTAGCCCAGCTTCATGGAGACGGTTGCGAATGGTCCTCGCCGATACCCCAGGAGCAACAGTGTCCCTAATTTGCTGGGAAGTGGCGGTGCGGTCCCCTACGGCACTGCGTAGGATCCTACGGTCTTGGCGTGCATCCGTGCGTCGCTGCGGTCCGGTCCCAGGTCGACGGGCACGTGCACCTTCCGCCGACCACTGGCGACAACATCGATGTACTGTGGAGACCTCACGCCCCACGTGTTGAGCAATTCGGCGGTACGTCCACCTGGCCTCCCGCATGCCCACTATACGCCCTCGCTCAAAGTCCGTCAACTGCACATACGGTTCACGTCCACGCTGTCGCGGCATGCTACCAGTGTTAAAGACTGCGATGGAGCTCCGTATGCCACGGCAAACTGGCTGACACTGACGGCGGCGGTGCACAAATGCTGCGCAGCTAGCGCCATTCGACGGCCAACACCGCGGTTCCTGGTGTGTCCGCTGTGCCGTGCGTGTGATCATTGCTTGTACAGCCCTCTCGCAGTGTCCGGAGCAAGTATGGTGGGTCTGACACACCGGTGTCAATGTGTTCTTTTTTCCATTTCCAGGAGTGTATTTTGGCGGCAGTAGAATCGTTCGGCAGTCAGCTTCAAATGTCAGTCCTCTAAATTTTCTCAGTGGTGTTTCTCAAAAAGAACCTCCAGGAATTTCCTTTTGAGGTCTCGAAGCATCTCCGTAAGACTTAACGTGTTGTTCGAAACACTGGTTTGTGACGATAATCGTGATGAAACTGTGAGATGTTTCTCTGTGCTTGAGATGATAACATTTTAAACACTGAGTACAACACTCATTCTGATATTGCTGCCACTTCTCGCTAGGGCGCCCATACCCAGGAGCAAGGGAGGGTTGCGGTCCTCCCGACATGTAGACCTCTGGGAAAGGAAAATGGTAGTGTAGTCACGCGTTTTTCTTTAAAGAAAATGATTTAAGAGTTGGCATTTCCAATTTTTTAACAGGGCCGCAACTGGAATTTTGTATGAGCAGTTGCAAGTCGCCATTTGTCTTCGAAGATATTAAAAATACTCCATACCCCCTCGTCTAACACCACACCATCACAAACTATTTTATGAGCAGCCTTGAAATGTAGTATTTAAACGGTTGTAGTAAATAATGGGAACTTTCTGATCTGGACGGAAACAAATGAGACATCAGCCATTTACCCAAACGGTCCCTGCTAAAGGACGTAACATTAGTTTCACATATCTACCTGGTGGTAGGGTGGTCAAGTGCTCAGACGGACGAAATTAGAACCCAACCGTTGCTACTAGTTTGGTACTTTACATTCTGTAGTGTAACAATAAGACATCGAAAATTACAAGAAAATACAATAAGGGTTCATTATCTAACGCAACCATGATATCAATTAGTGGCATTACTCGATAGTTAAACATTAAGAACATATTTACAAGGGGACAAAATATGCCTATTGTTTACTAATCGTGAATTTCTGACCTTTACAGGGAAAAATATATGACAGCATATTCTCCTACAGAATATCTTATGACTGAAGAAAAACTCATTCCATGTCGGGAGCGCTGACTTTTAAAACATTATTTTCCAAAGGATCCAAAACAATTTGGAATGATAGGTGATTGCGATAGTGGCACATAGAAGTTTGTATTTGGGCAAAGGTTTTGCCGGAACGCCGTCTGATAGTTCGTTCAGGCAGTCTAATTTGCTATCGCGTTTTCTTAAACATCATGTTGCTCACATGAAAGACTCAGGGAGAAACACAAGCTTTCATAACACATGCCAGTGTCCCAGATGGCAGAACACTGATCGACTCAAAACTGACTTTATTTGGAATTTGGAAATACTACACAATAACAGACTCGTAATTCTTGCTGATATCCACCTCAATAAACACAGAAATGTTGAGTTTAAGTTTGCTTGGATGGGCGAGACAAATGGGTATTCTGTCTTACGTTCTGCGGAAGTTACACTACGTAGTTCTAATATAAACGATGGAAAGTGACGACAACATCCGTGAAGAAGTCTGTAAAAAATGTGACTTTCTACAACTTCACTAACTAAGGATTCGACACATGCAAACACCTATGTGACAGGTACACTACTGGGCGTAAAACAAGCATCAAGCATATAATTTAAAATGTAGGCATCAACATGAAACGAAATCGTCCATGTGGCACACAGAGCAAGAAAGAAGGAAAAAAACATACCGCTACAGTTTTGGAAGACCTATCGCTGGTCAGGTCAAAGCTTAAATTTGTTAAATCGTCACCATATTATTAAAAAAGCGCCAGATCAAAAATTCATGGAAGAAGATGTAAAATGTCTACTGTAGTAGTAACAGAATATGAGCAGGTTGAACAGGCATTACAATGGTCTATATGACATAACAAACACATACATTAGTAACAAGAGAATATATGGATTTCATCTAAATTTAGTTACTGAGTGAATAATAGAAAAATATTAACAATGATTAAGCAGACACAGTAATAAATGAAGAACCTTTTGGATAACACAACCTGTAGACACTGATAATCACTCAACCACATCACTGTATGGGCAAGAAGAAATGTAATACCTATAGTCTAGACTGAACAGATAGAAAGTGAGAAAAAAATAGTATTTCATATGGCAGTAACACAACCTAGTTAAATCTCACTCGATTAGAGTGTCCTCATAAAACTTCATAATAATCAGAAATGAATGTTTGTGCTTAAGGACAACAGCAGCTGACATATATAAAGATTCAAATACGTCACATATATCATTCAGTCATTAATATTGCTCATGGTATAGTTTAATGTTTTCCACATGGTGCCTGCCCTTGTGGCATGAGGTATGCTGATGATTACACCCTCAAAATAGGTTATATACTCTTTCCACTTGCTATGTTTCCAGTTTCGCTCCTGGCCATCTGATGCATCGTGCCTTGAGTTCTAATATCCGTAGCTTCCACGGTCGCCTCTGTAACCACCATGACCACAGAAACCACCATAATGTCTCCTGTCATTATTAATATTCCAATGTCGTCCACCATGTCTTTTGTATGGTTTGAATGGTTATTTGTGTTGGGTTCATTCTTCCCTGATAGTCTTCGATCATCTTCGTCTCCCTCTGTTCCTCTTGACTCATACACGTCTAATTGTCCTAAGGCCGACTTCATTGCATCTTGTCATCTCTAGGGATTGCTAGCAAATTATCCTGAACTCTAGTTGGTTGTTTACTGATGATCAGGGACACTGTTGCTTCTGTCGTCATTGGTTCACCTAAAAACAAGTTCCTCTCACAATAATATTGACCTTGAAAAATTTTCCTTAAGTTCTGGTAACCCCTCTCTCAAATCTTCTACCTTGCTATAGACTGTTACGTACTTCATTTTGCTTCTGTCACAACCAATATTGTTGCAAAACTTCCTTTTCAAATTCAGCAAAGGTCGTACACTCGTGTCCTATTCTGATACCCCACGTACCAGCTTCACCTTCCAATCTTGCTGCAACGAAGGGTACCTTTCTTTGCTTGTCCCATAATTCAGGTAACACGCCCTTAAATTTATCTAAGAAATCTCCAGGATGCCATCTTCCATTTGGTTCGAAGTTCTTAAAATTCCCTTTGTCAAGGAAGGCCTCATCATTTTGTATACCAATTAAGCTACGTCCGGCAATGCTTCCATCACGTAATAGTGATTTCACTTCACTCTTCACCTGCTGATTGACCTGTTCCTTAGTCTTGCCTTCCTCACTGTACACCTCTTCCACTCGCCGTGCATATGCATCCTGGTTTAGTGCAACAGCTGATATTCTGTGTTTACAGTTTTACACTTCCTCATCCATTTGTTTGCAATGCTCGTCGTAAATCTCAACCCTTTTACTAAGTTATTTTTTCACTTCTTTCACATCTTACTCTGCCTTTTCAAAACGTTTAGCACTGTCTGCAACGTTCTCCTCAAACTGAACGGTAAGTTCATCTATTCTCTGATGACTTGACTCAGCCAGTTTCCTTAGAGCCTCATTAGTCTCGTCGATCGTTTTACTGAGTTGTTCGTTTATCTGCTCTACCGATTGCCTAATATCTTCCCTTAATTGTTTGTTGTTATGCTCTAGTGATCACCTAACATCTTCCTTTTGGCACATAATATCTTCCCTCTAGCGCTTAATGTCTTCCTTTATTTGTTTATTATCATACAATAATGTTTTGAACATGTCAACGGTAGACATGTCAGACCTAAATCTACACTCATCTCGTCTAGGCGTCTCCACGATTGGTGACGACATTGCATTAGGACATCCCATCTCTGTTGATATACTACTGTCACCTATACCGGAATCTTTCGACATATCCCTACTACTTGTTTCTGTTTTCGTCTCCACCTGATTAATTTCACCGAAAGAGTCTCCTTTCACCTCCCTCTCTACTGCAGTTGCACCAACCTCATTATCTGCAATATTGAGCCACACATAAGTCACTCAAGGAAGCAATAAACAAATCACAATAACGCTCGTAGCACCGAATGGATGGCAATAGCTACAACAAAACTACAACGCCGTATGCACTCAACGCTGTAATTCGTGCTCAGAAGCACACATAACATACAAGATCACGTAAAAGAAGAAAAAATGAAATATAAGCTAAGGTAAATACAGTTTGGCAATTGTATTACCTATTGTTAAAAAATTTGTCTACTAAATAAGCGGGGTCTGGCAGTGACATTTACTTTACTGTACGGTCGGCAAGGTAAATAATGTCTCGTGACATTAATTTAATGATACAAAAGAATTTTAACTGTCACTGTTTGTAATTACATAATTAGAGAACGCAATCTGCGCTGCCAGTTAATTACTCTCGTTGCTTCAGTTGCGTGTGGTAACGTTGTGATGCGCGACTTACTCTGCGTTGTATTCTGGCCCCGTAGTAGCAGCTGTTCCGTAGCGCCGACTCAGTAGACGCCGTCCGGCTGTCAGCACTGCACCCTCTCTGCATAGCATGGTAATATTTGCGGCATCGCTCCTAGGCGCCGCTCGCGTCGTATATGACGATGGCTGCCAAAAAGTTTTCACTTTTGCCCATAGGTGACACTAGCGTCGTCTACCGTTATGGCTGTCAAATAAGTGCTCACTTTCGTACCTAGGTGCCGCTAGCGTCGTCAAAAGCGCACCACTGTGGAGTATGTTTACTTCGTACTTCGACCATAAATATAATAGACTGGCCCTGACGTCATTTTCGTGGCTCCGACATCTCAGGGTTAAAGTCACGTGAATGTTGGCAAAACGTGATTGTTTCGTGTTGCGCTTATGGCTGTACTCAGCGTTTAGTCGGGGGAAATGGCATTACATTTCACCTGTGTTTCTGTGATATTGCAACCTCCCGCAAACTCGATCCTCCTCATCCGCTTGTCTCACCCGTCCTCTCCCACCCCCACCCGCTGCCGCACCTGTATTCCCACGTCCCACCCTGTCTCCATCTCTCCACCCTCCTTACCCTCTCCCAAGGTGGCTTCCGCCAGCTCCCCCTCCCTGATGATGTCCTCCTCCCCTCCATCTACCCCTCCTACCAACTTTGATCCTCCCTCCCTCTTCCTGTGTCTGTTCCTTTGGGCACCCTCCATCCCTCCTCCCCTTCTCCCCACTCCTCCCCCGGGCCTCCCCTCCCCTGTCCCTCTACTCCTCATCCCCTCCTCAGCCATTGGCATCTTTGTTCTCCCCTCTCCACCCTCTCCACCCCCCCTCACCTTTCTTCCCCTCTTCGCAGGTCCCCAGACTCGCACATGCTACGTGGACTTTCGCGCGCCGGAGATCATCGCCATCAGTGTCTCGTGTGTGTGACGTCGTTTTGTGTTTTTAGTGTCCGCCGTCACGCTTCTACGTTCACTTGTGCCGTCGGATTCATCAGTGTTCTGTGCGCCGTGTCAACGTGTTTTCAGTGTCGTTATCGTCGAGTGTGAACGGCTCCGTGTTTTTTGTGTGTCTGTGCCTACTATTTTTTGCCCGTCACTATGTTCATTTTCATTATCCATTATTGTACTGTGATTTTCAACTCTATGGCTGAAGAGCGGCGTAGCATGCCGCTGCCAGCCTACCTGATTGTTCAGGTGTTAAAATAACAATAAAGAAAAAAAATATGATATTGAAATTCGTTTATTGAAATCTGCTGAAGTGACTTTTATATGTTTTTTACACTTGAAATAGAGTATCACGTAAATTAAAGTGTTAAAAGTGATGCCTGTAAAGTCAGACTCATATTACATTTTGGAAAGTATCTGTGATAATTCGGTTACAGAAGTAAGTATAAGTGTTTCTTGTTCCTACTCATAGGTTCCCTAAGGATGAAAAACGAAGGCAGCTTTGGATACAGGCCCTGAAACGGAATAACTTTAAGCCATCTGCACATACACGCCTTTTTGTATATACAAGTGGGATTATAATAAGGTAAGAGCACCTATAGTCGGCACATGAAGAGAATTTTTTTCTACCTTCTAATACTATTAAATAAATGTATGCTCCAAAATTATTTTCTGAAACTTCAAAGTCTCACCTTTCCTCTAAAATATCATTTTTTTAAACTGATAGTTTAAACTTTTGTAAAAATAGTGGGAACTGAACCTTTGAAGTGCACCTAAAATTGATTAAAATGGACCTGCTCCTAAAGTCGACAATTTTTGTACCTATAGTTGACATAATTCCCATATCCCATTTTCTTTTATAAGTGACTAGAGCTCAAAACTCGGCGAATCCAATGTTTAAAGTTTTGACACGAGCCCACTCTTACTGTTTAAAAGAATTTTAACATTTTACTTTAATTGATAGTTTACAGTAATTTCATCCGGCTGCCCACCAGAGGGGCGTTCTATGAGTTTGTTAGATTTTATAACTGGTACTGTGAACAAATCCAGGTCAAATGTAGTTCTGACATAATTTTTCGCAAATAAAAAAGTAATTTCTGTTGGAAGCGTTTGGCAGTCAATTGAGAAATGTGGGTAAAATGCGATACAAACTTAGGATGGCAGACCGCTGATTTGAAATCCCGCCACGTTTTGGCTACAGTCACGTGGTTTGTGTTGGAGCCGCAACTGCCCTACAGCTTCTGCACGGCAAGGCCAGTCTACTAGTATCTATGGTCGTAGACTTGGCAGCACTAGACCATAGCACTGTCTCGGATCAGACGAGTACGTACAGAGTGTTACAAGCTGTTTGGCGTACACATCCCACTCAACAATCCAAATTAACAGTCACCGTTTATACAGAAATAGTTCACTCTCCTAATTAATTATATCGCACTTCTTATCCGAAAATTGCAAGTACTGAATACACGTTACCATGTAACACGCCCAGGGGTACCAATGGCTGCTGTTCTTGCTCATGCGCCCTGTCCACACCACGTACCGAAGTGGCCGTGCGGTTCTAGGCGCTGCAGTCTGGAACCCGAGACCGCTACGGTCGCAGGTTCGAATCCTGCCTCGGGCATGGACGTGTGTGATATCCTTAGGTTAGTTAGGTTTAACTAGTTCTAAGTTCTAGGGGACTAATGACCTCAGAAGTTGAGTCCCATAGTGCTCAGAGCCATTTGAACCATTTGAACCACACCACGTATCTGATAATGCCGTGGCGGTCGTATTGTTCTGCTCCACACTGCTGCTGGCTTGCCTGGAATTACGAATCTACTTTTGCAAGCGGATTTAGGTGAGCCACTTAACGTCAAGCACAACACAGTCTTACATCTGGTATGAACATCTATATTCTGAGACGATATGAAATCACAGGTTGCACTGCCTACATTCTAAGTCATAAGTGTTTATCGCAATTAATGGCTGATTACCAGTCCACAGTCTGACGAGTGTAGGCGTAACCGAACACGGCACGGATGATTGATGAAGCGGAAGCCGAATAATCGAACGAAAGTTCTTACGCTCGTCACGCATACACATATTTCTTTTGGTACCAGTCCTCCTTGACACAAGTAATGATATAACTCTGTTCATAGAGTTAATTATGAAGTTCTCAGTTCTCACTTGTGCAAGCATAGGCGTAACCGTCGCGACGCGGCTGATTGTTGATAATGCGGAAACACGATGATCGAACGCACGTTCTCACGCTCGCTACAGACACTGACACTTGACTGCACTCGTTTATAGTAACTAATTTTTACTGATTCACATTAGTTCATTCTGAGAGATAGAACACGTCGCGGATAAATGACGTATGGCGCGACGCGCGACGTGAGGATACGCAAATACGTTACTCGTGGCACTGCTCTTTTTTAATTACATCATTACGCATCTTCCTCTGAATCACTTCCATTTTTAATCACTTCTGTAATAGCACTTGCAGCAACACTTGAACTTCCATAATAACAGTACATCGCAAATGCAGAGCTACCTACAAAACACGTAACAGTTCCGTGTCCCGTGTTCGACTCTGCAGATGCGGCTGCCCACAAAGATACTCCACAACCAAGCCAGCGATATGACAAATCGCTTACACAGTGTCGGAGCGCGAGTGTCCTCTGAAATATGTAATCTTCTACTTCCCGCATTTCTCTTTTGTTCTGTGTATTGACTTGATTCTGATTTTGTTGGAATTTCCTAATTTGGTCGTACTCTTCTGTGTCAGTAAAGGCTACCGGTGTTGTATCATTCAGATCATCATCTTCCTTCGCAAATAAATTAGTTGGTCCGAAAGTTCGACTACTTTTTCCGGTAATGTACTGATATCCTCCGTGTGTTTTTCTGAACCAAGTTTCAGAGTGTCCATTTGTGTCGAAGTCGTATATACTGTGTGCTTTAGGTTTTCCTGATTTTGTACAAGTTGCGTGACCGCATCGGTAGACGGAACTGAGTCAATTTTAGCCTGCAAGGTGTCGTGATTTTCGTGAACAATAATCTGATGATCTTTTATTGCTGCTTCATGATTGTGTAATGCGTTTTCATGTCGCGAAAGAATAGGCTGGAAATGTTCACCAATTTGAGTTTAAAATATTCAGAAATTTTTTGACATTAAGATTCGATCTTAAGTAACTCAGTGGTTAAACCGACACGTGTTTGTTCAAGCGTTTCTTTAATTTGTTTCTGATTTTGTTCCATTTGTTGCTGTGATGGTTACTTATTTTGTTCCATTGTGTCTAATTTTTGAAGCTATTCTCTAATGTCTTGCATTAATTGTAATAACAATATATTAGTGTCTGGAACATGTTCCTTTGTGCTTTTTGGCAGTGCATTTGCACCGGCAATATTCACGTTTTGAAAAGCAGAGTGTGAGCCTTGACTTAATTGAGAAAGAGGTAAGGACGTAAAACCTGAATATACGGTATTTGCAACAGTTTGTTCTGTCATTTCGCATTTCTGAGGCGAGCTATTGCTGACCGATCGATCGACAATACTTCCCTGTTCACTAATTGATCCACTGTCTACACGATTATTTACTGCGTGGTCCATTTCCCTACGCACAATTTCCTAATTATTTTGGACATTTTTCACTTCACTACAAGGTTGTGCGGACACGCTACGCTCGTCGTCACTGTTGCTGTTGTGGTCTTTAGTCCTGAGACTGGTTTGATGCAGCTCTCCATGCTACTCTGTCCTGTGCAAGCCTCTTCATCTCCCAGTACCTACCGCAACCTACTTCCTTCTGATTCTGCTTAGTGTATTCATCTCTTGGTCTCCCTCTACGATTTTTACCCTCCACGCTGCCCTCCAGTACTAAATTGGTGATCCCTTGATGCCTCAGAACATGCCCTACCAACCGATCCCTTCTTCTAGTCAAGTTGTGCCACAAACTTCTCTTCTCCCCAATCCTATTCAATACTTCCTCATTGGTTATGTAATCTACCCATCTAATCTTCAGCGTTCTTCTGTAGCATCACATTTCAAAAGCTTCTATTCTCTTCTTGTCCAAACTATTTATCGTCCATGTTTCACTTCCATACATGGCTACACTCCATACAAATACTTTCAGGAATGGCTTCCTGACAGTTAAATCTATACTCGATGTTAACAAATTTCTCTTCTTCAGAAACACTTTCCTTGCCTTTGCCAGTCTACATTTTATATCCTCTCTACTTCGACCATCATCAGCTATTTTGCTCCCCAAATAGCAAAACTCCTTTACTACTTTAAGTGTCTGATTTCCTAATCTAATTCCCTCAGCATCACCCGACTTAATTCGACTACATTCCATTATCCTCGTTTTGCTTTTGCTGATGTTCATCTTATATACTCCTTTCAAGGCACTATCCATTCCGTTCAACTGCTCTTCCAAGTCCTTTGCTGTCCCTGACACAATTACAATGTCATCGGCGAACCTTAAGTTTTTTATTTCTTCTCCATGGATTTTAATACCTACTCCGAATTTTTCTTTTGTTTCCTTCACTGCTTGCTCAATATACAGATTGAATAACATTGGGGATAGGCTACAACCCCTTCTCACTCCCTTCCCAACCACTGCTTCCCTTCATGCCCCTCGATTCTTATAACTGCCATCTGGTTTCTGTACAAATTGTAAATAGCCTTTCGCTCCCTGTATTTACCCCTGCCACTTTCAGAATTTGAGAGAGAGTATTCCAGTCAACATTGTCAAAAGCTTTCTCCAAGTCTACAAATGCTAGAAACGTAGGTTTGCCATTCCTTAATCTAGCTTCTAAGATGAGTTGTAGAGCCAGTATTGCCTCACGTGTTCCAACATTTCTACGGAATCCAAACTGATCTTCCCCTAGGTCGGCTTCTACTAGTTTTTGCATTCTTCTGTAAAGAATTCGCGTTAGTATTTTGCAACTGTGACTTATTAAACTGATAATTCGGTAATTTTCACATCTGCCAACACCTGCTTTCTTAGGGATTGGAATTATTATATTCTTCTTGAAGTCTGGAGGTATTTCGCCTGTTTCATACATCTTGCTCACCAGATGGCAGATTTTTGTCAGGACTGGCTCTCCTAAGGCCGTCAGTAGTTCTAATGGAATGTTGTCTACTCCCGGGGCCTTGTTTCGGCTCAGGTCTTTCAGTGCTTTGTCAAACTCATCACGCAGTATCGTATCGTATCTCCCATTTATCTTCATCTACATCCTCTTGCATTTCCATAATATTGTCCTCAAGTACATCGCCCTTGTATAGACCTTTTATATACTTCTTCCACCTTTCTGCTTTCCCTTCTTTGCTTAGAACTGGGTTTCCATCTGAGCTCTAGATTTTCATGCAAGTGGTTCTCTTATCTCCAAAGGTCTCTTTAATTTTCCTGTAGGCTGTATCTATCTTACACCTAGTGAGATAAGCCTCTGCATCCTTACATTGCCCTTTAGCCATCCCTGCTTAGCCATTTTGCACTTCCTGTCGATCTCATTTTTGAGACGTTTGTATTCCTTTTTGCCTGCTTCATTTACTGCATTTTTATATTTTCTTCTTTCATCAATTATTTCAGTATTTCTTCTGTTAGGCAAGGTTTTCCACTAGCCCTCGTCTTTTTACCTGCCTGTATCCTCTGCTTCCTTCACTACTTCATCCCTCAAAGCTACCCATCCTTCTTCTACTGTATTTCTTTCCCCCATCCCTGTCAGTTGTTCCCTTATGCTCTCCCTGAAACTCTGTCCAACTTCTGGTTTAGTCAGTTTATCCAGGTCCCATCTCCTTAAATTCCCACCTTTTTGCAGTTTCTTCAGTTTTAATCTACAGTTCATAACCAATAGATTGTGGTCAGAGTCCACATCTGCCCCTGGAAATGTCTTACAATTTAAAACCTGGTTCCTAAATCTCTGTCTTACCATTAGATAATCTATCTGAAACCTGTCAGTATCTCCAGGCTTCTTCCATGTATACATCCTTCTTTTATGATTCTTGAACCAAGTGTTAGCTATGATTAAGTTGTGCTCTGTGCAAAATTCTACCAGGCGGCTTCCTCTTTCATTCCTTAGCCCCAATCCATATTCACCTACTACGTTTCCTTCTCTCCCTTTTCCTCGTCGACACAATCATTTCTCAATTTACTTTGTAACCTAGTGTTGCGCTTTTCACAGGCCATGATTATCATAGAATTTCACACGATATCACAGAAAAACACAATTTAAAGAGCAAAAATAGCCTTGAAAATAATAAATATGTAATTAATTGCAAAAGCTACTGCAAAATACTTAGTGCAAATCCACATGCATGCCACAACTGCTTTGTTCATTACAATATCGTACAACAATTAAAAACTACAACTACAAAGGAAATTCTCTACACAATTACGCGCTAGCAGGAACAAGAATTTCTAATCATGCATTAATTATTCAAACTACCAGAAAAATCAGAATATTTCAGTGAGGTGTCCTCGGCTAAGGGTTGACAGATGAAACTTCTTTACTTAAAATGAGTGTGTCTGTACATAAATTGCTGAATGCCTGATACGCACAATATCCTAGCGCAACGCAATCTGAGTGCTCAAAAAGAGATAACCTGAGTTCAAATAATTAACTCAAAAGAATGGCCCTGAATAAAAGGAAGTCCTAACAATAACATATACATTTCATTAAGCACTTACCTCACAAAAATCTTCATTACCCGAATTACTGCAATACAGCGAGCGTCAATACTACCAGCTAAATAAAACATTCTAACTACTAAAGCCACTAACTACTAATAGGCATGTGGTCAGCAAAGGGAAGATTTTGTTGCAAACCAAATAATGTATTTTTTTTTTACCTTAGTAATGTGACATCCAGTTCAGAACGTATATAAATCGTCAGTGACACCTAGAACAAAGGTTTATAATCATGGACAATATTCAGCCTACAGGTCGAACATGTACAGATCGTTAGCCTATGCTAACACTTCAGACCTCTGCCTTCCATCAGTGCCAATGTCTCACATCTAACATCATTACCTCTGGCTGTTCACCTCGAACTGCCCAACAGTGCTTCCATCACTGCTTTCGACTAACTTCCAACTGCCCAGCACTACTGGCGATTAACTTCCAACAACGAGTCCGACCAGCCACAGAATCTCTTACATAGAAAACGCAGTCAGAGATCCAATGCAAAGCGCTACACAGCGTTACCAACACAGAAGCAGCGCACTTAGACTTTGAGCAGGTCAGTATTAGTCTTGGTACTGACCTGATGCCTTACCGCTTTCACTGAGTTGTATTTCACTGTAAGGCTTCCATGGCGTGTTTTACGGTATCCCATTGGGTTGATTTGTAGGAGGAGACCAAACAGCGAGGTCATCGGTCTTATCGGATTAGGGAAGGATGGGGGAGGAAGTCGGCCGTGCCATTTCAAAGGAACCATCCCTGAACTTGTCTGAATCGATATAGGGATATCACAGGAATCCTAAATCAGGATGGCCAGACGCGGGATTGAACCGCCGTCCTCCAGAATGTGAGTCCAGTGTGATAACCACTGTGCCACCTCGCTCGATAGTATCCCGTATATTCTTATTGTTTCGAAAGCCACCCCGACAATTCAGTTTTTCTCATTGAAATGACACTCACTGCTGCATTTGAGAAGCTCACTATAATATGATGTTATATACGTATGTGTACCACTCAGTCACTACTGTGCCGTTCTTAAACACGTCAATCATAAACTAAACGCATGCCGTGTGCGGTTCACGTAACGACTACAAAATTCCTCACTACATCAATCAACGGCATGCAGCAGTGAGTATACTTGGCGTGTTTTATTTGTCGACAGCGGTATACCTTTTAAAATTAGTTGGTCTTTATTGCATTGAAAGTTCGACATAGTCACAGCTTGTTTTGTTTGTTGTTTTTTGCTGGTATATAATACAACTGAGCAGAAGAACAAATAGACATAAGCTGGTATTGTAACACTGATTTATAAACAACGTGGGAGTAACATGCGGCTGTCATAAGAAGATACTAGCTGTTATTCGCCTATCTTCCCTAATTCGTTCTCATTGGAGCAGTCTTCAAATAATTTGACGACAATGGACACTGCGATGTAGTAAAAATACAAAGGCTCTTTGACCTCTTCGACACGGCTTGCCGAACAAATGAAAGCGCCAACCTATATTAAAATACACTGAAATTCGTTGCGACAAATCCACAATTCTCCCAGTTTGTGACACAATCTCATACAAAATATTGAAATCAAAGAATAATCAAATTGAAAAGTGTAACAGGCTCCATATTTATTATTGGCTCCTGAAAAAATTTTTAAAAAATTATTAAATATGACTTTAGCATAATTTCAGGGGGCCCGAAAACCGGACTTCGACGTCCGGTTGGGACGTTCGACTGGTCACAACAGTTTTTGTTTGGAAACTGGACTATTCGGTCTAAACCCAGACAGTTGGAAACCCTGGACGAAATGGTTGTGTGTGTTATTAGACGGCAAATTCGTCGCTACGCTGTTGTGAACAATATGAGGAAATAACAGATTGTGTCACAGGGAAGGCTTGCAAGAAAATTTCGACATAGACTGGGATTTGGTTTTCAGAGGAACCAAAATAAGCATCCTGAGAACCGATATGACAGAGTTTCATAATAAGCACACTATATATGATTTTTACTAAAAAAGTTGGCATCAATATGGAAGTGGTGAGTGGTTTCATCGGGCGAAATGTTTATACGTACGGATTATAATTAGAGCAAATATTGTGAGAGTGGTAGTGTGCGAGAAATATTGTGCAACGAAGTTGGAGTACACTGTTTGATTGTTATGTTATGCAGGGTATTGTTGTACAGACGTGAGAGACCAGCACCTGTAAAAATACGGGAGTGTACGCTATCACTACTCCTCCTCCTTGTTGCTCGTGCTATAACATAGTGGAGCTGCCAACCTGGCCAGGTTTTCTGTTTGCTTTGCTGCGTTGAACCTGATGATGGAGGGCATCAAGTGAACCCATACTGCTAGTATAATGTTACATATCCACGTACAGAATGTTCGTAGATGTACAGAAAGTAAATATCCTACGCTTAACTAGCTATTCTCGTGTGACACTTTTATATAATTCTGTAAGGTCGGAAGTGTTATATTAATAGATAAATGTTATTTATGTTGCTATGGCTGTCTCGTTGTCTAGAGTGTCGCTTCCTGCTCGTGCTTTCCAATTAATAGGTCCAACGTTTTTTGTTTCAGTAAAGATCTCTGGAATATTGTTGTTTTTCGGAATAATCGTTATTTGTTCATAAATTCTTGACACTTTCTACAAAGCCACTTGTTAACTAAATGCATTGTACAGCATTTCAACAAGACACAAAGAACTTGACAGCTACATTGATCGATTTACACAACAACTGAGACTGTTATGGTATGTTTCGAGCTTAAAATTTCTACAAGTATTACGTACGTAGCTTCCAGATCCTTCTGCAACAGGACGTATTTCTAATGTCTCAATTGAAATTACTGTTTAGGTATAATTTACATAATGTTTTCTGCAACTAGTTCTTTGTATAAACATTTATGCACCTAATAATTAATAATGATGTTTGCAAATTCTGTCAATACATAAACTATCTGCTTCCTCCCTTTGTGTAACTGACGATTGAATTATCAATAGTACAACTAGAAAAAGTAAAAATGAAAACAGAAATTTGTTTACAGGAAATCTAAAGTCTGATAACATTGGATTCACTGTGAAGTGGTTTTTGACTCCTTTACGTTAAGAGTTGTGATTACTAATTTTCATGGTTCAAGATCGATGTTGCTAAATGGTTCGATATGAAATGTAAATTTGTACTATCAGGAAAATTTCAATTTGGTGATCAGATCGAAGCAAAATTGTCTTTAGATGTGGACTATATAATTTAACAATGAAAATTCACCCCCCCCCCCCCAGGTTTTTACGGAACGGAACGTTTCAACTGAAGTACGAAAGTCCTGAGGAGGCAAGATTCATTACGCTAGGTAAACATAGAAGTGGTTCTGCGACGCTATTTGATTATTAAAATTGTACGTATATTTAGTTTTGCTTTCTGCAGCGTACCTGCTCTAGGTTAGGCGTGCGGGGCTTCTGACTGACGCAACCAACTTGCTGTGCGGCCTGCTCTGCAGGCGTTCCGCCGCGCACTCTCCGTGCCGCCCACACGGTTCAGCTCCCGGCCCTCAGTAGCAGGCACAGGCAGCGGCCGCAACGACTCGGCGGGCACGCGCCTCTGCTGCCCACACAAGAGCTCTTGCGTCGCCTCGTCACCTGGACGACAGGTGCTACTGGCCGATTGAGATGCCGTGCTGTGTCGCCTTGTCAACTTCACAACTTGCTCACCGAGCTGTCGTGCGGGTGACAAGACGACACAGGATCTCAGGCGTGGGCAGCAGAGGCGCGTCCGAGCCGGCTTCTTGTGGCCGCTGCCTGCTACTGCGGCCCGAGAGCTGAACCGTGTGGGCGGCGCGGGGAGTGCGCGACGGGACGCCTGCAGAGCAGGCTGGTCACGACTATTGGAAGTTCTCACGCGTCTCATTTAGCGATGTAATGGTGCAGAAACCAGAATTAAATATGTGGTTGCACTACAAGTTTAGTTGAAAAAAAAAATGAGCGTTTGGCGTCAATGGCCGGGAGGCCCCTTGCGGGACAGGTCCGGCCGCCGTGGTGCAGGTCTTATTACTAGGGCCCGGATTTTAACTACCTAAAAAAACAGTGAAATATGCAAGCATTTATGACCTAAAACTTAAACAAATGTCACCTTAAAAGTAAAATATGACTTAATAGATGTTTATTTAAAGCATTCTTGTTTGTTTATTTAATTTTTTATTCACCATAAAGTAATTCAAAATTCACTTCTCAAAATATTGTAAGTATAATTCTTTCTTTCTGCAGGGTTTGTGGCTAATTTGCACTTATTTTTTTTTAATGTCTGAAAGTTTTATTTTCTAAACACTAAGTGCAGTGAAAAGATCGTCCATCGAAACAGGGCCTCAAGCGACACAGTAAAACCATGTTTTTATTTCTACATAGTATTTAAAGCGTTTCACATTATTTAATACCGTATGTCAATCTTCAGTATCTGCAAAGTTGCACTGGATCACAAGGTGCATTTTCAGGTTTTCCATTGTCAAAGATCTACGGCTGTCGCTGAGGATAGTTTTGTACCTGGAAAAGCTCCTCTCCACTACACAAGACGTCACTGGAGCGTATTTGAAGGCAGCCAGGTCACTGGAGTTCAGCTTTGTTTCAGTATCTGCAAATGTTGCGGCATTCCCTGAAAGACTGTCACTAATTTTGCGCAGTGTAGAAAATCCAGGATTCCGTTGCAGAGCACTTTGCAATTTGGGTTTCACTTTGTCAGCCACATGACCACGAGCTCGGCCCAACTCACTCTGCACATGTTGCACAATACTCAGGGCCTCACGTAGCTGAGTGCCAATAGCTTCCAGTCGTTTGATGGCTTTTGATATCACTGAAAAATTGGCGTTGATGTATGCCAAGTTTCGAGACAATGTATCTGTAAAAACGTCTTTCACAATTTTGATAGCACTTGATTCATCGCTATCAAGGTCACGGAAGATTGTCTTTATTTGGGTGTAGTTGATGCAGTAATACTCAGCAGCATTAAGCCAAGAACCCCATCGTGTAAGAACAGGTTTAGGTGGGAGGGGCGTTGAAGGTGCTTGTTCCTTGAATGTCTGCACCCGTAGCGGAACCTTCACACAGATTTTATTCCCACATGAAATTAATTTGTCCACATCAGCGTAATTTGATCACACCTCTTCGGCAACTCTATGCAGCGCATGTGCAAGACAAGTGGCGTACATCATACTGGGGTAGAGAATCTGAAGCCCTCTGGCTGCTTTAGCCATATATGAACCACCATCTGTTACAAGCAGCAAAACGTTGTCTCTTTTCACACCATCCGGCCATAGTAGCTTCAGAGAGTTGTCAAACAAAATAGCAATCGTCGAATTGTTTACTCTATCGAGAGTTTCACACGTTAGTAGAAACAGATCTCTCCAGGGCCATCAACTTTTAGAACAACAACAACAACATTTGCAATATATCGCCCACTAATATCCGTAGTTTCATCTATCGACAGGCAGATCTTTTGCTCAGCAATAGTAATTCGTATTTTGTTGAACACGTCATTGTAGCATACGGATAAATAGTTCTTTCTCAGTGTAGATTCGTCTGGATCTGGATGTGTTGTGTACTTCTCCAAGAACCGTCTGAAGCGTTGGGACGTTGCAGGACACCATCATCTCACACAAATCCCTGCAGAATGATTGCACGGTACACGATTGACCTGTTTCTTCAAATAACAGCGTTTACCTGCTGTTATTTGCAGCACTTCGTTTCACACAGCTACTGTGTTTAGCGGTATTACACTATTGTCGCACATTAAAGCGCTTTTCTGCACTAACTTTCACGTCATACAGTTTACAAAATAATATTTTCCCATCAATACTAAAGAACTTCTCTCCAAATTCTCGAACATATCCTCGCAACTTCACGCTGTCAGAGCACTTTGCTTTAATCATGTTGAACAAGGCAAAGGCTGCATTCAAACTGGTTACTGGGAACACATGTGCGACAGCGATGATTATTACGGCAAAAGCCGCCTTTGTTGGCTCTGAGATCGTCTTGTCAACTCTGCGCACCAATGTTTTATGTTCTCGAAACGACTGTTATGGTACACCGATTTTCTGCTACAGTCCTGAGAAATAAAGCTGATAACTAATTTATCTGTTTATCTTTCATAATAGCACGTTAAATATTGTCTTGTGAGCGCAATATTCATTTTCTTATTCGTGTGTCCCGTAAGATACGAGAAAAACGGTATGTGCATTTTTGGCAAAAGTTGACGGAAATATGACCTATTATATTAAACGTTAGCCGCAATATTACCTATTACTAAAGTTTGTTAAAATATGACTTTATATGCACAATCAAAATACATTTTTCGACACTAAAATGCCTTGATTTGTGTATAAATTGTTCTAAAATTGACCCTATAGTTCAGAAAAAAATATGACTTGTCATTAAAATCCGGGCCCTACTTATTATATTCGTCGCCACATTGGGCGACCTGCGCGCCGGATGGGGATGATAAAGGCAACACAACAGCCATTCCCTGAGAAGAGAAAATTCCCCGTCCCAGCCGGAAATCGAACCCGGGCCCATAGGATGGCAACCCGTCACGCTGACCACTCATCTATCGGGATGGACACAAGTTTACTGTTTAATTGTCTGATATTAAAATGTGTGACAAAATTGACGACTCCATCGAGTGTGATGTTAGTAGCATAATTTGATTTCTGTCTACAAGAAGAAAACGAAGAAAAAAGTGATGAAATTTGACCCCCTATGCTACAAAGTCATTTTGAACACTATGTCATTAATCCCATCGGTGAACTTCAGTACAAGAATTGAATTTACAATGTTATTCGTTTAATAACCTTAATCACGGATGGCTATAGTCCTATCTCTAGTCTCAATAAATATACAACAAACTGAAAGTAACAATGGTAGACCGTTCCTCTCTTATAAAATCCCGCGACACATCATTTCTCACTGAACCGCATCAGGCGTCAGCATGTAGTTTGATATCCTTGGATCACGTGTACCTGTGGGTCACATGGGTGGGTGGCTCTCTGCCTACAATAGATGGAAGCTGCACAGACTACACGGCCGGAGCTCACCAGAGAAAACATCAGTATGGTAAAACCACAAGGAAGACACAAAAATATGGAGCAGTGATATTCCCGAGAATCCATGCCAAATCTTCACTATTGAAGGAACAAAACAAGAATTGGCGACTCACGTACATACGACCATGTAAGATCGCAGGGGCCTGTCTAATCTCGCATCGCACGAGTGAAAAGATCAAGGATCTGCACACCCCATACACATTTAAAACGTTACTACAGTTGAGTATTCGCTCGAATATGTCTTGAAAATTGCTGAATGTAGGAATAAGTAATGTAATTTAAGATTCACATTGTTCTGTTTCAATTATTCTCCAATTAGACAAGGATTGTTACTATGATTATGTATGTATCTCATTATGTAAACGTCCAACTCATTAAGTTACATGAAGCTTTCCTTAATTAATTCAGGTTTTGAGAATTTCTGTCGTAACTAAGGTCATTATGTAATTGAACTCATTTAGAAATTAATGGATCTCATGAAGTTCTCTCAGCAGTAATGTATTACTGAGTTGTGGTGGGCGAGCGATGCCAGTTTACTGCTACGCTAGTTACATAAAGGAAAAATTGGATTTCTAGGGTGCATGTTAAGCTTTTTTCCTTTTCTAAGCTCAGTACCCAATCCTTGGTATTTGTGAAACCTGGACATTCGGAGTAGTAATGTAGGTGAACTTTCACACTGATGTATAGCACATGGCGTACTGTAACCATTGACACATCTATTAAGGAAAGCTATGTGTGACAGTTAACAGCCAATTAGTAACTAGAATGAAAGTAGAGACGGACTGAAGCCCATATTCAATCTGTTTTGAATAATTGGGGTACGAAGCTATTGTCAAATGTAATAAACTCTAACATGAATAATCCTAAACGCACGAACTACCATAGCTGACGTCGTGTGAGGAAGTCATTACCCCTTGAACATGTTTATTAGTGTATTCTCAGTGACTGTATTGGTGAGTCTACTAGTTAGATGATGCTAATCTGCTGTTTACTAAAGAGTGAATGATGATCATAATATTCTTCGGGACTCCAGTTAAATCGAGTATGAATGAGTGATAACTGTGGACTAATCTACTTCCTCCAGCCCAATCAGTATTTTTGTTTTTCTTATCCTATTTTTCAATTTTTCCGTGTCCGTACCAAGCTTGACGTCTGTGCCTGAATGCAAGCCATCGCTTTCCGAACGAGTGCTGCTGAGAACGTACATCGCCGTTTATCACATCACTGGTTCCTAACGTGATTCCTTCAGCCTTGCTGCCTACTTCTAACTACAACTGCAACGCCTACTATAGCCGTTATCCGCTGATCTACACAACGTGAAGACCGTATGAACAACCTGTATATCCATCCATGGACTGTATCCACGTTGTCAATGGCTGTGATTACGCTTCAGTCGATCATAATACACTCCTGGAAATGGAAAAAAGAACACATTGACACCGGTGTGTCAGACCCACCATACTTGCTCCGGACAATGCGTGAGGGCTGTACAAGCAATGATCACACGCACGGCACAGCGGACACACCAGGAACCGCGGTATTGGCCGTCGAATGGCGCTAGCTGCGCAGCATTTGTGCACCGCCGCCGTCAGTGTCAGCCAGTTTGCCGTGGCATACGGAGCTCCATCGCATCTTTAACACTGGTAGCATGCCGCGACAGCGTGGACGTGAACCGTATGTACAGTTGACGGACTTTGAGCGAGGGCGTATAGTGGGCATGCGGGAGGCCGGGTGGACGTACCGCCGAATTGCTCAATACGTGGGGCGTGAGGTCTCCACAGTACATCGATGTTGTCGCCAGTGGTCGGCGGAAGGTGCACGTGCCCGTCGACCTGGGACCGGACCGCAGCGACGCACGGATGCACGCCAAGACCGTAGGATCCTACGCAGTGCCGTAGGGGACCGCACCGCCACTTCCCAACAAATTAGGGACACTGTTGCTCCTGGGGTATTGGCGAGGACCATTCGCAACCGTCTCCAGGAAGCTGGGCTACGGTCCCGCACACCGTTAGGCCGTCTTCCGCTCACGCCCCAACATCGTGCAGCCCGCCTCCAGTGGTGTCGTGACAGGCGTGAATGGAGGGACGAATGGAGACGTGTCGTCTTCAGCGATGAGAGTCGCTTCTGCCTTGGTGCCAATGATGGTCGTATGCGTGTTTGGCGCCGTGCAGGTGAGCGCCACAATCAGGACTGCATACGACCGAGGCACACAGGGCCAACACCCGGCATCATGGTGTGGGGAGCGATCTCCTACCCTGGCCGTACACCACTGGTGATCGTCGAGGGGACACTGAATAGTGCACGGTACATCCAAACCGTCATCGAACACATCGTTCTACCATTCCTAGACCGGCAAGGGAACTTGCTGTTCCAACAGGACAATGCACGTCCGCATGTATCCCGTGCCACCCATCGTGCTCTACAAGGTGTAAGTCAACTACCCTGGCCAGCAAGATCTCCGGATCTGTCCCCCATTGAGCATGTTTGGGACTGGATGAAGCGTCGTCTCACGCGGTCTGCACGTCCAGCACGAACGCTGGTCCAACTGAGGCGCCAGGTGGAAATGGCATGGCAAGCCGTTCCACAGGACTACATCCAGCATCTCTACGATCGTCTCCATGGGAGAATAGCAGCCTGCATTGCTGCGAAAGGTGGATATGCACTGTACTAATGCCGACATTGTGCATGCTCTGTTGCCTGTGTCTATGTGCCTGTGGTTCTGTCAGTGTGATCATGTGATGTATCTGACCCCAGGAATGTGTCAATAAAGTTTCCCCTTCCTGGGACAATGAATTCACGGTGTTCTTATTTCAATTTCCAGGAGTGTATTTTGTGAAACATCGGTATAGAATGAAATTTTCACTCTACTGCGGAGTGTGCGCTGATATGAAACTTCCTGGCAGATTAAAACTGTGTGCCGGTCCGACACTCGAACTCTGGACCTTTGCCTTTCGCGGGAAAGTGCTCTATCAACTGAGCTACCCAAGCACGACTCACGCCCCGTCCTCACAGCCATCCTTCTGCGAGTAACTCGTCTCCTACTTTCCAAACTTCTCAGAAGCTCTCCTCTGAACCTTTTTAACATCGGTGTAGCTTACGTATGATTACATTTGCGTTATGTAATACACATTAACAGGAAAAGAAATTATGTCCCTCAGAATCGAATACCTTCCTCAGGTTTCACCGGGTTTCATTATGAATGAAACCCCTATGGGGAGATAAAGTTATTAATCCCTATTTTAAAATCTCTTCCGATTCTGAGATTCTTAGTTGCACTAGTTGTTCCAGTAATACAACACCAACAGCAAAATAACTGTCATAGAACATTCCGATAGCCGGCCGTTGTGACCGAGCGGTTCTAGGCGCTACAGTCTGGAACCGCGCGTCCGTTACGGTCAGTTTCGAATCCTACCTCGGGCATGGATGTGTGTGATGTCCTTAGGTTAGTTAGGTTTAAGTAGTTCTAAATTCTAGTGGACTGATGACCTCCGAAGTTAAGTCCCGTAGTGCTCAGAGCCATTTCAACCATTTTCGAATATTCCGATAACGAAATTTTTCAGCCAAGGATAGTTAAAGGATATCATCCAAAAATGGTCGTTTATCACTTCACGAATTCATGGTTAGGTTACCACTTGGTGGGGATTATATTATCCCCTGTATTAGCCCCTTTTGCGGCTGAAGAAACATTCACGTGATGGGACATTCTTAGTATTTAAGTAAGGACTGCTCTAAAGGTACTTGCTGAGCAGATATACAATGAACTTGTCATAGACTCCCCACGGGATACTTAACTTTTGCTATTATTCTACGGTTAACTTATGATACATGAATACCATATTGGTTTTCTTGTGGAATGGATATAAATTTTAAATGAGTGTGAGCTGTACGTGATCCGCCGGCCGAGCGGTTCTAGACGCTTCAGTCTGGAACCGCGCTACCGCTACGGTCGCAGGCTCGAATCCTGCCTCGGGAATGGATGTGTGTGATGTCCTTAGCTTAGTTAGGTTTAAGTAGTTCTAAGTTCTAGGGGACTTATGACCTCAGATGTTGAGTCCCATAGTGCTCAGAGCCATTTGAACCATTTATTTGTGCGTGATGCTATCAATACAGTTTTTGGACGACAGTTTTAATCTGTGACCTTAAGGCACTAGGGAAAGTTAGAGAGCATGGACTGAGGAAGGGTGGTTAGAGGGTGACCGAGCTACCGGCGGCCTGTAGTGCAAGAAGGGCTCAGCCAGTGGCCGGCAAGTGAGGAGCAACTCGAAGGACAAACTCTGCGGGTCGGAGCCTGTTGTTATGAACTGGCTGCGGACGGTTGACCACCCGATATTGCAGACATAATCACCTACAATGCTATTGTTATGGACTGTGGGCCACAATCGATAAAGCGCCTTGTTCTGGGTTTCGTGCTCCTTGATGTCAACTGCATTTACGAGGCTCGGGATGCTACAGGGAGGCCTGTTGTTGCTTGCAGTCCTACTACAAAAGCCCTTGCAGCTTTGTGAAAAGAATGGCTTTCACTTCCTACAGAATTTATAAACAACATCGTGAACAGCATAAAACCTGCACGGGTAACCGGGCTTGGTAACGCACCGCTTTCGGTTTTCGGGGAGGCAAGCCTGCCCCAGATCGAATCCTCCTCGCCGTTTAATGACGATGGCTGTCGAGCCGGCCCTACCGGATGTGAGTTTTAGTTGGTCTCCCAGACTTAATCAGAAGAATACGGGGCTGGACCCAAGACCCACCACGGATACATGGTACGCAAACATTTAGAAAAACAGAAACGAAACGTCATGGCAGATTAAAACTGTGTGCCGGACCGAGACTCGAATTCGGGACCTTTGCCTTTCGCGGGCAAGTCGTAGAGCAAATAGTTTTAATCTGCCAGGAAGTTTCATATCAGCGCACACTCCGCTGCAGAGTGAAAATCTCATTCTGGAGACATCTCCCACGCTGTGGCTAAGCCATGTCTCCGCAATTACGTTTCTTTCAGGAGTGCTAGTGAAAGATATAGGTTATTGTTAGTCAGGGCCATTCTTTTGTAGGGATTTTTGAAAGTCAGACTGCGTTGCGCTAAAAATATTGTTTGTCAGTTTACTGTTGGTCAAAATAGGTAAAGAGCGAAATGTCTGAGTACGTTCAGTTCTATTCAGCTGTTTGAAAATCAAATAATGTAAGAGGTTTATCAGCACAGTCATTGATAAATTTTTCTAAGGGGACGTTTCACTAGTTCTGCAAGATTCGCAGGAGAGCTTCTGTAAAGTTTGGAAGGTAGGAGACGAGGTAATGGCAGAAGTAAAGCTGTAAGGACGGGGCGTGAGTCGTGCATGAGTAGCTCAGTTGGTGGAGCACTTGCCCGCGAAAGGCAAAGGTCCCGAGTTCGAGTCTCGGTCGGGCACACAGTTTTAATCTACCAGGAAGTTTCATATCAGCGCACACTCCGCTGTAGAGTGAAAATCTCATTCTGATTTAAAAAAACGACTCTCACACTTGAACATAGATTCGCTCTACACACAGACAGATCGGATACACAAGATTCTGCCCCAGGAGAAATGGTGGTTTCAGAAAGGGCATCCGGCCACCGACTACCACTAACATTGCCTCAACTCATATAACAGTGACGACCTCGTAGAAGAAATGAAAAAAAAGGCAAAGGAGAAGAAGAAGAAGAAAAAAGAAAAATATCGTTAACAGCGTAACTCTCCGCTATACGGGTTGTTTTGTTCTTGCCGGCCTGAGTTGCCGAGCGGTTCTAGGCGCTACAGTCTGGAACCGCGCGAGCGCTACGGCCGCAGGTTCGAATCCTGCCTCGGGCATGGATGTGTATGATGTCCTTAGGTTAGTTAGGTTTAAGTAGTTCTAAGTTCTATGGGACTGATGACCTCAGCAGTTAAGTCCCATAAGGCTCAGAGCCATTTGAACCATTTGTTTTGTTCTTCGATGTACTCAACTCTGTACTGACATTAATTATTGGAATGGACTGTGGGCCACAATCGATGGAGCACCTTGTTGTGGGTTTCATGCTCCTTGATGTCAACTGCCTTTACCAGGAATATGGATGTATTAACTTACCTGTCTACAGTCGGGACTACATAGCACTGGTGGGCCATTTTGGCGTTTGTGTAATGCGGCGCCGTAGTTTGCATGTGCTTGCCGACGTGTGAGTCAAGTTTAGATTCAAGGCTAAACCTGGCGTCGAAGATCGATCTACTGTATTATAAGAAATGATGACTAATTCTGCTTCTGACCGTATCCTGGCGGAAACAGTTAGCTGGCGCGTATGCAACGCTAGGCAGATGTACGGTATCCTTGCATGTTTGGTATTCCAAAAGTAATCTTTGAACGTCAGTCCAGTCCAAATTGTTGAGCCAACCCCTCCCTTATGTTTCTATTCAGATTCCATGATGCTTCATACGAACGGGCACAATATGTTCCCTTGTGTTGTTGGTAGAGAAAAGCGCTTTCGACCTGCTAACCGTAATTATGTAGCTTCTTGTACCGGCGAAATTGATTATCTCTCTGTTTGCTACAAAGGTTTATTTATCTCTTAAATTGTAGAGCTCGTATGCAGGCTGAATGGCGCTGTGGGGGCACGGAGAGCCTCGTGCTGGGGTTGAATACTTGTCTCATTAAAGTAGTTTCATTCACAGATGGCCGTTGTCGCTCAAGAGCTGTCATACAGCTGCTTTCTTTTATCAACTGAGTTCAACCAAGTAAATATAAATTTTGCTATGTAGTTGGCCCTGGCCGTCCTGAGGATTATTCACAAAAAAATAAATGACCTCAAGCAGATATTTCCCCTGAAGTTAATATTTTTAACTATTAGTAATGTAAGTCGTATGATTAGTGCTGCTAAAACAGGAGATCTTCTGGAAACATACTGGAATTTTCTTAAATGCATTGAATACTGTAAGGGTCAGATTTTTGGTCGCCATTTTAGTTCAGTACTCAAATTTTTTTATGTTTGTACGTGAAATGTAATTCTGAATTTCAGTCTGTCGTGGTAACTGGTAACTGCCGTTCTGTCCGAGCATGTAGGCACGTCGCATGATCCTGTTATGGCGACTGGGTGCGCGTTTCTTAAACTGTGACATTTAACTGTGAATGGTGTATGGAAAAAATTTAAGTTGTTGTGGACTGGCCCTACTAAAAACAACTAATTACGATGACGTTATGGTGGCATCCCCGGTTTAAAATAGTAGCTATAGAGTGTGGTTGTTCATTGGGGATACTTAACTTAAAAAAATTTTTTACAGTTGAAAAAAATATTTCTCCCTTTGTATTTTGTTGTGCGTGCAGATACCATCGTCTCCTCGCTGTTTCAGGATAATGGAGCAGAGGTAATGTAGCCATGAGGTTGCATGAGTATAGTATGACTTAGCTGGGAGCAGCCCCTATACAAACTATAATTTCGCTGCCAGTCGTGAGATGACAGCGTTGCCGAATTTAGGGCACGCTTGCATACCGCTTTGAACTGTCCTTTGCGCTTCACCACTGACCACATTGGTGAGTCAGGTCCAGCTCTTGATATCTGCGCCGGCCGCGGTGGTCTCGCGGTTCTAGGCGCGCAGTCCGGAACCGTGTGACTGCTACGGTCGCAGGTTCGAATCCTGCCTCGGGCATGTATGTGTGTGATGTCCTTAGGTTAGTTAGGTTTAAGTAGTTCTAAGTTCTAGGGGACTAATGACCACAGCCGTTGAGTCCCATAGTGCTGAGAGCCATATGAACCATTTTTTTGATATCTGCACTGCAGCTCTCTGTAGCGTGCATGGGAACACTAATCTCTTGGAAGCCAGAATGCGATTTCACAATACTCATTGGGTTAACTGGTAGCAAGATTTTAAACACATTAAGACAAATAAGAAACAGACTCTTGCTATTGAGCAGTTTCTCAAGTGGTTTGTGCCTTTATAAATCATGCTTAAAATGCTGCGATGAGCCAACTCTGGGATGATAGATCAAGAGGGTAGTTGCAACCCAATCGATACGACTAAATCAGGTTGTCAAGGAAATAAGGGAGTTGCAGATGGACCGATACCAAAGTAGTTTGCTGGATTGTCGAATCTCATTGTGCACTTATGGCAAGGAATTACAGGTCTATCCGTCAGGGCTCTTGGATAAGATGTGGATATTTCCTGCTGTATCGTCTGTTTCGAATTTTACACTGTCGCACAAGTGAGTTGTTCTTACAGTAACCAGTGGCACAGTCTTTCTGTAGTGATCAATAATGCACAGTACAGATGTTACAAATTCGCAATGTTTTATTGCTATGCTTGTGTCCCATGGGGTTAATCCTAGCATTGCATCACCAAACAAATCACCTTTTGTGAATGTAGGCCCATACTTATGAACGTCTGTTGGATTATGGTATGGATCATACTCGTCTCTCATCCAATTCTTTATACATCCCATCATATTACACACATACTTCCACTCATATTATGAATATTGATTTCTGGGAGAGGCGCACTGCATGTTTGCAACTTCAGGTACCACTGCAAAGTCATTATCTGTTGATAGACCAACAGTAATATGGCTAGAGCCAGTTACAATTAAATTACATTTGGTGCTGAATAGTTGTGGACAATTTTCCTGTGGTTGTGTGAGATGAGGTGGTGGCTGCTGTTGCTTGTACTGCTGCTGTGGCGCAGTGGCAAATAGTATGTGAGCGACCTTGTCCAGCATTTCCGCTGCTGTCGGATCAGGAGTGCGCTGCACTGTTGGAAAAATAAAAACCCGTAAGCATATTTGAATATATTTTTATTAATAATGATGTTAATGATCATTATAATGTTATTAGACACTCACTCTCGAATCTAAAAGTCTTATTCGTCTTATGCATGACAGTACCGGTGTATCCCCATTGACGCCTCAACCTCTCAATACGATGATCATGTATCAAATGAGGCATGCTTTGACTTAAATTCTCTTAAATATCTGTCATAGGACTCAAATCTGTCTACATTCCACAGTAATCACTGTATAGCAGTTCCCTCCAAATTATTTACAACAAAACGATCTTTTGTTCAGTAGTCCGAAGCTACAGGTAAGATTATACAAAGCGAACCGAGCGAGATGGCCCAGTGGTATAGCCGGCACGGTAGCTCAGCGTGTTCGGTCAGAGAGCCGGTTGGCCTCTGTAATAAAAATCTGAGTGGGAGGACCAACCACGGAACTTGAACAGGATGTCTTGCGAGGTCCGCAACGACCAAACACAACGATCACTAACGAACATAATGCAAAAAAAAAAAAAAGTGGTTAGCGCACTGGACTCGCATTCGGAAGGACGACGGTTCAGTCCCAAGTCCGACCATCCTGATTTAGGTTTTCTGTGATTTTCCTGAATCGCTTCAGGCACATGCCGGGATGGTTCCTTTCACAGGGCACAGCCGATTTCCTTCCCTGCTCCGATGAGACCGATGACGTCGCTGTTTGGTCTCTTCCCCCCCAAATCAACCCGGCCCCCAACCACAAAACGTCTTCAGGAAGGTTCTTGAGGCAGTTCTTCTTTATGGGTCAAAGATGGGAGATTACTGATTTGCATCTGTGCCCATTTCAAACTAAAACTCTTCCTAAAATTGATTCCCATTACCATTCACTTCGAATCCTCTCTCGTAAAATGTCTTCATCCTCCCAATACGCTAAGGAAAGGATATTCTTACTTTTGCTACTACGCCCCAGACTTTCACATTTATCACAATCACGCCATCCACAGATAAATTATAATCTCTTAACTTTGTTATTCATTTTGAAACGTCCCCTTAGAAAAATTATACATGACTGTGCTTAAACTGACACACAGTATTTTTAGCGCAACGCAATCTGACTTTCAAAAATCCCTACAAAAGAATGGCCCTGACTAACATTAACCTATACCTTTCACAAATCACTTACCTCACCAAAAATCTTCGTTACTCGAACTACTGCAATACAGCGAGCGCCACTACTGCCAGCTAAATAAAAGATTCAAACTACTGAAGACACTAACTACTGATAGGCATAGTTAGCAAATGAAAGATTTTGATAGAGAACAAACAATGTATTTACCTCAATAGTGTTCAAAAGTCATAATATATATAGCAGTTCATGACATTCAGTCTTACAAATTTCAAAACTCCGCCATTTCTCTCCCCACATCCACCACTGCTGGTGGCTCATCTCCAACTGCGCAACACTACAATGGCCAACAACAATGCAAACCAGCCACAGACTGCACACAGCACAGCCAGTGATTTTCATACAGAGCGCTACGTGGCGTTACCAATATAAAAACCTAAACAGCCTACTTACATAGCCCCCATGCACCCACAAAAAATTTTACAAATTTTTTTGGGCAGTGGCCAATACAGATTTGGAAAAAAAATTTCATAATTACAATAACAAAGAAATCAAATGCACACACTTACTAATACAATGTTGGTCAAAAGCTAAAATTTTCTCACAGTCCATAAAGACAGTCCTGATCGTTCATCACAGTAAAATTGCAGTGTTTTTCTCAAAGTCTGAGCAGTAAAAGAAAATGCACACGGAAGTAGTGGATTTCCATGCAGTCTTGAAGAAGTAGTGTTGTCCTTCCAACGGAAAGACAGTGCTGACTCTTGAAATGCAGACAGGTAATGGGCCACAACAGAGCAAACCCATAGCAGAGTCAGTCGAAGTTGAAGAATGTTGGTAGGTAGGTCATCATAGAACAGACCCACTGTAGTCCTTGTAGAAATAATGGTATTGGTGGATCATCATAGGTGCAGACCCACTTCAGTCCTTGTAGAGATGCCAGCAGCCATCTGTTGCGACTGTGCAGGTGTACAATGACCATCGAAGAGTCTTGCACTATATAGCAAGTCCATAAACCACCACTTGTGCACTAACAAAGTTTTTGGAGTTAACCTTAGAACCAGCAGTGCTGTTAACCAGTCCCTTGCTGAATTATCAACACACGTGCAAACACTAACAGTCCTCCTTTTTTTCACATATTGTGCATATACTATGACCTACAGAAATGTGTGCACTGAAATAAATGCTTACAAGTTACTTAATTTGATGAACTGGTGTCAATTACAATTTTATAACATGAGAATACAATTACAAAGGTACAAAATACATCATTAAAGAACATAACATTTGTAGTAAAACAGGCTTTACAAAAGAATAGAAATAAACAGATGCATCAGGAATTATGACATAAGTAAATACACTCCTGGAAATGGAAAAAAGAACACATTGACACCGGTGTGTCAGACCCACCATACTTGCTCCGGACACTGCGAGAGGGCTGTACAAGCAATGATCACACGCACGGCACAGCGGACACACCAGGAACCGCGGTGTTGGCCGTCGAATGGCGCTAGCTGCGCAGCATTTGTGCACCGCCGCCGTCAGTGTCAGCCAGTTTGCCGTGGCATACGGAGCTCCATCGCAGTCTTTAACACTGGTAGCATGCCGCGACAGTGTGGACGTGAACCGTATGTGCAGTTGACGGACTTTGAGCGAGGGCGTATAGTGGGCATGCGGGAGGCCGGGTGGACGTACCGCCGAATTGCTCAACACGTGGGGCGTGAGGTCTCCACAGTACATCGATGTTGTCGCCAGTGGTCGGCGGAAGGTGCACGTGCCCGTCGACCTGGGACCGGACCGCAGCGATGCACGGATGCACGCCAAGACCGTAGGATCCTACGCAGTGCCGTAGGGGACCGCACCGCCACTTCCCAGCAAATTAGGGACACTGTTGCTCCTGGGGTATCGGCGAGGACCATTCGCAACCGTCTCCATGAAGCTGGGCTACGGTCCCGCACACCGTTAGGCCGTCTTCCGCTCACGCCCCAACATCGTGCAGCCCGCCTCCAGTGGTGTCGCGACAGGCGTGAATGGAGGGACGAATGGAGACGTGTCGTCTTCAGCGATGAGAGTCGCTTCTGCCTTGGTGCCAATGATGGTCGTATGCGTGTTTGGCGCCGTGCAGGTGAGCGCCACAATCAGGACTGCATACGATCGAGGCACACAGGGCCTACACCCGGCATCATGGTGTGGGGAGCGATCTCCTACACTGGCCGTACACCACTGGTGCTCGTCGAGGGGACACTGAATAGTGCACGGTACATCCAAACCGTCATCGAACCCATCGTTCTACCATTCCTAGACCGGCAAGGGAACTTGCTGTTCCAACAGGACAATGCACGTCCGCATGTATCCCGTGCCACCCAACGTGCTCTAGAAGGTCTAAGTCAACTACCCTGGCCAGCAAGATCTCCGGATCTGTCCCCCATTGAGCATGTTTGGGACTGGATGAAGCGTCGTCTCACGCGGTCTGCACGTCCAGCACGAACGCTGGTTCAACTGAGGCGCCAGGTGGAAATGGCATGGCAAGCCGTTCCACAGGACTACATCCAGCATCTCTACGATCGTCTCCATGGGAGAATAGCAGCCTGCATTGCTGCGAAAGGTGGATATACACTGTACTAGTGCCGACAATGTGCATGCTCTGTTGCCTGTGTCTATGTGCCTGTGGTTCTGTCAGTGTGATCATGTGATGTATCTGACCCCAGGAATGTCTCAATAAAGTTTCCCCTTCCTGGGACAATGAATGCACGGTGTTCTTATTTCAATTTCCAGGAGTGTATATAAAATAATGAGAATAGTTTTCGAAACATTAATTTCACACTTGAGCATTGAAACAGAACAGAATTAATAATGTCTAAACATCTCTACGAAGTAAATAACATATTATTAGAAAAATTCTACAACATAACTCTTATTAGCTAAACACATAAAGACAGGAAAAACACAAATTCACATAGCATAATAACACAGAAGTACAGGACAGGGTTCGTTTTCAGTGTGACATTTGGTACTGCAGTCCAACCCAGATCTTCATTCCGTAGAGCTTTCCTCTTATTTCAATATTTGTTTCCACCAAAAAAATCCTATCCAAGCATGCTTTCTGTATTCTGTTCACATCCTCTTTCAAAAATAGTTTTTCTCCACTGTACACTACTTTTTTTTGGCCAAACCATTTTCTTATAGCATCTCAATGCATTTCTTCCAGTACATCATAGTTTGTTTCTTATACAGTTTACCCCCTCTTAAGCTAACTTAAGCTAACTTAAATCTACTGAGCTCAGATGCTAAACTAAGGGACGACGCAATGCAGCAGCACAAAACAATTAACACAAACAGCAATGACAAAAAAATGCAAATTGGCAAAGCAAGCAGCAATATATATATATATATATATAAGTTATAAGCAAATGCAACATTATCACTAATATGAGCCAATGTGCAGCAAAAAGAAAAATAAAGCAGTAGTAAAGCTGGCTTAACAGAGTAATACAAAGTGAAATTTAGTAGCACTATGACGGACAAACAACAGCAGCAAATGCTATAACTTATATCTAAACATGACAAAGCTCAAGCAGAAAAAATATTACAGTAAAAATGGCCATGTTTAATACCTATGTTTCATCTTAACACTAGAGTGATGCATCACCTTGACTTACTCTAGCAGACAAGTTATCAAACCGTTAAAAAATTATTTTTGCAATTCCTGTGAAGGGAAATGTCTATTTGTGCTGTCTTTTGTACGAAAGTACATCATAAAATTATTCTTTACTGAGTCTGTAGACAGAAAATAGTGATATTAATACATCTATTAAATTTTATTTTAACCAATGCTGCAGTGCTGCTAGAAACAAGATATTAAACAAAATGACCAAATATGTACAAAGGAAGGCATGAAACATCATTCACTAGCCATATGGCATTTCAAAACGCAGTAAAAAAATCTCTCAACTAGAAAGACAGTAGTCATAATCAGGTGTATAGACATAAAATATTTCTCGTCATTTCATTAGGCATTTCAGTAAATATCATAAATTAAGAGCTCCACAGTGTAGTCATATGTTTTCAAGTTTGAGTGTGTCGTATTTGTGATGCTTTCTACAAAGAAATGTCAATAGCGAGAATAATGGCCCTTTTTTTTCTCCACCTGTACCTCTGAAAGACTTTTTTTCCAGGCGGCTGTCGTGCAGCTGGGTGCCCACCATTACGTGAATGTCACTTAACTCCCCTACCGAAATATTTACGACACCAGTTTGCACTACAGTGACAGTCTCATATAAAAATTTCACAGGTCGAAAATATGCATTTCAAATCTGTATAAACAAAATCCTGTAAATATAACAGTGTCCAAAAAATTTTCGCCAGCATTGTAATACATTCACGCATTTACATACATTTCATAACTCTTAAAGTACGATTCTTGGTTTCCAACAACCTTTTTTACAAGTCAGAGTCCCTAAGCACTACTCATTATTCCTTACCTTATTACACATATACATATTCGTCGACAGTTCTTCAGTATTTCATCATAATAAATACATAGCATAATCAAATTCCTCATATCACATCAGCTTATGGACCATAAACATACCTCAACAGCATAATACACACCGTCGTTGTAAAAATAACATCGTAACACCTCAGTCAAATCTCTAAAACGCTGTAGCTTTCTGCAATGATGTCAAAACCTAAAAAAAATTCTCTGCTCATTTCAACAGTGTCATTTACCTCAAACGTTCTTTAAAAATCATGATCTCATACCAAATACGACATTCATAGCTCTCATAGTATCACAATGGTTCCGAAAAAAATGAACAGTTCACAAGGTACAGACAAATACAGTTTCATAAGTGTGAAGTTATCCAACGGTGTAATTACGTAAACATCTGTCACTGATGTAGTAAAAAAAATGTTTGTTTCTCTGTTAAATAGTCAGATAATTGTGTAATTCTGTGTTAGAGGAATATAGTACCGATGTGTAAAGTTGTATAAGCAAATACCATATTAGCTAGGGCTCCTTGTGTTTGCCAAACACATGGTACACAAAGTAGGCGTGTACCAACTGGGGATTAATGTAATTATACCCTCAGGTGTTACAGATTTCAGCAATGGAATGAAATGTATCACGGAAACCCTTTGTAACATTGTAATTCAAAAATATTTAAAAATAAATGTTTTAAGTACAAAATTAATCACGCAAATACCTGTACTGTAGCGCTAAACCGTGCGTCTTGTTCTAAGATAATCTCTGTGGAAGTGTCGTAGTTATCGTCCTCCGAAAGCTAAGTTCTGCAGAAGTCAATGTACTTACCTCATGATAAACAAAAGTGAAATGCTTTGCGTATAGATATTTTACTTATTACGCTTATTGCCCTGATGAAGAAAGTACTGTGCTGTAACGTATTGTTGTGCTACGGAAAAGGCTGTCTCACTGTAGCTATATCACAAAAGTTACTACTAAAACATGTTTTACTTTCCAGAAGAATTCAGAAAACTGTGCAGATATAAAACAAATACACCGCTAAAGCAACATTGTAAATTGTCACTCATTAGTAGCGTCGTGATAAAATCGTGTAGCTGTCACATAAACTAACCAGTGTGTCATCTGGTACCTCACAGAAAGTACTTTAAATCCAGAATGTATTTTCAAGTAAACCAAAATGTTGCATTAAAATCTCATTAGCAGTACTGGTAAATGTTCTAAGTATGTGAGCCTTATAGTCGTTACATAATCGTGCAACTAACAAGCAAGAATGTACAAATAACAACACTGTGTCGTCTGTTCACTATAACAATGCATTCGTAATTTCTGTTGAAATAAGTTCTCTTGGTTCTTGACTGGATATTTAACTTCAAACATTGTTGCATGTTAACAGATTCTGACAAAGCATACTAGCAATGCAAAGTGAAAAGTTACATGGCAAAGACAAAGTTAAAAAGCAGATTATCTTTCAATAAACGGTTTTACATGTGAAATGTGGTGTAAACCTTTACTCTTCCTAGTACGCAGAGTTTCAACTTCAACGCAATTATCATGTGGTATACGTCGGATTCTGTAAGGTCCATTGTAAACTAGAAAGAATTTGTGACTCAAGTGTTTCTTCTTATGTGACAATGAATGAGCTTTAATGAGAACTTTCTGACCAATATATAATTTCTTTACATTTGCTTTACCGTGTAGTTTTCTCCTTTTGTCTGCTGCAGATTTTATATTTTTAATAGCCAAATCAATTATGTCTTTGTGTCGAAGTTTACGTGTATTCGGGAAAGGTACAAGCTCTCTGATTCTGTTCGGTGGTCCTTTATTCTTCAGTACAAGGATAGGTGGTAAAGCAGTGGAGTCATGAGGCATTTCATTCAGCACGTTTTGAAATAAGCGTAAATATCTGTCCCAGTGCTGATGCTTTCTGTGACAATAAAGTCTGCAAAGCTTATTGATTTCTTTCATAATCCGTTCGGAGGGGTTGCAATGTGGTGAGTACAATGAAATAAAAACAAGTTTGATTTTATGATTCCGAAGCATGCGTGACCAAACAGTAGATCTAAATTGCGGTCCGTTATCTGAAATGACCTTAGCAACGTGGCCAACTTCACGTAAGAAATTTTTAACAAAGGCGTTAGATACAGACCGTCCAGTGGCTTTACGTAACTGAGTGAAAGAAAAAAATTCTGAAGTAAGTTCAACAGCGACTAGAACGTACGGAAATCCATTCGATATTCTGACAAGGGGTCCCAAGAGATCAACAGCAGCAAATTCTTTTAATTTAGAATGAATGATAGGAAACAACGGAGCACGATGTGAGATAGTAGATGGTTTCGCCTGTTGACAAAGTTTACAAATGGACAATACTCTTCGAATTCTCTTTTCCATATTGTTAAAATAACAAGTCGTCCGAAGAATATGATAACATTTTCGTGGGCCGAAATGTGCATAGCTGAAATGAATGTACCAAATGAGCTTATTAACAAAATCTTCAGGAATACAAAGTACCCATAGCTTGTCATCAACAGTGCAGCGTTTGAAGAGTATGTTGTTTCTAACCAGATAATAGTGCCGAATCTGTGTGTGTGTCTTTTCATGCCATTTGCGTTTAATCTCTTTCCAAATCGGATCTTTATCTTGTTCATGAGCAATGTCCTTTAAAGATGTGGAGATGAAGTTTTCAAAGGCGACTTTCTGAATGTAAAGAATACTGAAATTTTTCTCGAGGTTGCCTTCTGTGTTACTTTTCTCAAGCCCAGCCGGTGCGCGTGACAGTGCGTCCGCAACAATGTTCTCCTTGCCGGTAATGTAGACTATTGTGAAGTGGAATTCTTGCAGAAACAATGCCCAACGTTTTAACCTGTCATGATTTAATTTTGAAGAAATAAGAAATTGTAATGCACGATGATCACTGTATACTTTTACGTGTTTACCAGAAAGAAAGAAACGGAATTTGTTAAATGCCCAAAGATAGCTAAAGCCTCTAATTCACTAACGGAATAATTTTTTTCAGATTTTGTTAGCACTCTGCTAGCAAAAGTAATGGTTTTCTGAACAGTAGTGTCATTTTCTGTGGCTTCTTGAAATAAATGGGCACCAAGACCGACTTTAGAAGAATCCGTGCTAAGGCAGAAATCTTGCGACAGATCTGGATGAGCTAGTATTGGCGCGTTAAGTAGAGATTCTTTCAAATAATTGAATTCCAACTGTGCTTGTTCGTCCCAGTTCCAAATAGTATTTTTTCCAGTGAGAGAACAGTTTTGGTGTAACTAGAATTTGCATATTCAGAAAACGACTGTAAAAATTTACGAGACCTAGAAAACTGCGGACTTGTTTTTTTGTGGATGGAACTGGAATAGCACTGATTGCTTCTAACTTTTCAGGATCCGGCTGAATGCCTTCAGAAGAAATAATATGTCCCAAAAACTTCACCTTTGTCCTACCGAATTGAGACTTTTCCAAGTTAACTGTAATTCCAGATTCTGCAGAAATATGTAACACGCTGTTGAGGATGCGATTGTGTTGTTCCCATGAGGCTTCTGCTATCAGAATATCGTCCACATCTAAGGTGATGTGATGTTTTAAGAACTTAGGTAATATGGAATTTAGCCCGCGAATGAATGCTGCCGAAGAAATGTTCAAACGAAAAGGAAGTTTCCGAAACTGATAACAAACGCCGAAACAAAGGAAAGCTGTGTATTTTCTACATTCTGGATGAAGTTCGATCTGATAAAAGCTGGATCTGAGCTCAATAGAAGACAATACTTTTACACCATTAAAATTTTGAAGAAGTTATTCTAACGTTTGCGACCTGTCTGTTTCAGGAATGATGATAGTATTGATTTGTCTCGAATCCAAGACAAGCCTGATCGATCCATTTTTCTTCTCAACAACATGTAATGGATTGTTGTATGAGCTTACTGCAGGCTCAATAATGCCCTCGTCAAGCATAGATTGTACTTCTGTTCTAACACAGTCCCTATAATGCGCCGGAATTACGTATGGTCTAACACAAAATTTAGTATGCTCACGAACACGAAATTGGTATTGAAATTCCTTGATTGTTCCTGTTTTTGTGAGTAAAAACTGTGGAATGTGCTTGTAAAATCTCAAAAAGGTCTTGCCTATCAGTGTCATTACAATTCTCAATTGTTTGAATTTTATTCTGAATTAACTCATTACTATCAAATGCGCCGTCGATATCATCCCTGTCAGTACTTGCAGAGTGATTGTTAGTGTCAAGTTCCGTCGAAAATTCCGAACTGTTGTCTAACAGGAGGTAAAGCCGATTAATTTCTTCGTCATGGTTTGAGAGCCAATCTTCAAATTTCAAAGCTATTGACTTACCTTCTATCTCTAAACTTACTTCAGCATTGTCAAAGTTTAAGATTTCTTTGTATTCATTCAGAAAGTCTACTCCCAATATAATTTCCGTCGACAATAATGGAACAATAAGAAAGTTCATAGAGAAGCTGTGGCTTTCACAAAAGAATTCAAAGTTGGTTTGCTGGCTTACATCTACACTTTTTCCAACGATTGCACCTTGTAATTTAATCTTACATAATGGAAGTGTGGGGCAATCGTTCGATTTGTTGCATTTGCTAAAGGCTGTTTCACTAATTACTAAAATGGGACTGCCAGAGTCAAGAACTGCCATAAATTTTACGTCATTTACTGTAATGTGAATCACAGGATATGCAATGTTGTTATGTTTTACGTCGTGTTCCTGGAGAAAGATGTCCCTAATGTCTTCCATTTTTACGTAATTACTAGGTACGGCAGCTGCGTCGTCAGTTTCAGAAGTACGTTTCGTGGCTGCCAGCGGTATGAGTCATTGCCTATTGTCTCTTGGTTGGCGCGCGTCGTTATTGGGATTTGGAGACCTAACTTCTACAAATTCACCTTGTCGAGAGGGCCCCACCCTGTTTGAATCCCGCCAGTTCTGATGAAATTCAGGTCTGTCGTTACGATCATATCGTCTGTCGTCATGTCGGTAGATTCAATAGTTTCTTTCTTGTCGGTCATGTGTTGGAGAATTTCTCCCTGAATCGTAACTGCGCGCTGGACCGTTGCGTCTAAAGTTATTCTGTCTCCCTTGATAATAATTATTTTGGTTCCCATATTGTCTGTTTCTCTGATTGTCTCTGTGATAGTCACTACCGCGGAGAGGTGATCTTTCCCTGTAATTATTACTACCCTGCCAACGGTTGTCATACGCGTGGTGTCTGTTTTGGTCACGATATGTGTTGTGAGAATAGCCTTGTCGTGTCCAGTTATTATTTCTTTCATCGCGGAATAGTGACGAAGGTGACCTGTAATATTTGTGTTCCTGTTTCCGCGTTCCGCGATTGTCAGTGTCAATTTCCAAGTCTTGTAACGGTCCCTGAAAAGCTTCAATGTCATCTTTGCAACGTCCTGCCACAATAATATCTCGTAAATGTTCAGGTAGTTTGATTAAGCAAATGCGGATGAGTTCTGAGAGGCTGTATGGGCAATCGTGAATGACCGATCGCATTCTTACAGCTGGTTCATTCTCTAAATAGCCACACATAAATTCTAATCTGTGCTCTAATGACCAGTTGGGAGGAAAACAATGAGAGAATTGATGGAGCGACGCTTGTCGATGAAAGTCGTTGCCAGAATTCTTAAATGTTTTGAATTTACGTGTAGTAATGAACAGCTTATAGTCAAAATCATCGTGTCGGCGAGTAGCATATCGGTCATTATTACGTCGTGTCGGCGGGTCCATATCAAAATTCGGAGCACCTTGCCAATTTCTTTCATAATTTCCGAAATGACCTATGTTATTATTTTGTGGCTTTTCCGTATTTCTAAGTCCCTCTTCCCGTGTTGGAGCGCGAGTGTCCTCTGAAATATGTAATTTTTGTATTACTAGTGCCAACTGATCTTGTACTTCCCGGATTTCTCTTTTGTGTTGCGTATTAATTTGATTCTGCTTTTGTTTGAATTTCTTAATTTGTTCATACTCTTCTGTGTCAGTGATGGCTACAGGTCTTGTGTCATTCAGATCATCATCTACCGTTGCAGATAAGTTAGTGAACTGATGCGAAAGTTCGGCTACTTTCTCCAATAGTGTACTTATTTGCTCAGCGTGTTTTTCGGAACCAAGTTTCAGAGTGTCCATTTGTGTTGAAATCGTATCTACTGTGTTCTTTAAGTTTTCCCGAGTTTTTGCAAGTAGCGTAACAGAATCGGTAGATGCAACTGAGTCAATTTTAGCCCACAAGGTCTCATGATTTTCATAAACAATGGTTTGCAGTTCTTTTACGGCTGCTTCGTGATTCTGTAATGCATTTTCATGCCGCGAAAAAATAGGTTGAAAATGCTCACGTCATTTCAGACTTTTTGACAAAAAAAATGGTTCAAATGGCTCTGAGCACTATGGGACTCAACTGCTGAGGTCATTAGTCCCCTAGAACTAGTTAAACCTAACTAACCTAAGGACAGCACAAACATCCATGCCCGAGGCAGGATTCGAACCTGCGACCGTAGCGGTCTTGCAGTTCCAGACTGCAGCGCCTTTAACCGCACGGCCACTTCGGCCGGCACTTTTTGACATTTCATTTCAATGTTATGTAACTCAGTAGTTAAATCTTCACGTGTTTGTTCAAGTGTGGTGTCTAACTTTTGAAGCTTCTGCTGTGTTTGTCTCTGATTTTGTTCCATTGTGTCTAACTGTTGCTGTGATTGTCTCTGGTGTTGTTCCATTGTGTCTATCTTTTGAATATTTTGTTCCATTGTGTCTAACTGTTGCTGTGTTTGTCTCTGGTGTTGTTCCATTATGTCTAACTTCTGAAGCTTTTGTCCCATTTGTTGCATTAATTGTAATAACAATGCACTGGTGTCTGAAACATGTTCCTCAGTGCTATTCGGCAATGCATTTGAACCGGCAATATTCGCATTTTGAAAAGCAGGAAATGTGTCTTGACTTATTTGAGAAAACGGCGAGGACGCAAAACCTGAATCTACAGTATTTGCAGGATTGTGTCCTGTCATTTCGGATTCCTGAGGCAAGCTGTTGCCGACCGACCGATCGATAATGCTCCCCTGTTCACTAATTGTTTCACTGCCTACACCCTTATTTGCAGCCCGCTCTATTTCCCTATGCACAGTTACCAAATTACTACTTTGAACATTAGTTAATTCATTACACGGTGGCGCTAACACACTGCTTTCGTCTTCACTGTCATTTCTCAGTTTACTTTGGAGCCTAGTATTACGTTTTTCACATGCCATTATTGTCACAATATTTCACACGATAACACAGAAAAGCACAATTTGAAGAGCAAAATAAGAAAACACATTAACATAGCATTGAAAATGATATCTCGTTAATTGCAAGCGCAGCTGGGAAATACTTGGTGCAAATCTACATACATGCCACAACTGTTTTACTGAACAACAATGAAAGACTGCAACTACAAAGGAGATTCTCTCTACAATTGCGCGCTAACAATAAACAAAAGCTACACTAAATACACAAACTACAAGTAAAAATCAGAAGATTCCAGTGAGGTATCCTCGGCTAAGGGTCGACATATGAAACGTCCCCTCAGAAAAATTATACATGCCTGTGCTTAAACTGACACACAGTATTTTTAGCGCAACGCAATCTGACTTTCAAAAATCCCTACAAAAGAATGGCCCTGACTAACATTAACCTATACCTTTCACAAATCACTTACCTCACCAAAAATCTTCGTTACTCGAACTACTGCAATACAGCGAGCGCCACTACTGCCAGCTAAATAAAAGATTCAAACTACTGAAGGCACTAACTACTGATAGGCATAGTTAGCAAATGAAAGATTTTCATAGAGTACAAACAATGTATTTACCTTAATAGTGTTCAAAAGTCATAATATATATAGCAGTTCATGACATCTAGTCTTACAAATTTCAAAACTCCGCCATTTCTCTCCCTACATCCACCACTTCTGGCGGCTCACCTCCAACTGCCCAACACTACAATGGCCAACAACAATGCAAACCAGCCACAGACTGCACACAGAACAGCCAGTGATTTTCATACAGAGCGCTACGTGGCGTTACCAATATAAAAACCTAAACAGCCTACTTACAATTTCCTTGTCTAAGAATTTCAACTCTGGTTGAACACATAGGCTTTCCATCTTAAATGTCTCAATGTCAGGGAGCTATTTTTCAATCTTTGCTTTCACTTTCGCTTCTTCCACTGCACATTCCGATACTATACCACTAAAATATATGATTTGGTCATTAATTTTACATATCTGTTCCGAAAATTAAGCTTCCACGGTTTCCTTAAACCATTCATGATGTTTGCGACATCGCAAAGCGAGTTCCATTTGTAAGTCATCTACTAACATTTTATTCTTTTTATCATTCTCCTACTTCTCCTTTTTCCAGCCTTCTGCCAGTCCACTTCTTATCAGTTACTAGAAAACGAGCAGAAAGCTCCTATCTGTCATCACTACTAGCCATCTTGTCGAAATATTGTTTTCAGATACAGAAATAAATTACAGTATATCCTCTCAGTATTTTCGGTTCTACCAAAACTATCGTACCAATGGCAAACAAATTTTGTACAGATACTGCTAATGAATTAATCACTTCTCCAAATTCGAAATAAAAACAAAAATTAAGGTTTCTAGGCCTGGAAATTACTAGTCACTGCTGGATACGCACAGATACACAGAAAATATGCTATTTAGTCTTCCCCGCCAGTACTTTTTTCCTTACGTTTAGTACAAGTACATGCATAAATTAATTGTTAATCTTCGCTCAACAGTTTTCCTTATTCCTTAAATGCATGTTTTAATCCGCCATACTTTCCTAATCTCATCCAGACTGCCCTTTTATCCCTTCGTCGACGACAACGTTGATTACATTTTCTCGCCAGCTTTCGTACAAAAGCGTTCACCTACACTCAGGACACGCCAAGCAGTACTAAACTTATCTAAAGATTATTATCTTAGGCAAGTAACGAATAAAAACGTAGGTTTACATTTCCAGAAGACAGACTGCCCTATTACGTATTACAGATTCTGGTGGGACGAAACTTCTCCTACCCTAATAGTAAACAAAAATGTGAGGGCTCCTACATAAGAAGTGGTAGTACCGCCATGTTATCCTTGTACATCGGGCTTCTTCCGTGGATCGAACGAAGTATTGAATGCAGTGAAAGTATTTGCAAAGTTCAGTTTCCAGGATAGCAGGCGAAAAATCTGCATCTTATGTTTTTCTGCGAGGGCGTAAAAAGTAACGCCTCCGACTTTTCATGTGAACATTCTTAAAGCTTTTTAAGGAAAACCAACTTTTTTAACATTCTACATCACTATTCTTCATGTCTACGTACTTACATTGAGGCGACAAAAGTCCAGGGTACCTCCAAATTTCGTGTCAGACCTCTTTTGCCCGGTGTAGTGCAGCTGCTCGACATGGCATGGACTCAACAAGGCGGTAGAACACGCCTGCAGAAAGCCATGCTGCCTGCCGCGGCGCGCACAGCCACACAAACGCGGCTACTGCGGCAGCGTCAAGCGGCGCCGGCACCGTAGTACCGGCGCGTTCCGACAGCCAGCGCTAGAGGCGTTCCGGCCCAACATTCAATCATCCGCCAACTACGCACGAGCACGAACCTTTTTTCTACGCGGATGGTCACACGACGATATCACCATCCGCCAATCAGGGACCGCCAATCATCCCTCCGGAATCAGCGGAGGAAGACTAGCGCCGCCGGATTAAATAGCCGGAAGGAAGGAAAGCAGGCGTCTTTCGACCCGCCGTGGACTGCCGCCCGGAAGAGGTTACGACGCAGCCGGAACGTCCAGGTGCCACGTCTTCGCTACGCCGGCCAACGACCCCGGACTCTGCGCCCGTCAACTTCCTCGGCATCCGCCGGAAAGAGTCGAGAGAAAACGAGACAAAGGAACGTAAATTCAGTTCAGTTGCTAATATTTCAATTCAGTAAGGTGGCATAATCCTTTGGTTTGTTATAAAACTTTGGCAGTAGAAGAAGCTTTTTGTTTTCGAAGGAAGTTAATGTTTTTGTAAAATTAAGCCGTGGCCTTGCTCTACCTAATAAAATTTTTTTGTTCGCAAATGTGTGTTAATCTGTGGATATGACACTGTCTCTGTAGACGTCCACGACTGCGAAGTATTGCCAGTGCAGAAAGTTTTGCACGAACCGACCTGTCGATTACATTCCGTTAATATTCGACGGAATTCAAGTCGGGCGACCTGAGTTCCACGATTGTCAGCTCGAATTGTCCAGAATGTTCAAACTAAACGCGAAAAATTGTGGCGCGGTGACATGACAAAGTCGATTGATAACATGAAGCAATGTCCTCAAATGGTCTCCAATTACCCGAAAATAATCATTTCCAGTCAATGTTCTGTTCAGTTAGACCCGAGGATCCAGTCGATTCCAAGTAAACGAAGGTCATGCCGTTATGGAGCCACCACTAATTTCTATAGTATCTGGGTCCTTGGTATCGTGGGGTCTGCGCCACAATCGAACACTAACATCAGATTTTAGCAAATGAAATCTGGACCCATCCGACTAGGCCATGGTTTTCCAGTTGTATAGGGTCCAACCGATTGATCAGGGGCACAGAAGAGATGCTGTAGGCGATGTCGTGCGTTACCAAAGGCACTCGCGTCGGACGACTGCTGCCATAGCCCATTAACGCCAGATTTCGCCGTATTGTCCTAACGGATACGTTCGTGGTACGTCCCACATTAACTTCTCCGCCAGTTTCACGGAGTTTTGCTTGTCGGTTAGCACTGGCAACTCTACAGAAATGCTCTCGGTCCAAATGTTCAGATGTGTGTGAAATCTTCTGGGACTCAAAAGCATCAGTCATCAGTCCCTAAGCTTGTACGAGGTGTGGCTAGAAAAAAACCGGACTAGTACTGGTGAAACAATAAACCGAATGCAATAAGGCTGAAAGTCGCGTGGCCTGTCACGTGAGTCTCGCTCCGCCTACTGCTCGGGTTTCATCTGCCTCCTGCACTCAGTCTGCCCGTGGCGTCTGTTTTAAGTAGTTGACGTTTTGTCTGTGCGTCGGAAAATGTTGAGTGTACAGAAAGAACAGCGTGTTAACATCAAATTTTGTTTCAAACTAGGAAAATCTGCAAGTGAAACGTTTGTAATGTTACAACAAGTGTACGGCGATGATTGTTTATCGCGAACACAAGTGTTTGAGTGGTTTAAACGATTTAAAGATGGCCGCGAAGACACCAGTGATGACACTCGCACTGGCAGACCATTGTCAGCAAAAACTGATGCAAACATTGAAAAAATCGGTAAACTTGTTCGACAAGATCGCCGTTTAACAATCAGAGCAGTGTCTGAGTTAACAGGAGTTGACAAGGAAAGTGTTAGGCAGATTCTTCATGAAAGTTTCAACATGAACAGTGTGTGTTCAAAAATGGTTCCAAAGTGTCTCACAATTGAACAGAAGGAACGCCGAAGAATGATTTGTTCTGACATCCTGGAAAACATTGAAAGTGATCCCACCTTCTTACAAAATGTTATTACTTGCGATGAATCGTGGTTTTTTACTTACGATCCCGAAACTAAACGCCAATCGATGCATTGGAAAACTCCTGGTTCTCCACGACAAAAAAAAGCACGAATGTCAAAATCGAAATTCAAGGCAATGATGATTTTTTTTTTTTTTTTTTGACATCAAAGGAATTGTGCACATTGATTGGGTACCAGAGGGACAAACAGTGAATCAGCATTACTACATTAGCGTCCTGGCTACCCTACGTGAGCGAGTACGGAGAAAACGGAACGATTTGTGGAGAAAAAAGTCATGGATCCTTCACCAAGACAATGCCCCAGCTCACAGTGCGTTGTCAGTGAAGACGTTTTTGGCAAAACACAACATTCCCATCTTAGATCATCCACCCTACTCACCTGATTTGGCCCCCTGTGACTTTTTTCTTTTCCCTAAAGTCAAGTCAGCTTTGAAAGGAACTAGATTTGAGACTGTTGAAGCAGTAAAAGAAAAAGCGACGGAAGTAATGTATGGACTTACCGAAAATGATCTGCAGCATTGCTATGAACAGTGGAAAATTCGTATGGAGCGGTGTAGAGACCGAGGAGGAGAGTACATTGAAGGAGATAACATGAAATTGTAAATAATTGTAAATAAATGTTTTTTCCAGCATCAGTCCGGTTTTTTTCTAGCCGCACCTCGTACACTACTTAACTGACTAACACATTTCTCCCAACGAGAGACCGGTTTGGCGATAACGTCACTGTGGAATGTTTGACTTTGTTGAGGATGCCACAACCTCACTTATTCTTGCACCGCTTCATCAATATCAGAGTGAAGTCCTTGAAGGTGCTCTTCAAGTTTTGGAAACAGATGAAAGTTGGATGGGGCAAACTCGCGGTTGTATGGAGTATGATCGATTACATTGAATCCAAGGCATTGGATTGTTGCAGACATCGCAGCGTTTGTGTGTGGTCTGCCACTGTTATGCTGAAGGAGACGGTGCTCCACGTGAGGACGAACTCTTCCAATCCGCGCCTTCAGCTTTTTGAAGATCTCCTAGTACCTGTAACATCCACGAGATAAATTTTAGCTACAGTGCGACGGAGGAAATTATGACTCTAACAGTTATAAACATTATCTATCCGACATGTAGAAAAACAGTGAAATAAAACAGAACGATGATAAATATTATTTATATAACATTTTATGACGTAATTGGACATATAGATGTGTATCATACAAAGACAATAACAATTGTATATGTCTTTCATGATCTGCATTTGTCTTCCTTTGTTTTTACCTTTTCTTTGATTGGCTTTTTTAGGTTGCGGATGCAAGACGCATGTAAAACTGAGGTCTGTTAAGAAATTGTAATTATTTGTTAATCATTACTTGAGAGTAGAGTTTATTATTATTGTAAATATGAGTGAATAATTATTGGTAACTTTAATTCCTCTGTCAATGAGCATTATTTCTTTTCGCTGCAAGGAGCGCAGCCATTGATGATAGCGATTTGTATCGCATTTTTATCTGTGTTTCTTACGAAAGTATCAAAGGTTTGCTTGATGAAAATTAGTCTAAATAGTGTCCGCAGCTCGTGGTTTTGCGGTAGTATTCTCGCTTCCCGCGCATGGGGTCCCGGGTTCGATTACCGGCGGGGTCAGGGATTTTATCTGCCTCGTGATGACTGGGTGTTGCGTGTTCTTCATCATCATTTCAACATCATTGGCTCGCAAGTCGCCGAAGTGGCGTCAACTAAATAGGACGTGCAATACGGCGGCCAAACTTCCCCGCATGGGGAATGCCATACGATCATTTCATTTCATTTCAGTCTAAAAAATGCACAATATAAAAGTAAAGTTTAATAGGCATTGATTCAAATACTTATCCTCTTAAAAGGAAATATGCTCTAACAATAGAAAGTCTCTGTCAATTGTCTGCCGCCATCTTAACAATTATCTCAGCGGCAAATTCAAATTACGCAACTCTGCAGACATAAATGCCGAAGGAAATAAAAATGCGTAAAAATAAATGTGCATCGGTGGTCCCGAACTCATTTTAATGAAAATAATTCGAATCAGATTGGTTCTTTAAAAACAGTGCTCTTAGCACGATCCATATAACAAACTTTTTCTTGCTGATCTATGGAGCCGAAATTAATTACGCACGAGTTACGAAGAATATTGTTTCAGATAACATACGTCAGTGTTGTGTGTGGCTGATATTCGATGGTTTTAATGATCATTTTGATGGAGATAACTGTTTCCATCATTATCAATAGTTGTATAGAATCTGTTGTATGAACTGTGATTTAGTGACACACAGCTTACATACAACACTTAAACACAACGTTAACTTGGATTTCCTTAGCAATTTGGGAAAATCTTTAGCCGGAAAAAAAATTATTTTGTAATTACTCACTGTAATGAAATAACATTATCATTTTCATTTAAAAATTAGTTAAATACCAAACCACTGAATAACACAGCAAACGCCACACACCTTATAGAATTTATGGTGGTGCGTTTAGGTATGAATTCCAAATGTAACACGCCTTGAAAATCCCAGAACACTGTTAGCATGACCTTGCCTGCTGCTGGCACGGTCTTGAAGTTGTTGGGCGTTGTTGATGCTTACTGACGGGATCCATTGATGTCCTCTCGTTTTGGTGGTCAAAATGGGGAACCCAGCTTCCATCACCTGTCACAATGTGTTAAGGAACCCACAATCCTCACGCTCAAAACGCAAAGAAATTGTTGACGGATTTCAGATTTCCTCTATTTTATTTCAGGAGTGAGCACTCGAGGCACATACGGTGCAAACAGTTTTCTGGACCGCAGTTCTGCAACAATGGCCTGTAAACGTTCTCGTGAAGTACCACACATAAGTGAGAGCTTTGTCTGTTATTATGTGTCTGATTTTCTCTTATGCGTTCATCAACCAATTTCCGATGACTCTCTTCGTTTGCCACACCTGATTGTCTAAATGGTTCAAATGGCTCTGAGCACTATGGGACTTAACTTCTGAGGTCATCAGTCCCCTAGAACTTAGAACTACTTAAACCTAACTAACCTAAGGACATCACACACATCCATGCCCGAGGCAGGATTCGAACCTGCGACCGTAGCGGTCGCGCGGTTCCAGGCTGTAGCGCCTAGAACCGCTCGGCCACTCCGGTGGGCCCTGATTGTCCACCTCGATCTGTGTCACACACGTTGACGATAACGTCACGGTATCCTTCATTATGGTCACTGACCGCTCAATGTCGCACATTACTGTTGCCTATACAATCGTCACCGCACATAGATTTCATTCTTCAATGGATTTCAACAGAAGGCACGTTTTTTGCGTCTGGAAACTCGATTACAGCACGCTGTTTCTCACGCACCGTCGTAGTTACGGTACACGTCTCCATGTTACATGCCACAGTTCGAAGATCTCTATCGCAGAAAATTGCAACTAGCGTCAGCGAATCGAAAACTTCGACAGAGTAGCGTACGTGACGTGTAATACTACAGCCGATAGTCGACTGTCAATGGTTTTCTTTCAAGTTATCGTAACCCAAGCCAGCTACCACTAACCTTATCTGTTACAGATTTTATTCAGAGTTTGTATCTTTCATAGTGAGAAGGTTGTTGTCTCCCCTGTCACTAAGTTTATCTTTCTCAGTAGAGAATAACAGACATTTCTTCTGCGCCATGAAAACACGCACACACACAAAAAGAGTTTCTATGCCCTCTTTGTCTACGTAGTATAAAAAAATTTAACGCCAATTGTAATTTAGTTTGGGTAGTGAAAAAAAATTTGCAGTTCTGCTGGGATAAATACGCGAAGCTGTTGAAAGGAATTCGGTAGTCCAGCCACTGAAATGCAACCATATTGTTATCTCCGTACACAGCCATGTTAGATACAGCAGTGTACATGGCTTCTGTTTATTCGACGTGAAGCCAGTTAGTTGCTTTCGGTTTCTTTGGTTATTGTCAATATGTCACGTTGCCTCTGAAATACTCCGTGAACACAGATGTTTATGGATAGTGGAATGTGGTACAATGAGAGAGAATGGAGGAGTTCAGTCGCTCACGTGGAGTCATACTGAACAGTCAGGCAGGCATGGGCAAGAAGCGCGGTAGCAGCCAGTTTATTGCACCAAGACAGTGGTTGCTTGATGCATGACGCAAGAACGCACATTCACTGGCTTTTCACATGCTAACGTAGAAATATCGCCCCATGAGATCCTAAAATCGGGGTAGAACTGTCACTGTCAGTCAACTAGCAAGGACAGTAACATGTCAATTATAGAAATTTCAAGCGCCCATTGTTAATTCTAATAGTAGATACATGGCGCACAGTCCAGAAAATCACCTTCATATCCAGTGTTAGGCAACTATAGTACAGGAATACTGTGTAACATACAAAGCTGACTGCTATGTATGGAATGCAGAAGCCTATAGAAGTTCGCTAAATCTGTCGTAGTGATACGGATAATGCTAATGGTCAGAATGATATACTTTGCAAAAACAGACATAATGTCTTGTGGGATAACAGCAATCAGTGATTTTATAATGTTTCTAAAAATCCGTCTTTATTGCAAATTTTTTCATGCATATGACCGGTTTCGGTTCATTCATAACCATCTTCAGATCTGTAAAAATAATGATACTAATTTACTATTTCACGGAAGCAAATCTTTTTCATCCTATCTAATCAACATCAAATGTACCAGAACGTACCTGATATTTCAGTTACAGGAGTAACCCGTCCAAATCCGGTAACTTTCACATGCTACGTCACATAAAATTAGTTGGCAGAGTGCACGTCATTTATATTAATTATAACACTATTACCGACAGGTGGCGTCTGGTACATATGTTACATTCCATTTGCACATACTGTATTCAGTAGATCTTTTTTTATATATTAAAAATACTTAATTAAAATATGTAGATGTCAAGGTTAAAATCTGTACTTATCAGAATTAAAAAACAGTAAAATTATCATTTTTATACGATCTAAAAAACATAGGGCGATTTATATATCTATGCTGCTGGTGTGAACTTGTTTTCCTCTACGGTCTGCTTCCGTGGTTCCCGCCATTTTGGTGTTGTGCCGCGGTCCGCTCAGTCGTCTGATGTCCATCGCCGCGGGCAAGAGGGCCGCACCGGAGGGCCCCGTCAACGACGCCAGGCGCTGCACGCGTTTTCCGGCTTCTCCACCGCACACCATCTCTCATCCCTCGGCCTGGATCTCCACACGCAACAGTTGTCATCTTAGTAGGTCGTCATAAATGCTAGAATAGGCGTTATGATTGAATTGTCTTTGCTCGTTGAGGATTAAATCCGGATCTTTACTTTTGTGGGTGTATATTTCAATTTCTTCCAAAATGTTAAGAAACCGTCCCTTATGAGCTCTATGCAGGATGACTAAATTGTGTTCAATGTTCGTGACTGAGTGCTTTGTCGCAGCCATATGCGCCCCAAAAGCTGTTTTGTTTTGAGAGTAGGTGTGCTCCCTGAATCTGGTTTCAAAGTTCCTACCAGTCTGCCCTATATATTGTTTACAGCAGTCATTACATTTGATCTTATATTCACCTGAATCCTGAAATTTATTCCTACTATTACATATTCTATGCCGGAGCTTCAATTTTAACGTGTTATTTGTTCGGAACTCTATTTTAACGTCGGATTTACGAAAGCATCTTTCAATTTTATCTGTAATTCTTCCATTGTAAGTGAGAGCTACATATTTTTTCTTGATGTTCCTCTTAACTGCGACTTTACTTCCTTCTCTTTGTTCTATTTGCCTCTTCTTTGTCTTCCTATAAATAGTCATCACCTGCTTACACGTATATCCGTTCGCTACGGCCACTTGTTTTAAAATACTTAACTCCATTTCTACTTCCTGTTGGCTTAATGGGCAATCTTAGTAGCCTGTATACCATCGAAGTAAAATATGCCCGTTTGTATCGCGGTGGGTGACAAGAGCGCTCATTGATAACTAAACATGTACACGTAGGTTTTCTGAATATGCTAAATTCATGCTTCCCATCTTTCTTTATTAGTGTTAAATCTAAGTAATCTATACGGTTGTTTTCTTCAAATTCCATGGTGAATCGAATTTTCGGGTGTTGAGAGCTCATTTTTGTGCTAAGTTTTCGATATCATTTTTATCTCCTTTGTATAATAAAATGGACGTGCACTCTGCCAACCAATTTTATGTGACGTAGCATGTGAAAGTTGCTGGATTTGGACGGGTTACTCCTGTAAATGAAATATCAGGTACTTTCTGGTACATTTGATGTTGATTAGATAGGATGAAAAAGATTTGCTTCTGTGAAATAGTAAATTAGTATCATTATTTTTACAGATCTGAAGATGGTTCTGAATGAACCGAAACCGGTCATATGCATAAAAAAATTTGCAATAAAGACGGATTTTAAGTAACATTATAAAATGATATACGTGTGTGTCTTTACAATTCTGCTTGGTTAAACCACTGCTTTTAAGGGACATGACGAAAAATTCCAACGTTAGTGGAACCCTAAATAAATATCTGACTGCGTAATATTTATGTTCTGCCACAGCAGTGCCTCTCATATAAGAATTGAATTAAGAGCTGAGATTCCAAATAATACTATACTAGCATCTAACAATCGATTACGCCTTCTTGTTTTAAAACTTTACTCTGTCTAAAGCAACTGTAAACACTGAACATACACCTCTCTGATTTGTTTCCCACATTCTTTTAAAATACAAATGCTGAATGCCAATAAAGAGATGACATATTCTCCAATAAAATTACAAACACCGCACCTTCTTGCAATGTCTGACCGAATCTGATTTGAGAATATAAAGCAGTAAAATAGCCTAGCGCAAACAAAAGTTGCCAGTGCAATTGTAATACAGAGCAACGACCGACTTTATTAATATGCAGTGTTCATTCCTTTTATTTAAAAACAACTGATGGTTTGGAGGTTGCATAATTATGTTTCCTTCCCATTCTTCATAGCCTCCATCGCCATCATTTTCCTCTGTTGTCTCCCTTTTATTAACACCCAACAACGAATCCATATGGGTCATTCTATTCATCGCATTTCACGGGACAGAGAGAATAGCGTATACCCATGAGCGTTACCCCGACGACACCTGAAGCATTGGTAAACGTCTGGACTGGGATAGTTGCTGACACGAATACTGCGGAAGTCACATGAGGCGACATGAATCCACCAGGTTTTGGTGGATATATTCTTTTGTAGGTAACATTTACACTGGATGTAATGAGATCCCTGACACGTCTACCATCATCTCTCACTGTATACAGCACGCAGGAATCCAGTGTGCAATTATGTGGATCCGTTTGCTCCCCTACTGGACCAGACAGCACCTTCAGCGTGAGTGTGCAATGCCTCACCGCTTCCGAATCTCGCTTCAGTGATTCAAACATTACTTCACAGATAAGAAGCTTCTTGCCTTGACCCCAGGTAAATAGGATTCATTGTTATTGAGCACACTGTACGCCATCCAGCAATACGTGCAAGCCTTGAAGGTAGCACCGCTTAACCCATGAATCGGCCACGCAGCTTTTGATCGTAATAGGCCCTCAGAGTGCAGGTCACCACGAGGTGTCTTCATAGCCAACAGGTGCCACAAATATTACATACAAGCCTTTGATTCATTTGTTCATGACTGTGAGGTTCCATATTACATGCTACAGAGTCTTTTTTATGTACGTGTAAGTTTTACACAAATAGATATGATTTGACTAACTTTCTGATGTAAAAATTACCAATAGAAACCACTGTCGTTCGGCAACGAAGTCGTCCTGAGTATAAATAATGACGAAATTGTAGAGGAAAGCGTGCGGGCGGAGGCTATGTGCGTTTTTGACCGAGACGAGGATTAAAAGCTAATGGATTTAAATAGCGTTTAACAGAAGCAGGTTCGTAGGTGACTTGTGACAGCAAATTGCCTGTATGAGGGGAATAATTAAAACATTTCAAAGCTTGACTAACGTTTGTAGACAAAGAAGCAGTTGGCTGTAAAGCAGACATACTGATTTTAAGTACACGGAGTGCGACACAGCTCAGTGGCCTGTGGCAGCAGCCACAAACATGAGCCGGTTTACAGTGTTGCACTGCCGCTGCTGCAGGCTGGTGGCGGTGCAACTGCAGCCTGGCAGTACAGAATGTGGGCATCGCGACGCGAGGTGGATGCGGCACCAGCGGTGCGTCCAGGTGCCGCACCTCAGTCACACGCTGCAATCCTCACTGGCAACTGGTCCCCTTCTGTACATTTGCTGTACTAGCCCTTGCTTGCGTCATAAGAAAACAAACTGGAAAGGGTAGAAAATCTTCACTCTGTCACTGTTCTCACGTCGTTGTGTCGTATATGGTTTGTAAACGTCGCTTACTCCTAGATTTTTCTGCCTTTAATTTTTACGAGTATGAGCCTGCTACCAGGAAGCTACAGCAGATAGTAAATTTCCATTGTTTACTATATAAATTATCCTATAGCTTTATTTGATAAATGATTTCAGCTAAATAACATTTCACTTCGAATTACGTATTATTACTACGTAACTTATTAACAAAATTTTAATGCCTACAACCATAACTTCTTATTCAGATCTCGGCCGTTACATTTCTTTTATATCCTAGGTTGCCGAAACTGACTGGCTTTCGTGCCGCAATAATACAGGAGTAATGGGATGTGGGACTCAGAGTGCACTTTTGATGTCAAATTTAAATGCGCTTTAATTAACTGATAAATTACTGATCCCGCACTGCAGATAACGTCATGGGTTCTCTCGAGCTGGCAAGTGATTCCCCACCCCCTCTTTCTCCCGTTCCCTCCCCTCCCCCTCCTATTCCCTCTGTCCTATTGGTGGGAATTTCGAATTTTGGCGGGATATTCAAAAAATGATGGGAACTTCAAAATTGTGGGAACTTCTTTTTCCCAAACCGTTCCTGATGTCCCACATCACCCCACACCCGGGAATTGACGGGAAATTCAAAACTGTGATGCCCCTTCCGCGCCTCGAACCCTAGTCCTTCTGAGTGAAAGCCGAAGTGCTCCCCACTACAAAGGAAAACTGTCCAGCTGTGGGAGCGTAGGGTTAGGTTTGTGTGGTTTATTTTCGTTGCTAAACTGAACTAACATTGGTTCTAATAACATAACTAATCGTACAGATTAGGCCTAATTACACATCTATATACATAGTCCAACCCCAGGAGCGCCTAAAATCGCAATACAAAACTAAACCAAACTCCGTCCGAACAGGCCTTGGAAGGCCCAATGGTACAGACCGGCCACCGTGTCATTCTCAGACCACAGGCGGCACTGGATGCCGAAATGGAGGGGCATGTGGTCAGCACACCACTCTCACAGCCGTATGTCAGTTTACGATGCCAAAGCTGCTACTTCTCAGTCAAGTAGCTCTTCAGTTTGCCTCACAAGGGCTGAGTGCACCCCGCTTACCAAGAGCGTTCGGCAGATCAGATGGTCACCCATCCAAGTGCTAGCCCAGACCTACAGTGCTTAACTTTGGTGATCTGACAGGAACCGGAGCTACTACTGTCACAAGGCTGCTGACCCTAAAATCGCAATATGTATAAAAAATTGATACCGTTATACAACTAGCGTTATCCTGCTGCGGAAATAGTGGCTGATGTATTGAAACTCTTGACCTACAAGCAGGCGGAAGAAAGGCTGAACTGGAAGGTATCATTATCCAAGGTATCATTATCCAAGATGGTGGCTTTTGGCGGGAAAGTGCCACGACCCCTCCCCCAGAAAAATGGCAGGAAGTTCAAATTCCAACAGAATAATGCATAACACCATGGTTATCTCTACTAACCTACAAAAATCGCTGGAAGATACGTCACTTGGCCTACCTCCACTAACCCGAATTTTGGCCGTAAATAAAGGTCAATTCACGTATCTCTACTAAGCTAAGAAATTGGCTTGAAAGGAAGGACACTTGGACTAACCTCAGTCACCCGACCGCCACCTCCTCCTAGGAACTGGCGCCAAGTTTGAATTTTGGCAATAAAGAAAGGTCACTGGGAGTTTTGCTACCAACCTAAGAAAACTGCGGCAAACAAAGCTCACCTCCACTAACCTAAGTCACCACTCATAAAAAACGCAATACATTTATGTCCAAAGAGTCAAACAAATCGTAAATTGTGATAGTAATAATCCATCTAAAAGACTCTGGAAACATGCTTGCTAATTGCCAACTGTAGAAATCATGCACCACTCTTTATTGAAACAATTAGAGGCAGCACCACCAAGCAGTTTGTTTGCCATGAGGTCGACACTCCAACTGACCTAGTACACAGCGCCGCTACCAGAGGGCGCTGTCGTCCAAGATGGCGGCCATGATGTCAGGTGATGATGCAGGTACCATTATCCAAGATGGCATCAAACCGTGTATTCACCATGAGATCTTACCTAGTACTCAGTACCACCACCAGAGAGCGCTGTCATCTGTTTCGTGATGTAACCCAAGATGGTAGGGGGAAATGGCGGGAAAACGACTCTACCTGTGCTGAGTGTAAGTTTCTAGTTTTCAGGCAGTGTCTCCACCACGAGATCTAGACTCCAACTGACCTAGCACACAATAAAGCCACCAGAGGGTGCTGTCATCCCTCCTGTGACGTAATCCCAGATGGAGGTCTGGGGTGGGGGAAAATAACTCTGCCTGTGCTGGACATGAGTCTTTATTTTGCAGACAGCCTCTCCACCACAAGATCTAGAGTCCAACTGACCTAGTACACAGTGCTGAAACTAGAGTGTGCTGTCATCCCTCATTTTACATAATCGGAGATGGTGGTCTGTAGGAGGGAAATGGCGCAAAAATGACTCAGCCTGCACTGGGCTGCTGGGGAGAGTAAGGGTGGAGTTTATTTATTTTCGAACATTTTATTTAGGGATGGAGTATATTTATCACACTGACACAAAACAGTAGCCCTGGTGTGCTTGGGATCACAATACACAGTCTTCAGATCTGTAAGCTACTTCTAAATAAAGCTTTACTGACACACAAACAACTCCTAATTTTCTGAAATAATTTCAGTACAGACCTGAAAACTGCTACTAAATAATGTGGCACACAGTCGTAAACTGTCCAAATAGCGCATAGCACAGCCTACGGTCCCACTTGCAAAATAATGCAATGGACACACAATCAATGCCCCCCACGCCCTGTCCACTGGACTGCACAGGACGTTAGTGGTAACCCCCGAGAAGTGATGCGGCCGTCAGCTGTCAAACCACACACAGGTGCCCTCAGGCATGAGGCAGTGACATCCATTTCATACTTGACACCAGAGAAATTCTCATCTAAGTACATGTTCACCTAGACACTGGTGCCGACGTGATCTGGCGGGGTGGAGACGATCCAGGAGCGTGCACAGCCATGAGCCACTGCCAGATGCAGGTGAAAGTTGCCTCTATTTTTGTGTATACAGTCTCTGTTATACCGATGTCGCAGAACTCCAAGGCACAATCACGTCTGTCTCATATACGAGACACCTCAGGGCAGCACTTGTCTTTACCGCTCATGACAGAATAGCACAGGCTGCTTTCCCCCTAAAGGAACATATGAGCTGCATCCAGCTGTGCATACCTGCCCCAGTGTCACTGACACCTCGCCGCAAAATGTCCGCATGGCGACTTGCCATCTAAACGGTTCTCAATGTTATTCTTATGTCACATGGCTTTGTAAAAAGTAACAGCCAAGTCGACCTCTCAGGAATTGTATAGTGTCCCAGAAATCGTTAATGCTTGCTCTCTTGATGTCTCAGCTAGTATGCACAGGAATTCTTTCCCTAACAGATCCTGTTTACGAAAAAAAACGCCGAATGCAGTCTTCCTCATGGACCTAAAGTGATACCCAGTCCATAGCATGTTACCCTTCCTGCTTTTAACACACACAAACCTTCTCTCCACCATGTAGAGGCTCCTATATCCCACCACAAAGGATGTGAATGAATCGAGCATTATGATTGGCTCTTATCGAATTTACCTATCGAATTGCTGATGCCGCCGGTATCGAAGCATCGTCAGCCTTTTATTTCCTTCTGCAGATGAGACTTTCAACGACAATAAACTGTTTTATCCTGATCAGAATATTGCACCAACAACTAAACCTCACAAAGTGCCATACATAAAGTCAAATACAGAAAGGCTCTTACTCATTTACACTGCTCCCCCACTGAGGACAGGAGCTTAAATATTAGTCCACGAAACGAGCTTAAATATTAGTCCACGAAACCTATCTCCAACCCAGTAATGTATCACTGTGTATCGTGTCGATGTAGTAGATATACAATTCAAATCCTATGCCATACAATAAAGTCAGACAGTACCGTATATACACTCCTGGAAATGGAAAAAAGAACACATTGACACCGGTGTGTCAGACCCACCATACTTGCTCCGGACACTGCGAGAGGGCTGTACAAGCAATGATCACACGCACGGCACAGCGGACACACCAGGAACCGCGGTGTTGGCCGTCGAATGGCGCTAGCTGCGCAGCATTTGTGCACCGCCGCCGTCAGTGTCAGCCAGTTTGCCGTGGCATACGGAGCTCCACCGCAGTCTTTAACACTGGTAGCATGCCGCGACAGCGTGGACGTGAACCGTATGTGCAGTTGACGGACTTTGAGCGAGGGCGTATAGTGGGCATGCGGGAGGCCGGGTGGACGTACCGCCGAATTGCTCAACACGTGGGGCGTGAGGTCTCCACAGTACATCGATGTTGTCGACAGTGGTCGGCGGAAGGTGCACGTGCCAGTCGACCTGGGACCGGACCGTAGCGACGCACGGATGCACGCCAAGACCATAGGATCGTACGCAGTGCCGTAGGGGACCGCACTGCCATTTCCCAGCAAATTAGGGACACTGTTGCTCCTGGGGTATCGGCGAGGACCATTCGCAACCGTCTCCATGAAGCTGGGCTACGGTCCCGCACACCGTTAGGCCGTCTTCCACTCACGCCCCAACATCGTGCAGCCCGCCTACAGTGGTGTCGCGACAGGCGTGAATGGAGGGACGAATGGAGACGTGTCGTCTTCAGCGATGAGAGTCGCTTCTGCCTTGGTGCCAATGATGGTCGTATGCGTGTTTGGCGCCGTGCAGGTGAGCGCCACAATCAGGACTGCATAAGACTGAGGCACACAGGGCCAACACCCGGCATCATGGTGTGGGGAGCGATCTCCTACACTGGTCGTACACCACTGGTGATCGTCGAGGGGACACTGAATAGTGCACGGTACATCCAAACCGTCATCGAACCCATCGTTCTACCATTCCTAGACCGGCAAGGGAACTTGCTGTTCCAACAGGACAATGCACGTCCGCATGTATCCCGTGCCACCCAACGTGCTCTAGAAGGTGTAAGTCAACTACCCTGGCCAGCAAGATCTCCGGATCTGTCCCCCATTGAGCATGTTTGGGACTGGATGAAGCGTCGTCTCACGCGGTCTGCACGTCCAGCACGAACGCTGGTCCAGCTGAGGCGCCAGGTGGAAATGGCATGGCAAGCCGTTCCACAGGACTACATCCAGCATCTCTACGATCGTCTCCATGGGAGAATAGCAGCCTGCATTGCTGCGAAAGGTGGATATACACTGTACTAGTGCCGACATTGTGCATGCTCTGTTGCCTGTGTCTATGTGCCTGTGGTTCTGTCAGTGTGATCATGTGATGTATCTGACCCCAGGAATGTGTCAATAAAGTTTCCCCTTCCTGGGACAGTGAATTCACGGTGTTCTTATTTCAATTTCCAGGAGTGTATATACCCCTCTCAGCACTAGTGCATCTACGCCTGATGGGTGGCCACAGCACGTCAGCAGGGCGATGTTACTCTCAGTACTGTTCTAGAAATTTGGTATCGTCTACCCTTGGCACAAACGCTTTACTGTTTCTGCTCCGAACCTGCTTCCTTGCCTGCTCGCTTTTCTACGCACAACTCCAGTCTTGGGGATTAAAAGGACACACGTATTTTCGAATGGGTCGCAATAATATTATACTATTTTCGCGGTACTTCTCGATATCAAGCACTAGGCAGCAGCCTACCGATCGCTAACACAACATAATTCTCAAGATTCCCACCTTTTTCTTAGTAGAGGTTGCATTGTTCTGATGGAATTTGAACTTAACACCAGGGCAGTGGGGTGGGGTGGGGGGCATGGCAGGGGGGGGCACTTTTCCCGCCATCTTGGATAACCTCAAGGCCGCCATCTGGGATGACATAATAAACTGACGTCACGGACGCCATCTTGGATGATGTCATCAGCTGATGTCAGTACATGATGTCATCGCTGCTTTCTTGGACAATGGTACTTTGGGGCCGTACCAGCCTTGGGGTTGAGTGACGTCATTGCTGCCATCTTGGATAACGATACTTTGGGGCCGCACTGGCATTGGGGCTGTATCATCATTGGGGCCAAATCGGCTTTGCCTCAACACTTTTCTATCGTCATCTAGTGATGCCTATCAACAGAGGATGAGACTGCGGTTGATCAGTACTATTGCATCTTCGGATATTATTTTAGTTTTTTTGTAAATGCATGATGACATTTTTGGAGCATGGAAATCTCCTCCTCAATAATCAACATGTATTCTACAAAGAGAGGCCATGCAAAACTCAACCCCTTCTGTTCCTCAGTGAAATTCACACTATTGTAAATATCAGACCTAATGTTGCCATTATATTCCTGTTCTTCATGAAGGCATTTGACCTCGGCCTGCACTGCCAGTGAAGAAAAATAAAGGCTTACCGAGAATAGCACCAAATTAGCGACTGGGTTCAAGACTTCCATGCAAACAGAGCTGAACATGTCACCCTTAGCCAGCCGGTGTGACCGTGCGGCTCTAGTCGCTTCAGTCTGGAACTGCGTGACTGCTACGGTCGCAGGTTCGAATCGTGCCTCGAGCATGGATGTGTGTGATGTCCTTAGGTTAGTTAGGTTTAAGTAGTTCTACGTTCTAGGTGACTGATGACCACAGATGTTAAGTCCCATAGTGCTCAGAGCCATTTGAACTGTTACCCTTTACAGACAAAATCAACAGATATGAAGGTAATTTCAGGAGTACCTCAAGAAAGTGTGATATGACTGTTCCTGCTTACAATGTGAGTAGTGGGACAAAGCTGCTATGAGTACAGTTTCGATATCAAATTGATATCCAATTAATTATGTGAATTACCTAATATCAATTTTATTACCCCACCCTACCCCCAGATGATATCACGGGTTCACCCTGGCCAGCATGTAGGTTCCCCTCCCCTTCCCACCACCTTCTGTGTAGATAGGAATTTCGAATTTAAGTGGGAAATTCCAAAATGGAGAGAACTTCTTTGTCCCAAGACGGTTCTCACGCCACAACCCACCTCCTACCCAGGAATTGATGGGAAATTCGAATTTGGGTGGGAATTTTTTTACCCACTCACATGACCAGAAATGGTGGGAGACATTCAGTCTGTGCTGAGCTTTCATTGTGGAAGCATCACAACGTGTTCGATCAATGAGTTCAATGTGAAGGGTAGACTGGCTTTCAATAGTTGTATTACATATATTCATTTGAGGGAGGATTGTAGCCATTACTTAGTACCCAGGGGATGGAAGACTGTAGTAATGGATGAGTGTACAAGAAAGAAGCAGTTGGATTCAATTCAGCAGAATGTTGCATTACAGAGGGATAAAGCCAAGATGTATATTGCAACTGATGCACGGTTATGCACATGCACATAATTCTGAGATATTTCACATGAAGTGTTCACTCTTCGAAAATGGAAGAGGGGTCCGGTTGGTACTAATTTGCTTCCATAGAAGCATATTCGTACATATAATATACACCACTGAAAAGCATGAACTGCTCAACCTCATCCGCTTTCCCTCCACCAACCCATCTTCTCGTCCCATCGTCAGTCACTCACCATCCTCGGTGCTGTGTGCAATGTTTTCTTTCGAAGAGCTGCTAGTGTCTGACCAGGGGTTTAACAGCCATGTTGCCCACAAGCATAGTAACGAGGACTGCGCCTGCGACCTCCTACATGCAGAATGTAAAGGGGCTGTACTGGATGAGTGCCAGAAGAAGAAGAGAAATATTGTCCAGCAGATATGGCTATGCAGCAGAATGGTATGAAGGTGCATTCTGCAAGTCATGCAGACTACTGCAGTTGTTATAACTGCTTGCAGTTTTTTGATAGGCATAGACAGTTTTCTACCACACACAAGACATTTGCCTCTGATCCACAGGACCGAGAAACTGATCTAGTTCACTATTATGCCACAAGAGACGCTCGAAATTGGCAGTAGCCAATAGAAATGCACCATCTGATCACATTGGGGATATAAGGCTGGCCCAGCACCTCTCCAGCCTCGGTAGCAGTCAGTCAGTCAGTGTGAAACACTGGTTAAAATGGTTCAAATGGCTCTGAGCACTATGGGACTCAACATCTGAGGTCATCAGTCCCCTGGAACTTAGAACTACTTAAACCTAACTAACCTAAGGACATCACACACATCCACGCCCGAGGCAGGATTCGAACCTGCGACCGTAGCAGTCACGCGGTTCCGGACTGAAGTGCCTAGAACCGCACGGCCACCACGGCCGGCGTGAAACACTGGCCCAGATCCCCTGGCACTGCCCAGTCGCAGCAGCAGAATAGGAAGAATCCATGGAAGAGTAAGTACCGCTAGCTTAATGTCTTTGTTTACTGTTATTGTGATAAAGATGAAGTCCTTGTGCTGTTATTATCGCTTGTAACGATTTTTCTTCTTTGTTCATTATGGGGCTGTGCCATATCCCAGCCCATCAGGACCTGCAGCAGCAGTGTGTCCCAGCAAGTCAGAATCTGCAGTGGTAGCACCACCTAGCGTGTCAGGACCCGCCGCAGTGGGAGCAACTTGGTATCCTGTTGTTCATCTGGTCATCTTATTGCAGCAGAATAAGGAGTTGTCACTGTTGGTTGAAGGCAGCCAGTCCCTGATTTGCAGAAGTGCAGTGAGAGTCCTTAACAGAGTGTTGCAGGTCGGTAATGGACCCCATCATGTGCGCCATCACACAATATTCCCGTCATGCTGCACAAACAGAGTGAGGATATAGTGGATGACAAGAATTCAGTTACGCCCTGTGCACCACTATTCTTCATTTCAGCATGTAAATTTAATGTTCGGAGCATTGGTATAGAAGCTGTGCTGGCGTAAGCTGTCGCCAGCACACTGTAGGGCAAAGACGAAGCGAAAAGCGATTAGTAGGTGCTGGATCAAGTGCGCCTATCAAAAGAGAGGCCAGAGATACACTGACCAACAACATGGCACCAAAGCTCTTCCGACAGGAAGTACTGAGGGCACCACCACTCAATCGAGGGCCCCACCAACTCACACCCATTTTGGCATCTGTTAGTTGCAGTGGGGGCTCAGTTCACACCGCAGGTTACAACAGTACATAGCGGAAAGGTTAGAGCCTATAACAGGACTAGCAGAGGGGCTGAAGTTTGTAATAGCAAGGTTACCGATACTGTCTGCAAGAGCATATTTACTGATGAGCTTTGTAAGGGGTCCGTAGGCCCTTACTATAACTTTGCACTTGGCACAGGTCGATAGGGCGAACAATGGATTGTGACGTGTTGCGAGAGCGAGTGTCGAGATGCGCCAGAGTGGTTGGCGGGAATGGTGTGTGTGTGGAGGCCATTACTGGAATACAGGGTTTTTTAACCGAGAAGGGCGTCACCATCGCCGTTGTTAGACTCATAAATAATAAATAAATACCGGGAAAGTGATGAAGTATCTTTATAAAAGTGATCAGTGGCGTTACTAGCACCGATATTTAGATTCGCGTCTACCGCGCCGGCCTAACCTTGGATTGCAGTGTTGGATGCAGTGATGGATTAGCGTGTGCCGATAATGGCAAATGAAGAAAGCCTGTGCTGAGATTAGCCGTATTTAGATATGTATGACGAAGGCAGTGGCTGTATCCTTTTTATGTTTTGAGAAGAATATAAGTTCGTAATTAGTAAAACTGTGTTGGTGTTCCTTATTACCATACATTCAGTACTATAGTATTGAACAGGACGAAATGGAAAGTAACAACTTCCGTAGCAGTCAATTCCGATTACCAGCCCCATTAGGTTCACGGTCATGTTAATAATAAATATTGGGTTGCTATTCTATCAGATCAGGTCAGGATAAAAAACGGAGGTGTTACAGCTTGTACCACACAACATGGACTCTATTCAAGTTAAGTAGCAGCTTCATGTAAATAAAGAAACATATAGTCCATGTGTGCAGTTCTGTTGTAAAAAGAGGATATCGGCCACCCATAACAACGTCCTCTCCGTTGCTTCCTTGCGGTACAATACTCTACATGTTGCGTTGAGGGTTCTACAGTGGCGATGAGGACAATTCAGTGGCGATCAACTTTTCCGAATATTGTGCTTGCTTCTCTTGTGTTTTAGCTTGCAGAGGTATCGTGTTCAAGTGTTTCTATATGCTGATTTGTTGTTGTGTTCTTGCATTTATTGCAGAAGGGGATGCGCAGAACTAATCAAATTTCTCTTTTCAGAGGCTGCTTGCTTTTCACTACAACCATGACTTTCCCTATCCCAACGCTACAGCCACAGACGGGCAATGTGATGGGTCTATCACCCGTTTTTCAGTTTCATAACCAAAACTGGCAATCTTACTGATGACGGTACAACAACTACTGGCTACACAAGCTGCGTCGGCCGCAAAACCGACCAAACAACCAGGCCAACAAGTGCCGCCGACCAGTATACCAATGTTCCGGCAGTGTAAAGAAACAGAAGAGGAATTCTCGAGTAACTGACTCAGTTCCAAGCACATTGTCAAGTTCATCATGTTCAGGGTACTGTAAAGTTACAATACTTCCTTTCGATTGCAGCATCCCCAGTGTTCAGGTTAATACAAAAAGCTACTCCCAAACGCCTCTCCTGACGAACCTAGCTATGACCAAGTAATCGCTACATTAACTCAATACTATGATCAGCAAGTCCAAGTAGCTGCAGCCAGATATGGTCTTTCGCTTGCAGAAAAGGCCGGAACAGACGCACCTCCAGTGGTACACAGAATCAACGGGCATGACAAGGAAGTGTAAATGTAAGTGTAGCTGTGGCAACTTCAACAGTGATTTAATGATCCACGATGTAATAACATTCAATGTCCCAGATATTAGAATACGGGAACAGATCTTAAAGTAGTTTCATTCATCACTTCCCCAAGTGTTGCAATATGATTCGGGTGCAATAGCAGCCGATAAGTTTGACCAGGCCCCAATTTGACGGGTCGAGTCGCCTTTCGTTCGCGAGCGCTCCAAGCAGCCACAGCAACGAGGGTGTACACAGTCGACCGGACAGCCACTTAGACATGAAAACAGGCCTGTGAATTTAGCGAATGTCTTGCTCTAGATGTTTTGCCCGCCATAAAAGACAGGATTGCCCACCACGTAACGCAACGTGTCACGCCTGTGGAAAAAAGTCCATGACCAAGCAGTTTGTTTGCAATGGCAGAAAAACGAAAATTTGGCCAGCTCCCACAAAAAACAGGCTGGTACGCATGCAGCGAACGCTGTGTTTTCGAAACCTACAACAGGTGCAGCCAAATTAAGATTAAGGTTGTGCGTGCTTCTCGCCCGAGTGCTGTGCAACGACGATCTAACAAATTATTTGTCTCATTACGAATTGCTGGCCATTGTGTGAACTTTCAGTTAGACAAGAGTGCCTCGGTAACTTCGCTTAATTGTGCCACGTACGAACAGTTAGGCTTACAGCGCCTTTCTAAATCTAGCAAGCATCTCACTGCTTACAACAGACACGAAATTCCACTGCTTGGACAGTGTAGTTTATCTGCAGCTTACAAATCTCTCACTGGGACTGTGAATTTTAATGTGCTGAAATCAAGAGACAGTGAGAACATATTCGATTTATATGCCTTTGATTTGTTTGGACTTAGTTTTAGCTGGCTTAAAGAAATTCCTGAAGTATTTTCAGTACGCATGGGAAAATGTAATAGCTTTGTAGCATATGTTACATTTAAAGACAATGCACAGCCTAAGTTTTTCCGGGCTTGCCCTGTTCCATATGCTTTCAGAGACAAAGTACCCAATGAACTGAAAAAAATTCAAGATAATAGTTTTGATTCTAATCAGTGGGCAAGTCCTCTCACTTTGTTGCCTAGGCATTCTGATGGCATTCGCATATGTGTTGACTTCGAGTCTGCAGTCAACCCACAGACAGTAGTTGTCACTTATCCGTTACCTCGCCCTGCGGGACTCATGCACAGGCTTCGCACGGGACGTTACTTGTCTAAGATAGATTTACGTGATGTCTACTTGCAAATTCCATTGGATGAAGAGTCACAGAGAGTGTTTGTTGTAAATACACAGTTAGGACTGTTCAAGTATTTGTGTTTGCTCTTCGGCAGTGCTTCAGCACCCAACACATTTCAACGTCACTTGGAAAACCTGACTGCAAAATTGTCATTTGGTTCGAACTACCTTGACGATATTGTCGTCTCAGGTCGTACACCAGAGGAAAACATTGCTAATTTGCATACTCTTTGTCGAGTGTTGTCGGAAGCAGGACACAAATGTCGTATCGAAACGAGTGACTTATTTCAAACTTAACTTCAGAACTTAGATCATGTGATTAAGAGGATCAGGGTGAGCATCCCTTCCAATAACATTTGCTTGCAATCCGTGACCTGCCTGTTCCTCGCAATGTGTCTGAACAGCAAGCATTACTGGACAAGATGACATACTACATTCGATTCATACCGAATGTCACTCAGATCGCGGTTCCCTTGCATCGCTTGCGTCGCAAAAATGTGCCATTCGTGTGGGCCAATGAGTGTCACGACCCATTTCAGCAACACAAAAATGCTTAGCTTAGTTACAGACGTTTAATGCATTTCACCCTGCCCAGCAAGTAGTACTGCAAGTCACCGCTTCTTTCTACGGAATCGACACTGTGCATTCGCACAGAATTGGTGCACAAGAGAGACCTATTGCTTTTGCCTCAAAAGCTGTAAACTCAATCTTAGTGCAATTATTCACAAATTGAAAAAGAGGCTCTCGCCATTGTTTATGGTGTGACAAAATTCCATCACTATTTGTAAGGTCGCAAGTTCTATTTAGTGACAGATCACAAGCCTTCACAGTTCTTGTTCCATCCGTCAAAGTCGTTTCCTAAATGCACTACTGAAAATTGCAAAAATTGCAACGAGGGACTTTGTTGCTTTAGTAGTGTCAGTATGAAATAGTGTACAGGCCTAATGCAAAGCATGACAATGCAGACGCCCTATATCGCCTTCCGATTGGTTCAGACTCTGATTTTGATGCATCTGCCGCACCTAGTTGCCAAATCGATGCGCAGGACTTGAATTGCTGGAATCTTTTCACTTGTACTACATAAAAATAGCACAGGCCACGGAAGCAGGCCCAGATCTGAAGATTTTGTTGCATTACATTCACATGTTTTGGCCTTGTTCATTGAACAGTATCCAGAACTCAATTGTGCGTCTATGTTCTGCACGTCGGCGTAACCTTTCATTTCAACAGGGTGCGACTCCAGTTCAGAATGACAGTGGACAATCGCGTGTTCTTATTCCCAAAGTGTTGTAAAAGGTGTGTTGCGACTGCTCCACCAAGGAGATTAAAGAATTGTTTGCACTAAACAGCTAGCACGCCGGCACTGTACTTGACAGGGTACGGACGCCCGTATTGAACAGATGACGTCCCATTGTCGCGCATTTGTGGAAGACTAATCCGCTCCACCACAGACATTCTGAGCTTGGCCTTTGACTCAATAAACATGGTAACGAGTGCACACAGACTTTGCAGGACCATTTTGGAACACTCATTGCCTAATAGTGGTAGGTAGATCCTTTTAGGAAGTTCCCATTTGCGGTGCCTATGACTTCTACCAAATCACGTAGCACCATTCAAGCGTTGCCCTCCGTATTTTGCATTGAAGGTTTGCCAGAAGTACTTCTGTTAGACAACGGACTGCGGTTCACTTCACATGATTTTGAAAAGTTTTGTGAACAAAATCACATTCGTCATTTAACAAGTGCTCCCTTTCACCCCCTGCGGGACCGATGGCCATAGCAGTCTGGTCCCTTCAATCCCACAAACCAACCACTTCCTGTCCAGCGGAGAACTAGAATGCTTCGTACGCACTTTCAACTAACAGAACGCCAAGCTTCGCACCACCTAGACACGGGAACTGGCACTGCTGCTCATTCTCGCCTCCTGTCGCTCCAATCCACAAGACGGACCATCACTGGCGGAACTTCTGCATGGCCGCCGCCATCGGACGCTGCTCCACTTGCTACATCCACCGCAGCATCCGTCGCCGTCAATGGTCCACAAGTATCGCTTTGCGCCGCTCGATCTTTTCCATTCAGGATTTATAGCAACCGTGGGCGCAGGAAATTAGGTATCCTCGAGGAACACATTGGCTCGTTTATGTATTTGACCGCATGTCTCGATGGTTTTCAGCGCTGCCACCAGAACCTGATTCGTTCATGTCATTTGCCTCATGATTCTGCTGCTTTTCTTCCCACAAGATTCACCGCCTCACGGGGCCACGTGCCCTTCGCAGCTGCCCACTGGTGCCGCCAGGGTACCCAAGGAGGAGCGGGTGGACGATGCGTCCTCGCCCCCGCTGTCCCCACTCGCCGATCTGATGGACCTGGACTCGCCATCGCCGTCGCTATTATCGTCCCAGGACATGCACTCCATCCTGGACTTGTTCCCTGGCAGCAGTTTTCTGGAGGATGCTCCTGTTGCTTCGCAAGCAAGATCGTGGGATATGGTTGAAAGTATGCCATCCTCCACAGTCACATCTCCTGGCTCAGCTCTACTTCCAGCGCCTTACTTCTCTTCCGTTTTCGTTCGCATCGTCCCAACATGAAGATGGTGTGACATTTCAGGGCGGGATGTATGTGCTGGTGTAAGCTGTGGCCAGCACACATGTCAGGAAAGATGAAGCGAATAGCGGTTAGTAGGCACTGAATCAAGCGCAGCACCTATCATTATGGAGGCCAGAGAAACACTGACAAGCAACAGGCCACCAACAACCTCTAGACAGCAAGTATTTAGTGCGCCGCCAATGACTTGAGGGCCTCACTAGCTCATCTGTCAGTTACAGAGGTTGGTTCTTAAATAGTGGTAACTATGTACTCACAACCGATTCAAAAGTGTTACATGTTTGCACCTGTTACTGTCCTTCAAAGTAGTCACCAGCGTTGTGTGGAACCCATTGCCAGCGCTGTGGAAGGCGCAGTATACCGTTAGCGGAGCCTCTTCTGTTGATGGCGCGAATGGAGCGGTCTACTGCCTGTCGAATCTCTGGAACAGTTCTGCAGCGAATGCCACGATATGGTTCCTTCATTTTCGGAATCAAATCAAAGTCACAAGGACTTAAGTCTGGGGAGTATGGTGGATGGTACAGTACTTCCCATTCCCATCGACCGAACAAAGCAGCCAGTGCTTGCGCTGTATGCGCCCGCCCACAGTCGTGCAAAATGATTGGTGGGTCGCGCAGATAGTGTCACCACTTCTTCCCCAAAGCTGGTAGCAGGTGATGCTCCAAAAGCGAACAGTAATACTGTGCATTGACGGTCTGCCGCGGAGGAAAGTAATGCATTAGGACAACAGCATCACAGTCGTACACGAGACTCACCACAACATTCACAATACTGGGTCTCCGACGCACTTTCGACTTTCGCAGCGACCCATAAAGACGCCGTTCGTTGGCGTTTCAGTTTTGGCTCTTACGATGTGACTCATGTCTCATCCAGTGTTACGATACGGCGAAAGAAAGCCTCTCCTTCGCGCTCATAGCGTTCCAAGTGCGTCTGAGCAGCGTCGTAACGCATCCATTTCTGCATTTCCGTCGAGTCATGCGGAACCCATCGTGATGCAATTTTTCGCATGCCCAGGCGTTCCTTCAGAATGTGAAGCACGGTCGTATCAGCTAATCCGGTTTCGTTGGCAAGCTCACGAATCGTATGGCATCGATGACTGTCCACTAACGCGGCAACAGCATGCACTTCTTCTTCAGAGACGCTAGGACGACCTGCCCGATGCATATCCGCCACAGTCTGCCGACCTTCGTTGAAGGCTTTCACCCAAAGTGCCAATATTCTGTACGGCAATGCCGATTCCCCGCACACCTCTTTAAGACCTAATGACACTGTCGTGCTGTACGACCTCTGGCACATTCAATCTTGATCCTACTCCGTTGTTCCTGTTTCGAAAACATAGTGACACTGTTAAGTTAGACCGGTGACGTGGGACGGGAGAGTCCATTTGCTCGGACGTAAGGTAGGTATGTCAACAACGTATGCTATCAGGGAGAACTGTAGATTCCACTGCATAGTGTCTTCACGGCAGTATTGCCACTATTTAAGTTCCAACCGACGTAGTTTCAATGCAGGCTCAGTTCATATCGCAAATTACGGCAGCATATAGCGACCAGTGGGATTGGCAGTGAGACTACAGTTTGTCATAGCAAAATTACCAACACTGGGTGATGAACGTGTACCGAAGAACATGTACTCTGTTCAAGTTAAGTGACAGTTTCATGTAAATAAAGAATCGTATTTGTTGGATCCTGCCCACTCGTCACTTATAGGGTGTCTAAAGTATGCTGCGTTCTCAGAATACTATACAACAATTCAGGCAAAATACGTTAGTATTATTTGTATAAATCAGATTTGACAATACTTAACTTTGGAGTCACATAGGTGTCGTACGTGACATGCAAACAGTAATGTACATCTCTATAGACAAAGTCCAGACACGCAACTGATGATGTTCACTACTAGCTGTTCTCATACTGACAAAGGAACCTCCCCATCGCACCCCCCTCAGATTTAGTTATAAGTTGGCACAGTGGATAGGCCTTAAAAACTGAACACAGATCAATCGAGAACACAGGAAGAAGTTGTGTGGAACTACGAAAAAGATAAGCAAAATATACATATATATATACTGAGTAGTCGATGGCAACATAGGCAACTTCGACAGTATGAGCTCAGGAGCGCCGTGGTCCCGTTGTTAGCGTGGGCGGCTGCGGAGTGAGAGGTCCTTGGTTCAAGACTTCCCTCCAGTGAAAATTTTAATTTTTTATTTTGAAACAATTATTATCTGACAAACTCTTATGTTTTCATCACTTTTTGGGAGTGATTATCACATACACAAGAAAACCTAAATCAGGCAAGGTAGAAGAATCTTTTTACCCATTCGCCAAGAGTAAAAGTTTGGTGGGTCGACAACATATTTCTGTCATGTGACGCACATGCCGTCACCAGTGTCGTATATAATATGTCAGACGTGTTTACCTATGGAGGAATCGGTTGACCTATGACCTTGCGATCAAATGTTCCCATTGGAGAGGCACGTCCTTTCGTCTACTAGTCGCACGCTTTTGCGGTGCGGTCGCAAAACACAGACACTAAACTTATTACAGTGAACAGAGACGTCAATGAACGAACGGACAGATCATAACTTCGCGAAAATAAAAAACTTAAAATTTTCACTCGAGGGAAGACTTGAACCAAGGACCCCTCGTTCCACAGCTGCTCACTGTAACCACGGGACCACGGCGATCCTGTGCTCACATGGTCCTCGATGTTGCCTATGTTGCGCATGGACTTCTCAGTTTGTATATTTTGCTTATTTTTTTCATAGTTCCACACAACTTCTTCCTGTTTTCTCGATTGATCTGTGTTCAGTTTTTCAAGGCCTATCCACTGTGCCAACTTATAACTAAGTCTGAGGGGGGGTGCGATGGGGAGGTTCCCTTGTGAGCCGATACTGAGCGGCCGACGCTGCCAGCAGTGCCACTTTTGTTCACTTCTTGCAGGGGGCGCTCCTGGCGCAGCGCGGTCCAATGCCGCGCACCATTGGCCGCCGTTCCTCACCGCCTTCTGTCATCTTATGTTCCGCATCTTTATTCCGGCGCTGGTGGTTACGCCAGAACGGTATTAATTCTTGTGTGCATTTGTGATGTAGAAAGAGTTCCTTGGAGTTCAAGACTCTCCTGTGGCGATGAGGATACTACAGATCCATACACTGGTATGTCGTTATAGAGATCAAAAATGTAGCCAAAAATGTTATAGGAGTGCAATGGGATGAACTGTGTCGTGCAGAAGCCAACATTTCGAGATTCCTAGGTGTGTTAACAGGGAATACATTACGGAAGACTATGTGGAAACCAGGAGAATACGGATTTGTGGATATAGATGTAGCAGGGGGATCTGGTAGCATATGTTAATAAAGAAATACAAATAACATCTACTATTTCGACTCATTCTGCTACCTGCAACCTCCAGAATAATTACAACAGTACTTCACCAGCAAAAAACATGTGTTCTACAATCTTCGACGCTACAAAACTTTAATTTATTCCTGTGTAATCACCTATGCATCATGTTCCTCCTGACGCTCACAAATGACACACAGGGACGGGCATTAGGCATCCCTTCACCAGTTGCCCTTTAGATGCAGTGTCATACACTCTGACATTAAAAGAGCGATCATCTATATTACATGCAAATTACTTCCCACCAGTCGATCTAAGCATTGCAGATTGTAGTATCACATTGATGGGAATGGAGAAATACAACACTATGTCAAAAATCACAGAGACTAACAATGAAATGCATCTGGACATTAATCGTGAAAACGAAATTGTGGATTGAACATGGTACATACGATACTGACAACTTAAACGAAGCTTTAAATCAGTCAAGAAAAGGGACTGAGCTCCGTGCAAACATGTGTACACTTAAATATGAAATAAGGATGGTGAATGCATCGATTGACTTTAAGTAGAAAGGTGCAATAGGCCCACTATTGGGCTTCACAAAAGGACAGATTTTAAAGATGAATCCCAGTAAATTTCATAAATGTCATCAGATAGTGGATATCCTGCCTCTCAGCAAAATCTCTCTGAGTGTAACATTCAAACGAACACATATCTCAACGATAGATCCATTCACTCAATTAACGGATTCTTCCCATCAGTTGGAACAGGTATACGATTGCTGAGACTCCTACCAATGCTATATACCTTCCAGTGACAGCTCAGACATTGTACTACCTGGAGCTGCGTATTGTGGACTAGAATAACCAACTTGTTTACTTTTGCGTTGAGGAGATCGTTGGACGATTACATCTGAGACAAGGTGGGCATAATGTACAAAACCAGCCCACACAGCGTCCGCAGCTCGTGGTCTCGCGGTAGCGTTCTCGCTTCCCGAGCACGGGGTCCCGGGTTCGATTCCCGGCGGGGTCAGGGATTTTCTCTGCTTCGTGATGACTGGGTGTTGTGTGTTGTCCTTAGGTTAGTTAGGATTAAGTAGTTCTAAGTTCTAGGGGACTGATGACCCTAGCTGTTAAGTCCCATAGTGCTCAGAGCCATTTGAACCATTTTGAATCAGCCCACACAGCCTACAGCACAGCACTTCGCAACAGAACCGCAAAGTGATAACAATACGCTTGAAACCTGAGAATGACGTCGTTGCTCAATACATCTCAACCAGTTGGACACGATGAGCAATACATACGCCAGGAATACTTCTCACATAAACCTTAGGCTTCAACGTCATTTAACAAGATCGATGAAATAAGGATTGTCATCCAGCACTAATACGCGTCAGCTCTTCCATACAGGAGTTTCATATACTGGGATGGATCATTTAAGAAAAAAGATAGTAGTCATACTGTGGGATCAAAGTTTATACGTAACGCTTTGGCATTCCTGATCCAGGAAGCATGATACGAACTTAATGGGACTGAGATCGATCGTACACGTAATGTGAACATAGCATAGACCCTTAAAACATTTGGCCGGCCGGTGTGGTCGTAGGTTCGAAACCTTCCTCGGGCATGGACGTGTGTCATGTCCTTAGGTTAGTTAGGTTTAAGTAGTTCTAAGTTCTAGGGGACTGATGACCTCAGAAGTTAAGTCCCATAGTGCTCAGAACCATTTGAACCATTTGAACCACTACAAGCGAACTCAGTCAGGGCGGAAGAGTATCTACCTAAATATTTCAATTTTAATTAAAACGTAAGTTGAAGAGGGGGTACCAAGTGCTGCACTTGACTATTACTGCGAATTCTGGTATCATCACAGTCTGAAAGGAACCTAACTGTTATACGGTCTGGATCGGAAGACTTGCTTTTGTTAAGTGATTTAACTTGCTCCACTAAAATTCCAGGTACACAATTTTAGCAGAGATACTTTCAATCCACAGTTACACTGTTTTTCGAATAAGCTAAAAGTAATGCAGATGTGCTTCTTTTAACACCATTACTAGAATTTCAGGGGAGATACATTAAACCCATGGTCCACCTACTACTTTCACAATACACAATTCATACAGTAGCATTGGCTAAGTGGATTTACAGTTTACAGTTGGGACAGTAGCTCTTTAACACCTCGCAGTTGATGCAGTAGCACTGGTTGAGTACAGTTTACAATTGACACTGTAGCACTTTCACAGTTGTCAATGGACTGGAGACTATATCTACATTAAACACCAATGTGATTGGGTGAGTGGCAGTGGGTGTAACTTAAAAACTAGAAACTATTTATCTTTCACACACATTAGCACACATGGTGTGTATAAAAATTTACTGTTATATGTGGTACACATGGTAAACGTTTATAGATACTTACACACACACACACACACACACACACACACACACACACACACACACACACAAACAGGACACATGTACTCTCTCTCTCTCTCTCTCTCTCTCTCTCTCTCCCTCTCAGTCAGCCTCCCCCACACCCAAACTCTCGTCAAGTGAATAGTGCGAGTGCGGGCTAGTTGCAGTCCATCCTCACAAACGTCCTGCTTATCGTAATAACGTGACAGGCCGACTTCAGACGGCAGCACAGTGTACAACTCATGTCCTAGGGATCGAATTCTGGTTCGCTATACCATGTGTGGCGGATACAGCGGAGCATCGTGAACACCACTATACAAGCACAGCAAATAATTTTCGATTTCGAGGACCCTTGACGCCACATGACAAACACCCTTTGCCCACCTTTGGGTTTCCCCTTCCACTGCGCGAAATTCCTACATATTGGAATACAGACCTATAAATTTCACACTCAGAGACCCATCCTCCTCATCTTTCATTAGACCGATAAACTTCTTGTTCTGCAGAACAATACCTTAAGGATTATGAGCCATGAATGAGGAAGTTTCGAATTCTTCAACACAGTACCTCATTATGGATCATAGTCCTTCACCCAGTAGATGAAGCTATCTGTATCCATATAAAATAACTTCAGATCTGCCAAATGAGTTTTCGCAAACTACTTTGCAATAAGCGCATGTGGAGTTTAGATAGGTCCAGTGTTCATATCCCCATGTACATAGTTTTTTTGAACTCCAATGCGACCTACGCCATCTCCACAGCAACAAAGTCTTTATTGAAAACAGTAACCCACTTAAAATTTGGTCTTTCTGTACATTTCCTTACGCCATAACCTCCATCCCATTAGGTTCTAATAAGAATATTGCGGTGTTTTCTCAAATTTTCCATTGTTTTGCCGAAAATTGCATTATTGCTTAGTTTAAAAAATCTTTATGATAATCATATATTGCAGAAGAGCTCTTTGCGGTACTTAGATCAACGTTCTCCTTCAACCAGAGAGACTGCTTGAAGGAGATAGCCCAGGTGTTTCTATCGATCTTCATCTCCAAACTGAGACACTGCTGGAAATTACAGTCGGGGTCAAGAGCTAGGGGTGTAGCATCCCCGTGGAACTACTTTCTGTGGACAAAGTGGCAAGTCGCTATGCACATCATGCAAACTAGTAGGGTATGTGAGGTATTTCTCAGCAACATACCCTACATCAGAATGAGCTGCTACCGATGGATTTCTTCACCTAATCCCTCACATCTAGGGTCTCAGATATCCAACAATACTTAGCAATCTGCAGCAATTGCTGCATGGCGTGGCTGTATAAGTTACGTCCAAGTATATATAACTAGAATCGAGGGATGAGTCAAACTTCATACCAATTTAGGGATTACTCATCTTGGCGTGCCTATGGTCACATTGGCAAAGTCCTTCGGGGATCCTGCACTCAAAGAAAAAAAGCCTATCAACATCAGTCAACAGTTCGATGCTGTGCTTCATTTTCTTGACCATAGCATCCCAAGACAACTCAGGTGCTGTGTAATAAAATGTGAGGTCCAGAGCACAAGTGGTCATGCAAACACTCCGAAATTTACGTGCGCGTATCACAAACGCTTAAATTATGTAAGGGAACGGATATGTGCATTGGTAACTGATACTTCAGATTGAATGCATTGTGAGCTGCACCATAGAATTTCCTCATAAGATAGTGATCTCTAAGAAGAGCTTGTGCTTTTCTGTCTAATAACAGAACACAAATATGGCAATCAACCTCGTCATTGTACAAATAATCATTCTCCTTTGACTTGGTCATGGGAATGTAGCCGATGTAAAACCCATCAACCTCCCATGGAAGGTTTTTAAGCTCAGTAAGCAGTCAAATCGCCGTATTATCTCCAACAAATTATCTGTGGAGGTTAAGACTCGAATCAAAAAAGCACATGACCTGGAAAGTCAACACGTATTAAATGCATTTCTCTGTGAAGGTTTTATTTGAGATACTTGGGTTGCCTTCACAGCGTGTCACAGTGCGAGGAGGCACTATAAGTCAGCATACACTGCAAAGTGATATCGCTCTTGGTAGTGGGCATTCTTAAACTTTAAAGAATTTTTTCTCCTCAGTGGACATTTCAGCAGATACTGCTTTCTGTGAAGAGCAACCATCAAGATGCTTTGCTGAAAACTCTGTAGTGGAGAAGGCATTGACGCATGCTGCTTATGTCCTTGTTTACTCAGTTAGGATTGAAGGAGTTGAGACAAATCTTTGATAAAGATATAGTGAAGATTGTCTCCATTGGGCAATAACAGCATGTTCAAATGTTCAAATGTGTGTGAGATCTTATGGGACTTAACTGCTAAGGTCATCAGTCCCTAAGCTTACACTCTACTTAATCTAAATTATCCTAAGGTCGAACACACACACCCATGCCCGAGGGAGAACTCGAACCTCCGCCGGGATCAGCCGCACAGTCCATGACTGCAGCGCCTGAGACCGCTCGGCTAAACCCGCACGGCTGCAGCATGCTCACATATAAATTACACTGACCTGCAAATTTGGATAAATGGGGATGTCTGACAACTTTAGGTGTGACTCTAGTCCTCATCATCTTCATGTGACTGCTCTTCTTCAGACCATAAACGTTAACCGAAATTCCCTCATTGTGCCTCTCAAATTTTGGTATGTACAGAAATTTCAAGGGTAACCTGATGCTGTCAAAGTAACCCTGCACCAGAGAGATGGGCGCTGCTGATATTTCATCCAATTTTTTGCTAAGCGAGGATGGACCATGCAAAACAAAAGGTATCACTTTCATTTCTGACATTTGTACGTGCCTGCTTAGTAGCTATATCGACAGGAATCTTGATATAGCTAAACCCCTCATTTATTGGATCATGTGTGTGGAAGTGCAGGTGTAGTACACAGTTCAGTGCTTTTCCTGAACCTCTAACTTCCATCTCGGAGAACTGACCCAGCACAGCACTAAAAATGGATTCATAAAAGTGCACAGAGACTGACGTGCTCTGTTACATAACACCATTAACCTCCCCCCCCCCCCCATACACACACACATAAGCATTGTGACTTGGCCTTTTCAGAGGAGGAGGACTTACCTGAGTGGGTGGGGCAAATTCCTGATAAGGATGATGAAGTGTTCCTCAACACCAACGTCCTGTTTGGGGATGAGTGAACTCAACTTATAGCACTGTGCTACGCTTAATGGTAGGATACCGCAGATTGCTTATGATTTTTGGGAGCTCTGTCTCTATGACATGAAGGCATGCTTTCAGAAACCTGACTGGGGCTTGATAGCCTTCCGCTGCGTTCTCTATATGAGAAAAAAGATATTCTCTTGAAAAGCTGAAATTACCGACAGTGAGAGACTGATCATACATAACTATGGAAAAGGAAGTTCTTGCCAGATGGAAGTGATGACTGCTGGTCATCATCCTCTAGCATACCCCTGCTCTTGCTCCATAGCAACATCTACAACAACGAAGAATATATGTCACACACAGCTGTATGTGATGAAAAAAGGATTATCTAGTATCAATTATATTACAAACGCACTTACATTACTCAATTTTGGTCACATGCTGCTCTAATGATGCAACAGCGAGATGAAAACTTTTGTAAACACTTGTTGTAATTTGAATACACCAACAGCTGTTTTATGAACACGTAAACTATCACAAGCACACAGAACCTGGAGATGTGCTTGCATGATGGTACCATAATCTCTTCGATTTGCTGCTGTTGTAGACTCTCAGCATCCAGCTCCCACTCTAATGCTAGTGCAATATAAGCACTTGTTACGATTTGAATAGTTTTGATATGTTTTCTGAACATGTAAACACACATAATTTGGAAATGTTCTTACATGGCTGCTTCTCTGCTTCAAGCTGATGCTATAGGCCGTTCACCATTTCAGGAATGAATGCTTCAACAGAAAGAGACCATTTAAAACCACTTGTTACGAAAATATAGCACGATCTCAAATATTGGATTACTTTACTGCAAAATTTTATAATATTGCTATTTTTTATAAACATGTACATAGAAGTTGCTCCAAATTTGGCCATTCCGATCACCACTACTACCTGAACGTTTTGCCAAAGGCAGACTGATGATAGATATGGAGGGGTTTCACCCACTATTTCATATAGAAGCAACAGGAATTCAGAATGCCATGCAAGCAAGTCAGGACACGCCTTGTTTTTGTTCAACCAGGCTGGAGCACGCTTTTTGTATGTGGCTGAGGTAACGGAATAGTGCTACGAGTGGAGAGCTGTCTTTCAAATAAACTCCTGGGACAAATATATAGAGGGAACTTTCGAAAACATCGTCAACAAGTGGTTGCATGTGGCTGGAAAATAGGACACAGCTGCTATCTTTCGAAAAACACCCATTTATCATCACGGCACAGCTATGGGAGGAATACAATGTCTCTATAAAACAAGTCTTTTGTTCGTTCTAGAGGGTGCAGCAGGCACCCCCCACCTCACACCTCAGGAACAGTGACTTAGCTAGCATTACTATCGATTGCCAGTTCCATTTTATCGCTGCCCAGCTCTCCGGGCTGTTTCTTTGTGTTACAGTTGGATCATATTGAGAAAGGTAATGTACGGAATGTGTGGGGCACAGCATAGAAGGGTAGCAGGAGGCGGAGCCCTCTAGATCGTGCGAGGCAGCTGTGGTCTGGCATGGGGCGGATCAACCACCACACACTGCACCAAGTGGCGTGGTCAGTCAGTCCAGAGCACCGTGTGAGTAACGCACCTTCCCGGGTAGCCACAGAATGCACTACGCGCTATGTGTACGCTGCTTCAGGACTGCTCGCCATGCCACACTGCATATTAAATACGCGATTACGAGCGCTGTGTTAAGCAGCTTTAACTGCCACTGCACTGGCACCCAGAGGTGCACCATGGAGCGTCTTAACAACGGTGCAATCACAGTGTTCAATGCAATTAGAAATTAAAGAACATTGTCCCTGTCCTACGAAAAGCAACTTATGTTCTACAGTGCATAATTCGCCGTTATCTGTACTCTAAACTTTTTGATTTCTACCATCTCCTCCAGTTTTATAAAGATTTCCATCAACAATTTCCATTTACAAACAATCTCCATCAACAATTTCCGTTGATATTATGTGCGCTGAATTGACAACTGAATGTTACCGCCAAAATTCAAAATTCCTACGAAATTCGATTTTACTGCGAAAATTGATATTTCTCGCCAAAATTCGAAATTCCCGCCAATAGGGTAGGTGAATGGATGGGGAGGGGAAAGGGACGTGTGAGGGAGGGATGCAGCCCCACGTGCCAGCTGTGGAAGACCCATGATGTCATTTTGAGCTGGGGGTAATTAATTGTTCAATAAATTAATTCGCATAATTAATTTGATATCAATTTGTTGTCAAATATGTGCTCTTGGTGGCTTTGCCCTGCTACTAATATATACAAATGATCTGGTATAACTTGTAGGAAGCTCCATGAGGCTATTCACAAATGATGTGGTTGTCTATTCGAAGATAGGAACGCCAGAACACTGTAGTGTTTCGCAAAGAATTGATGACTGATGGAGTGACTGGCAGTTGACTTTGAACGGAAATAAACGTAACATACTGCGCATGCATAGAAGAAGAAATGCACTGTTGTACTACTGCGTTATTGATGACAAATTGCTGGAAACAGTATCAACCATTAACAATCTAATTGTAGCTATATGGGGCAACCTTAAGTGTAGCGACCACATAAAAGAGCTATTGGGAATACCAGATGGTAGACTGAGATTCATAGGAGGAATCCTAAAGAAATATAACTTATCAATTAAAGAAGTGGTTTACAAAACACTTATTCTACAGAGTGTTGATTGTTGCTTTGTTTACCACCCTGGAAATTTCACCTGGTGGGACTAATGATGAAGCTAAACAACATCCATTAAAGAGCAGTACATTTCGTCACAGGGTCGTTCAGTCGTCACGAGAGCGTTACAGAGAACCTCAACGAACTCCTTACGCAGATGGTACCGGAAAAGCGTTATGCATCGCGCGGAGGTCTACTGCTGAAATTCCGAGAGAGTACTTCACGAAATACATCTCGCGGTATGTCCACAACGAAAAAATTCGAGAAATTAGAAATAATTCATATGTTTACTTCCTTTCATTTATCCCACGCGCCATGAAGGAATGGTATAGGAAAGCTGCGACAATATTGTGGTCCCAGCAGCACCATCCACTACACACCGTTAGGTGGCCTGCGGAATATTGATGTAGATGTATGAAGTGTAGAAACATAGTCTGCTGTTGGAATCACTACTAGCACTTAAAAGAGGCTGGTCCTGGACAAAGAAACTGGGGAAAGCAAAAGTAGGACCTGAGAAGTTAATACTAACAAAACGAAAAAAAATTCTTCATGATGGAACTGCCAGAACAGCGAAATTGCTCAGGAGGAAGGAAAGGTTAAGTTCCTCAAATATTCTGTATGATTCCAAGATCAGTGCGCGACAGTAATTATGAGAAAAAGAGTATTTTACAGTGTTAGCTGCAGCCTGAATGATTAGTTAAGGTTGACACTGTTCAGTGGTGACTGCAAAAGCAGCCTAGTGTTTGATATAACGAATATGTATTAAGCGTTCAGATTTTTTAAAAGTAAAGTAAATATTGCTCATACCATCCAATTTTCTTTATTTCTGGTTGTAGTTAAGAAAATTTTTTTAGTACAGTTATTAACACCATTGTTGCAATTTAGGACAGCTGCGTATAAATTGTACCGCTTTACACCTCATCTCTTAGTCTTATGTGTTTTACAATGATGAAAATGTACACTACTGACCATTAAAATTGCTACACCAAGAAGAAATGCAGATGATAAACGGGTATTCATTGGAGAAATATGTTATACCAGAACTGACATGTGATTGCATTTTCACGCAATTTGGGTGCATAGATCCTCAGAAATCAGTACCCAGAACAACCACCTCTGGCCGTTCAAATGGCTCTGAGCACTATGCGACTTAACTTCTGAGGTCATCAGTCGCCTATAACTTAGAACTAATTAAACCTGACTAACCTAAGGACATCACACACATCCATGCCCGAGGCAGGATTAGAACCTGCGACCGTAGCGGTCGCTCGGTTCCAGACTGCAGCGCCTAGAACCGAACGGCCACTCCTGCCGGCCCACCTCTGGCCGTAATAACGGACTTGATACGCCTGGGTATTGAGTCAAACAGAACTTGGATGGCGTGTACAGGTACAGCTGCCCATGCAGCTTCAACACGTGGCCTGGGCTCCCAGTTGGTGCACATCGACAGCGCAGAAAGATACTATATAGCTTCTTTTCTGAGTTTACTTCGTAGATTCTTACTTAAATTGCGTGCAAGTTTCGTATAGGAGGTGTAATTTCAAGTTTTAGTTACTGTAATCATAAATTCAGGCAGATTGTAGCGCAATCGTTAGGCATTTGTTTTGTTTTGGTACGTCAGTAGCACTTGTCTGTCTAGTAGGCTCTCAGAGACCAGTGTGGCCTGAGCTCCCAGTTGGCGCACATCGACAGCGCAGAAAGGTAAGTATATAGCTTCTTTTCTGTGTTCACTTCGTAGATTCTTACTTAAATTGCGTGTGAGTTTCGTATAGGAGGTGTAATTTCGAGTTTTAGTTACTGTAATCGTAAATTCAGGCAGATTGTAGCGCAGTCGTTAGGCATTTGTACAGGTTAGTTAATACATTCTTTGCGTGTTTCCCTTGCGTTATCTAGGCACTGACTCGTGTTTCAGTAACTGTTGTTCAACATCGATTAGAATGGACAGGGACTGTGATTGCTGTGTTCGGATGAGGGCTGAATTGGCATCCCTTCGCTCACAGCTGCAAGCGGCGCTGACTTCTGTCGCGCAGCTTGAGGATGTTGCCAATGGGCACCACTGTGGGGAGCCTGACTTGGGTATCACGTGGATATCAACCTCGTCCCGTCTGTCCCCAGATCGGTCTGCCGCTGTGGTTGCCCCGGTTGCTGCCCGCAGTGGGGCTGAGCCCTCGCCTGTGGTTGATTAGGAGGTCGTTCCAAGGCGTGGCAGGCAGCGAAAGACGTCCCCGGAGGCTGATCAGAAAGCCTCCCCCGTGCGTCTGACAAACAGGTTTCAGGCACTGTCTCTGGCTGAGCCAGATGCAGCTGCCTGCCCTGTTTCAGAGGATGATTCTCAGTCTTCAAGGTCCGGGCAATCACAGAGGGTGAGCTTATTGGTAGTTGGGAGCTCCAATGTTAGGCGCGTAATGGGGCCCCTTAGGGATATGGCGGCTAAGGAGGGGAAGAAATCCAGTGTGCACTCCGTGTGCATTCCGGGTGGAGTCATTCCTGATGTGGAAAGGGTCCTTCCAGATGCCATGAAGAGCACAGGGTGCAGCCAGCTGCAGGTGGTGGCACATGTCGGAACTAATGACGTGTGTCGCTTTGGATCTGAGGAAATTCTCTCTGGATTCCAGCGGCGATCTGATTTGGTGAAGGCTGCCGGTCTTGCTTACGAGATGAAGGCAGAGCTCACCATCTGCAGCATCGTTGACAGAACCGACTGCGGACCTTTGGTGCAGAGCCGGGTGGAAGGTCTGAATCAGAGGTTCAGACGGTTTTGCGACCGTGTTGGCTGCATATTCCTTGACTTGCGCCATAGGGTGGTGGGGTTTCGGGTTCCGCTGAATAGGTCAGGAGTTCACTACACTCAGGTGGCGGCTACACGGGTAGCGGAGGCTGTGTGGCGTGGACTGCGCGGTTTTTAGGTTAGAAGGCGTCTGGAAAGTACGGGGTGGGCAGCAATCTCAAAGGGTGCATGGCAAATACAGGACGTGCTTGGATCAATGAACAGTCGGTATTGTAGTTGTAAATTGTTGTAGTTGTGCTGGGAAAGACCCTGAGCTTCAAGCGCTAATAGAAAGCACAGAATCTGAAATCTTTATAGGTACAGAAAGCTGGTTAAAGCCTGAAATAAGTTCTGCAGAAATTTTTACGAAGTCTCAGACGGTGTTCGGGAAAGATAGATTAGGCAGAATTGGTGGTGGAGTGTTTGTGTCTGTCAGTAGTGGTTTATCTTGTAGTGAAGTCGAAGTAGATACTCCGTGCGAATTGGTATGGGTGGAAGTTATACTTAACAGCCGAACTAAGTTAACAATTGGCTCCTTCTACCGACCCCCAGACTCCGATGATATAGTTGCTGAACAGTTCAGAGAAAATTTGAGTCTCGTAACAAATAAATACCCCACTCATACGGTTATAGTTGGTGGGGACTTCAACCCTCCCTCGATATGTTGGCAAAAATACTTGTACAAAACCCGTGGTAGGCAGAAAACATCTTCCGAGATTGTCCTAAATGCTTTCTCCGAAAATTATTTCGAGCAGTTAGTCCACGAACCCACGCGAATTGTAAATGGTTGCGAAAACACACTTGACCTCTTAGCCACAAACAATCCAGAGCTAATAGAGAGCATCATGACTGATACAGGGATTAGTGATCACAAGATCGTTGTAGCTAGGCTCAATACCGTTTCTTCCAAATCCACCAGAAACAATCGCAAAATAATTTTATTTAAAAAAGCGGATAAAGTGTCACTAGAAGCCTTCCTAAGAGACAATCTGCATTCCTTCCGAACTGACTATGCAAATGTAGACGACATGTGGCTCAAATTCAAAGAGATAGTAGCAACAGCAATTGAGAGATTCATACTTCATAAACTGGTAAGAGATGGAACTGATCCCCCATGGTACACAAAACAGGTCCGAACACTGTTGCAGAGGCAACGGAAAAAGCATGCGAAGTTCAGAAGAGCGCGAAATCCCGAAGATTGGCTAAAATTTACAGACGCGCGAAATTTGGCACGGACTTCAATGCGAGATGCCTTTAATAGGTTCCACAACGAAACATTGTCTCGAACTTTGGTAGAAAATCTGAAGAAATTCTGGTCGTATGTAAAGTACACAAGCGGCAAGACGCAGTCAATACCTTCGCAGCGCAGTGCCGATGGTACTGTGACCGACGACTGTGTCGCTAAAGCGGAGTTATTGAACGCAGTTTTCCGAAATTCCTTCACCAGGGAAGACGAATGGAATATTCCAGAATTTGAAACACGAACAGCTGCTAGCATGAGTTTCTTAGAAGTAGATACCTTAGGGGTTGCGAAGCAAATCAAATCGCTTGATATGGGCAAGTCTTCAGGTCCAGATTGTATACCGATTAGGTTCCTTTCAGATTACGCTGATACAATAGCTCCCTACTTAGCAATCATATACAAACGCTCGCTCACCGATAGATCTGTACCTACAGATTGGAAAACTGCGCAGGTCGCACCAGTGATTAAGAAGGGTAGTAGGGGTAATCCATCGAACTACAGACCTATATCATTGACGTCGGTTTGCAGTAGGGTTTTGGAGCATATATTGTATTCAAACATTATGAATCACCTCGAAGGGAACGATCTGTTGATACGTAATCAGCATGGTCCAAAAGAAATCCGTTGGAATTCGATTACTCGATAAATAGTACAATTCTCAAGGCTGTCAATTCAACTAACTACCTGGGTGTCAGTTGGAAAGACCATATACATAATATTGTGGGGAAGGCGAGCCAAAGATTGCGTTTCATTGGCAGGACACTTAGAAGATGCAACAAGTCCACTAAAGAGACAGCTTAGACTACACTCATTCGTCCTGTGTTAGAATATTGCTGCGCGGTGTGGGATCCTTACCAGTTGGGATTGACGAAGGACCTCAAAAGGGTGCAAAAAAGGGCAGCTCGTTTTGTATTATCACGTAATAGGGGAGAGAGTGTGGCAGATATGATATCCGAGTTGGGATGGAAGTAATTAAAGCAAAGACGTTTTTCATCGCGGCGAGATCTATTTACGAAATTTCAGTCACCAACTTTCTCTTCCGAATGCGAAAATATTTTGTTGAGCCCAACCTACATAGGTAGGAATGATCATAAAATTAAAATAAGAGAAATCAGAACTCGAACTGAAAGGTTTAGGTGTTCGTTTTTCCCGCGCGCTGTTCGGGAGTGGAATGGTAGAGAGATAGTATGATTGTGGTTCGGTGAACCCTCTGCCAAGCACTTAAATGTGAATTGCAGAGTTATCATGTAGATGTAGATGTAGATACCACAGTTCATCAAGAGTAGTGACTGGCGTTTTGTGACGAGTCAGTTGCTGGGCCACCATTGAACAGACATTTTCAGTTGGTGAGAGATCTGGAGAATTTGCTGGCCAGGGCAGCAGTCGAACATTTTCCGTATCCAGAAAGGCCCGTTCAGGACCTGCTGAAATGTAGGGTTTCGCAGGGATCGAATGAAGGCTAGAAAAATTTCAAATGTGTGTGAAATTTTATGGGACTTAACTGCTAAGGTCGTCAGTGTGTGTGTGAAATCTTATGGGACTTAACTGCTAAGGTCATCAGTCCCTAAGCTTACACACAACTTAACCTAAATTATCCTAAGGACAAACACACATACCCATGCCCGGGGGAGGACTCGAACCTCCGCCGGGACCAGCCGCACAGCCCATGACTGCAGCGCCTTAGACCGCTTGGCTAATCCCGAAGGTCGTCAGTCTCTAAGCTTACACACTACTTAACCTAAATTATCCTAAGGACAAACACACACACCCATGTCCGAGGGAGGACTCGAACCTCCGCAGGGATCAACCGCACAGTCCACGACTGCAGCGCCTCAGACCGCTCGGCTAATCCCGCGTGGCATGTAGGGTAGAGCCGCGGGTCGTAACACATCTGAAATGTAACGTCCACTGTTCAAAGTGCCGTCAATGCGAACAAGATGTGACCGAGACGTGTAACCAATGGCACGCCATACCATCACGCGGGTGATGCGCCAGTATGGCGATGACGAATACACGCTGCCAATGTGCGTTCACCGCGATGTCGCCAAACACGGATGCGACCATCATGATGCTGTAAACAGAAACTGGATTCATTCGAAAAAATTACGTTTTGTCTTCGTGCACCCAAGTTCGTCGCTGAGTGCTCCATCGCAGGCGCTCCTGTCTGTGATGCAGCGTCAAGGGTAACCGTAGCCATGGTCTCCGAGCTGATACTCCATGCTACTGCAAACGTCGTCGAACTGTTCGTGCAGATGGTTGATGTCTTACAAACGTCCCGATCTGTTGATTCAGGAATCGAGGGGTGGCTGCACGATCCGTTACAGCCATGCGGATCAGATGCCTGTCATCTCGACTGCTAGTGATACGAGGCTGTTGGGATACAGCACGGCGTTCCGTATTACCCTCCTGAACCCACCGATTCCATATTCTGCTAACAGTAATTGTATCTCGACCAACGCGAGCAGCAATGTCGCGATACGATAAACCGCAATCGCGAAAGGCTACAATCCGACCTTTATCGAAGTCGAAAGCGTGATGGTACGCATTTCTCCTCCTTACACGAGGCATCACAACAACGTTTCAACAGGCAATGCCGGTCAATTGCTGTTTGTGTATGAGAAATCGGTTGGCAACTTTCCTCATGTCAGCACGTTGTAGGTGTCGCCACCGGCGCCAACCTTGTGTGAATGCTCTGAAAAGCTTATCATTTGCATATGACAGCATCTTCTTCCCGTCGGTTAAATTTCGCGTCTGCAGCACGTCATCTTCGTGGTGTGGTAATTTAAATGGCCGGTAGTGTATTTTCGAATCTTTCGGCATTTGTGTCTGAGAGACCTGGATACAAATTACTGACATAACACTTAGATATTGTATATTATATTACAGTGCTATCAGAATAATACCGAAAGTGGTAAAGATTGTGAGAGTTTGCCACTCTTTCGTTTATTTCCACGACATGTGGTAAGCAGTGTGTATAAAAACGGCTGTGGCCGCTGCTCGACTAATCGCACTGAGGCCGGTGTGCCGATGGAGCTGTCTGTCAAGTGAGGAGTCGGGCAGCGAGTGATGGAGGAGGAATGTCGGCGTGGGCAGCAGAGGCGCGTGCCAGCCGTCTTCTTGCGGCCGCTGCGTGTCTGCAGCCGAGGGCCGAGAGCTGAGCCGTGTGGGCGGCGCGGCTGTCGCGACACGTGGCGCCTGTAGAGTAGACAGCTCAGGCCGCTCCCATAAGAGTGCTCACTGGCTGACGTGGTGGGGAAAGGAGAACTGTATACCTTGTCGCACTATTTTCATAGTATAACGTCAGCTGCGACTCACATCGTGGTATGCAAACCACTACAGCTATCGTAGTGCGTATGCTCTCATCAAGTACTTAAGCGTTGTTCTGAATTTCGTTGCTTGTTGTGGGAAACTGGTAAATATCATATTCGGAAAATTAATTGTAGGTACTATGAGGAAACCAGCTACAGTGTTCCATATCTGGGTACTAAGTAGCAGAGGTATACCCTCCAATGTCAGCCAACGAGGAAGAGACTTTTGTTTGACTGAACTCAAGCAATCTGTGAGATGCCACAGCATTCTGTTCTGCGTCCGTTGTTTATGTTCATAGTACAGTAGAGCGTCGATTATCCGAAGTAATTGGGGGACATGGGTGTTCGGAAAACTGGTTTGTTCGGATAATCGAACTGTACACGTTTATTTGCCAAAAAGAAGTACTGTACAGTAAATTTATTCATAAAAACAGGCATTTCTTTTTAGTATTACAAAGTAACATACAAAGGCAACTTCAGTAGGAATACATAGTATGTGGCACAGTTTATTAAACAAAAATATATTCATATTACATACGTATTTTGCATGAACAATACGCACAGTGTACAAAATTATCGTTTAAAAAAATCATTTATTTTGGTCTGTCTAAGCAAGCCTACCCGCCTACAAGCAGCTAAGTCACGCACTTTTTTCATTACAGATATCTGAAACCGGTCACTTTCATCATGGGCTTCAAACGATCGCAAGGCAGCATCTAAACAAGTGAACGCCTCAGAAGCTGTTGGTATACTTTCATCTTCACTTTCTGGAGCACTGATTGATGAGATGCTGGCGGCGTCATCTTTATTAGTGACGACGTTTACAATCTCGCTGTCCTGTATGATTTGGTGTCCTGGACCTGCTTCATCGATATCCATCCATTAATGAACGTCTCCTTCATCACATTCGTGGCAATCTATTTCTTTTAGCATACCGAGAATTGGCCGAGAATTGGCCCAGTGCGGCGACTACTGTGGGAAACTTGGTTTGGGAGTGAGGGGGATGATGGACGGTAGGGTGGGAGAGTAACAGGTGCGAGCGAGTACACAGTTCGGTTAAGCGGTCGTTCGGTTGACCGACGTTCGGATAATCGACGCTCTACTGTAATTATAATCAGTGCCAGATACGGTAAAGGACTTGAAAAAACAGTTGAAACCAATAGGTACTAGTTTGAAAGAAGTTACACTGTAATTATCAACGAATCTGAAAAAGCTGTGGAAACTACAGCTAACGAAGGGTTGTATAAAAAAAGGAAGCACCGGATGAGGAAAGGCTTAACGATATCTTATGAAAAGAGTGCAAATACCGTAACAGACAAGAAATAATATTATCTACAGGCATTATAACAACAAGATATATAAGGAAAGGTGGAACGAAGCGAATAATATTGTAAGAAAATGGCACCAAGAGACAATTAACAGTTATCTAAGTTCTTTGCAAGAAGATACACGCAGGAGACAAATGATGGTCTATCAAGTCCTTAAGCATTTAGATATTGATGTTAGAGATGTAGCAAACACATAGGCAATCGAAGAAGAACTACGGATACAACATTACAGTGATCTGTGTACCAACTCCCGGGGAAAAAGAAAAAGAAACGATGAGAGTACTATGGAAATTTAGATACTATTACCTTAGAGGAATTAGAAATAGCTTCAAAAGAAACGAACAGTAGGAAGCCTACAGGAGAAGCTGGTACAGCTGCAGAATCATAGAACTACGAGGAACCAATACTACATCTACAGTCTACGTAATACGTGTTGGTATGGCTATAGATTCCAAGATTCTGGTCGAATGAACTTATGCCGGTACTTAACAAGTTGCTGTAAACAGGTGTAAGTATAGTAGGGGAACAAGTTGTTTTGAATATGGGGCATAAAATATATGCAGTAATATTAAGTAAAGGATTACAAATCATCAAACAATTTTTATTGCTAGAAGAAAAAACCGGCTTTAGGAAGGGACGATATGGTACAGGTGCCACTTCCACATTTAAGGGAATAAGAGGAAAACGAAAGAAATATGAACCTGAAACTTTTTGATAACGTAAAGCTAACGAGTGACTAAGCAAGTAGGAAAGACTTATGTGAAATCAGGAAAGAATATCCGAATCACCTAAATAAAGTTCTAAATTGTGTGTACAAAGATACAACAATCATCTTCCATTTAGCAAACGGATGTTAAAGTACAAAGATAAAAATGTATAAATCAAGGTGTGTGACAGGACTGATGCTAGTCTTCTGTTGTTTAGTATTTAGACAGACAGTCTGATTACAGAATCGACGTATAAAATTAATGCACGCATTAGTATTCATCTACAGTGACGTGACTACTTTGCAATTCACACTTAAAAACGTGGCAGAGGATTCATCGAACCACTTTCACACTGTTTTCCTTCCGTACTATTCTCGAACGGCCCGTGAAAGTCGAACGCTTATATATTTTCTTTCGAGCTCTGATTTCGGTTATTTTATTATGATAATCGTTTCTCCCTATGTAGGTGTGCGTCAACAAAATACTTTCGTATTCGGGGAGAAATTTGGAGATTGAAAATTCAAGAAAAGGTCTCACCGCAACGAAGAACGCTATCGTTATAATGTCTCCAGTATTTCGCATTAAATACAAAACGAGCTGCCATTCTTAGAATTTTTCGATGTTCTCCGTCAACCCTATCTGGAATCGATCGCATGACACAGAACTATACTCTATCAGAAGACAGACCAGCACACTTTAAGCATTCCCTTTAGTGGATTTGTAGCTTTTTTAAGAGTTCTGCCAACAATATGCAATTTTGCTTTGCATTTCACACAAAAAATTATTAATCTCGTTGTTAGAATTTAAGTTTTTCATAACTGTTACCCCTACGTATTATGTTGAACTATTAGCCTTTGGATACGTCGGGTTTATCGTGTAACCGAAATTTGACGTATTCGTCTTACAAGGGAACCTCACCATCGCATCCCCCTCAGTTATAAGCTGGCACAGTGGATAGGCCTTGAAAAACTGAACACAGATCAATCGAGAAAACAGGAAGAAGTTGTGTGGAACTATGAAAAAAATTAGTAAAATATACAAACTGAGTAGTCCATGCGTAAGATAAGTAACATGAAGGACACTCTGAGCTCAGGAGCGCCGTGGTCTCGTGGTTAACGTGACCAGCTGCAGAACGAGAGGTCCTTGGTTCTCAAGTCTTCCCTCGAGTGAAAAGTTTAAATTTTTATTTTCAGACAATTATTTTGCGAAGCTGCACAGGTACACAGAGCAGTATTGTTTACGTGATCGTGTGTCAATTATCAAAGTTCAGGCACTCACACACAATCAAATTCGCTGTGATCGTGTGTCACTTATCAAAGTTCAGGCACTCACACATAATCAACTTCGCTCTCAAAAATTCCAGGACATGTTCAGATTTGCTTGGACATATGCAGGATTTGACGGTCTACACACGGAAAAATTTGAAAACGTTAAAAACATATGTTTTGACAGAGCACAGGGAAAACTGTGCGACTGTGAAACTGTTGCATTCATTTGTTGCAGTTTATGCGACAAACTCTTATGTTTTCATCAATTTTTTGGGAGTGATTATCGCATCCACAAGAAAACCTAAATCGGGCAAGGTAGAAGAATCTTTTTACCCATTCGCCAAGTGTACAAGTTAGGTGGGTCGACAGCATATTCCTGTCATGTGACGCACATGCCGTCACCATTGTCGTATATAATATATCAGACGTGTTTTCCTGTGGAGGAATCGGTTGACCTATGACCTTGCGATCAAATTACCATTGGAGAGAGTTACCATTGGAGAGGGACGTCCTTTCGTCTACGAATCGCACGGTTTTGCGGTGCGGTCGCAAAAACACAGACACTAAACTTATTACAGTGAGCAGAGACGTCAATGAATGAACGGACAGATCATAACTTTACGAAAATAAAGAATTAAAATTTTCACTCGAGGGAAGACTTGATCCAAGGACCTCTCGTTCCGCAGGTGCTCACACTAACCACGGGACCACGGCGCTCCTAAGCTCAGACTATCCTTGATGTTCGTTATGTTGCACATGGACTACTCAGTTTGTATATTTTGCTTTTTTTTTCATAGTTCCACACAACTTCTTCCTGTTTTCTCGATTGATCTGTGTTCAGTTTTTCAAGGCCTATCCACTGTGCCAACTTATAACTAAATCTGAAGGGGGTGCGATGGGGAGGTTCCCTTGTTAGTATCATGTAGATGACATCACACTCTTTCATTATTTGGGTAAATTTTCACTTTTCGCACCATAAAGATATATTGTCTGAATCACTTTGCTATTTGTCTTGAACTTCTGATGACTTTACTAGGTGGTAAATTACAGCATCATCCGCAAAAAACCCTAAGATGGGTGCTGAGATAGTCTCTTCATTATTTATATAGTTTAGTAACAGAAAAGCATGCCTGGTAGCACTTCAGCTTTACTCGATGACTCTCCGTCAGTTATTATGAACTGTGAGCTTTCTGAGAGGACACCACGAATCCAGTCGTACAACTGATACTACACTCCATAGGCATGCAATTTGGTTTGAAGTCGCTTGTGAGGAACAGTATCAAAAGCCTTCTGGATATCTGGAAGTATACAACCAATTTGAGATACCCTGTCAAAAGCACTCGTTAGTTTATGAGGATAAAGAGATATTAACTAACACAAGAACGATATTTCCTGACTCCGTGCTACACTATGTGATGAAACGAGTCCGGACACCACCAAAATCATACGTTTTTCATGTTAGGTCCATTATGCTACCACCTACGGCCAGGTACTCCATATCAGCGGCCTCAGAAGTCATTAGGCATTGTGAGAGAGTAGAATGGGGCACTCTGCAGGACCCATGGTCTTCGAACGTGGCCAGGTGATTGGGTGTCACTTGTGTCATACGTCTGTATGCGACATTTCCACACTCCTAAACATCCCTAGGTCCACTGTTTCCGATGTGATAGTGAATTGGAAACATGAAGGGACACTTACAGTTCAAAAGCGTACAGGCCGACCTCGCCTGTTGGCTGACAGAGACCGTCAACAGTTGAAGAGAGTCGTAATGTGTAATAGGCAGACATGTATGCAGACCATCACAAAGGAATTTTAAACTGTATCCGGATCCACTGCAAGTAATATGACAGTTACGTGGGAGGTGACAAAACTCGGATTACATGGTCGAGCGGCTGCTCATATGCCACACATCACGCGGGTAAATGCCAAACAGCGCCTCGATTTGTGTAAGGAGCGTAAACGTTGGACGATTGATCAGTGGAAAAACGTTGTGTGAAGTAACGAATCACGGTACACAATGTGGTGATCCGATGGCAGGGTGTGGGTACGGCGAATGCCCGATGAACGTCATCTGCCAGCGTGTGTAGTGTCAACATTAAGATTCGTAAGCGGCGGTGTTATGGTGTGGTCGTGTTTTTCACCGAGGGTCCTGCACCCCTTGTTTTGCTTGGCCCTATCACAGCAGAGGCCTACATTAATGTAGTAAGCACCTTCTTGCTTCCCACCGTTGGAGAGCAATTTGGGGAAGGCAACTCCATCTTTCAACGCGATGGAGCACCTGTTCATAATGCACAGACTGTGTCGGAGTGGTTACACGACAATAACATCCCTGTAATGGACTGGCCTGCACAGAGTCCTGACCTGAATCCTATAGGACACCTTTGGGATTTTCTTCTTCGTACCAGGCCTCACTGATCGACATTGATACCTCTCCTCAGTGCAGCACTTCGTGACGAAAGAGCTGCCATTCCCGAAGAAACTTTCCAGTACCTGACTACACATATGCTTGCGAGAGTGGAAGCTGTCATGAAGGCTAATGGTGGGCGAACACCGTACTGAATTCCAGTATTACCGATGGAGGGCGCCACGAACCTGTAAGTAATATTCAGCCAGGTGTCCGCATACTTTTGATCACATATTGTATGTGTCAATAGAATGTCTTCTTCGGGATAAAGTTGTAAAACTAGGCTGCCGTAGACTGTCATACGTAAGTGTAGACTACAGTATTTTTCATAGTAGCATCGGTCAGTTAAGATCGTAACTGCGTTACCTGTACATTTAGTATGTGCCATACCCGTTGGGAGTTTCCTCACTGTGGTCGCTTCGTCTGCGTATGCGGTAAGTGTCTTAGTAGATTCCCTAAAAACCAGATGTGGCGAACCGTCTCTGGACCGAAAGAAGGTACATCTAAAGAACCACGTAATCTACGGAACATTTTTGTGCTAAGTAGTTATCCTGCTATCTGTTACTTAAAAATAGCCGGCCGCTGTGGCAGAGCGGTTCTAGGTGCTTCAGTCCGGAACCGCCCTGCTGCTACGGTCACAAGTTCGAATCCTGCCTCGGGCATGGATGTGCGTGATGTCCTTAGGTTAGTTAGGTTCAAGTAGTTCTAGGTCTAGGGGACTGATGACCTCAGATGTTAAGTCCCATAGTGCTTAGAGCCATTTGACCATTTTGACTTAAAAATAAGCAGTATTTATAGCAAAATTGGAACTTTCAACCGTTAACTCAGTTTTTATTCGAAAACTGTTGATTTGTAACGTGAAACAGAGGAATACTTTAGTAAAATAAATAGCAATACAAATACATGATAAACAGCACTACAAAATGCAATTTCCAGAAAATAGGTAAAATTAAAAGACAAAAACATATTAAACGTCACTTCAATACTAATCGAGCTATATAAAACATGCATCTGTTATTCATAAGCAACATTCACGCTTATCAACAATAACAGAAGACTCTTGAGTTTGATCATGATGGAGAAAGTTCTATTGCGTACATGATAACAACATTAATTATATAGAATTTTTATACATTTGTGTACGTAAACTACTTGCACCAAAAGTAACTGGTTTGGTTACATAAAAGCGCAGGATTTACGTGTTCAACTGAATTTTATTACTTATAAAATGCAGCATGTTTTTTTTGAATTGTGGGTAACTGCAGCCAAATTTCCACATTTTGAAAGAAATTATCAGCACTGGCTGTAGAACACTTATTATTATACGCCGCGATGAGTTTCGCGTCATGAAGACATATCGTAAAGCGATGTACATTGCTTTCAACAAGTCATCACCGAAAGATAACTACCTTAGAGCCACTCTCCACGTAAAGTTGTGAACAAATAGCACGCTGAAAGCTGTAGTCCACGTTTAAATCGAAGGGATCAGCAGAACGGTACCACTAGGAGGAAGGTGGCTGGACGGCTGGAGGCATGGCGCTGCTGATCAATGACTTTCACGGTTGTTTGGTTGATATAGGGGAGTGAACCAGACAGAGAGGTCATCAGTCCCTTCGGATTAGGGAAGGATGGGGGAGAAAGTCGGCCGTGCCCTTGAAAGGCACCATAGCGGCAATTCACGGGATATCTAAGTCAAGATGGCCGGACGTTGGGTCGAACTGTTGTCCTCCCGAATGCGAGTCCTGTGTGCTAACCACTGCGCCAACTCAAAGTGTTCTACAGCCAGTACCGATCATTTCCTCCCAAAACTGTAAAATGCAGTTTTTGTAAGGATACGACATACACATTGGACTAACAATTAAAGATGTGTGGTTCTAATTATGTTCAAAAGAAACAAACAAATAAAGAACAAAGAAAATTCATCACCTCCCACTTCCTGTCTCACACATTCAGTTGTGTTTCTTTCCCTACCAATGCTACCAATATTACCGGTAATCCCAACATTTACTAAGTCATTTTTGTATTTCACCAAAACTACTGAGCTATCGTTCTGGTAGGGCGTATCTCCACTTCGAGGTCATTCATAACGGTCGTACACTGTGTATCCTCCAAATTATTAATTCCTACCGCTAAATCGACTCAGTGGCATGGGTCATGTGGGCTGGTTCAGCCTCTGGTCACTAAATGCACTCCTAAGTAGTAAAAAAATGCAGGTTATAATTATCTCAGATTGGTGCTGAATACAGCGCAGCAAAGACGTGGATCGACGGAGTTTGGAAAACACAAACTGCATATGACTAGCTTTTAACCTCTCTATGCTGTAAGATTAGTGAAAAATCTCGGACTACTTCTTCGAATGACTACAGGTTCAGGTTGTATCATTGTGGTGTGCGTACTGTAAGACCTTCGGTACACACACCATCAGATTACTTGACTTGTCGCTCTAACGAAGTAGGCGAGTGTCAGCAATATGTCTCGTGGTCTTATCGTGGCGTGCTTATCTTCTGCCATTAGGTCAGACGATAGAAATGCCACTTGCACGCTTAGAGTAGCAGATTGACGATGACCAACTTTAAACAGAACTTGATTAATTTTCACACACATTTATTAAAATAATAACAAGCATAGATTTTACGTAACTTGATTCTGGATGCTATTTACAATTGACAATCTGAAGTTCCTTTGGTCTTGGTATGTTAATCTTATTCTCATATATCTCTGATACTTGACAAAGTGTCTATACATTTCTCTTCATGGCTATGTACAGGAATATGATAACCTTATTAGGCGCAGACTGAAACTTGCCAACAGACTAATGCAGACTGGTACAGACTAATGCAGACTGAGTAATCGGAGGTCTGTACACTCGTTATAATACCTCGCGCGTTCAGGTATCACTGCGCGAGTGTGATCCGCGAGGAGAAAAGGTTCTACGTTAGCAGCAATCTCATTGGCTGCGTTACATATTAATACGCGGATCGGCGGAAGCAGAATTTGGTCCGTCTATATGGCAGCGCCATCTCGTAGTGCGGAGACGGACGAGCGCTGCGCCTGCGCTGTTGTGCTTAGCGGGGCGTGCTCTAGTGGGAAAGTTGTGTATGCGCTGACTACGCGGAACTGTGTACACAACAATCATAAAAGCAAAAAACATTTGAACCGCGATTTATTTTCAAAGAATTTTCTTAAGAATTTATTTTATTTACTAACGATTCATCAAGAACATTAACACATTTCATCATACTATGTAAGCATGCTTCCCCCATGAACCATGGACCTTGCCGTTGGTGGGGAGGCTTGCGTGCCTCAGCGATACAGATGGCCGTACCGTAGGTGCAACCACAACGGAGGGGTATCTGTTGAGAGGCCAGACAAACATGTGGTTCCTGAAGAGGGGCAGCAGCCTTTTCAGTAGTTGCAGGGGCAACAGTCTGGATGATTGACTGATTTGGCCTTGTAACACTAACCAAAACGGCCTTGCTGTGCTGGTACTGCGAACGGCTGAAAGCAAGGGGAAACTACAGCCGTAATTTTTCCCGAGGACATGCAGCTTTACTGTATGATTAAATGATGATGGCGTCCTCTTGGGTAAAATATTCCGGAGGTAAAATAGTCCCCCATTCGGATCTCCGGGCGGGGACTACTCAAGAGGACGTCGTTATCAGGAGAAAGACACCTCGCACTCTACGGATCGGAGCGTGGAATGTCAGATCCCTTAATCGGGCAGGTAGGTTAGAAAATTTAAAAAGGGAAATGGATAGGTTAAAGTTAGATATAGTGGGAATTAGTGAAGTTCGGTGGCAGGAGGAACAAGACCTTTGGTCAGGTGATTACAGGGTTATAAATACAAAATCAAATAGGGGTAATGCAGGAGTAGGTTTAATAATGAATAGGAAAATAGGAATGCGGGTTAGCTACTACAAACAGCATAGTGAACGCATTATTGTGGCCAAGATAGACACAAAGCCCATGCCTACTACAGTAGTACAAGTTTATATGCCAACTAGCTCTGCAGATGATGAAGAAATTGATGAAATGTATGACGAGATAAAAGAAATTATTCAGGTAGTGAAGGGAGACGAAAATTTAATAGTCATGGGTGACTGGAATTCGTCAGTAGGAAAAGGGAGAGAAGGAAACATAGTAGGTGAATATGGATTGGGGGGAAGAAATGAAAGAGGAAGCCGCCTTGTAGAATTTTGCACAGAGCATAACTTAATCATAGCTAACACTTGGTTCAAGAATCATGAAAGAAGGTTGTATACCTGGAAGAATCCTGGAGATACTAATAGGTATCAGATAGATTATATAATGGTAAGACAGAGATTTAGGAACCAGGTTTTAAATTGTAAGACATTTCCAGGGGCAGATGTGGATTCTGACCACAATCTATTGGTTATGAACTGCAGATTGAAACTGAAGAAACTGCAAAAAGGTGGGAATTTAAGGAGATGGGACCTGGATAAACTGAAAGAACCAGAGGTTGTAGAGAGTTTCAGGGAGAGCATAAGGAAACAATTGACAGGAATGGGGGAAAGAAATACAGTAGAAGAAGAATGGGTAGCTCTGAGGGATGAAGTAGTGAAGGCAGCAGAGGATCAAGTAGGTAAAAAGACGAGGGCTAATAGAAATCCTTGGGTAACAGAAGAAATATTGAATTTAATTGATGAAAGGAGAAAATATAAAAATGCAGTGAATGAAGCAGGCAAAAGGGAATACAAACGTCTCAAAAATGAGATCGACAGGAAGTGCAAAATGGCTAAGCAGGGATGGCTAGAGGACAAATGTAAGGATGTAGAGGCTTTTCTTACTAGGGGTAAGATAGATACTGCCTACAGGAAAATTAAAGAGACCTTTGGAGAGAAGAGAACCACTTGTATGAATATCAAGAGCTCAGATGGCAACCCAGTTCTAAGCAAAGAAGGGAAGGCAGAAAGGTGGAAGGAGTATATAGAGGGTTTATACAAGGGCGATGTACTTGAGGACAATATTATGGAAATGGAAGAGGATGTAGATGAAGATGAAATGGGAGATAAGATACTGCGTGAAGAGTTTGACAGAGCACTGAAAGACCTGAGTCGAAACAAGGCCCCGGGAGTAGACAACATTCCATTAGAACTACTGATGGCCTTGGGAGAGCCAGTCATGACAAACCTTTACCATCTGGTGAGCAAGATGTATGAGACAGGCGAAATACCCACAGACTTCAAGAAGAATATAATAATTCCAATACCAAAGAAAGCAGGTGTTGACAGATGTGAAAATTACCGAACTATCAGTTTAATAAGTCACAGCTGCAAAATACTAACGCGAATTCTTTACAGACGAATGGAAAAACTGGTAGAAGCGGACCTCGGGGAAGATCAGTTTGGATTCCGTAGAAATGTTGGAACACGTGAGGCAATACTAACCTTACGACTTATCTTAGAAGAAAGATTAAGAAAAGGCAAACCTACGTTTCTAGCATTTGTAGACTTAGAGAAAGCTTTTGACAACGTTAACTGGAATACTCTCTTTCAAATTCTGAAGGTGGCAGGGGTAAAATACAGGGAGCGAAAGGCTATTTACAAATTGTACAGAAACCAGGTGGCAGTTATAAGAGTCGAGGGGCATGAAAGGGAAGCAGTGGTTGGGAAAGGAGTGAGACAGGGTTGTAGCCTCTCCCCGATGCTATTCAATCTATATATTGAGCAAGCAGTAAAGGAAACAAAAGAAAAATTCGGAGTAGGTATTAAAATTCATGGAGAAGAAGTAAAAACTTTGAGGTTCGCCGATGACATTGTAATTCTGTCAGAGACAGCAAAGGACTTGGAAGAGCAGTTGAACGGAATGGACAGTGTCTTGAAAGGAGGATATAAGATGAACATCAACAAAAGCAAAACGAGGATAATGGAATGTAGTCAAATTAAATCGGGTGATGCTGAGGGGATTAGATTAGGAAATGAGACACTTAAAGTAGTAAAGGAGTTTTGCTATTTGGGGAGTAAAATAACTGATGATGGTCGAAGTAGAGAGGATATAAAATGTAGACTGGCAATGGCAAGGAAATCGTTTCTGAAGAAGAGAAATTTGTTAACATCGAGTATAGATTTAAGTGTCAGGAAGTCGTTTCTGAAAGTATTTGTATGGAGTGTAGCCATGTATGGAAGTGAAACATGGACGATAACCAGTTTGGACAAGAAGAGAATAGAAGCTTTTGAAATGTGGTGCTACAGAAGAATGCTGAAGATAAGGTGGGTAGATCACGTAACTAATGAGGAGGTATTGAATAGGATTGGGGAGAAGAGAAGTTTGTGGCACAACTTGACTAGAAGAAGGGATCGGTTGGTAGGACATGTTTTGAGGCATCAAGGGATCACAAATTTAGCATTGGAGGGCAGCGTGGAGGGTAAAAACCGTAGAGGGAGACCAAGAGATCAATACACTAAGCATATTCAGAAGGATGTAGGTTGCAGTAGGTACTGGGAGATGAAGAAGCTTGCACAGGATAGAGTAGCATGGAGAGCTGCATCTAACCAGTCTCAGGACTGAAGACCACAACAACAACAACAACATGTAAGCATGGAAGTAGTTGCCAGGGAGTAACCGATGAAATAACCCAATTCCTTTTAACAAATGGGAATTTAATTCACTTTAATAGTGCCTAGAAGCATTTTTTTTAAGAAACAGATTTAAAATAATAATCAGAAAGCACCCTCTTAAAATAAAAGTTACAATTTATTCATAGGCTGAAAGAAACAAGTTTTGACTGTATGAGCTTTCGGCCAGAGAACCTTGGCGCACCCTTTTGACACAGCCGTAGTTACGACGGCTCACAACAACCTCTGAAAGACTATGAAAGACTACCTGGTGTGCCGGCCGGTGTGGCCGTGCGGTTCTAGGCGCTTCAGTTTGGAACCGTGTGACCACTACGGTCGCAGGTTCGAATCCTGCCTCGGGCATGGATGTGTGTGGTGTCCTTAGGTTAGTTAGGTTTAAGTAGTTCTAAGTTCTAGGGGACTGATGACCACAGATGTTAAGTCCCATAGTGCTCAGAGCCATTTGAACCATTTGAACTACCCTGGTGCAAATCTGCAACACACCAGATAACTTCAAACTAAGAGTGTTAACAATCTACACAAGTACACAAACTATGGACCCCCCCCCGCCCCCGTAGGATGGATGGAAATGGTACAAAACACTAACAATTAAAATATTAAACTTGCCACCGAAGGTGCAACTTGATTTTAAGTTCTAAGAAAAGTCTTACAGTGAAAGGGTGGCAACTTTATATACTAAAATGATCATTTAAATAAATGCCCATGAAATGCAATCTTATATAAAATTGTACAAGGTTGCTCAAACAATAGTTAAGATGCTCTACAGCACACAGATATGGCCTCTCAAGATCATAGGCAATAATATCAAAGTTTCCAAAGATCAAAACATATTTCAGGTATTAGGCCGTTACACTCTAAGCAATAATTACGTTAACACACCAAATCCGACAAACATAACAGAGGCAGATACTCACGTACGGTAGATTGATAAGTAGATTACCGAACAACCCAAACCGCAGGTTGCTCTAACCTGCCTCTACTCCACAAGGGAAAAACGGACCACCCTATTTATAAACAACCACCTTCCCGCGGGTGGGCAAACGGAGAAGAATTGTGGGACGACCCCAAAGCAAAACGGCTGGTGACCTCACCAAGAAAACAAGTAGAATTTAACAAGAGTAGATCAAACAAGATATCACCAAACACTTAACTTCTAATAATGTGCTATTTCTCGAGAAGACCTGGTGCTGCACCCCCAAATCTCTCTCCCTAACCGTCCGCTGCCAGCCGCTTCAACGGACGCAGGGAGGCGCGCCGATCTCCCGTCTCACGGCGTCACAGCTCGCTCCGGCCAGACTGTTGTGGGTTGACTCCTGTTGCTCTCGTGTCGACCGCGAGGTCACTACCCCTCGCTATACGCCGCGGCCCACTGGACTCACGTGGCGACCTCACATGCGCCGACGCTCAAGACGGACAAGTCATCTTGTGTCTCAGTGCGTGACAGACCAACCGATCGATCCAACCTCCAACGACCATTGCCTGAGCAAACTCGAGTAGACTGGCGGCCTAACGCGGAGACTCAGACGCAGGAACTAAGCTCCGACCGGGCGACCACTCGCTGAGCTCTCTAATTGGCGGAGTGGAAAGACTCATTTTGCTGGCTTTAAAGGTTGATCCGAACGACAGACATACTAGCACTCCAACGACACCAACTGCCTAACAAATGCAGACGAGAGACAGGCTAGCAAGCTGGGGACGAGAGACTGACCCAGACTGACCCACTGGTGAGCTCGTAGCGCCACTTAAATGCACGTGGACAGGCAACCTTTCCCCTTTCCCACCAGAGGGAAACACCAAAGCAGCGGCTGCCACAGCAGCGCCACCGCCAGAAACAGAGGGCGACTGCTTGACCCTACGTGCTGAGGCGCGCTCTTCAAAACATCAATTTTTACCACGGCTCAACCTCCTCCCGTCAAACTAGAACAGGCGCCCGAACTCTGAGACCACCTGGCTCAAATGGACTCGATATTCCCTACCGGTCTGATCATGTCTGACTAACAGGTTAACCAGTCCCAACACACGGAGCACCATGCATGGCCTTATAAAGAGGGCTATGAACCTCCCTACTCGGCCCACCATCCTTCCTCAACCATGAACATTCTTAATATAGTCTTGATCCCCCGGTTTTCCCTAATATGGACGCCTATTGCGGTTGTACCGCACGGCTTGACGACCATGGGCAGCCGCTATATTGCGACAAGCCCTATTCCAGTTCCTTCTGATTAAGCCTGTGGATACCCGCTCTGGAAGTAAGTCTTGGATGCGCCATAAGTTCGATAAAGGCTAATTGATAGGATAGGTCAATAGGAGAGGGGCCAGAGTAGTTCTTCGATGCCTCATGAATTGCAGTTGTAAACTTAAAATTAATCCAGGGCAAGTTAGTATCCCACTTACTCAGTTTAACTTGATGGTAAATTATTGAATCTGATTTTAGGTTGCGATTCACACGTTCAGCAAAGGACCCCTGAGGGTAATATGATGTTGTGTTTATGTGCTTGATGCCATTCCTGAAACAAAAGGCCTTAAACTTATCTGACACAAAAGCAGGGGCATTATCACTAACCAAGCTCTTAGGGGGCCCAAAGATCGAAAAGACGTTAGTAAGGTGAGAATAGTTACGTTGGTAGTACTACTTCTACTGGGAATAAGCCAAGTAAAACGAGAAAAGGCATCAATTACTACCAAAATATACTTACTTCCTCTCCTGGAACGTGGCAATGGACCCACATAATCGATATGAAGACGATCCATTGGATAATTTTCACGTTTCGAAGACAACATATCTTGCTGTAGGGCATTACTAGGTTTCGCGGCCCAACACAGATGATAACCGGCTAACTTCTTAATGTCGCACTCCAGATGAGGCCAAGTCACATACTGCTTAATTTTGTGAATTGTTTTATATCTCCCTAAGTGACCTCCCACTGAAGTGTAATGAAAATACTGAAATATTGGCTGGACTAATGTTCGTGGCAAGAAAATTGGAGGGTGCCGCTCTCGGCCCACTGCTTTTCATATGATACCTTTCCTCAAGCTGTAATTTCCAATAATATCACCCAATCTAGTCCGCTGCTTGATGGGACCCAATTCCTCATCCTGTTTCAGGTTTTCTTCAAGATTACTAAACAACTGAAGTACCTCCCTCAAAACCAAAAGTTGACCCTGAAGTGGACCCTGATGCTGTTCCTCCGAACCATCAGATGGTGGGTCAAACATACGGCTGAGAGCATGAGCCACCACATTCTCAGAACCTCTGATATGCTTAACCCTAAATTTAAAGACTGAAATTCTCATGGCCCATTGGGCGATTCGACCGGTCTTGCGTGGCCTAGCCAAAACCCAACTTAAGGCTTGGTTATCCGTTTCCAGCAAAAAAGGTTTGTTCTCAAGGTAAAACCGGAATTTTTCTAACGCAAATATGACCGACAAGGCCCCCCATTCGTAAACTGAGTATTTTGCCTCAGCATCATTCAAACGCCGCGAAGCATAGGCCAATAGGCCAAAGGTTGCCGCTGACCTTGTCATTCTTGTAATAAGATGGCTGACACACCCGCACTCGACGCATCCGTCTGAACTATAAAAGACTTATCAAAATCAGGCACCCCAAGCACCGGTGGATTAACGATGGCGGTTTTGATGTGTTAGAACGCCACCTACTGGGTGGAACCTCAAGTAAATTTAACTCTTTTTTTACGATGCTGATTCAAAGGGGCAGCTAAGGCCGTAAAATTCGGAACGAACCTCTTGAAATAATTTGCTATACCAATAAACTTAGCGACTCCCCGCTTATCAGTAGGAGGTGGGAGTGCGCGCAAGGCTTTAGTGCGCTCTTGATCGATACGAACCTCATTGCCTGAAACAATATGACCTAGAAAGGAAATCTGTGACCTCGCAAGTGTAACCTTCGAGAGTTTAACGGTTAAACCAGCCTGCTGAAGCTTAGTAAATACTTGATATAAATGAGTCAAATGCTCTTCAAACGATTTACTATATATCACAAGGTCATCCAAATAGTTACAAGCAAAACGCAATTTAAATTCACACAGTATACTATCTAATAAACGAGTCAACACAGCAGCTCCGGTAGCCAGCCCAAATGGGACCCGGTTAAATTCGAATGGATTCCAATCGGTGCAAAACGCTGTAACATGTTTACACTCCTCGGTCAACGGAATCTGATAATAAGCTTCATTTAAGTCAAGAACGGTGAACGAAGACGCGCCTGAAAACCAAGTAAAGGAATTGTGTAGATCAGGCAAAGGAACTGATTCCAACACCACTTTCTCATTCAAACGACGGTAATCAACCACCGCACTGAAATCGCTGTCCTGTCGGAGGGGCATACGGATAACCCCTTGATTTAACAGCTTCTGTACCTTCTCCCACAATACTTTCATCTTAGGTGGTGAGAGACGATATGGGGACTGCCTAACTGGATTGTCAGTCAAACGAATATGATATTCTAATTTATCCGTTACTCCAAGTTTATCGCCAAATAAGTCAGGAAAAGCCTCCAGTAACTGATGGACCTGTTGAACCTGAGTCGGGTAGTGATCAAGTAGTGACCGACAAGGAAGAAGGCATGGATGACACCGCCGCTCGACATTCACAAAATCCGGACTTGGCGCAAATTTAAAAAAAAAAAAAAAAAAAAAAAAAAAACTTACCCCCTGAATAATCCAGAACAAGTTGAGTTTTAGAAATGAAATCACAACCCAGCACCATATTTACCGGCAGGTTAACAACGATAGCAAAGGTCATTGGCTAGGAGAACCCTCCTACAGAGACACTACCCTTAACCCACCCCGCCAGAGGCAACATCTGACCATTGGCCATACGACATCTCCGAAGCGGGATTGTTTCAGGTTTGAGCCTGGTAAGATTGCCAAATTCCAGAAACCAAGCCTCATTATGCAAGTTATAAGTGCTACCCGTACCCAATAAGGCGCAGAGGGGTTCCTGATTCAAACTCAAACATAAGGTCGACGTAACCGGGAATCAGCAACTACGGCACGCCCCTCACTAAACAGTAAGTTACTCCTGGAAACGTGCCGCTTGCCCTTAGTACTTCTTGCCCTACGTAAAACCGGACAACTCTTAACCAAATGCGTACTAGCCCCGCATCGAAAACATTTCTGTGTACGCCTTGATAATTACTACTTGGACGATCTCTCTCCACTTCAAAATTTTCCCTCGCTTGTCCCAAAACACTAACATTCCTAGAGTCCTCGCTTAAGTTTAGCACAGAAGCAGAAGTAACAACAATAGAGAGTTCCTCCCAGGTCTTCGGGGGTGACTTGAAAAAAAAATTATTTTATCAGCAGCCACCATCCCTTCCAAAACTACTGCAATTAAGTGTTCTTCTGACAAATCACTTAGCAAGACCTGCGAAGCTACTCTTACCCTTTCCACATACATCGACAAATCTTCACTAGCGGCCTCCACCTTCCAAATAAACTGACATTCTAGATGTTTCCTAAAACCCTCTGTGAGTCTCTCAGTGATTATTAGCTGTCTAAGTTGTCGTATCGAGAACTCCTCCGAAAGAGCTCTACAAATTAATTCGTTACACTTCCCCTTTGCTAACGGGTACAGCAGAGCTAAAAGGGTTGAGTGCGATATTCGAAAAGCAAAAGAATGTTGCTCAAAATAAACCAGTAACCACAGAATTTCTTGTATCTTCTCTAACGATTCTACACTTAATTCTCCTACATCCTTTAACAAAAGTGCAATCGGGTTAGGTAGCTTTGCAAAAAACTTCGAGTTAGGTTCAATTCCGCGGTTTGGGTTATTTAGTTCGCTTCCTGTTCGTGCCGGATCTACTTGGACCTGCCCACTAGATTCTTCGGAGCTAGACTCTAACCCAGTTAACCTCATCTGCAACGCAACCACCTTTCACTGCAACTCAGCCACTTCCTTACGATCAGCCTCGCTTACAACAACTTGTTCTAGATCAGAGACCCGGTTAAACACGCGCACCAAATGTGCGCGTAGTCTAGCTAACTGCTTGCGACCGGTTGATCAACACAAAACCAGTCTAACTGTTGTTGGAACTCACAGACCTCTCCTGCCGCCGCTGCCATGGCTGTCGGAAAGGAACCAATAACTCCCAGTGAAATTTGGACCGGATTGAGCAAGGCATCTTTTAAGTCCGCAAGCAATTCAGGGAGTTTACTTCTGCGCAACAGGCGTAATTCTGGACATTCTCTGGCCGCCATGACAACCTGAAACGTGCAGCTAAACAGTCACTTGGCCAAAGCGGATTAATACAAAATTATAAAATAAGTACAACTACAATTCCATCAGTTACCCAAAGAGTAGTAGCATAAACGCTAACTACGCTCTGCTACCAAATATGAATCATGATATATCTTCAAAGAATATTCTTAAGAATTTATTTTATTTACTAGTGATTCATCAAGAACATTAACACATTTCATCACACTATGTAAGCATGGAAGTAGTTGCCAGGGAGTAACCGATGAAATCATAACCAAATTCCTTTTCAACAAATGGGAATTTTATTCACTTTAATAGTGCCTAGAAGCATTTTTTAAGAAACAGATTTAAAACTAAATCAGAAAGCATCCTCTAAATATCAAAGTTACAATTTATTCAGAGGCAGAAAGAAACAAGTTTTGACTGTATGAGCTTTCGGGCATAGAACCTTGCTGCTCCCTTTTTGACACGGCTGTAGTTACGACCGCTCACAACAGCCTCTGAAAAACTACACTGATGCAAATCTGCAACACACCAGATAACTTTAAACTAAGAGTGTTAACAATCTACACAAGCACACAAACTATGCCACTGCTTTCGGAAATAATTTCTTTTTAATTAAACGGTTAAAATTTTTCTACTTTTTTGTACGTCATCCTAAGTAGTTTTAATTATACATAACATTGTGTTCTTCTTTTAGCTCAGTAGACTCAGAATATGTATGTGATTAGTCTAAAAATTTGAATACTCTACGCGGATTGGTATCTGAGATTTAGGGAAAAATGCAAGAGAAAATGTAAATTTTCAGGGACGGCTTCTAAAGTTTCAAAAGACTGTAACTCACTTAAATTATGCTTAATTCTTTATTTTTAGTCACTCAGAAGCACCCTGAGCATACTGTACATCATCCTCTTCATCTTTTTTCCAAGTTTTTTGTCCTTTCTGGACTCCTTAGTGGCCGAATTTGCTGCATGCTCTGCTTTATCAATGCTAACCTTGCCCATACATTCAAGTTCTCTAATTCAGTTTGCTACAGGATTAATTCTCATTGCTGTAGCACTTTCGCCCTACCAATATTACCATAATTAAAAACAATAACAGCATCACTGATTCCCCCGCCCCCTCCCCACTTTAGTGTCTTCATTCCAACAAAAATTTTTTTGGTAAGCGAGTCCATATAAGATTACTGAACGACTACTTGAAATTTTGAGTCTGACCATGCAAACACTTCTTCAATAATTCAGTATTTGCCAGGTCTCTGTAAATAGGTTTCATGATATCCATGACTACTGCTGGGATGGAATGTTTATGGCTGTACGAACTGTTTGAGTACTGGGCATTGCAGTAATTGCACAATGACTCTGGTCCAGGAGGGCAAAGGTGGTGTACCGGTTTTCATCAGTTAATAGTCTGTGGAGGAAGGTAGTCCATACTGCCTGCGTAATTTTCAACAATCCTCAATATTATTTCTAATGTCCCTCCCATTATAATGCTGTAGTTCATCAATCACTTTGTCTGTCAGCCTGCCTCTTATGGTTTCACCCACAGAAAGTTTCTTGTCTCTCAAACTTTGTTGCAACTTCCTCAACCTGGTGTCCATCCTCTTCTGAACAGGACCAACATATTCCAGTTTTGTGATAATCTTCTCAACATAAAGCTGAGCGCCTACTACATTGTTATATGCTTTTGAGTCTCCATCACCTAAAAACTTCATGTAACACACTCCATTTTTCGCTAAAAATTTCAATAGCTGCAGCGGCCTCCATACCGCCACTTGTTCCTTCATAATTTCTGTCACAGATATGTCCTTCTTCATTCCCTGATTTACACTTATAACAATTTTTTGTTAAAATCTGGAAATATATTACCTTTTCAGAATTCATACTGGTCACCGTAGAAACATAATTCTTAAAACTGCAACCGCGCATCTGCCAAGTGCCATCAAAAGCTACTGGTATGTCAGTCATTCCATCATTTATTTCAACAGCTTCGTTTGCAGCAGACGTCATTGACTCACATACAACAGATTCCACAGCAGTTCCAATAAATCCCGCATACTTGTCGATTTTACAAGGTGGGCGTGACGTATTCATCACGGCACACATTGTTTCTGCTGCAGTGTGTCCTTTGCCAATAGCTCTCAATCCATACAACCACCTAACTTTTACGTCAAAATAATTATCTTTATTATTATCAGAATTCTAAAATGAAAGAGTAAATTTACAACTGGCACAATTAATGATAAGTGTCCTGGCTAGTCCATTTTATACCTCACTGTCTTCATGTAAACTAACTGGTCCTCCACAGACTTTGCAACACACACATTCACCTAACACCCTTGTTAGGATGTATGAAACTTTCAGAATATGACCTAACCTACCATTTACATCACTTTCGTTTTGAGAAAACTGTGTATCACAACGTTTTATTTTAATCTTCGAACCACTGATGGGTGTTTCTCTAGATATTGACAGGCTTCCCTGTATTTCATTGTCTGTAACTTCACAGGCCACATGTCGAACACAATGTTTCCCGTTATTCGAAAATCTATTACCACTAAACCCACGTTTCTTAAAAACACTTCATTTTGGCGCCATACTTTACTTTTTCAGTGATTTGCTAATCTATTCCTCACTTTTCCTCCGAAAAACGTTAGCACTTCGACATACAACGCGTGGTTATACTACGAAATGATATGATACTGTTTTTCACAGTGCTACCAATACAAACAGGTAATTTAACCTTAGTAATACAGCAATCTACAGCCTTCTATACAAAATACTACCGATTTTATTAGATCTTGAAACAATGCACGTAAAAATGTTAAGATTTTCAAGCAGTGTATATTATATTTAAAAAATAAAATAAAATACTTCCCATGTGAGTTTATAAATTATATATGTATCATTTTATTCGAAAAATTGCTAATTTTATAATGAGGTAGAAAACCGAAAATGTGAAAATTTTTTTTCCGTTCTAACTCCTCTTAAAACAAACCTGAATACCTCTCCTTCGATTATTTGTACAGAAGTATAAATATTGCCATATTGAGTATTTTAACCAAATGGATATGTCATTTAAAAGTTCCTTTGCACTACCATAAGGAAAATTTTATACACAATCAAAACAAATTTATAGTAAGGATCTCTAACAGTCTGTAATTCAGTGGATTAATCCTATTTTATTTCTTGAGTACTGGTGAGACAAGCGCAATTTTCCAGTCTTTAGGTACGGATCTTTCACATATGAGTGCTAAATATGGTGCTATTAGATCAGTATACTCTGAAAGGAACCTGACTAGTACGAAATCTGAACCACAAGACTTGCCTTTATTGATTCGAGTTAATTCGCTTCACGAAGGATGTCTATTTCTAAGTAACTCATGCTCGGTGCCTTTTTTTTAAATTCTAATTTCGCAATATTTATTACGTCTTCTATGGTGAAGAAATTTCGGTGAACCATATTTAGTAACTCCGGTTTCGTGGCACTGTCATCGGTAAAATTTCCGTCACTATCTTGCATTGAAAGTAGTAATTGTGGCTCACTGTTGGCGTACTTTGCATATGAGCTGATTCTCATTGCACTCAATTTCATGCTTAAGACAGTGGGATTTGGTGATGATCAGATTGTTATTATTGAAACTGAAGACGAGCTGTAAAGAGCAATACGCTGCACATATCACAGAAGTTTTGCAAGAATCATATTTTTAAAATTTAAGTCTTTTGTTGCTGTGGGGGTGTCTACGCGTCTTACTGCTCCCTTTCCCCGGTGTTGTGGACATGTGTACGCGCCCTGTTTCAAATAGCTCAAATGTCTCTGAGCACTATGGGACTTTAACATCTGAGATCATCAGTCCCCTAGAACTTAGAACTACTTAAACCTAACTAACCTAAGGACATCACACACATCCATGCCCGAGGCAGGATTCGAACCTGTGACCGTAGTGGTCGCGCAGTTCCAGACTGAAGCGCCTAGAATCGGTCGGCCACACCGGCCGGCGTACGCGCCCTGCTAGGGTTGTTCTACACAGTGCTATCGTCATGAGTCGCCGACACCTCGTTGCTGTGGACGAGTTACTTCTGTATTTCGGTGGCTAAAAGGTTTCAAGTATTTATCATATAACATCTGCGCCTCATTGCGTGTCATTATTTGCAAAAAAAAACGTGTTTCTACATCTTGAATCATTAATGACATTTGATGATTTCTATGACGATATAACTCGTGATGCGCAAGGACGTGACGGCGCGCCGCGCGGGACCGTCCGTCGGATGTAAAACCCAATCACCGGAGAACGATACGAAATATTCTTTTGCTCTCAATTTTAAGGAAAATTTTTATAACTTTTTTACTTTTCATTTACTGCAATGTATGAGTTAAAATCAGTCATACGCAAAGATTACGAAATGCGTTGAAACTTCCTGGTAGATTAAAACTGTGTGCCGGACCGAGACTCAAACTCGGGACCTTTGCCTTTCCCGGGCAAGTGCTCTACCAATTGAGCTACCCAAGCACGACTAATGCCCCGTCCTCACAGCTTTAATTCCGCCAGTACCTTGTCTCCTACCTTCCAAACTTCACAGAAGTTCTCCTGCGAAACTTGCAGAACTAGTACTTCTGGAAGAAAGGATATTGCGGAGGCATGGTTTAGCCACAGCCTGGGGGTTGTTTCTAGAATGCCCGCGGAAGGCAAAGGTCCCGAGGTCGAGTCTCGGTCCGGCACACAGTTTTGATATGCCAGGAAGTTTCATATCAGCGCACACTCCGCTGTAGAGTGAAAATTTCATTCACGAAATGCGTTTTTACCTCTGCAAATTCTTTAATATTTGATGAAATGTTGTCTTTAACTTGATGCAGCACACTAACTATGCAATGTAACGAAAACAAAAGGGAAGACATGAGATTGTGAGATGTGCAGCAATCAAATTTTTTCACACAACATTTTTCGGCTCATAAGTAGGTCCTATCGGCAGGGACGCTGCCTCTCAGGACAGCCAATGTTTTACTCAATGTGTTGTAGCGCAGTAAATTTTAAGGATAACATAAAGAAATTCAGTTCCTTATCGAGTGAAGATACCAGGCTGTAAGATGTGCATTCAAATTTTTTCACCGAATAGCTTTCGAAAATCGGAGGGTGTTCATATTGGCCGAAAGCCGTCTCTCAGCACAGGCGCCAAACAGCACATCTGTAGCGGGGATAGTGTTAATAACACTAAAACAATGTCCCTCAAAGTGTACGAGTGCTGGGCGGAGACACCTCTACAGTGCCAGGATGGTCTTGAAGAACTGTACAGCGTCTTTAGGCGATAATAAAGCAGGATTACCAAGTTAACATTGATACCTATTTGCAGTTCAGTGTCTTTTTGTCAGCCTCTGCTGATGTCACGTGCTGGTGACATGACGCGAAGCGAGCCAGCGGCAGGGGGAGTGGGGTGACAGACCTTCCCGTTCCACCCTTCGGTCCACGGCAACACTCGGCTCCTTCAGAACCTAACAATGCCGCGTCATACACTGCAACATTCCTGTAGGGGCAGCTTTCTGTTGACCGATGTGATCCCTGATGGAATATTTTTTCACTTGCGCTACCAGTGTTTGTCACCTTAGACAAACAAACACATAAATCCACTACTGGCCATTACAATTGCTACACCATGAAGATGACGTGCTACAGACGCGAAATTTAACCGACAGGAAGAAGATGCTGTGATATGCAAATTATTAGCTTTTCAGAGCATTCACACAAGGCTGGCGCCGATGGCGACACCTACAACGTGCGGATATGAGGAAAGTTTCCAACCGATTTCTCATACACAAACAGCAGTTGACTGGCGTTGCCTGGTGAAACGTTGTTGTCATGCCTCGTGTAAGGAGGAGAAATGCGTACCATCATGTTTCCGACTTTGATAAAGGTCGGATTGTAGCCTATCGCTTTTGCGGTTTATTGTATCGCGACATTGGTGCTTGCGTTGGTCGAGATCCAATGACTGTTGGCAGAATATGGAATCGGTGGGCTCAGGAGGGTAATACGTAACGCCGTGCAGGGTCCCAATGGCCTCGTAGTGTAGCAATTTTAATGGGCAGTAGTGTATTTCCTTTAATGTTGTTGCAGCAATTTGATTGCTACATTTTTTTAATTTTTTTTTTTATACGGTTCAGAGTTCGCTGTATTTTATACCAGTCTGATATCTTTTGACATACAAATAAGTTACTGTACTTGGAAATAGCCTATGGCCGAACTGTGGACCGTATAACAATAAAATAAAAATTATTACCGTTAAATGGCGGTAACATCATTAAGAAAATTACCAAGATTATGGTTTCAGCAAAAATAAAAATTACACACAAACAGATTTTCAACTTCAACAAGGTAAAGCAAATTCCGGTTCCACAAGTGCTGCGTTAAAATATCGAATAAGGAGGAGACCTCTACCTTTCGTGTGGGAGATCAGAAACCGCAAGATCATCGTCATCTGATTGTTCATATCTCGTCACGACCACATAGTCTTCGGTATCTTCGCTGCTGCTGTCCTCATCGTCTGATAAAGAAATTACAATATCATGAACAGATTCTTGCCTTACATCTTCTTCTATGTTTTACCTTGTAATCTCTTTCCACACGTGGTTCACGACATTCTCCAATTTTCTGGCGTTACTCGTGCGACAGCCTCATTTATCAGCCTCTCTGTGTTTCGCAACGTAAAGGTTTTGTTTCTCTCCGCAACATCTGCTTTTATTTGGGCCCAGATGAGTTCAGTTGCGTTGTAGTGGCAGTGGAACGGTGGAAGACGAATAACGTGTTGGCCGTGGTTCTCTGCTAATGTATCAATCACATAATGCGTCTTCTGTGGCTTGTATCGTTTCACTAATTCAGAGGTTCCGCTTTCCGCGTATTCTGTTCAAAGCACAGAATGATATGGTGCATTGTGCATTACAGAAACACTACCAGAACTGACGTTTGGTAGCAAAAAAGTGATGAACCAGTCTTTTAAAGTATCTGCATTCATCTCCTCGTGTTAGTCGACAGTTTCTTTTTTCTGAAACATCAACATAGCACTGGGCAGAAAACCATTCACAGTGCCAGCGCGAACTACAATTAGTCGCCCTCCCTTACCGATTGGCACACTCATAGTTCTGTGGCGCATGTTGTCTGTCCATGCGGCGGAAAGTGCATGACGTACGTTCAGCCATGTTTCTTCAATCCATATTATATTTTCCGGATTCACTGCTAGTGACCCACGACATCTCCATGCTCCAGTGTCTCCGCGTCCCGTTAATACCTTTAGCCTTGAGAACTTTTTCCAGTGGAAGCCAATTTTTTTCAAAACAATGGAGAGAATTGTCATTCTGCCCGTGTACAAACCACTGTCTGACAGTGATGCCATCAACTTTTTAAGTGTCGGATACTCCTTCCTGCTGTAGTATATGTATGTGCGTTGCCTGATAGCACTTCCGTCAAAGTTGTTTGTTTCAGTCACACAACACTATCTCTTCCTGGACTTTTCAGGCATCACAATACCAGGGCTCGCAGCAGAATTGGCAGCTTCTTTATCATTTGTGACTCTCTTCACTGTCGCTGTAGAGACGTTCAATGCTTCTGCCACTCTGTCAACCACTTTACTCACTGATATCAAAGGCCCACCATTGTCCCTTTCCCTTTCAAAGTAAACGTGCAATCTGTATATAAATTCGCGTGCTTGGGATATCAGCGTAGCCCCTTTCCCAAATCCCTCTCTCTGCGAGACAGGCATCAATATTCCACTTATAAAAACTTATATGCACTGATGCTCACTTTTCCACTTATACACACGCCAAGAAACAAAAGTAGCGGAATGCCCATTTACAGGGTGTTTCAAAAATGACCGGTATATTTGAAACGGCAATAAAAACTAAACGAGCAGCGATAGAAATACTCCGTTTGTTGCAATATGCTTGGGACAACAGTACATTTTCAGGCGGACAAACTTTCGAAATTACAGTAGTTACAATTTTCAACAACAGATGGCGCTGCAAGTGATGTGAAAGATATAGAAGACAACGCAGTCTGTGGGTGCGCCATTCTGTACGTCGTCTTTCTGCTGTAAGCGTGTGCTGTTCACAACGTGCAAGTGTGCTGTAGACAACATGGTTTATTCCTTAGAACAGAGGATTTTTCTGGTGTTGGAATTCCACCGCCTAGAACACAGTGTTGTTGCAACAAGACGAAGTTTTCAACGGAGATTTAATGTAACCAAAGGACCGAAAATCGGTACAATAAAGGATCTGTTTGAAAAATTTCAACGGACTGGGAACGTGACGGATGAACGTGCTGGAAAGGTAGGGCGACTGCGTACGGCAACCACAGAGGGCAACGCGCAGCTAGTGCAGCAGGTGATCCAACAGCGGCCTCGGGTTTCCGTGTTGCAGCTGCGGTCCAAATGACGCCAACGTCCACGTATCGTCTCATGCGCCAGAGTTTACACCTCTATCCATACAAAATTCAAACGCGACAACCCCTCAGCGTCACTACCATTGCTACATGAGAGACATTCGCTAACGATATAGTCCACAGGATTGATGACGGCGATATGCATGTGGGCAGCATTTGTTTTACTGACGAGGCTTATTTTTACCTGGACGGCTTCGTCAATAAACAGAACTGGCGCATATGGGGAACCGAAAAGCCCCATGTTGCAGTCCCATCGTCCCTGCATCCTCAAAAAGTACTGGTCTGGGCCGCCATGTCTTCCAAAGGAATCATTAGCCCATTTTTCAGATCCAAAACGATTACTGCATCACGCTATCTGGACATTCTTCGTGAATTTGTGGCGGTACAAACTGCCTTAGACGACACTGCGAACACCTCGTGGTTTATGCAAGATGGTGCCCGGCCACATCGCACGGCCGACGTCTTTAATTTCCTGAATGAATGTTTCGATGATCGTGTGATTGCTTTGGGCTATCCGAAACATACAGGAGGTGGCGTGGATTGGCCTCCCTATTCCCCAGACATGAACCCCTGTGACTTCTTTCTGTGGGGACACTTGAAAGACCAGGTGTACCGCCAGAATCCAGAAACAATTGAACAGCTGAAGCAGTACATCTCATCTGCATGTGAAGCCATTCCGCCAGACACGTTGTCAAAGGTTTCGGGTAATTTCATTCAGAGACTACGCCATATTATTGCTACGCATGGTGGATATGTTGAAAATAACGTACTATAGAGTTTCCCAGACCGCAGCGCCATCTGTTGTTGAAAATTGTAACTACTGTAATTTCGAAAGTTTGTCTGCCTGAAAATGTACTGTTGTCCCAAGCATATTGCAACAAACGGTGTATTTCTATCGCTGCTCGTTTAGTTTTTATTGCCGTTTCAAATATACTGGTCATTTTTGAAACACCCTGTATATACACAAACCTGGATGCAGCACATGGCTCAACTGACTGAAAGCAGCGGTCTCCCAGCAGTACGGCAACACTGGGGCATTGCCACAGTAACGTAAACAGAAGCTTAAGATCTGATTGGCCGTCGTGGATGTGCGAAGCACGTGCGTCAAGGCCGTGTCAACTGTCAGAAGTCTTCTCTGGCCATATGGAGTGTAGACACCCAGCAGTGCCCACATCGACAATTAGGAACAAAGGCTCTGGATGGCCCTGTCACCCAGCAGTGACAGTAATGTTGGTGCGACAAGCACTGTGAGATGTACTGGTGCTGAAATCCTCACACTCCCTATCAGTGATGTGGCAGCAAAGTCCTATGAGTCACATGTTGTGGTAACTTGAATATTGTCATCTCAGGAACGACAAGCAGTGTGCTCACGAGAAGTGTTGGAAGATTTAATATACAATAATAAATATTACTATAATGTAGTGTAATATCATTTTAATAACTAGTATAATATACTAATATATAATATAATAAAATCCGTTCCGTGATCCGAGGCATGTTCCCTTTTTAAAGTCCGCAGCTCGTGGTCGTGCGGGAGCGTTCTCGCTTCCCACGCCCGGGTTCCCGGGTTCGATTCCCGGCGGGGTCAGGGATTTTCTCTGCCTCGTGATGACTGGGTGTTGTGTGCTGTCCTTAGGTTAGTTAGGTTTAAGTAGTTCTAAGTTCTAGGGGACTGATGACCATAGATGTTAAGTCCCATAGTGCTCAGAGCCATTTGAACCATTTGAACAAACCCTTTTTAAAAGCAGTTGATTTATCCACTACTGGCTTGCCAGGCCTATCGCAGCTTCACCAGAGCCCCGTTAGCCGTCACGTTTCAGGGCTTCCATAGGGCCTTCCCAGCTACCGTAGCGGTCCTCGGGCACACGAAGTCCCCGCTGTACATCGCCCCTATAGGCAGTCCCCTACTTTGTGCCGTTGCCCATCTCCCACGACTTGGACGAGGGGTTGGACTACACAAGTGGTAGAGAACTTCAAGTACCTGGGAAGCATGATTGAAAGCAAGGGGGGAAACGCAATGGAAATAAATGAAAGGTGCAGAAAAGCAGGGCAGTTCTACAAATGCATTAGGGGGCTTATTTGGAGCAAGGAGGTGCCACAGAAATCCAAGGGAATTATATACCGAACCTACTTTGTCCCCATATTGGTATACGGAAGTGAGACACGGGTAATGCACAAAAGCGACAAAAGTAGAATACAGGCTAGTGAAATGAAGTTCCAGAGGAGCAGGCTGAGTGTAACAAGACGAGACAGATTGCGAAATGTGTATGTGAGGGAAAGACTAAAGGAGGGACCAGTACAGGACAGGATAGAAAAATCAAGACTGCAGTGGTATGGACACATGAAGAGAATGGATGAGGGAAGAATTCCAAAGAGGATGTTTGATCTGCAACTGGAGGGGAAGAGGCCCAGAGGAAGACCAAGAGATAGATGGGTGAAGGGAGTGAAGGAATGTGTGACGAGAAGAGGAGAGAACTGGACGAAGGTGGAAGAGGGGGAATGGTGGAAAGACAGAACACGATGGAGAGGCTTGTGTTCCCGACAGACCCAGCCAGTGGCTGGAAACTGTCCAAGATGATGATGATGATAATATAGTAAAAAATGATAAATATGGGTTTGTCGCATCTTCTGCCAACAAAGTGCAGTCTTTGTTTCTCCTTCCCCACAACATTATCTATTTGGTCTATCCAACTTAAGTTGCTCATAATTGTAATTCCTAGGTATTTAGTCGAATTGACAGCCCTTAGATTTGTGCGCTTTATCGTATACCCAAAATTTATCAGTTTTCTTTTAGTACCCATGAGGAAGACCTCGCACTTTTCTTTGTTTAGTGCCAATTGCCACTTGTCGCACCAAACAGAAATTCTCTCTAGAACATTTTGTAATTGGAATTGATGATTTTACTAGACGGTAAATTGCAACGTCATCTGCATGCAATCTAAGGAGGCTGCGCAAATTGTCGAGCACACAATTCTCGTGGCGCGAATTGTGGTAAACATGTAGATTGTTGCCAGCACTTTCGAGTGCTAATAGCCTCACATGACGAAATATAGTTCCGCGTTTATATAGCGTGGAAAGTTACACCTCTTCCGATATCTATATTGCTAAAACTTGAGGTTGAGTGGAAAAATGGACTCTCCTGATACTCTCCTGCTATCTCTGACTGACTCAGCAAGAGTGTACCCAGATTATGGGAAAAAGAATTGCTGCTAGTGGCTTACACAAAATGAGCTATAGTGCAGGAATAAGACGTGGTTGACAAGTAAAGTAAGTAAAGTTACTACTTTCATTTTTTATTAACTATAACTCAATAAACGTTCGTCTTTTGTCGTAGCTCTAGAGAATATCCATAACTCGTGGCACCAGAGTCGTATGCTCGACATCGAATCGCACATTCGATGTGTATCGTTAGGGGCCCGCGCGTTCGATAGGCAACCATTCTTGGAAATTAACGGAGCTGGAGAAGTGTCATATTTATGGAGGTGGGTGGGAGACAACGGCGTTAGGCTTTGTTCATTATGACCGAAAGAGTGAGTGTTGGCCGCTACTTTTCTAGTGGCTAGCATTTCCTTGACTATTACAGGCTCTTAACTTTGCTTTTGGGTCTTTGGAATGTGTTATTACTTCTGAGGCAATGCACGCTACTTCACGTAAGAAGGTATAAAGTGTATACCTGTGTCCCTCTTTCTCAGTTGACATTTTGCAGAATTTGTAACTTGTGCTGGCGATTGGCGCCGATGTAACAACGTGTGCTCGTGTATGCAACTGATTTTCAATGTTGATTATTTCTCTCTGTTCCATAGCTGTGTCACCACCTCTGCTTGATGTGGCCTGTAGCTGTGCTAGTGTGACCTTAAGTAAACTTTGATTCCTTCTACTTCTCTGCTCTATGGTATAACAAAAGCTAAATAAACTGTTAAAACGAAAACTGTAATCACTGTTACCGTGTTATAAGAAGTCATAATTCTTAACTACTTGGGACCATATGTCACACAGCAATACAAAAAGGATATTATAAACAAGTTACCAAGTTCAAGCAAGCATGCGATACAGTAAATAGAAGCCTAAAAGTTAAAATCAGAAAATAAGAACGAATGATGTTCTACAAAGTAATGACTGCGTTGGTTTTCTCTGTGAATCTGAAACATGGACGCTGACAAAAGATGATAACAATGAGATCCAACCTGCCGAAATGAGATTCTTAACAACAGTAGAAACATGTACTCTTTACGATAAAATTGCAAACGATAAAAGTAAAGAAATAACTAAGAATAAATTCTGTGGATGAAACTAATCTATACTTCATAAATGATCAAAGACAGCATGTTGATAGAAAGCCAGAGAGGAGAATCCAAGAAGAGTTGTACTATACCCAAAAGGGAAGAAGGTATTCGGCAGGACGAAGGAAACGACGGTCAGACATGTTTTGAAGCCAGAAAAGGTAACATTGTCTATTCCATGGAGTTCAGAAGAAGAAGAATAACAAGAAGAAGAAGAAGTGAAACAAAGGTCATTAAATGTAGTAGAACTAAACCACGCGATGCTAAGGGAATTAGATTAGGAAATTCGGCAATGAAAATAGAAGACGTGTTTTTCAATTTCATCAGAAAGGGAACTGGCGATGGCCGAAGTAGAAATAATACAATATTCAGATGTGGCTACAGTAAGGAAAGGTTTGCTGAGATGAAGAACTGTTTAATATCTAATGAAAATTCAAGCTTTACTTCTGTGGAGTGCAGCCATGTACAGAAGTGAAAGGCATACGATAACTAGTTCAGACGAGACGAAAATAACAGCTTTTGAGTCGCTACAGAAGTAAGCTGAAAATTAGGTGGCTATGTGGAATAATTAGTAGAAAGATACTGAATCGAATTTAAGTGAAATGAAATTCTTGTGCAGTTTGACTAAAATGCGGAATCGGTTGACGGGGCACACCCTGAGGTTTCAACGAGCCGGCCGTTTCGTAATGGAGGAAAGCATGCGGGTTAAAGACTGTGAAAGGAATTCTAACATTCTGCGTGGTGTCTGTTTGTTCTAAGTCGTGTCTCCCTACCACTTTCGCGCAACGACGCTCTGAGCGTGTTTTTTAGGGAATTGACTAGTTTGAACCTGGGACCTGTTGCTGGTAAGGAGACGCCAGACCACACATGACATGTAGAGTTCAGAAGAGTTCAGTGAGATACTTAATGATTTCAGCGTCAGCTCCATTGCACTCCATGTAAAAGAATCTTAATACTAACTAAATTTAGTGGAAGGGGTTCAAGGCTTTCCTATTTTTAGTTAGCTGGTAAAATAACGTCGAAAAAGCAGTTAAGTTTACCATTGGAAATTTTATTCTACTCACAAAACATTGTTTATAAATTGAACTATTAATAAAAGGAAATATTTTAATACAGGATGATAAAAACCAACTGCGTTCAACAAAAGTGTGAACGAATATTCCCTGAGTGGGTTTCCAAGTTCTACAATGGATCTAAGGATGACCTATGCCATATCACATCTACAGTCCAGGTTTAAATTAAGTTTCACAAAAGAGAAAACTATCAAAATGGTCTACAGTGACCCTCAATTATCTTTAATTACTTATCTAGCTTGTCGTAAATTACAGTGGCTGATGTGGCTGCTCAATAATTATATAACAGAGAAATCATCACGTTTCAGATTTTAACTTACGTAGCAAATGTGAATACCATGACTTTTAATTGACGATCGACACTAGTATTACGTAAAAAGGGGATGTAACAGATGAGACTTCTGCAGTTCTGAGTGAAGCCTTATGCGCTCAAAAATGCGGCATCGTGTGCGTTCATTACCTTGTCGGTGTTCGTCAGGGGGCGGCGGCCGGCGCAGCTCCATACAGCTCGCCGTCTCGGAAGCAACTCTCTCCTAACTTCTCCTTACTACAATTTACCGAAGTTGGTTTAAAAAAAAACTATCTGGCTGTGCTTTCATCTGACCAATCAGGGTCTCAATGTTAACCTTAAGCTCCGCCTACATAAATTCTGTCTATCCAATGAGAAACGTTATACTTTTCGTGGTGGGGCAATGTTTTTAACGTTTGCAACGTAACAGAGACGCCAAAAAGTCTCACGCTAAAACTTGCGGCTTGTGTGGCCCTATTACTGTTATGTAAGATCTATACTGTTCTTCTGGAGGGCTCTAGCTTTTAACATGGGCTGGGGGGTTGGTCCTGGTGGTTAGCTGGCGACGTGGGTGTCCGTCCCTTATCGTAGGGCCTTCTAGCTTAACACGGTTCTGCTCTCGGCTTCTGTTCTCGTTTCTCCCCTCGGAACTGCATCTGTCTCACGGGGGGAAGGTATGACATGCATTTAGGCATTCTTGTGTTAGTCTGTGGTATTCCATTTGCTCACTCGTTACTCGTATTACTTTGGTTAATTTAATGTCACGATTTATTCAGAGGTATGTGACATACTACTGGATTTGCTTATCATGTCAGGGTTTTCATGGAAGGTGTTGGATTTGCCTGACACCTTACAGAGTTCAAGGCCTGAGTACTGAAACCATGTTCTAATGTAAGTACGTTGTAGCAGTTATTTAGAGATAAAGAGACTTGCACTGAACAGACTGGCTTTGAGAATGTATCAGATCAGTATTCGGACTTAAGGACACAAAACAGCAATGGCCTCCCACTGCACATGACACATTATTTAAAAAAGTCTCTTTCCAAACGACACAAGTATTTCTCTTTTAAAGACGTGGAGTGTGTTATAAACTATTTAGCTTAGTTGGTAACATCAGTAATTAGTTTTACTAGAAATGATTAATGCTTAACTGCAACGAAATGCAGTGCAGTCGAAAAACATTTTTGGAATTATGATGTTCAGTATCTTGTGTAGAAATTGAGGGCTGTTATCAAACTATAAGAATTAACTTTATCATTATAATGAAAAGCGAAGTCTGGTTTACCTTGCTTACTTTGAGTCTGTTGCACTGGTAGGTGTTATGTTTTGGGACAGCTCTGTGCGCTCAACAAGGACGCTGTCATCCTAGAAACGAGTGGTCCCCGGTGTGAGTTCGAGAAATGTAATAGAACCGTTCCTGTATATAATATATATAAAAGACGTGGTAGAAAAATGTCAGAAGCTCACTAAGACTATTCACAGATGAATAGTTGCCTGTGACTGAGGTCACCAGACTTTTTTCACAGGGGGCCAGAGAACTGACAAAAGAACAAGCGTGGACCGCATCATCTTTCTGTACAGTACTTGCAACACAGGGTGAAAGCACTGGAAAAAAAAATAAGAACTAAGTTCAGCATTCACTGTTAATTACGGGTGAGTTACATGCAATGCACAATAAACAAGGATGACCAACAAACTTCGTTACTAAAAAGTTATCAGAGACGACGTAAGTAAAACGATAGTTTCATCAGAGCTAGTGTGCACATATCCGAGTGTCACACATCAAGCAGCATTAAACATTTGGGAAATACGTGAAACTGGCGTATGGCTTTCAAGATATCATTGGTGTTTGGTTTAGTATTGTTGCAACCAGTTTAGAGAAATGCTTTCAGGTGTTCACCAGTCAAACTCGTTGGATATACTGACTTCACGTACTCCATTTTTTAAAATGTTCTCACAAAGATATAAGTTGTTCCAAACACTGACGCCATAGCAGCGCCAAATTTTTATGGTTGAAGCTTAACATCAGGTAATCAGTAGTAAAATTTAACATATTTACCATCTCTGTACTTCTCTTTCAACAAGCCATTTCCTTGCAAATCAATGAGCTCCAGCCATTGTTCCTATTACAAATCATCAAAATTACGATCAAACTGATTCTGAAACAGAATAATCTCACTTTGAATCCGTTAAGATCTGGAAATGTCTCCAAAAATGTTTCTTCAGGTAACGATTTTTTTCGCAAAATCAAGTTTGATATCTTTGGTGAGTGAAAAAGTGAAAATGAGAAATGTTTTCTCCTTCCATTTGTACTTCAAACAATCAAAGCTGTGTTCGAAAACCGTTCATGGTTTCGTAGAGATTCCAGACGAAGTCATCCTGTCCCGAAATTTAAAGTATAGTTTATGTGGAATGTGATGCCGACCAAAATAATTACAACTTTGACTTGGAAGGAGGATTCATAAATCGAACAGGTGACCTTTTGAACCATTCATAAGACAAAATTTCATTGGAGCAATAAATCTTGAAAACATTCGAAATGACACGTGCAGTCTCTGAAACCAATGGTCAGATGGTTCATTCACCAGTTCTATGTCTAGTCCAACATTTCTGCTTCTTTTTATGTTCCTGAGCCAAAAAACAGCGTATCAGTGTTCCGAGAAGAAGACAGTAGGATTGGTTGGAATACTCTGATTTAAACTTTTTAGATGCCAGTTTTTAGGAGGTGGGACATCACCACACTTGACTGGGATGGCCACATTTTTCCCTGGTTTTGATTGCAGTACAGTGGGACGCTAAGTGTAATTTTCTGATGGCAGTAGTTACTTAAAGCACGTGAAACATTCGTAAAACAGAGGTACTCTGCCTTTCGACACGCCACATTTTGTTTTTGGTTGCAATGCTTCGGTTTTAGATTGCCGTAACGTAATTATGATGTTAAACTTTAGTCAGGAACTTGGGGGAGAGGGGAGGGAGTTTCGTATCATAGTTGGTCATTCCCTTGCATAACTAGTGACAATTTTTGATTATCCCTATCCATTGAGATAACTGGGACAAAAAATATCGTTTATTAATTCCGTTGTGCACAGATTAATTTGCAGTGCTTCATTTGGCAGAGATCTACATAGATAAATGACTAGCATCATTAATCTGTCTTTAGCAGAGTGAGGGTTTCCATAATTTTGCGATCTTACCAATGATTTGGGATATTTGTGCGATCCTTTACGAAGTACTTAGGTTAGAAACGTTCAACCGATCACATAGATCGTAGCCAGTAATTCTTTTTCATTGAAAAGTCTTTGAAATACATTACAATCGCGGTATTATAATTCTAGGTCAAGTTTCAGGTACCAATATTTAATATACGTATTTTCTCACATCATATCTCTTGTTCTACGTATTTTTTTTTACATCCTGTTGAATACTGGCATCTATAACAGCGTTGTAACTTTGGGACAGGTTTTTATATGTGTGTCAGGCACATTTAGATTTGGCAGTTTCATTGTGATAGATTTTCTTAAATATTCTTCAATAGTTTGTGATTTGACTGAGAAAAAGAAACTGCATGGGGTTAACAAGGGATTAGTTTAACGATAATCAACCAACAAGCATGGGACAAAGTCAGGATTTGGAAGAGGCAGATACAGGGGAGGAACAGGTAACTTTCCCCATGGAACAGGCAGCTCAGAGTGCATCCGAAAATAGAATAGTGAGGGAAGAAAGCGTTGGATTAGCAGGCGCTGTGGATAATGACAGTGGGAAAGAGGTAGCGTTCGTTTTACGACTATTTTACGCTACAGCAAAACCTGTATTTATGCGATGGAGGGAGATGGTAGAGCGAACACACCACCACAGGTCTGCAGCTCCGGGTAGAAGAGATGAACGGAAAGGAACAAGTTTTACTATACCAGGATTCTTGAGGAAAATGTTTGAGAGGAGCACTTATGTTAGGGAAGAGTACCCCAAGAAGTTGCAAAATTTACAAGAGGTTAGGAAAGGAACGATGGAAGAGGTAAAAAAAGGGATGGCCAGAAGCAATGACACAAGCAGAGAAGGCTAGTAGAGAAACCAAAGAAATTAGGAAAACAGAAGAGGTTAGGAAGCCGGGAATTGAAGCGTAATGGATGGGAGCAGAAACTAAGGCAAGTTTAGAAGAAATAAGGAAGAGAGCCATAGAGGTAGCGAACGCAGATGCAAAAGCAATGAGGGAAAAACGGTACTGTGTACTACTCCGCCTCAATAACCAAGCATGATTTACATTGTTTCGGATATAACCCTGGGCTATCAGCACTTGAATATGGGCTCTACAGCACAACTGGTTCTTAAGAAACGCTAATGCATATGCGTGAATTCCGAGACGTGACATAACAGTGTACGGAAGCACTCACGGATAGCTGGTGTGTTACAAAAAAATTTAGTTAAACGCAGTTATCTTCCTGATGATATGATCTCTAACTGGATGTAATTAATTGTGTTGCTATGCAAAACTTAAACAACTTTAAAGATCTTGGGTATGAGTAAAACTCTTCAGCTGTACTTAGTCCTTAGTTAGTGGGTCACTACGAGTTTCATGGGCCTAAAATCCACATCTTCAGGTGAACATCTTTCTTTCTTTCTTGGGGCCTTCGTCCCGCGTCATGCAGTGTCGGCCGTGTTACTATTGATTTGGCAGTGTTAGTTGCAGAGGGTGGCCAGACGCCTTTCCTGCTGCCACCCTGAACCCACTGCGACAGAATGAGCCTACCTCAGCTGTCTGCGTCTAGTGTAAGCCATGGAATTGTGCAAACATTTTCAAATGTCTGCTAGTCATGTAATTGAGGCGGAACGTGGAGACCAGCCCAGTATTAACCTAGTGGGATGTGGAAAACCGCTTAAAATTCACAGCCAGGCTGGCAAGCATACCGGCCCTCGTCGTTAATCCGCCGGGCGGATACCATCCGGGGCCGACGCGCTTACCCGAGTCCAAGAAGCAGTGCATTAGCGCTCTCGGCTATCCTGGCGGGTCTTCATGTGAACATTTATATAACAATAAATCCAGAAGGAATAACACCCGCAGATATACACTGGCATGGTAATTTTTGTCAGATTTTTTAAAAAAGTTGAAAAACCGTTGAAATCTTTAACATGAGTATATTAAAATGTTAGTTCTTAGATATCTAAAACATTAGAGCTGAAATGCTCAGAACTTCCTTGTCCTCTCTCGCCATTCGTGTATCCCCCCGAAACGTATCATCAGTGCACGCATGAGCCATCGACAGTCAAACTGTTTACTTTCTTGCCCGCGGAATGATACAAACACGGCCGCTTCCTGATGCTCCCGCGGCAAAATCGATCGGGACGCACAAAACACACTTTATTAATACATGTATACGACAGACAATTTACAACTTTGAAGTGGAGACAACCTGGTAGGTGGCTCAAATGGCTCTGAGCACTATGGGAATTAACTTCTGAGGTCATCAGTCCCCTAGAACCTAGAGCTACTTAAACCTAACTAACCTAAGGACATCACACACATCCACGCCCGAGGCAGGATTCGAATCTGCGACCGTAGCGGTCGCGCGGTTCTAGACTATAGAGCCTAGAACCGCACGGCCACCCCTGCCGGCGGTAAATTTATTACATAGCAATTTAATCCACTGAAAATGACGCTCTTTCGTTCTGTCAGTTGCATACTGTACCAGATACTACATTGTCAGGAAAGGCCAGTGTTTTTCAGTTGCGATCATAAAATCTAGCTTTTTCCATTTTCGTGTATTTTTGTGTCAGAAATCTGTCTATAATACACGAATGATTCAAATACACACATTAAAAGAGGAGTTGCTTCGCCCCGGTTCCCAGAACTACTTAAGATAGACGTTGACTGTGGATATTGTATCACAGACACAGTCCCTTTGACTTTTCAGAGACGTCACAAAAGTCGCCCAAAGATGTACACAACCATGCATGAGTAGCGCCTATTAGACGGAGGGGGTCCGACAACCGATCAGTTCCAGTCATTCCACCAAAAGGAGTTCAACCGTGCCTAGACGGTCAGTAGCGCGGTTCGATCGCGTCAGCATTGTCACTTTGAGCCAGGAAGGGCTCTCAACAATGGAAGTTTCCAGGCGTCTCGGAGTGAACCAAAGCGATGTTGTTCGGACATGAAGCAGATAGAGAGACAGGAACTGTCGATGACATGTCTCGCTCAGGCCGCCCAAGGGCTACTACTACAGTGGATGACCGCTACCTACGGGTTATGGCTCGGAGGGAACCTGACAAAAACTCCACTATATTGAGTGATCCGTTTAGTGCAGCCACTAGACGTCGTGTTACGACTCAAAGTGTGCGCAATAGGCTGCATGATGCGCAACATAACAGCAGACGTCCATGGCGGGGTCCATCTTTGCAACAATGGCACCATGCAGCGCGGTACAGAAGGGCCCAACAACATGCCGTATGGACTGCTCAGGATTGGCATCACGTTCTCTTCAGTGACGAGTGTCGCATATTCCTTCAACCAGACATATCGTCGGAGACATGTTTGTAGGCAACCCGGTCAGGCTGAACGCCTTATACACACTGTACAGCGAGTGCACCAATGTGGAGGTTCCCTGCTCTTTTGGGGTGGCACTATGTGGGGCCGATGTACGCCCCTGGTGATCATGGAAGGCGCCGTAAGGGCTGTACGGTACGTAAATTCCATCCTCCGACCGATAATGCAACCATATCGACAGCATATTAGCGAGGCATTCGTCTTCATGGCCAACAATTCGCGTTCCTGTCATGCACATCATGTGAATGACTTCCTCCAGGATAAGGACGTCTCTCGACTAGAGTGGCCAGCGTGTTCTCCAGACATGAACCCTATCGAACATGTCCGGGATAGATTGAAAATGGCTTTTTATGGACGACATGACCGACCAATCACTCTAAGGGATCTTCGCTGAATCGCCGTTAAGGGGTAGGGTAATCAGGACCAACCGTGCCTTGATGAACTTTTGGATAGTATGCCACGACGAATACTGGCATGCATCAATGCAAGAGGACGCACTACTGGGAATTAGAGTTGCCAGAGTGTAAAACAATCTGTATCACCACCTCTGAAGCTCTCGTTGTATGGTAGTACAACATGCCGTGAGTAGTTTTCATGAGCAATAAAAATGGCGCAAATGATTATGTTAATCTCTGTTCCAATTTTCCGCACAGGTTCCGGAACTCTCGGAACGGAGGTGATCCAAAACTTTTTTTGATGTGTATAGAATACATGAAACTATGCTCCTCAATTAATTTCTTTTAAGGATAACAGTTTTCTCTTTTCGCATCCAGACAGTCGTGACCTTACTAAATTTTCCCAAATAATATGTTCTTAACACCTTTCGTGTTTGTTTCAGATATAGATTGCAAAATTGAATGCCATTTAGAAAATAATTTTTTTCTGTGGATCATTTGTTACGTCACGTTTGATCAACTCCATCCACAGCTGTCAACCGTCAAATTTGTTCTCAGCTTTCATTTAACAAATCTATAATTCCTCTGTGAGTATCCAGCCAGTCCATGCCCAAAAGTACTGGTAGATCAGTGGAAGCTACTACCAGCGTAGATTGTTCCAACGTTATACCAGAAATAACAGTCGTTAACAGCACTTCCGCTTCCACTTTTTCCCTTTTGCGCCAGTTCAGCAACTACTTGAAACACCACTCACAAGAAATGATTGGAACTTCTATCTACACTTATTTGGGTTTCAAACTTTCTTTGATAATAAACTAACTTGACTTACTGTGTCTAACATAAAATCAAGACACGGTTTCCAACTACTCGACTCATTACTAACGTTGACAAACTCTTCTTAGGTTTCACCTTTCCTAACAATTCTCCAGAGGTTGATGACCTCGATATGTTGAGAATATTTTTTTTTTTATATTCTGTAGCATTAAACTGCCAACAACTCGGCATTGTAATAGCTTGATCACTATCCATGACGTCTTATATTACTACTCCATAGTGCGATCGACTGTTTCTTCTATTACCACTTTGACCAGGATTACCGTAATTTCCACCAGCTCCATTAGAATTATTCCGATTACAATGACCTTTATTTTGTGGGTGCTTGTTATTTCTATTTAACTCGTTCCATCGCCAACAGTTCCTCCTCTCTCGCCCACTAAATCCGTTATCTCTAGATTTATTACAACTCCCATTATCATTGCCATAGTAAAATAACTGATGATGGTCGAAGTAGAGAGGATATAAAATGTAGACTGGAAATGGCAAGGAAAGCGTTTCTGAAGAAGAGAAATTTGTTAACATTGAGTATAGATTTAAGTGTGAGGAAGTCGTTTCTGAAAGTATTTGTATGGAGTGTAGCCATGTATGGATGTGAAATATGGACGATAAATAGTTTGGACAAGAAGAGAATAGAAGCTTTCGAAATGTGATGCTACACAAGAATGCTGAAGATTAGATGGGTAGATCACATAACTAATGAGGAGGTATTGAATAGAATTGGGGAGAAGAAGAGTTTGTGGCACAACTTGACAAGAAGAAGGGATCGGTTGGTAGGACATGTTCTGAGGCATCAAGGGATCACCAATTTAGTATTGGAGGGTAAAAGTCGTAGAGGGACACCAAGAGATGAATACAATAAGCAGATTCAGAAGGATGTAGGCTGCAGTAAGTACTGGGAGATGAAGAAGCTTGCACAGGATAGAGTATCATGGAGAGCTGCATCAAACCAGTCTCAGGACTGAAGACAACAACAACAGTTCCGGTTATCGCTGTGGAATCTGTCATTACCGTTATCTGAACCTATTTGGTTACTATTAACGCCAACCCAACATGACATTTTAGTTCCAGTTTTGTCTTTGGCTTTATTTAAAATTGAGCTAATAATTCCTACAACGATTGAGTTTGGTACCATCTTGCGCCAACTAACCATTCTGTCACTTTGCCTGACAATGTAATTATCAGTAATTCTATTAAATGCAGTTCATTTACAGGTTCATCCAAATACAAAACCTGATTTAAGTGGTATACAAAAAAAGTTTCTGTTTCCACCCCAGTTATAATTATATTTTTGCCACCCAAATATCCCAAGAGTGCGTTTCCTCCTTGCATTACATCAATACTCCTCTTTAAATGCACAAGAAAAATCCTCAGCAACGGCGTGTCGACTCAAATTAGCATTTCCCACGGCAATGCGTCTTCCTCTAAATGAGTAACCATGAATAAAGTTCTCCGTAGATTTTCCCGGGAAGACGCTAAATCTCCTGGGAATTACTTATTTTCAATATAACAACGATTTTTATGAACCAATTGATCGGGTGGCCATGGGTAGCCCTCCAAGCCCTGCTATTGCTAATCTATTTATGGAATTTTTCGAACAACAGGTGCTGCAGTCGGCCAAAAAAAGCCCTTTGAAATGGTATCGATACGTGCATGACACCTTTGTGATATGGAATCATGCTGAGCAGAAACTGAGTGATTTTTTGGTGCTCATAAACAGTTTCAATCCAAAGATACAATTCACCATGGAGAAAGAGAGTAATGGAGAACTAAATTTTTTGGATGTATTGGTTATTAAACGGGCAGATGGGACTTTAGGGCACAAGGTATATAGGAAAGACACACACACCGATCGTTACCAACATAAGAATTAGAATCATCATCCTAGGCAGAAGAGAGGAGTCATAAAAACTTTAGTGGGCAGAGCTAATAACATCTGTGATCGAATTTACTTGCAAGATGAATTAAGCCATTTGCGAACAGCTTTCAAGAGAAATGGGTACACTGACAAGGAAATAGATCGAGCACTCCACCCTAGAAGAAAAGTGTCCGAAAATACACGACAACAACAACCGTCTGCTGGAAAAGTTTTTCTTCCATTTATTCATAACATCACGGACCGTATTGGTAAAGTTTTGGCCAAGTTTGAAGTGGAGACAATCCTTCGACTTACCAAGAAAATTAGTGAAAGTTTAAGATGGGTGAAAGACGCATGACACCCCTTAGCTCCCCCAGGTGTGTGTAAAATTCCGTGTAGCTGTGGCATGGTTTATACTGGAACAACTAAAAGGAGTGTTAATACCCGCCTAACGTAACGCTAAAGGAACTGTAGATTGGGACAGATTGACAAATCAGCTGTAGCGGAACACGTTTTCAATGACGGTGATCACGAAATAAAATTTAGTGATACAAACGTGATAGCTAGGACCTCACATTATTATACTCACATCTATAGAGAAGCTATAGAGATCTACAAGCACCGAAATAATTTTAATAGAAAAGAAGAAGGATTAAAACTAGACAAGATGTGGCGGTCGACTTTGTACCAACGAAGTGACAATCGATTGCCTGTAATCGAGAGAGATGGCACTAGCCAGAGATAGTTTATAAAGTCGAAAGCACGTGACAAGTGGTGGCGCCATCTAAGCGCTCTATATAAGCGAGACCACCAGCGCCTAGCAGCCAGTCGCCGACTCACCTCAGAAGATGTTGCCCGCAGTAGGCAACGAAACGTCAGGAAGGAGAAGAAGTTTTATATATGGACCACGGCAATTCAGCCCGGAAGTTTTAATTAATGGAGACGCCGGCCGTGAAAGCTTACATGTTATGATTCTCCTGGGAATGATTTCAGAAAAATAATAGAGTGCACTAATCCTCGAGGCTTAAACGTAGAGAAGTGACTACTGTCATTTCTTATGCCCAGTTTTAACTTACATGTGCAGTGGTGGCCAATGATCTGTGCACCACTAAATTCCCACCACTACTGTCATCTGAACTACAAATATTACAACATGGTGTTCACATTACATTATCTGTGATTCTTGAGTTTTCCCGGCGTATTTGATAATCAAAATATCCACGGGTGTGCTGCCGGTCTATAGTGTCCAACGGGCACAATATTTCGGCGATCATACATGTCGCCATCATCAGGTGAACTGACGGACTGAGCTCCTGTGAACGTGCCGGCACGGAGATCCGTACGCTATGGCTGCTCAGAGGGAACTGGGTTCGGTCGCGGTGGCGGCCGATTTAAATACCCTCCGCCCGCGGCGCGCTCCCTCCGCCGTCCGCGCCACGGTCGCGCGGTGGGACAGATTGCGACGGCGTCTGAGATGACGTCGGTGTGATGTCTCTGTCCGCCGTGGTCGTCACAACTATACGTTTGCTCGATTTACTCTTGATTAACCCAATCGCTGGTTCCCAAGCCTTGCTAAGATTATAGCCACAGTCACGGTTTATGAGGCCGTCATTGGTGCGAATTTCAATGGCCTCTCTAATAACGCTTTCCCAGTATCTCGACGTCTGTACCAGAATCCTCGTGCGGTCATACTCCATGGCGTGACTCTCCGACAATGTTCAGCGACCGCCGACTTGCTCGGATACATCAGTCGAGTGTGCCTCTGGTGTTCACGGCATCGATCCTCGACGGTACGCATCGTCTGACCAATATACGACTTGCCACATTGACACGGAATCTGGTACACGCCGGCCTTCCTCAAACCGAGGTCATCTTTGGCGCTCCACACCAGTGCACGAGTTTTATTCGAAGGACAAAACACAGTTCCGACCCGGTGTTTCTTCAGAATGCGGGCGATTTTCCCCGAGAGTGCGCCTGTGTATGGAATAAATGCAGTGCCTACCTCCTCCCTCGTGACTTCATCCATCTCAACAGGTTGTGCTGCAGTGGGTGGGCGGAGAGCACGTTGAATCTGCCACTCTGAGTATCCATTTTTTCGAAATACAGTTCTCAGATGTTCCAATTCCTGGGGTAGACTCTCTGCGTCGGAGATAGTGCGCGCCCTATGTACTAGAGTTTTAAGTACCCCATTCCTCTGTGAAGGGTGGTGGCAGCTGTCTGCGTGTAAATACAGATCAGTGTGCGTTGTCTTCCGATACACCCCCTGACCTAGGGTGCCGTCACCCCTTCTCTTGACCAAGACGTCAAGGAAAGGTAATTTACCCTTCGATTCAGTCTCCATAGTGACTATGACGACCTCATAAACCGTGACTGTGGCTATAATCTTAGCAAGGCTTGGGAACCAGCGATTGGGTTAATCAAGAGTAAATCGAGCAAACGTATAGCTGTGACGACCACGACGGACAGAGCCATCACACCGACGATATCTCAGACGCCGTCGCAATCTGTTCCACCGCGCGACCGTGGCGCGGGGCGCGGACGGCGGAGGGAGCGCGCCGCGGGCGGAGGGTATTTAAATCGGCCGCCACCGCGAGCGAACCCAGTTCCCTCTGAGCAGCCATAGCGTACGGATCTCCGTGCCGGCACGTTCACAGGAGCTCAGTCCGTCAGTTCACCTGATGATGGCGACATGTATGATCGCCGAAATATTGTGCCCGTTGGACACTATAGACCGGCAGCCCACCCGTGGATACTTTGATTACATTATCTCTTTGATTACTTTCGTGATTTCAAGCAACTTTACCTCCTCTTTCCGTACAGCTAACCGCAGACAAAGGTATTTATACCTTCCTTACTTTCTCCACTACCATTTCTATGTTTCGCCTACTTTATAATCTACAGTTTTAATAAAATCCTAATCTCTTTCTTTGTTTGATCATTATTCCACGTATTAAATCTGTTACATCTTGTAATAATACGCTAGTTGACTGTGCCTTAGACACCTTGATGTTCACAGAAGCATCAGGAAGTGTCGATAGCTCCATGAAGATTTCTCTGCATCTACTACCTTCTTGTTAACTTCCCCATATTGTAATTGCAATTTATTTATTTCGCCCTTTACAGAATTCTCTCCCCTATTCAATTCCTTCATACTCTTTTTAAGTTCCTTTCTATCTTCCTTTACATCTTCCTGCACTTTTACAAATATTGCTTCCGCTTGATTTTGTCCCTTTTTAACAATTTTCTTTGTTTCCTTTCTGTCTTTGTTTTATAAATCGTTCAAAGGAAGCTTTAAGAGTTATTAGTACAACTGCGTCCAAGGCAGATGAGCTGGAAAACCTCGAAGAGCCACTGCAAATGTTAAGTATAAGTCTTTCATTAATAGACCTGCGGTCGAGTGTTGGCTGACTGCGTTGTGCAGTGTGGCGGTTATGGTTGAGTTCATAGCCCTACGATGCACTGGACGAAACTCTGGTGACCAACAGAGTGAAGAACCATCCCAAATGGTCATTCAAATCAATTTAAAACATACGTTATCTAGCACAATGGAAACTTCCTACTTACGATAATATTAGTAGCGGTGACCCAAAACAGCATGAAACACTCGGGTAACACACCACTCATGTAGATATATTAATGGAAGGAGGGATCTTCTAGCTATGAATGGAAATAAATAGGCACTATAACCATCAGATTTTTTGTTTCCAAACGTGAAAATTACCCTCTGATATACTAAAAGAACCACTGAAAAACAGACAAGGGATTTCAACTCCTAAGTATAAACTTGGCAGAGGTGGATGAGGCAGATGAAGCACACCTAGGTTAATAATTCACAGTTACAATCCCAGTCCGTGTAAGTTGTTAGCCGAAAGTAGTAGGAACACGGAGAGATAGGAGGGAACACCATTAATATAGCCAAGATATGCATCAAGTTGGATATGTTACTTTAAAATCAGGTTCTCCACTACTGGAAGGAGTGAGTTAACTTCATGCTTAAACAGGAACTGCGGATGCAAAACACACTCATCTTATTAAGCGCAAGGAGTAAATCAGACGGCGGCAACAGCAGCTCAAGTTTGATTGAGCCATCTTTTGTACTTAATACTCAAGTACAGACATCCTTCTAGTGGCAGCAAGTCTGATCTTATCAGTCATCTCTCATGTATTAGTAACAGGTCTTTACAATCGCCTTACACGATGTACTTTTTTACCTTCCTAAAGCCTAAGACAAAATCTTTAATTTGCAAAAGCCTAAGATGTAATTTTCTCCTTCTTGCTGCTCTGGAACATTGTTTTTCGTCAGAACCGAATCTCGCTAGCGAGTGTTAGCAAAGACTGCGAATGGTGAACAGTAAAACTCAAATGAAGATGTTGAGCAAATTGTTACTTTTGTAAATTTTTGTTATGTTGAACTAGGGAGCCACAAAATATCTCCCGCTACATCTCACAATTCCGGAATGGTCCTCTCAGAACTGGTGACACAGCGAAGAAGCGCGTCCTCTCCAGAAAATAGTAGCATGACCCAATCAGAAAGCTGGATTCCGAAACTTAAAACAAGACCTTTATTTCGACGTGTCACAACGAATATTTACAGGGCCTCTTGGAAGTCATACGTGAATAGACATTTATCTTGCTGAAAACCTTCTGCAAGGAATTCAGTGTTTCTTTCGACAAATAAAAGGGCATCCTGTGTCCCGACTGGAGAGTGAACTGTGAGAAGATAAAAGACGTGAATGCTGGGCTGGATACCCAAGGTTAAGACTCTGGCTATTGCTCTGAATATTTCCATTATCGTTGTCCGCTGATCTGAATTCCTTCTTGGCGAGTTCAGCGTGGTACACATGCGCCGCTGGAGTAATGAGTTTGGTGGCCGCAAATGCTGGGAAAGTTAACATTTATGAAATCTTGTGCAAGGAGTTATTTGGCGGTCTAAGTTGCCCTATTCTTCTCTCTTTATTGTGGTACCTGAGGCAAAAGGCACAGTAATTCATGTGGTGGACTACTGCACGAAAAGTAGGAAGACAGTTTTCAAACGATACCACTACCCGATGTACATACCTGTTTTGGATAGCTTCAGAAAGCAAAGACCTTTACAACTATAGACCTGAAAAAGGCTTATAAAATTCCTGTGCCTGAAGAACTGGAATCTTTAACAGCTTTTATCATCGACTGGAACCTCTGTGAATACAACAGGGCTTCATTTGGGCTGTCAGTAGGGGCTGCAGTGCTTTCCACAAGTTTAGGCAAGGTCTATTCTAATCTTAAGTTTCGCATTGTTTATCACTAAATGGACGACCTGATAATTTTCAAAGAAAGTTTCGATGAACGTTTGGAACATATCAGGGAGGTAATAGAGCGTCTTTGCCAGGCAGGGTTCACTGCCAAACCATCGAAGGTGAAGTTCGTGCAAGGCGAAATTTCATTCTTGGGGCACTTAGTTCCCACTAATGGAGACAGGGTAGATCTGAGCGTTACTAAAGCTATTCATCCATTCCCATCCGCAAAGAATATGAGAGCAGTAGCATGATTTCTAGATGCGACTACCTTTTTTTCTGGAGAAAATGTATTTATAATTTTACTCGGCTGGTGGCGTCACTAAGTGATATCAGGAAAAAGGGTAGAGAATTCGAGTGGAATGTTTCGCAAGAGGTGGCATTCCGAAGTCTGAAAACTGCATTGGCCACTGGTTCACTGTTGGCAATGCCTAATTTCAATAAGGAGTTGATCGTTCAAAGAGACACATCGGTGGCAGAGCTAGCGGGCATGCTTTTACAGGAGAATAATGGCATGAGGCGTCCTGTTGCTTACAGTTCATAAACCCTTTCACCCTTTACATGAATTTAAGGCCTTGACTGTTTCATTAGTCACTGAAAAGTTGTATATCTGTTTGAGCATCGCCCTTTCGTGTTAGAAACGCGTAAAGAGACCCTTAGCTGGGTTTGGTTAGCCCAAGTGTACCGGACGTACTGGAAGGTGGGCAGTTAGAATGTTAGTCTTTGTGTAGAACGTTAACCGCATCTGAGAAAGTGACAACCATGTGACCTATGACTGAAGAAGACATCCTTCTACTGACAGCAAGGCTTGTCTCATCAGTCTTCTCTCTTGTACTAGTAACAGGTTTTTACTCTACCAACGCCCAATACGACGTATTTGCTCTTCAAAAGCATGAAACGAAATCCTTATCCTGCAAAGGCTAAAGCGAAATGTCCTCTTTTTGGTCGCTCTGAAAACTTGCTGCTTTTCACCACAGCAGGGAATCGCTAGCCAATAGTGGCAAAGATTGCGAGGACCGACCAGTAAAATTCAAGCGAAGATGGTAAATGGTTTCCTGCTCTCATAGATTTTCGTTATGTTGAAGGAGGAAGGCAGAATATCTCTCCCAGTACGGTACTGGAAAGTCCTGTCAGATGTTCTACGCATAAACGCATAGAAACCGCACTGGCTATCCAGAATATAACAGTACGGTCCAACAGAAAGCTGGATTCCAAAACTTTAAACTGAACGTCATCCCGAGGTGTCGTAATAAAAATTCATACGACGTCTCGAAACCCACATCTTTACTTTGCTGAAAGCCTTCTGTGAAGAATTCAATGTTTCTTTCGACAGAAAAGAGGCTGTGTCCTGTCTGGCGATTGGGCTGGGATACGAGAAATGACGCGAATGCCAGGCTGGCTACCTGAAGTTGCGACTATTGCTAGTGCTATGAACACTTTTGTAGTGGCTCTGCACCTGTCTAGGGGCTTCACCACACATGTTTTCCGCATGGAATCTCACTGAGTGGAGCAGAACTGTATTCATTGTCTCCAGACAGCGGTGGGAGGCCTGTATGACTGTCGTCATTGATGCGGCCCAGAAACCAGGGGTGCCACTTCTTTTTCGTAGCAGAATTTCTTTGAATGCCATCTGCGGCACCCTTAAAGCTCAGCGGTACGTCGATGATATCTTACATCCAGTTTCCTTGTCCTTCATGGCAAGCCATCCTGGGCTTACATTTCTGCAAGGTATTGCCTGCCTATACACCGCAGCTTGTCTTCGTGCTTTCCCAACCCTACCTTGGCCAGTACGTTTGCCAGATCTTTACCATTTGAGAACTTTTGGATCATTGTGGGCAGGATCCCAGAGCCAACTCGGAATGCTGGCGACCTAACCCTCCAGTAGGGCGGAATTTGGCACGATGTCCCTCAGGAGGACATCCAACAACTCCATCAGTCAGCGTGAAAGTGAATAACTGCGTAAGGGTCAGAGGTAGACCAAAGCGTTAATGACTTGCTCAATTTGTGAGGCTCTTTCTCTTGAATAAATATCAATTTTTTTCTGAAATTGTGATCATTTGCGTAATACCTCCTTGGTGAGTAGCTTTTTCTTGTCTTCGAGTGTAGTAGTTTCGACTTAAGTGCGAGACCACTATTTATTACATTACTTTTCTGAACACTTTTGAAAAAGACGTGTGTAAGTAAATCGGATGTTACTTCTTTACGTTTTTCTTGTCACCATCCTTACCAAGAAGTTAAACAACTGTACATTTTAAGCTACCTGGAAAAAATGGCTGTGCCAGTGATTCATTACTTTTATCACTAAGGATGCTACTTACTGATTTGGAACAAGTTCCCAGGACTGTGTCTGAAGTTCCGTCAGCATCACAGCAGCTTTTGCTTAATAGAATTTTTAAAATTATATTAATTTCGATGAAGGATGTTTTGCTGCTTTTAGCTGCCTATACATTTCAGGAATGACGTTTTTAATATAGTCTCTCGCTTCTTCAGCTTAAACATTCAATCCTATTTGTGTTGCTAATTTTAGATAATGATAGTAAAAAATACTTGCAATTTGTCAATTATCAGCTACAACTTTGTTATTTAGTTTAATTGGTATGATATCTTGTACACTGAATAGCTGTCCTGTCTCCCGGTTCACAATAACCCATACAATTTTAATCTTATTATCTGTGTTCCTTATTTCTGTCACGACGTGCGTGCTTCTGGATATATTAATGACTTCCATTAAAACATACAGTAGTTTCTATGGTTGTCAACAATGTATCTTGACTTACTCTATCTTTTATATCAGTTCCCATCTTTCTTTTTCATAAGATGTTAATTCCCTCAGAAAAGTAACTTCAATCATTGACTCCTATTTAACATCGAATAAATTGATATTAGCATCTCCTTCTAGATATTTCTTACACATTACCACCCCTGTTAACTTATTCTGAAAAGACTGTACTCTGATAATAGTAAAAGTTCCACCTCTTTGTGTGAACATGTCTCACAGTTGTAATGCTTCATGCTGAATATCACCATTTTTTGTGCATCACAGTCAGATAGTCCATTAACAATTGGGTGCACATTAATTGTTCCAATCTGAGCACTCCCTATAAAAATTTTACCAGTGTCCTACTCCTTTGTTGCACACGAGTTGGAAAGCCGGCTAATGAAATTAGACTGAAACACTCACATAATAATTCTAATTCACTTTTCCTACCCGTGTTTTTTAAGAGATCTACATTGAAATCTGCACGAACTATTAACTTTTCTTCCTGTCTGTCTATAATGCAACTAGATTTCTCATAAAGCTCATAGCTGAAAGCTTCACAGAATGCATCTGTAAACCATAAAATAGTAGAAGACATATTCTGTAGTAGCAGCTCACAACCATATGCTTCTAGTTTCTGGTGAACACGAAGATTACTTATTTCAATATTTTTGACTTTCTATCAAATTTCTACACATGTTGCAACTCCTCTTTTCTCCGTGTTAAGAGAAAAATGATGCACGTCCATGATCCCTGCTATCTGACTTCTCCATCCCTGTGGTTACGTAGTGTTCAGAGAGGCACAGAATTCTTCACATCTTTTAAGCACGCAAGAAGCTCATATATCTTGTAAATAGCCTTCTCATGTATCTTGTTTACTAATCCTCTAATGTTCTGATGAAACAACATAATTAGGTTGTTCAGGAAACTGTTCTGCTCAAATTTCTTTCAATACTGTCTGTCTGCAACCTAAATCTAACATAAAGCAATTCGCTCAGCTTGCGTTTATGTATCTAAGAGCCGTATTAACCCTTGGTTGGTAACCGTAGCCAAACTCACACATTTTGAAAGAAATAGTCTACACTGGCTGTAGAATACGTTTTATTAAAAGTTACGACCGGTTGCGCGTCACTAGAAGACGCAAAAAAATTCTCTTACAGAGAATCCTTAATAATGGTGTTAAGAACAAAGGGCTAATGAAAAGTAATATTATAGAGCTGTGCTTGAAGGACACTCACAAAAGTTCTTCTTAGTAGGTCATCGCCGAAAGGTAACTGCCTTACAGCCGCTCCCCACCATTCGCGTCATATTGTAAACAAATAGCGCGCTGAGAACGGTAGTCCTTATTTAAAACGAAGGGTATATCGGAATCAACAAAAATAAAATCAGTATAAAAACTAAGCGGACCAAGCCAAGCTGTAACCTAGTAACGAATCTAGACAGCTTCAGAGTGTGAAATCAGTAAACGAGAAGAGCCTTACCGCGCTACAAGCAGGAAGGTCAGGCATCAGGCATCAGGCGAGGCAATACAGTGGGGAAGACGTTCACAGATTGTGTCAAAGGGAAAAAATTCAACGCTATACAGGGCGTGAATCGTGGGAGGCAGTTGTACATGTGCTAAACTATTTAAAAACATTTAAAAAGATTGAGTCCCATTGACAAAAATACAATTAAAATGCATCATATTAATAAAATCTGAAGGATAATATGAATTCCCTCTTCCAAAAATGCATTTTATAATATACTGAAACTGGCTGGTTAAAACAGAATAGTCCGCAGCTCGTGGTCGTGCGGTAGCGTTCTCGCTTCCCACGCCCGGGTTCCCGGGTTCGATTCCCGGCGGGGTCAGGGATTTTCTCTGCCTCGTGATGACTGGGTGTTGTGTGCTGTCCTTAGGTTAGTTAGGTTTAAGTAGTTCTAAGTTCTAGGGGACTGATGACCATAGATGTTTAGTCCCATAGTGCTCAGAGCCATTTGAACCATTTAAAACAGAATATACTAATAAAGCCCGAGTGATATTACAAATTCCCTCTTTCACAAGTACAATACGACATTATTAGACCACAGGAAAGGGCTAGTCCGGGAAGCTAAGTACGTGTAACAATAAAATATTGGACTATAGGAGTCATGCCTACTTGTTTAGACAGTCAAAATTTACCAAAAGAGCTTTGATTGATATGAAGATGGTATCTGTTATTTCGGACATGTCATACCAACTTCGTATAGATAAGTCTTACCGGCCAGTGATCTTCTTCAGTGCGGATGCACTCACATTGCTCAAACTGTTACGGAAATCGGTAGATTGACTGAGGCGAGTATGATGGGCAGGGGCATTACAAACGTAGTGTGTGGACAGTAATTTGGAAGTGTGGGTCTCACGGGGAGCGTGCCAGAGAGAAATCCCTGCAGTCACGCTATCTTCTGTGTCCTCGATGGCTCAGCTGGATAGAGCGTCTGCCATGCAAACAAGAAATCCCGAATTCGAGTCCCGGTTGGGGCACACCTTTTAAACTGTCCCCGTCGATATTTATCAACGCCTGTAAGCAGCTAATGGTCTGGATTTCATTGTAATTTCAAAAGACCCTTGTGTCATTGATCTGTTTGCGCATTCAAGGTAGAATGACGGAATCCTTTTAGAGAACAGTAAATCTCGTCTTCTTCTAGCACATGGTATTGTGAAAGAGGGTCTTCGTACTACCACTCGGGCTTCAGTAATGTATTACATTTTGAGTAGCTACATTCAGTATTTTAAAAATTGTATTGTGAAAGAGGGAATTTATGTTCTCATTCAGGTTTCATTAATATGTTGTAAGAGAACGCTCAGCTGACGTAGACGACCACAAAAATTAACAACAAAAAACATTAAACAGACGAAGAAAACTTCCGGTTTTGTAACCTGTTAAAACGCTTTTTCAATATTCTACCGCAATTGTTCACCGCTCCATCGCAGCCAACCCAATGTTACATGTTATACAATTGCTAAACTGCCACAGTAAAGGTAATGGACGACAACCGGCAAGTCTGCTGCTCTTCGTACTTAGTCGTCAAAATTTCCATTACTTTCTGTCGTGCTACGGCACGTAAGACAGAAGAATTGAACACCCACATTCTTTCTTTTTTTGCCAGTTCCACACAACTCTGTTTATACGGATTACTATAATAATCCAATAATCCACTAATGCAAGCTATCTACAACAATGAAAATCACTAAAGTAACTACTTATGCTATTGTGGCATACACTTTTTGATTGGAAAGGCGGAAGGATATCAGCAGTACGTTTTTCCCCACCTGATACAGCAGAATCCTTCCCTTTTTGTCGGCATACTCCTTTCTTTAGGAGCCGCTTGACGGATACTGCCCACTGCTCGGACCGCTATCTTGGGATGCCGTTGTCGAATCCACAGTCTTCCTCTGCTTATCCGGTGGTTGTTGGTTCTTGAGCAAAATGATGGGAGGCAACGAAGTCGTGCAGCGTGGTGACTCGTTCATCACATCTTGAAAATCCTTAAGGAGGACGTCCCAAGACGTGTGCTGTTTCGTACAGTAGAGCCGGCATAGTTTTCGCAATTCCTTTATAGTCCGTTCCGCACAATTTTACGATGGATGATAGGCTAATATGAAGATTTTGCGGAGTCTCAAGATCTCCTTCTACGTCTGGGACCATTGTCGGTTGTGAGCTCGTCCATGTGACCGAGCGGTTGGAGGAGGGTTTTTGCTAATGCTTTGGAGACTGTCTGTCCTGTCGCCTTACATAATGCCTTCAGTGTTGCGAAGTTGGACGTCATTTCCATCACCACCATTACAAAGCAGAAGCCATGTCTAGTTCTGGAGAGTGATCCCATTAGATCTGTGGCCTCGATTAGGCGCAATTTAAAAGGCATGATGCAGTAGAGAGGAACCTGAGTAGCCTATGTCGAAGATATGGTCTTCTGGCAATCCTTGCATACGGACAGTAGCTGCCTGATGCTTCTCTCCATATTTTCAAACTGGCACAACGTCTTTAACTTGGGATAGCATTTCCGCGGCCCGAAATGGGACTATCTGTGATACACTCCTGGAAATTGAAATAAGAACACCGTGAATTCATTGTCCCAGGAAGGGGAAACTTTATTGACACATTCCTGGGGTCAGATACATCACATGATCACACTGACAGAACTACAGGCACATAGACACAGGCAACAGAGCATGCACAATGTCGGCACTAGTACAGTGTATATCCACCTTTCGCAGCAATGCAGGCTGCTATTCTCCCATGGAGACGATCGTAGAGATGCTGGATGTAGTCCTGTGGAACGGCTTGCCATGCCATTTCCACCTGGCGCCTCAGTTGGACCAGCGTTCGTGCCGGACGTGCAGACCGCGTGAGACGACGCTTCATCCAGTCCCAAACACGCTCAATGGGGGACAGATCCGGAGATCTTGCTGGCCAGGGTAGTTGACTTACACCTTCTAGAGCACGTTGGGTGGCACGGGATACATGCGGACATGCATTGTCCTGTTGGAACAGCAAGTTCCCTTGCTGGTCTAGGAATGGTAGAACGATGGGTTCGATGACGGTTTGGATGTACCGTGCACTATTCAGTGTCCCCTCGACGATCACCAGTGGTGTACGGCCAGTGTAGGAGATCGCTCCCCACACCATGATGCCAGGTGTTGGCCCTGTGTGCCTCGGTCGTATGCAGTCCTGATTGTGGCGCTCACCTGCACGGCGCCAAACACGCATACGACCATCATTGGCACCAAGGCAGAAGCGACTCTCATCGCTGAAGACGACACGTCTCCATTCGTCCCTCCATTCATGCCTGTCGCGACACCACTGGAGGCGGGCTGCACGATGTTGGGGCGTGAGCGGAAGACGGCCTAACGGTGTGCGGGACCGTAGCCCAGCTTCATGGAGACGGTTGCGAATGGTCCTCGCCGATACCCCAGGAGCAACAGTGTCCCTAATTTGCTGGGAAGTGGCGGTGTGGTCCCCTACGGCACTGCGTAGGATCCTACGGTCTCGGCGTGCATCCGTGCGTCGCTGTGGTCCGGTCCCAGGTCGACTGGCACGTGCACCTTCCGCCGACCACTGGCGACAACATCGATGTACTGTGGAGACCTCACGCCCCACGTGTTGAGCAATTCGGCGGTACGTCCACCCGGCCTCCCGCATGCCCACTATACGCCCTCGCTCAAAGTCCGTCAACTGCACATACGGTTCACGTCCACGCTGTCGCGGCATGCTACCAGTGTTAAAGACTGCGATGGAGCTCCGTATGCCACGGCAAACTGGCTGACACTGACGGCGGCGGTGCACAAATGCTGCGCAGCTAGCGCCATTTGACGGCCAACAACGCGGTTCCTGGTGTGTCCGCTGTGCCGTGCGTGTGATCATTGCTTGTACAGCCCTCTCGCAGTGTCCGGAGCAAGTATGGTGGGTCTGACACACCGGTGTCAATGTGTTCTTTTTTCCATTTCCAGGAGTGTATATGCCAATTTATCGTGTTTATTAGAGTGCCAGGGATGCACACAGCCCACGCAGAGTGCACTTCTTCCTGTGGTTAAACTAAATACCCTCTTTCAGGAGGTAGAACTGCCTGTGAGCGCATTGCCCCTGTTTTTTCCACATACTATTCAAGTTTACTAGGGCCGGATCTTTGTTCCGTTCTTCCAGTGCCTCTCACAACGTACTTTCGTTTTCTTACGCTACCTTACTCTTCTAGAAGAAATCTTCCAAATCACCGTGAACTTCTCCCACCAGACCTGTTAGCGAGCGCGACGGAGTGTTTGCAGTTACATTGGTCTCTCCTGGTAGATAAGTAACTCCTCCAACGCTAACACCCGTATGATCAGCCGGTCACTGCCCAACTTAGCGGTCAAGAGAAAATCCAGCGCTTTGTGATCGGTAAGACGCGTGTCTTCCGGCCGTACAGCAAGTATCAAAAATTCTTAAAATCTTAGAAGAGGCCAGAGTCTCTTACTCTGTTATAGAGTAGCTTATCTCCCGCTTGGTAAGAACTCGACTACCGAAAGCAACGGTTTTGTGCACCAGTTCACCATTCTGCTCGATCTCTTGAAAGACCAAAACCCTCACGTCTCATTTGGAGCTGTTAGTTGCCATACAAAACTCCTGTATGAGATCAGGGTGTGACAATACAGGTACTTTGAGTAAAGCGTCTTTCAAAGATAAGAACTCGCTCTCTGCGCCGCTATCCATTACCCAACGTCTCTTGCTGCTGGTAAGTTCGCAGAGCCATAAGGTTCCTAGTGACTTTGCCATTACGGACGTTTTGTAAAAGTTAATGAGACCAAGAAATCGTCTTAACTTCTTTCTCTTCTTTGGAATCAGAAATTTGGCTACCATTTCTTTGTCTGGGCAAAGAGCAGTGCCTTCCCCAGAAACGGTGTGGTCGATGAATTCTGTCTCGGATGTCCCGAATCGTGATTTCTCCAAGTCGACAGTAATTCATTCAGGACCTTGTTATGTTCCCCTCATATGAATTCAGCGATCAATAGGACGTCAGTAAATCATCCAGTGTTACTTTATCATGAAAATCCCCAGTTCTAAATCCCTGATCATATTAATTACTACTCTTGGATGGCTCGGCAAATGCCACACTACAGTACTTTTTCAAGTCTTCTGAAGAATTTATAAAATATCTCTCCATGAATGAAAAATAATGTAAGGAAGTTATTGCCGGCACATAGCACGCCCTAAACACATCTTACGCCATCACAAGATGAAACTTCTTTATTTATATATTTTTTTTACTTACACTGAAATAACTGAGGTCAAACTTCTACGTTTTTACATAAACTGCTTAATGCCACTGAACCTTCTAAAACTGCTGAGTGGAACTGACATACTGTCACTTTGCTTGTCTATATCGTTTCAACACTGACCTATAGAATTTTCCCTGACAAATAAAGCTCAAACTTATTTTATTCTCTAATGACTCAGAATATAGAAGGATAACTCAATCTGACTATTAATTAACACAAAGGAATGGCCCTGAATTAGAAGAAATCCTAACAATAACCCATACATTTCATAAGTCATTTACCTCACAGAAAATCTTCATCGCACGAACTACAGCAAATACAGCACGTATACAGCCAGCTAAATAAAAAGTTGCTAACTTCTGTAGGCTCTAACTACTAATATGTATGTGGTTATCAAAGGAAATATTTTTTTGCGGAGCAAACAACGTATTTAGCAGATTTTACCTTAATCATGTCACAACCAGTTTTAAAAATCATATTATCGTCAATAATTCCGTTACCCACATTTTACAATCCATGTCCAACCATTATTAAATCTCCATGAGAGACACACGTCCAGACGTCCACTCGCGCTACTAATACTTCTAGCCTCCATCACTGCCAACTGTTAACTTCTAACTGCGAGTCCGACCATCCACAGAGTCTCTTACAGAGGGCACACAGCGCTGTCAGTAATATTAATACAGTCTAAAGCGTTGCCATCATAGAAACACATAAACAGGCTACTTACAAAGATACAACTCGACTCCTCCTCTCTCTCTCCAAGACTGCACTCCACTCACAAGCAATGGTTCCACTAACAGTCTCTTGCAGTGCAACCTCTTTGGCAGAGATGGTGCCCACTATCACTCAGGTGCTACTGAAGCTTTACTTTTCAGCTTGGAATCTAGAATATTATCAAAATTACAATTTTATTTGTAAAATGAAGCCCTTATAACTGCCTTGTCTTCTGCTTCTTTTTCCCTCTGCATTGCCCTTGCTTCCATTTCTTTTTCCCTCTGTTTTGCCCTTTCTTTTGCGTCTTGTACCTCGTTTTTGGTTTTTTTTTTCTTCATTTCTTGTCCCCTCTCTACTGCCCTTGCTTTGATTTTCTGTAAGAATGTGAACAAATTGTCCCCACTCTGTTTGTTTGCCACGCCTACTATTGCCTGAGGATATGCGTGGATTTGGCCTTGATGCGACCTCATCATCGTTCTCGTCTATGCCATCAGCACAATGGTGGATATCGGCCTCAACATGGATTTGATTCCACTTGATCGGGTGATGGACCCCTCAGCTGAGACTGGTTGTGCTGCAGGAATGACGACCCGATTATCCAACATGTTGGCGATACAGTCAGCCTGACTGTCCTCTATGTTTGCCACTGTATTAACTTGTATAGCAGTAATTTGTACCTGCAGCTTGCTATGTGTGATCATGAGCACAGAAAAGTTATGTAAATGTTTACAAGCATAACACAATAGAATCGCCTAATTACTGATGCCCTAAAAGATATCTAATAACGATAATATCAAGTTCTCAGTACCCTTCACACACACACACAACGTCAGTGTCAGCGCCGTCAAACGATACGGAGATGTGGGGCAGAAGCCACATCAACTAATTGACTACGTAACAACAAAACAAAAAGATGGACTGCCCAAAGGATCTCCCAAAGAATGAAGACTGAACATGGTTCGAAAAAAGTAAGCAATAACCCGTGATGTCTGTGAAATCTATTAGAGTAATCGACTTACGTAGACTCCGTCACGTCCCTCTTAAGACTCTATGCAACTCCAAATTAAGCAAAGGAATCGCAATTTTGAAATGCCGTAACATAGAATCATAATGAGGAAAATTTCTACAATCGCACTACATAACTATCAATTCAATAAACAGAATGAATCAGTGAACTGAAAGGAACAAAGTCCTCCTTCAGACAAAAATGCAAATGTGAAGTTAACTGATTATTTATCGTACTAACCAATCACGATGTATTGGCATCAACATTCTACAATAAAACAAAGTTCATTTCTGACGAAAACTAACAACACAGGCGAGTGGATGGATGGTTACCGTATCCCAGCTGCACATTAATTCATTAATCCAAAGCAACATACCGATTAATTTAGAGACTCCAATGCTCGACTGAACACCACATTAAAAGAAAGACACGAATCGGGTTTAGCAGAACTGTGGCAACGGTACACTTCCTATCTAAACATTAACCCCATCTAATGAGTCTTGCTGCTGCACACACTCACCTATCTGCTGTATCGTTAAGTTGAAGGACCATGGTCGTAGTGGAAAATCAGAGCACAGACATCTCCTAGCACCACGACGTCTCGAATTAGCAACCAGTCTCCATCCACAATGAAGCCAAGAGTGTCCCTTCTTCTTCAACCATCTCCCGACTCTGCACTTTGAGCCAATCTGGCGGCAAAAGCCAATCAGGAAGAAACGTTATTCTATTCCTCCCACAGCATGTCAATGCAATGTTTAACGAATCTGCACATAGGATTGTCGTCAGTCACGGGCCAATCAGAGCACGCCTTCCTCGCTAGTTTGTCCTAGAAATTCCCAGGCTCCGACTATGGATGAATCAGAGCGTACTTCACCATTTCTGAATTTCCCGAGGCCAAACTACATTCCTAGAATTGTACTTTTCCGCTATAATTTGTGGTGTCCCAGTACACACTTGGAACTGTTGCCTTCAGCCATCTCAAGAGGCGAGTTGTTCCACAGGCCACTAATCCTGACTTAGTGAAAGGGACCAGTAGGTTTTGTGAGCTTCTGTCGGTGCCCATGACATAGCAGCTACATTCACAGCAGCGTGTGGGCTGTGCATTTCTCATGTATTCACAGACTGGGACTACTAGCCCGTTTACCAATGACCACAAAAATTTTGTAAAATACGTTTCCCCATAATAAATCAACCTAATGAGACTTTTAGTATATGGAACTGAAGTGCTGGCTGTCGCCAGTCTTGACAAGGGGCAGACATATTTAGTATAAATGAGAGGAGGCAAGCAAGATGGCGTGTACTCTTGCAACTATTCAATGATTTTCCTATCTCGACTACATAATTCGTAGCTCCATGGAGGAATCTCATCTGACACATTTTAATATGCATTGTGCCCAGTGAAACACCATCCCAAAATACTGATGTGTTTCTTCCATTTCAATTGACATACGACGACGTTCACATTTGTCACACATAACACTACTCTTACAAGAAAGTAAGAAGCATTAAATCACACTTAAACTACAGTAAAGTAACAAACAGTACAAACGTATCTTTTGGCGAGTTATGCAGCTAACCTGAGGGCGTCAGGCAGACACTGTGTAACACGACAAATGTTCATTGAATGTAGATAGTGTAACACAGAATGTGAATGAAAACTAAAAAGCACCGAGTGAGATAGCCCAGTGGTTAGCACACTGGAATCACATTCTGGAGGACAATGGTTCAGTCCTGCGTCTGGTCATCCTCATTTAAGTTTTCTATGATTTCCGTAAATCGCTTCAGGCAAATGCTGGGATGGTTCCTTTGAAAGGGATGGCCAACTTCTTTCCCATCTATCCCTTAACCGATAGTATCGATGACCTCACTGTTTGGTCACTTCCCCCAAATCAACCAACCAGCCAACTAAAAAGTACAACATTTTTCAACAACAATCTTAAACTGACACTGTCAGAGAATTATGTAAAGGTCCATAATGAATCCAATACAATGTGTAGTTATTAGACAGTGGGCAGACACACCACAGAATAGAATAGGGTATTCCAGCGCACAGCGACCATCCTAACACCATGAAGTCCTGGAGGTGGAGATGAGGGAGGTGCTGGTCACAGCTAAGGGAGACTGTTGCTGGGTCAGCGAGTCGACGAGTAGGGGGAATGCAATACGCACGTGTAAGGTGTCAGATAAGTAACACGCCTTACATTGAATTCCTGAAACAATTCCTGTTAAACCGATATGTCACACTACATAGTTACACGGAAATGTATGAATTTTATTGATAGTCAAATCGAATAAGCAGACCGATATTTCGTGAATGTAAACCACTAACACTCCAGTGTGCGATTTGCAGGGGGGGATGGGGGGGGGGATTTCCCCCCCTCTGCATCAGACCATCCCCTCCTCTGGTTTAAGTTTATGCATCCCAACCTGGGATGTTTATTTCCCACGCACTGGAGTAAAACTATAATGTAAATTTGTGGAGCCGAACACTGAAAGTTTTGAATAAGTCTTACTATTAACACTATTAATATGTTTCAGTTTTCTATCATCAGAATAAGTACAACCTTTCACAAATGTTCCTCTACTTTTTGAATTCCCCTCGTATATCTGTACCCGTATTTACCTATAATGTACTTTTAAAGATGTAACAAGGGATGGCTTTTCTGATAGTGCATACGCGTCAATAGTGAGTTTCGGCATTCACATCTATTTATAAATAGCTGTTTAACCATGCGTAACGCCACGGTCCAAGCTAGTAACATATATAATTCTACTAACCCCCTAAGACATCCCCCCCACTGGTAGAAGCACAAATCGCACCCTGTAAACACTCACACTAGTAACTGCACGCAAGTAGTTTCCCAAAACTGGGCTACGAGACCCAGTTCTGAGGAAAACAGAATTTTACGAAGGCAATTCCCGTGCCACTTTAGGCCGAAACCTACACAGCATGATATCCAGGGGACCCCGGAGCCTCTCCGTAGGCCGGTGGCAAAAGCCGCCCGTGTCCCTGCTTTTAACGACGACCCTTCAGAAAGCCTTTCTGCAGGAACGTAGCTGGAGATGGCAGATAAACGTCTGGAGATTTCCCACCCAAAGCAGTGGTGACTCACTGTGGTTACCTGCACAAAAACCCACATGGAAAAAAGCTGTTTATCTCAATATTACACAGCAGAAGTTAAATTCTCCCTTACAAAAGAAACGACACCTGTGATAGACTACAGAAACTCTATTGGATGTAGTTATAACAGGTGTAAATGCTCTGATTGGCCAGTAAGAAAACATATGGCCACGAGCTTTTATATGGGTAAATGCAGAGAGAGAAATTCACTCTTTTCGTGCAGCAGATCGTCGAGTACTTGAGCAAGGCGACTCGAGCAGCGCTGAGAGGATTGCTAGAGTAATTGCACTACTGGCCATTAAATCGCTACACCACGACCATGACGTGCTACAGACGCGAAATTTAACCGATGGGAAGAAGATGCTGTGATATGCAAATGATTAGCTTTTCAGAACATTCACACAAGGTTGGCGCCGGTGGCGACACCTACAACGTGCTGACATGAGGAAAGTTTCCAACCGATTTGTCATACACAAATAGCAGTTGACCGGCGTTGCCTGGTGAAACGTTGTTGTGATGCCTCGTGTAAGGAGGAGAAGTGCTTACCATCACGTTTCCGACTTTGATAAAGGTCGGATTGTAGACAATCGCGACTGCGGTTTATCGTATCGCGACATTGCTGCTCGCGTTCGTCGAGATCCAATGACTGTTAGCAGAATATGGAATGAGTGGGTTCAGGAGGGCAATACGAAACGCTATGCTGGATCCCAAATGCCTCGTATCACTAGCAGTCGAGATGACAGGCATCTTATCCGCATGGCTGTAACGGATCGTGCAGCCACGTTTCGAGCCCTGAGTCAACAGATGGGGACGTTTGCAAGACAACAACCATCTGCACGAACAGTTCGACAACGTTTGCAACAGCATAGACTTTCAGCTCAGAGACCATGGCTGCAGTTACCCTCGACGCTGCATCACATACAGGAGCGCCTGCGATGGTGTACTCAACGACGAACATGGGTGCACGAATGGCAAAACGTCATTTTTCCAGATGAATCCAGATTCTGTTTATAGCATCATAATGGTCGCATCCGTGTTTGGTGACATCGCGGTGAACGCACATTGGAAGCGTGTATTCGTCATCGCCATACTGGCATATCACCCGGCGTGATGGTATGGGGTGCCACTGGTTACACGTCTCGGTCACCTCTTGTTCGCATTGAAGGCATTTTGAACAGTGGACGTTACATTTCAGATGTGTTACGACCCGTGGCTCTACCCTGCATTCGATCCCTGCGAGAACTTACATTTCAACAGGATAATGCACGACCGCATGTTGCAGGTCCTGTACGGGCCTTTCTGGACACGGAAAATGTTCGACTGCTGCCTTGGCCAGCGCATTCTCCAGATCTCTCACAAATTGAAAACGTCTGGTCAATGGTGGCCGAGCAACTGGCTCGTCCCAATAAGCCAGTCACTACTCTTGATGATTTGTGGTGTCGTGTTGAAGCTGCATGGGCAGCTGTACCTGTACACCCCATCCAAGCTCTGTTTGACTCAATGCCCAGGCGTATCAAGGCCGTTATTATGGCCAGAGGCGTTTGTTCTGGGTACTGATTTCTCAGGATCTATACACCCAAATTGCGTGAAAATGTAATCACATCTCAGTTCTGGTATAATATATTTATCCAACGAATACCCGTTCATCATCTGCATTTCTTCTTGGTGTAGCAATTTTAATGGCCAGTAGTGTATGTGAACACTTGTTCACTGCCTCGTTACAGCTCTTAGGGAGTTGAACTGCAAAGTCTGCTAGTATGGAGAATTGCGCCGAGCACTGACACTTAACGCTAGCGAGTGATTTGAGGGCAACGATGTACTCGCTGTTCCAGCCAGTATCTGCACTCAAACAGGGTCGCTAAGAGAGCCATCGGCGCCACCCGAAGCCAGCACGTACACACTACAGCGTTCATGAGCTTAACGTGCAGCACGGGTGGTGAATTCAGCAACCTTCCTTCACTTCACGTTTAGGTTTAACTTGGCCGCTGGGGCAGGCACAGTTGGACAACAATCTCTCTGTTACTTCAAGCACTACTGGCAAACGCTGTTATAGGCTCACGGATTTTGAACAGTCGGTTTCAGTGTGTTAGGAAGGCGTATTTTCATTCACACAATTCCCTGTACAAAGCTTTTTCAACCACTGTTCATTCAAAAATTTGTTTCTTCATTCTATCACTACTGTTTGTTATATCAGTAGTAAGCCTTACCGAATTATTTTGTAATGTCTGATAATTAATTATTATTAATCAGCTCTGAAATTTATTTTATCTTTGAGTTTCTTGTCATACTTTGTCATTTCTTTGTATAATTAGTTGAAATTTGTGGTCCCCCCTGTGCTTTGAGCAACTGCGAGGTCGAAAGTTTGCGTTTATTAATTCCGTTTCTTTGGGCAGATGTCTAGACAATCAGCTAGCAATCATTCTTTATCTCTCTTTAAAAGAATGAGGGATTCTTAGTAGTACCTACAGTAAAATGTCTGGAAGTAACCATCCAGAGCGACCTTAAGAAGGACGGTCACTTAAAACAAATAGTACGAAAAGCATATGGTGGAGTGAGATTCATAGAAACCTACGAGAGCGTTATCGAGGTACTCAGCAAATTTCAGTGGCAGACGCGGCAAGAGAGCGTTGTACATCATGCAGTGGTTTACTACTGAAGTGGAACTGAAAAGTTCTGTAAAGGACAACATATTACGTTCTCATACATACGTCTCGCTAAATGACTCCAGCGAAAAAAATGCGAGGAATTACACCTGAATCAGAGGTCTACCCCCCCCCCCCCCACGCACACACACAAGACACACATCGTCAGCTCGTTTGCATACTGGTGCAGAAGAGGCTTCTAGACGACAAAGAGCCGGCCGGAGTGGCCGAACGGTTCTAAGCGCTACAGTCTGGAACCGCGCGACCGCTACGGTCGCAGGTTCGAGTCCTGCCTCGGGCATGGATGTGTGTGCTGTCATTAGGTTAGTAAGGTTTAAGTAGTTCTAAGTTCTAGGGGACTGATGACCTCAGAAGTTAAGTCCCATAGTGCTCAGAGCCATTTGAACCATTTGACGACAAATAATCTGAGCAAAACATATATAGGCTTTGGGAAACTAAAACCGTGGAAACAAAAGTTAGGTCTGCCCAATTACTTCATGAGAAGGAAAAAAAGGTTAAGTTCCCCAAATAATGTGAATAATTCCGTGCCCGGTGTGCTAAAGTAATTAAAAAAAAAAAAAAAAAACCTGCAGCTGCAAGCTTGACACTGTTCAGAAGTCCCAATGTAGGGTAATATTTTATACGTCAGCATGTATTAAAGGTTAAAACTGGCTTTAAAAGTAAAATAAATACTGGTACGCCCAATCTTCTGTATTTATTACTGTAGTTGAGGAAATTTTTAGTGGTATCGTTAATAATACGAGCGGTACAATTTAGAGCACCTACTTACAAATGATATTGCTTTAAACCTTCCCACCGACTATATATATATATATATATATATATATATATATATATATATATATATATATATATATATATCCTGAAGATAGACGTTGACTGTGGATATTCTATCACAGACACAGTCCCTCTAACTGTTCAGAGATGTCACTAATCCCGTCCAAAGATGTAAACAACCATGCATGAGCAGCACCTATTAAACGGACGAGGTCCGACAGCCGATCAGTTCCAGCCATTCCACCGGGAAGGAGGTACACGGCTCGTGTTGTCTGTATTTCAACCACGTGTAGACGGTCAACACCGCGGTTCGATCGCGTCCGCATTCTTACATTGTGCCAGGAAGGGCTCTCAACACGGGAAGTGTGTGGGCGTTTCACAGAGAACCAAAGCGATGTTGTTCAGACATGGCGGAGATACAGAGACACAGGAACTGTCGACGACATGCCTCGCTCAGGCCGCCCAAGGGCTACTTCTTCAGTGGATGACCGCTACCTACGGATTATGGCTCGGAAGGACGCTGTTGGCAACGCCACCATGTTGAATAACGCTTTTCGTGTAGCCACAGGACTCCATGTTACGACTCAGACTGTGCGCAATAGGCTGCATGATGCGCAACTTCACTCCCAACGACCATGGCGAGGTCCATCTTTGCAACAACGACACCGTGCAGCGTGGTACAGATGGGCCCAACAGCATGCCGAATGGACCGCTCAGGATTAGCATCACGTTCTTTTCACCGACGAATGTCCATATGCCTTCAACCAGACAATCGTCGGAGACGAGTTTGGAGGAAACCCGATCAGGCTGAACGCTTTAGACACACTGTCGAGCTAAAGCAGCAAGGTGGAAGTTCCGTGCTGCTTTGAGGTGGCATTATGTGAGGTCGACGAACGCCGCTGGTTGTCATGGAAGGCGCCGTAACGGCCGTAAGATACGTGAATGCCATCCTCCGACCGATAGTGCAACCACATCGGCAGCATATTGGCGACGCATTCGTCTTCTTGGACGACAATTCGCGTCCCAGTCGTGCACGTCTTCTGAATGGCTTCTTTCAGGATAACGACACCGCTCAACTAGAGTGGCCAGCATGTTCTCCAGACATGAACCCTATCGAATATGCCTGGAATAGATTGAAAAGGGCTGTTTATGGACGACTCCGTTGGGAAGAGGGATAATCTGGACCAACAGTACCTTGATGAACATGTGGATAGTACGCCACGACGAATACAGGCATGCGTCAGTGCAAGAGGACGTCTACTGGGTATTAGAGGTACCGATGTGTCCAGAAATCCGGACCACCACCTCTCAAGATCTCGCTGTATGATGGTACAACATGCAATTTGTTTTTCATGAGCAATAAAAAGGGCGGAAAGGACGTTTATGTTGATATCTATTCCAGTTTTCTGTACAGGTTCCGGAACTTTCGGGGCCGAGGTGATGCAAAACTTTTTTGATGTGTGTATTTTAAAGTGAAGAAAATTTACTTTGGAAAATTTCGGCGTATACGTGTGATAGAACAGACTAGAAATTATTGGTATCACATTCAGATATTGTATATCATGTTTCAATAAAATCAGAAAAATGCCAGAAAAGTTTACGAGATTTTACCTTAGTTTATTTCCGCACTCTATGGAAACCGGAGTCTCGTAGTAGTTGTTGCTGCGCTGTTGGTGGTCTGTGCTGATGGAGCTGTCTGGCAGGTGCTGCGGCGGGCAGCGATTGACAGGCGGGTGTCGTCATGGGCTGCCGAGGCGCGTCCCTGCCAGCTTCTTGCGGCCGCTGCGTGTCAGCAACCGAGGGCCGAGAACGGAGCCGTGTGGGCGGCGCGGCTGGCGCGTCACGTGGCGCCTGCAGAGTAGACCGCACAGGCCGCTACTGTAAGAGTGGTCACAAGTTGCCGTCGCGGGGAAAGCAGAATTGTATACCTCATTGCGCCATTTTAAACAGTGCAACATCGCCTCCGATTCAGTTGTGGATTTTGGAGGGTGTGTGCCATCATCAGGTATCAAGCTTTGTTCCTAGCTCGCCTGCATTACCCTTTTCTGAATTTCTTTGCTTGTTGTGTGAAACTGGTTAAACTTATGTTCGAAAAATTAATTACAGTTAGAGCGAGGAAACAGACGACAATGTTCCGTACCTGGGTAGGAAGTAGCAGAAACTTATCCTCCAATGTCAACAAACAAGGAAGAGACTTCTGTCTGACTGGGCTCAAGTGTGGAGTGCCACAAGTTTCTGTTCCGTGTACGCTGTGTAACGCCTCCTGGCAAAACACATATTATATGTGGTAAAAAAAAGGAAAAAAATGATTGAACTGGATGGTTGTAATTTTATTTCTGCATGGACAATGATTTAGTAAACCTTATGTAATAAAGAGAAACCATTATGTGTCATGTTTTGTACTTGCATAGAATTATGTATCGATTTTTTAAATATAATCTCTGTGTCGGTGAGTACAGAAACTGCCACAGACGATACTTATTAAAAATCAAACAAAGATTTAAATGTATTAAACCGAGTATAAATAGTAGTGACCGATCATTAATTTCTCTGTCGTCTTTTTATAGTTACGTGAGTAGGAAGAGCCTGTGACGCTACATTGTTTGCTTGTGTAGCATTCTTTTGTCAAGATTGAGAGAAGGACGCCATTAGGCATTGATTTGTAAAGCTGTGTAAGAATTTAATCTGTCTAAATGTTTTGAACAGAGTTACTTAGTGAAAACTTGCATTATGATTTGTAATAAGCTTGCCTGGTATTTTATCCCATCCTTTGAAGACATTTCCGGCAAAGCAAATATTATTCGTGGTGCAGAGCTGCGCTACGAACGAACGAACCGCTGCCGCGGCGCATTCAAACTGTATTATGAAGCCAATCATACAGCAAAGGAGCGGACAGGTAATGGTGAACTAAAATTACATCTTTCAGCATTCGGGATTGCAGGGCAGAGCAGCAGATTTGATGATGTGTTTTACAGGAGGACGCAGGCTGCGAAAGGTGTTACATTATTAACAGTGCAAAAAGATAATTTACCTTCATGACATAAAAGAAATCTTACTGTGCGTAGTTCTGGTTCTGCAAACATTAAAGTAAAAACATTTTTTCTCTGATAATAGTCTCATGCTCTCGTGGTAGTCGTGGTACTTATTGGTGTTTTAATGTTAACAAAAAGAGACTGCAAAATTTTGATGTTGAACAAACATTGCGTACTGTAACATCTGCATTGACAACGAAATAATTTTCAGTGACTTTTTCAATAACTGTAAAGTAAGAAAAATATGTTGATCTTTATAGCGAGTTATAGTAACGAAACAATGTTCCTTTTATTGAAGGACTGATCCACAATAACAAGAACATAATATGTTTTGTTTTGTAGAAAATTAATGATCCAAAGAAAGTCACAGCACAGCATCCCTAAAAAGCATTTCAGGGCTCTTTTCGTACCAACATATTTTATCTCATCCATTTGTCAATATATTAGTTGTTACGCGAGCAATAACAAAGAGGGTGAAACTATCGCCCAAAAGTTTGGGGCAGAATGGGCAGTGGCCACGAAAATAATAACTGTTTTATGTGTTTCTTACATTGTTGTGTGTGTGTGTGTGTGTGTGTGTGTGTGTGTGTGTGTGTGTGTGTGTGTGTGTGTTTAGTGATAAATGTATGAATATGTCTCATAATTAATGCCATGTATTAATGAATGTAAAAAAAAATTCTTTCATGCGAAAACGCGCCACTGCAAGCGAGTGAGATGAAAACATCCTGATACTACTGAGAAACTGTAACAGCTACATAGAAATGACGAGCAACGGTCTTCTGGTTTCGTGCCTTCTAGAATGTTTTTGATCACATCGCCTTCAGTAACCTGAAATTGTAAGGTGGAGACCGCCATGTGAATCTTCAACATACTTCATCAGCATCTCAGCAGGAAACTGCGTACTTAAAAAATCTTTAGGCACAAGCTCACTTTTAATCCTGTGTGGGTAACTGAAGTTGAATAATCAGTCTCTTGGGGTCGCACTATGATTCCCCATCCTACAAAACGTCCTAAAACAACCTGCTCAATAACCCTTGAGTGAGAGGGTAAAGTAGCTCGACAATTACACAGTGCGAGATGGCCAAGGCACCAGCGTCAAACTCAAAATGCACAGTTAACCATCGAATAAAGTCTTTTTGATTAGAGCCAGCACACTTTTTAGATTTGACAATGTTCAGGACTGATTTATACTACCTGCATGGCTCACTTGATACAGTAGTCATGACTTAAACAGTGGATTGGTTAGTTGATGAAAAGTATATCATTCGATAATTTCGTGTCACAAGCAGTGGTAAAGTACATAGTATACTTGGCAACCCTGTATAGTCCTGTATAGTGCAGTCCCCTAGACTTAGAACTATTTAAACCCAACTAACATAAGGACGTCACACACATCCATGACCGAGGCAGGATTCGAGCCTGCGACGGTAGTAGCAGCGCGGTTCCGGACTGAAGCTCCTAGGACCGTTACGCCACAGCGGCTGGCTGGTCCAGGATGTATATGAATTCATTCTGAGAAGTGGAAGATAGAGATTAATCATTTTTCAATGTAGTCCTAATAAGCAAGGATTACTGCATATCGTATAAGTTACATCCAACATAAGATACGTTTTAAGAAAAGGTTAGAAACAGAAAGAACACATAAGTAAATAAGCAGTTCGTGGAACTAGAAGGAATGTTAGTATACCAAAAGTTTTGGTCTGTGTGCTTCATATAAGTAAGAAATCTAACATAGAGAGTAAGTGCATGCAGAGTAGCGAAGGTAAAGCAGCGGTGACGTCCCTCTGAGAAGACTGTAGGGATGGTGAGCCAATCGAGAAGGGGCTGTGCCTGAGTACCTAGTACGAATGATTTGAGGAAGAATCTATAGTTTCATTTGAAACCTGAATATCAACTGACTTTAAGTCCGCGCCCGGTAGCTCAGTGGCCAGCGCGACAGAATGTCAATCCTAAGAGCTGGGGTTAGATTCTCGGCTACGTCGGAGATTTTCTCCATTCAGGGACTGGGTGTTGTGTTGTCCTAATCGTGAGCATTTCATCCCTATCGACGCGCAAGTCGCCGAAATGGCGTCAAATCGAAATCTTGCACCCGGCGAACGGTCTACCCGACGGGTTGCCCTGGTCACATTACATTCACATTTTAACGGACTTTATGTTCATTTACTTACCGTGTTTCATATTTGTGTGTGTTGTGTAGGGATAGCTAAAGTCCTAGTATGTGTTCCAGAACTGTTAGGAAAATTTTCTTGCCGTTGTTAGGCATACTAGTAATCTACGTGTTAACTACAGAGCGTTTTTGGAGGGCGGAAGAGGACAATTGTGCTTAACGTCCTGTCGACAACGGGGTCGTTGGAGACGGAACACAAGCTCGGATTAGGGAAGGATGGAGAAGGCAAGTGTCTGTGCCCTCTTGAAGGAACCATCCCGGCATTTGCCTTCATTTATTTAGGGAAATCACGGAAAATCTAAATTGGGATGACCAGAGGCGGGTTTGAAGCATCGTCCTCCCGAATCGGAGTCCTGTGTGCTAACCATTGCGCTACTTTGCTTGATAGTATTTTTGGATACTAGTCTCTTAACTAATAAATCTATATGAAGTATAATGAGACAGAGTTACTGAAACAGCTATTGGCTGTCCAAAAAATAAATAAATAAAAAGGAATGCGAAGATTCTAATAAACATAGGGAAGGGTTATATCATAAGCTAGAAGGTTTATGGTTTGTATTAAACAGTGGCTTGAAAAAGGCAGAACAAGATAGAGGTAAGTTGTGAGGGTTTAATTTGAAGATAAATGAAGTCAATAATAGTTTTATAGTTGAGGAATCCCAGTGAGGAGAGCTGGCAGCTCTTCCTAATGAGATTGACAACGTTAAAATTTCACAGGAGATGCCTATGGAATTATTATTATGTGGGTAGCGATGATGGAGGACGATCACACACACTTCTCTCCTCACTAGGCCACGAAGACTTGCTAATATTGAAATCTAGTGGCTGTGGTGGCCAAAAGAGACAAGAAAGTTCTTCCTAATGTTCATAAAACCAGTCCAGGACGATGTGAGCTGTGTGAGCAGGGACCGTGTCGTTTCTGAACACTGCATCACCCCTGTTGTACAATGCGATGTACCTGATGAGCCAGAATAGTCATATAATCTTTGGCAGTAATACATCTTGCAGAGTAGCTATGAAGCCATGGAATACCATAATACGGCTGCCAAATCATCATCGAACTTCTACCACGTTTTACATTTGTCAGCAAGCAGTCTCCATCATAGGCTTAGGATACGGCACAACAGATGTCAACTCGGCCAAAAGTTGGAAACAGTGCGAAGCAATCCGGAATGAGATTTTCACTCTGCAGCGGTGCGCTGATATGAAACTTCCTGGCAGATTAAAACTGTGTGCCGGACGGAGACTCGAACTGGGGACCTTTGCCTTTCGCGGGCAATTGCTCTACCAACTGAGCTACCCAAGAACATAGTTTTAATCTGCCAGGAAGTTTCAGTGCGTGTCAATGCTCTTCCGACTAAATTACTTTCTTCCTTTGCTCCATAGTTCACGTTTTATGGCTTTGGCACCACGTTTTCCTTGTTATGGGAATTTGCACCACTGATGAGTGAGTTTGGAATTCTGGCTCACTTCGCACTTTCGCTCTATGATTCCCTACTAATGGAACTTCCTAGGAGGGTGACAGTGTGCGTCCTGGGCAGAAAACTGCTGGCATCAGCATCAGCGTTTTATTATCTGTCGTGTCATATTGCAACTGAGACACTTGTGGATGTTGTATTTCGCTGACAGCAGTATCAGTACTGCATTGTCTCCAATGCCATTCAAGGAATCACGATATTCTGCCATGTGGCAAGTCAAGGAGGGGAGAGGAGGGCCATCTGTGAACCTCTACAATCCCCCGTGACCCCCTTCCCCCGTCCCCCCCTAGCGTGCTCCAGGGGGTTTAGCATGAACCACTCCCTTACCCCGAGCGACCACACCCCCTTTGCACTAGTTCATAGCCAATGTAGTTGATGCAGCCGCACTTTCGAGGCTAGACAACTGTGGTTCGCATGAGTGTCAAGTTGCTCCAGGATCGTAACATCAACATCCCCACACCCCTATGCCCACACTCTTATGAATGGCCAATGAAGTGCAAGTTTAAATTTTCATGTGTGGGTTGTCTGAAACCCCTTCCCACGCCTCCCTCATGCTGACCTGTACGTGAATGCTATATTTTTCAGATGCTTTCGTGTCATAACGAGAACACGAGCGCCACACATGTGTTATGTTTCGCGTCAGTGCTTTCCTATCATTCCGGGAACACAGACACACGTTGTGCAGCCCCATCCCCCCTGCCCCTCATGCCCCACCTCCCATTGACGTCATCACCAGTAATGCGTAAGTAGGCTCCTTATCTCATAATAAACTGGTAATGTTTGCACCTTCATTGGCTGTTCAACATGAAGTGCAGTCAGCAGCAGCAGCAGTAGTCATCAGCTATAAAGTTTGTAGGATTATGCCCACAAAACGGTTGAAAGTGCAACGATGTGATAAACCTAATCATGGGTAAGGCAGATGACTGAGATTCATTGTAGGTCATGAATTACAGCGCACTCCCGAAAGAGGTAGCTTAAAACACGCTCATTCGACAACTTTACTCATCACTTTCCGATCCTTATGCGATACTATTGATAGAAGAGCAACATGTTTCCATACAGGCTCAGTTTCAAGCATGGAGATGATCAACCAGCCACAGTCGCAGACGTTGCACGAGAGGCATTCTGCATCATTGTCATTTATTGTTAAAATTGCGAGAGCGTCTATTCCTAGAAGAGTCAGTCAGTAAATATTGCTCTCTCTTAATTTCATCGGAAGATTGTGATGGAAAACTGTGCAGTCCTAAAGCACCGATAACACACCGTCCAGTGCAGCTCTGGGAATTGGTATCAAGAAGGCGCAGAGCCGACCACCAATGGAAAGAGCGGGCAGCGTGACACCTTCACGTCAGCAGCTCTTCGTTTAGTGGGTATCGTTGCTACCTCTGGATCACGGGGTCCCAGGTTCGATTCCCAGCCAGGTTAGGGATTTTCTGTCCGGAGACTGGGCGTTTGTGTGGTCTTCATCATTTTATCATCATTTCGTGACAGTGGCTGGATTGGATTGAGAAAAAATTGGACTGTGTAAAAATTGGGAATTATCATCGTGCAGTTGAGCGCCCCACAAGCCAAACATCATCGACACTTCCATGAAGAGAGCGTTCAGCACCTCCTGTCAACGATCCAGTCTGTAGTAATAAATTGTCATGGCTAGACGTCAGGCATTGCTACCAATCGGGAACCCTACGTCGCGACTAGGTTTTTAAAGCACTATAGAATTCCTTAATGGGATCTCTCTGATACATTCGGAAGGAGGAACGCCTCTGAATGATAGGATACAGATAACAGCAAATACCACTGCAAGACAGAGTCCACTGCAGTGTATTGTGAAGAACTAAACAACATACACTCTAATCACAACTCAGTCGATAGCAGTAGTTGCAAAGGGGAGATGACTAAATCGCTGAAACCCTCACACATCCCGCGCACTGACCTCCAAGACGTCCGCAAATAGCGCGCCCTTTCCCTCGTACACCGATATCACTCATCATTGGTGAAAACTATGGCGTCGGCCATAGCTGTAGTCGTGGACGCACGTGTATGCCAGAGTGTACCACACCCAGCAATGGAGGGTATCCGGGGATGATTGGAGTGATAGGAATTCGGATGTTATCAATTTGTCCATCATTTTGAATCTTATCTCAAGCAACAAGTAGACGTCCGCTTCTGTCACATTCACCCAGCACACTGGTCACTTCACCAGCCCTCGCTGCCGTGGGCAAGATCAGACAGGTCGGCGCATTCTCGGCCCAGGCTGAACTAATTCGTTACTTCTGGTTGCGACTCCTCTTGACCGTTGCTGCAGCCAGCCATTGTGCACTGCGAAACAAGCAGCTGCAGCATACATGTATACAGTAGTTCTAAGGAAATCTACCCCGACACAGGCCCACCAGGTGAAAAAATCCAATCCGAGACAGCGATGTTGTTGACCTTACATCTCGTGTTTTTCACACGAAATGTAGATTCCTCCCGTTTGTAAGAGTTATTTTCGTAGATAAAGGAAATCAGATAATACACTCGTTTCACATCGCTAAGGTATCGTTACATGTTGTGAAAATTCTGTATAGGACTCTAGAATAGGCTATACTCCCCCTAAGTAATAATAAAAATATATTTTCTTATCTGTCTCGTACTTCATCGCAGGACTAGAATTTTAAACTCACTTTTGGCTCATGATGGAGTGCTAAGATCTACCAGTGTTACAGGACGCCTCTTCACTTTTAGACTCTTTCTTAAGGTAATAGCAGAGAGAAGTTTATACTATATATATCACTTTATAAATTCGGTAATACATCTGATTTTATTACGATGGTGAGAGGTTGATATAAAGTTAAAAGATATCGCCACAACGAAGAAAAAGCCAAGTCAAGAATCAGATCAGTGTTGCCCTAAGCATCGCCTCCACCCGCCAAGCAACATGTCACTGACATCTAAGGTATATGATATGTCTCTGATAGACTAATTGGTTCAAATGGCTCTGAGCACTATGGGACTTAACATCTGAGTCATCAGTCCCCTAGAACTTAGAACTATTTAAACTTAACTAACCTAAGGACATCACGCCCGACGCAGGATTCGAACCTGCGACCGTAGCAGTCGCACAGTTCCAGACTGTAGCGCCTAGAACCGCTCGGCCACCCCGGCCGGCAGACTAATTAATTGCCGGCCGTGGTGGCCAAGCGGTTAAAGGCGCTGCAGTCTGGAACCGCGCGGCCGCTACGGTCGCAGGTTCGACTCCTGCCTCGGGCATGGATGTGTGTGATGTCCTTAGGTTAGTTAGGTTTAATTAGTTCTAAGTTCTAGGCGACTCATGACCGCAGAAGTTAAGTCGCATAGTGCTCAGAGCCATTTGAACCAACTAATTAATTAAATTGATCATTAGAGTCACTTTGCATGATGAGCAATTTTTCTTTTCAGTAGTTTGATTACACTCACGAGGTAGTTCAAATGGGAATCCCTGGAGGGGACACAATGTTCTTATCGAGGAACACTATTGAGAACCGACATTTGAAGCTGGCCACAGAAGTACTCTACCGTCAGCAACATACATTTCGTGTAAGGAGAGCTACTAAAAACATGATCACAACGACTATGTTATCGTCACCCTACATAAAAAGTGGCTTTCGTTTACAGGTACACAAAAAAATCGTTGATAGCATTGCGTTTTCTGGTAGAAATACTGCCTCTCCATTTAACCACATACTTGCGTTGGATCCTGTGGAGACGTCTTTTAATGATTAGAGAAACTGATAAATCGTATTCATGCCACTCTCATATCCTGACACGAGTCACCTTTCTCGAAACTATCTGCAACAGCAAAACTCCAACGTGGCTTTAGACCATCCATCTGCATCTTTTAACAGTTCCTTAGTCTCTCCCCACCCATTACTTCATCCATGAGATCATCCCAATTTAAGCCAGAACTGAACAAAAGTAGGAGAGCACTACATCTAAGATCTTCTGCAAACCGTGTAGAAACAGGTTGAGCTGAGTTATTGCGACAGGGCGGTATTTTCTCACCACTTGGTGAAAATGGGGACTTTTGTAGTAGCTCCGCCAACGGCGTACGATGCATCAGGCCAACACCAAATGAGGCTTTCTACTGCAACGCGATGTAGTACAGAAGACAATAGAGGAACTAAAAGAAGGACGATGATGTATGCCAGACTGCGATCTCCATATTTTTAGCTCTTCGATCTTAGGGTATAATTTACGATTACGATTGCCCATCTCCCTCTATGCTATAGGGAGTCACAGAAAATTCTCACATGCTTATGATAAAGCTAGAGATTGAAAGATTTCCTCGCATTATCTTTGAGGAACGCTCCCTGCAACACTGTCACCGATTTGATTTGCAGCTGACCAGAAGGAGGCCACTACATTCCAGGTCTTGTGAAGGAACAGAGCGAGGCGAGTCTGTAGCTGTTGTTCAGTGAACACTGTTCCACGCCATTCGTACTCACGGCACCCATCCAAGTGCACAAGATCTCTCCAGAAGCGCGCTTTTCGAGGAGGCTACCATCCCTTATCTGTGTTTAGTAGATATGACAGTGTCATGGTGATACAAAAGATGGTAATGAAGAAGAAACGTATAGTATTTGCATGATGGAGCTACAAACGGACGTACTTTGAAACAGGTTACGTAAACCAACTGTGCTATCAATTCAGAAGTATTGTTCTCGTGTCAGAAGTTAGTACCAGGAAGTTATTGGTAAGAGAGAAATGGTGGTCGTTCATAAACACTTGCACTCCTAAGGCTACATGCTCTGCACTTAAAACACACTATAGAAGTGCGGCATCCGATCTACTAGTCTTGCGGAATGCAACGCTTTTAATATTCCAATATAAGAAATATATCCCCCCGAATGATGTACATTCTCCATATTAGATTCTTTACGATAAACTATTGTGACATAGTGTAAAATAATAATACTACTGCGTTTCACACTAAAGAAAACATCGGTTTTTTGTAGCACAAACACTGTATAGGTTTCGAGAGGCGTATGACACCTGCTGTTTACAAAGTTTATGCCCAATTACGATTCGGAAATAGGCTGTAAATATGCGAAGTATTGTAATCCATACCTTATTATGTGACATTTTCCTTTAAATGAGCGATTGGGACACATATACACTAGTCGATCCCTCATCTAAAAGTCTTTTATGGGATTTCGTTATTTAAAATATAAAAAAAGGCATGCTTTGTTTGTACACTGCTCTTGACTGTGTGCTGTCTAGTGCTGATCTTTTTAATGATTTAACACGCTCTCTAGTAAATCTGACATTTAAAATAGTTTTATGAATAAGAAATGTGTACACATGTTTTAATCTGTTGTGCTAGATATACAAAGAGGTTTGAATTCAAAAAATGGTTCAAATGGCTCTGAGCACTATGGGACTTAACATCTATGGTCATCAGTCCCCTAGAACTTAGAACTACTTAAACCTAACTAACCTAAGGACAGCACACAACACCCAGCCATCACGAGGCAGAGAAAATCCCTGACCCCGCCGGGAATCGAACCCGGGAACCCGGGCGTGGGAAGCGAGAACGCTACCGCACGACCACGAGATGCGGGCAGGTTTGAATTAATGGTATTAATAAGTATATACATATGTTTTAGCATATTTGTGCTGGATGTACACATTCACTTGATTTAACGTTAATATATCAAATATTTTTAAGTTTAAGCGCCATTATGAATACCTGTCAATTGTAAACTTCAACTGTACCCACTTATATCACTACATGTAAACTCCTTTATTATGCAGGGGCCTGAAGATGGCAATATTGAGTTGCCGAAACTGGTAGCATTTGAGATATAAAATAAATCAAAACATATGGCTGTCGGTAAAGTTTTTTGAATCGAGAAATACGTACGATCCGATGTCCCCCATGCCATAATGTGCCAACAGAGAGTTAATATAGGTATGTCAATAATATGCTTCACACAGTTTAAAACTACTCGAAATAAAAAATAGACCAACCATTTCCAGTTCAAATGGTTCAAATGGCTCTGAGCGCTATGGGACTCAACTGCTGTGGTCATAAGTCCCCTAGAACTTAGAACTACTTAAACCTAACTAACCTAAGGACATCACACACATCCATGCCCGAGGCAGGATTCGAACCTGCGACCGTAGCGGTCGTGCGGTTCCAGACTGTAGCGCCTTTAACCACTCGGCCACTCCGGCCGGCCAACCATTTCCAGTAGTATGCGTGACATCTGGTGTGCCAGTCACGGGTCCCAGGCAAACATTCTTGGGGGCAGGGGGGGTGGGGGGGCAACTCTTCGTATGGTGGTGTGAGAAGGTACTGGGTGCAGGATGGCGGACGGTGAGTGCTTCGCGACTGAAAGACTTGTAACAGCGCATTTGCATGTAATGGGTGTTTCATGATGGAATTCCTTGCATGACTGGGATAAAAAAAAACGCGACCGATTTAATTCCTTCTTTTCTGTGTATTTTACAAGATGTGGATCTTCCCAAACAGCAGAAAATGATGAGGAATCCAACCCTGCAAATTCAATTCTTTATAAACAAACAATATACCCTCTGCTATGCTATTGAATTGTCGTCGTGAGATCTTACCTCTCCAGAACAGACCCCCATATCCAGGAGAGGGAGGTGGGGTGGGACAGGATGTTTGTGGTTTTATCAGAGGGGGGGGGGTTAATTAATCGATCGATTTAACTAATTAGTCAATCAAATTGATATCAAAAGTGTGCTTACATCAGCGAGGGCAATTCCCAGAGGGATGGATAAGGCGGAGGAGGAGGAGGGAAAGTGGGAGGGGAATGGCTGGGGAACAATAGGTTAAGGACCTGTCAATCAAAAGGAAAGATTATCCCCAGGGATTCATAATCCACCTAGCAAAACAATAGGTTAAGGGCTTGCCAATCAAAGGAGAACAATAGGTTTGCTCTTGAAAGTGTGTTTGCCCCTGAATGCAGGCAACCCACACTAACAAACTGTCCTCATGCCGTCCTTGCCTAATACATCTTTTCTGTACGAAGGATCAGCAGAGGGCTTACACCACTTCCATGGGGAACACTGTATATCACGTCTGTTTTAGTTTTACTCGATAATTTTCCATCGATTATTACATACAATGACCTTTCTTCAGGGAAATCATGGATCCAGTCGCACAACTGAAGTGAATCTCCATACGTACGCCGTTTGATTAGATGTTAATTGTTGAACCTAAAATACCCTAAGTGACCTGCTACTGTTCTATTACGTCATTGAGGAACAGTGTCAAAAGCCAGCTGGAAATATAGAATAAATTTGACATCCCCTGTCATTAGCACTCTTTACACTATGCATGTGCGTACTACCATGTGGATGTACTCTGTTCTAGACGGAATGCGGTAACATGGTCAGTCCACTCCAAAAGAGCGCCTGAGGGTAAAAATGTACAATGCTCTCATTAAACCCAGAATCTTTCTCTACTCTTGCAGCAGCTCTGAATTGGGCATTGAGGTGTGAGGCTGCTGCACCAATGTAAATGAGTCAGTGGATAGTGTGTGTGTTGGAAGCTCTGTGATACTGTTAGATTTGTATTATGGAGATATATCCTAATTCACAAACTGGTGATGATTCTCGTGAAATACTATGCTGTCAACAAACAATCTGATTCCATTATACCTTCGCATATACGGCGCCTTGGTCATTGGAATATGACAATCATTCTACATCGATGAATTACAGACATACCGGATTTTCTACGTGCAGTCCTCCTATAGTAAAAGGGCAGCAGTAAGGCCTCCTTGGCCATTAAAAGACCTGTATCAGGCGTAGCCATCATAGGAGGGATTATACAGGGTGATTAAAAAAGAATACCACAACTTTAAAAATGTGTATTTAACGAAAGAAACATAATATAACCTTCTGTTATACATCATTACAAAGAGTATTTAAAAAGGTTTTTTTTTCACTCAAAAACAAGTTCAGAGATGTCCAATATGGCCCCCTCCAGACACACGAGCAATATCAACCCGATACTCCAACTCGTTCCATACTCTCTGTAGCATATCAGGCGTAACAGTTTGGATAGCTGCTGTTTATTCTCGTTTCAAATCATCAATGGTGGCTGGGAGAGGTGGCCGAAACACCATATCCTTAACATACCCCCATAAGAAAAAATCGCAGGGGGTAAGATCAGGGCTTCTTGGAGGCCAGTGATGAAGTGCTCTGTCACGGGCTGCCTGCTGGCCGATCCATCGCCTCGGGTAGTTGACGTTCAGGTTTCATAACTAACCTTTTTCGTAGGACTCTCCATACAGTTGATTGTGGAATTTGCAGCTCTCTGCTAGCTCTGTGAGTCGATTTTCCTGGGCTGCGAACAAATGCTTGCTGGATGCGTGCTACATTTTCATCACTCGTTCTCGGCCGTCCAGAACTTTTCCCTTTGCACAAACACCCATTCTCTGTAAACTGTTTATACCAACGTTTAATACACCACCTATCAGGAGGTTTAACACCATACTTCGTTCGAAATGCACGCTGAACAACTGTCGTCGATTCACTTCTGCCGTACTCAATAACACAAAAAGCTTTCTGTTGAGCGGTCGCCATCTTAGCATCAACTGACGCTGACGCCTAGTCAACAGCGCCTCAAGCGAACAAATGTACAACTAAATGAAACTTTATAGCTGCCTTAATTCGCCGACAGATAGTGCTTAGCTCTGCCTTTTGTCGTTGCAGAGTTTTAAATTCCTAAAGTTGTGGTATTCTTTTTTAATCACCCTGTATAGATGCATAGAGATATTTATTTCTACTCGATAATGACGTATTTGACTGGAAAAAGAACAGAGAAATCGATAATAGTGCAACGGCATAGTTTGCACTGTGCAGTGGTTTGCGGAATACGTACTTAGATATAGGCTCCTGCGTATAGCAGCGTTGCGACGCCGGTAACCTATAGCGATTTGTGGGTTGACAGGAGTTGGAGCTGAATGTAGATAAGTGTTAACTGTTGAATCTAGAGTACCCGAAGAGACCTGTTACTGTTCTATTGCGTCATTGACTACAAATTACTAGGGGCAGTATCAGTCGTAAAAAATATCTGGGCGCGAGCATCCGCATAGTGCTGAATTTCTCCCTGAACGTTTGTGTAGTATTTTTTCTCGTTGTGATAGTATTCTACAAAGTCAGTGACGGGTAGAGGGCTTGACAGTTTCCTAACTTATGGAATAGTGCTGTCGCAACGTGATGGGATTTCGCCAGAATTAACAGGGGTCTGTGCATCCGCATAGTGGTGAATTTCTCCCTGAACGTTTGTATAGTATTTTTTCTCGTTGTGATAGTATTCTACAAAGTCAGTGACGGGTAGAGGGCTTGACAGTTTCCTAACTTATGGAACAGTGCTGTCGCAACGTGATGGGATTTCGCGAGAATTAACAGGGGTCTGTGCGGATGTCTGTGGTTTTTACGAGTAAGAGATCTCCTTCTTGGCGGGGGACATCTCCCTCTTGGCGAGGGACATCTCTTACCCGCGAAATTAAGATTGATTCAAATGATATATGTCAAAGACAGTATTCGTGAGAATATGGCGGGTAAGCGATACTCTGACAAAAGGTGAGCTCTATATATCTTCTTTTAAATGTTGTAGGCATACATATTACAACCTCTCACATACGTCTCGCGAACTGACTGTAATGAGAAAATTAGAGGCTAATACGAAGGTTTTACTGAGAAACAATCAGCAGCATAGGTTCCATCTCTTGTTTTCTTGGTAAATGAGAGACAACTTTCTTCTGTGAGTTTATTGTGCCTATAAATTGATGGATTGACACCTTAATAGGTAGAGTAAATTTGCATCTACATCTGTATGCATACTTCGCAAGCCATCGCACGGAGCATGGCGGAGGGTATCCTTTATTAATCATTTTCCTTTGCTAACCCACTCACAAATAGAGGGAGGGGAAAAAACTGTCTATAGACCTATGAGCGCTAATTTCACGTTTCTTCTGGGCCCTTACCCGCAAAGTGTGTTGACGGCTGTAGAATCCTTTTGCTGCCAGCTTCAAATGTCAATTCTCTAAATTTTCTCAATAGTGTTCCTCGGAAAGGGCATTGCGTTCCCTCCAGGCATTTCCATTTGATTTACCTGGTTGATATAATCCGACTACAGGAAAAATATTACTCACTATGCAAAGGAACTCTCACAATCAATCTAATGAATAAGTTAATTAATTTGATATCAGTGACGTGCCGTTAGGCGATATGATATTCGCTATTTTTGACTTCATTAAAACAGCAAATACGAGTAGTTAATACTTTCAGCCAGAAGGCAAATACTTGTTTATAAATAATGATTAATGCATAATGACGCGTCGCATTTTCTAAATAATGTAATTCGTCGTCTTTGGGCGGCAATATAAACAGAAAAATACGGATAGATATGCGATCCTTCGCTATTTTGTTCGCTGGAGAACAAATGAAGCCTTGAGCGCTAAAGAGACTTCTACTGTTTTTCTCAAGTAAGACGGACGCAGATTTGTGGCAGTCTGATCTAATTTTTACTAAATGTATAAAAACGTGTTATGTCTAAGTTTGAGTGAAGTGTAAAGAACTGTTATAACTTACCGTGACGACGCACGAGCGACTCAAAGAAGACAATGGCTATATAAAAGAGCGCTCAATAGACATGATACGGACATAAAAATCTACCGTCATTGTAGTACTAAGCTTAAGGTACGATATATGTTTTAGTTATAATAAATATTTGTTCTGGAAATACTGAATCATTTAGCAGTGCTCATTCCTATTATCTTCTCAGTATTATTTTCATTTTAATTATGCATTTTGCTAATATTACAGACACCAAGATCAGCAGTCCAATGTGCGTGTTACATTGATAAAAAGAAAACTGTTTTATCGTCTTCTTGCATCAGCTTTAATATTGAATTTCCCTTTTGTGTGATGTTACAGTTGTTTTTGCGCCCTTAAGAACTTTCTGGTCCCTTAGGAAATTGTTTTGTCATAACAATAACTTCACAACCGGGTATGATCGTATCTACGATCATGAAGTAATTAGAAAGACGGTAACACAATTTCTTAATCAATAGCACGCTAGTTGTGACTGCCTCAAGCCACGCGAAACTGCAAGTAAAAACTATTCACATCTCATAATGCAATATTTTATGACAATGGTCAATCCATGATTCTTACGCCAATTGTGATTGATAAAACAGTAAGCTAAATCTCAATTTCCAACTTTCCATTGAATAACAACATCACTTTTATTTTGTAACATCACACTTGGCGCCCGAACAGGGACTTGATCAAAAATTGGTTCAAATTATTGGAAAATTTTCTATGTGCTTGTGTTAATAAATGTTCTGTCGTTTCATGTACACATCATCTCTCTGTGAGAATGACGGAAAATATGCTGGTCAATAACGCAGTTTAACTATCGAGAGAAAGGAAAAGAAAAGAGACGCGAATTTGCTGAGACAACATAGTGCTAACCAAGCCATCAAAAAGTAAGTCAGAATTTTGCATACGCAGTGTAGTGCTTCAGTAGCAACGTTGCTTTTCCAAGTCGATCCACATCCTTTCTATCTCCTTCCCGGTATAGAAAAACTGCTTTATTTTATCTTTCAAAGTAAAATTCTTTGTAGTCTGATAATAGAAATTATTTCTCCCCATTGTTAGTATAGCTGTATTACATTTTCAACATGGTGGATAGTGTGTGCAATTTGCAGTGAAGAGCATCTTCGTTCATTTGTCTGAAACGTTTAGGTTCCATCTTGTCTTCTCGCCAGATAGAATTTCATTTGTTGCTCACGCGAGAGCGGTGCTCTTAGCGGACTCGCCACGTCACTGACAAACGACGAAATCCTTGCGTAGCACGTGATTTACTGACGAAAATGGCAGATAGTAAACAGAGACAGGTGACAACAGGAGACGGGATTGAAGACGTTAATAGTATTCCATACCCTTTACGATCGCGAACGGTAGGTTCCCGTGTGGAAACTGAACTAACCATGTCTGTAACAGGGGAAAGTGACCCTAAAGTCCAAACTCGTCCCGCTGCAGCTACAAATGACCTCGGTGCGTTAATGGAAATGCTGAAACAACAGTCTGACGCAGTAAATGAGACTATAAAAACACAAAATGAGACTGTTAACGCCCGATTAGATGCTGTAAGCGAGTCAGTAAAAACACAAAATGAGACTGTTAACGCCCGATTAGATGCTGTAAGCGAGTCAATAAAAACACAAAATGAGACTGTTAACGCCCGATTAGATGCTGTAAGCGAGTCAGTAAAAACACAAAATGAGTCTGTTAACGCCCGATTAGATGCTGTAAGCGAATCAGTAAAAACACAAATTGAGGCTGTTAACGTCCGATTAGATGCTGTAAGCGAATCATTAAAAACACAGCTAGGCACAATCAAAACAGATCTGCATAAAGAAATTACGGCTGAATTAAATACCCATTTGGGTGAGGTGCAAATTAAGATCAGTGATCAAGTTCAGAAAATGCAGAAACAGGTGAAAAGTGAAATAGCTGAAGTATCTGGAACATTAAACACAAAAATTCAGGCAGCTACCAAAGAAACTCAGTTAGAAATGCAGTATCTGACATTGAAGGTGTACTGGAGGATCTGTCGAGGCAGATAGACTCAATCAATATTGAAGAACAGGTTAAGAGCACCGTGAAAACACACGCGGAGGCATTGTCGGAACACTACGGTGAATGGATAAAGGGTAAAGATATTTTTATCGAAAAGAAGGTCAGGGAGGAGCTTAGGGAGACTGTCAAGGATGTAACTTATGAAATCTTAGCTGCTCCTGGTAAGTCGGGAGACACAGTGGTTTCTGAATTGGGACAGATTCGGAGGACACTTACACGGGATCTTCCCGAGTGGAAGCAGCAAGTAGTGGACGAAGTCAGAATGCTGAGAAACTGGGTAGAAAATCCGCACACGCATACGCAAACTATAGGGAACAACTCTTTAGACGGTGACGAATGTCAGTCAACTCCTTATCGTTCACCGCCTGATTACATGCAAAACAACAGTCCTGTTGAGCCCCGAGTAGGGAAAATAAATGATCAGCCCACAATTGTGAGTTTAATGCAAGAGTTAAGTGTGATTAAGCATCGCACTTTTCCTGTTTTTCATCCGCAGAAGCGAGAAGTACACCCCATCGTGTTCCTAAAGAATTTTTCCGGCATATTTCCCAGGAGCTGGACAGACAGACAGCGTATTCAGTTAGTCACTGGCTTTATTTCTGGTGATGCAGCATTATGGGGAACGGAAATGGTAGACATGTGTAGGAATTATGAAGAGTTTGAGAAAATGTTCTTGGCAAAATTTTGGAGTAATGGGGTACAGCAAAGATTAAGGAAGGAGGTGTATGGTGCGGAAATTTTCAATGAGAAGCATGGAAGTCTCCGGCGATACTTCGAGAAGTATCTAGCAAAAATTAAATTCTGGGATTCTCCGATTTCTTCCAAGGACGTAATTATGATTCTCAAAAGCAAACTCCCTGTGTCTATTAGAGAGAAACTAGTAAATGTGTCCGAAGAAGACACGGATGTATTCCTTTCTGTGCTGGATTCCTTAGATTTAATTAGCGAGGATGTGCGCTCCAAGGTTGGCAGCGGCAAATTCTTCCCTGGCAGCCAGCAGAATGCATCGCACGCGGACAACAATGCGCCGAAGGAGAGAGTGCGCTACTGTGATCGCGGGTACCAACCTGCCAGCCGTTGTGAAAACGCAAACGGCAATAACTTTAAACGGAAGCAGAAAACCAATTACAGTAATCAGCAGAGATACCACCCAATTTACAACCACCAGGTACAACATCAGTACAGAAACCCATCAATTCTGCGCCTGAGCAGTATGGAAATTCTCCACAAACGATTGGTAATTTTTCAAATGGGCCAGTGTACAATCAAAGTTATAGGTCGAAAAATAGCAAGTGCAATGGGCAAGGCGGAGGCCACCCAGCACAACATCAGAACAACTTTTCACAGGATAGAGGACCGCGGAACAATTTTCAAACGGCACCAAATGCGAACTTTCCTTCACAAGGAAATGGTTTTGCCGGCAACCAAAAGATCGGGCGACAGCAGCCGTCTCAAGTATTCTATTCACAAGTGAATGCACCCAGTGGATTTTACCCCTTTACACCGGCATTTGTACCACATAACCAGCACCAATATGAAACGGAACAAACACTTAAGGCCATGAATGACAAACAGGTTAAACATCCTGCGGAAAATTAGAGGCAGAGCCTTTCAGCCTTCTAGAGGTCGCTGCCGGTTCCAGTGGGGGTACTAACAAATACTCTATTCTGAGTATGTTAATGCGATACGGTACGACCATGAGACCGACTTACGAGATGACCTTGCACCTGACATAGAAGCTCAAGACATTAATGACATTTATGATGAACAGGTTCAGGCTTCGATTAAGATTTCTATTGCCAACATTCCTGTCACAGACATTGCTGATACAGGAGCAAACATCAATGTGATGTCATCATGTTTCTTCAGACAGGTGTCTTCTGTTTCAAAAATTTTATCATTGCCGATTCAGGGCTACTCCATATCGGAAACAAAGAGTTAGTTTACAGACAGAGCTCCAACTGCAGATAGAACCTGTTTTGGTTTCTTACCTCTTGCGTACTGGAAATTTCCTTGTGTGAACTGTTAATGATAAGTATTGTGTTGAACAGCGCACTGACTACATGGTAACGGCTACTACATGTAAACTTTAAGTAGTAAATGTTAAGTATGGAAAAATTGTTTATAGTGATGGACATTGAACTGATATTTCTTCAACAAGCTGAAGCAGTAAATTGGGGTTGCACCAAGAATTTCAATTTAATTTTAAGTTAGTATTAAGAAAAAAAAGTGCTTGCGAGGCGATTGCCCGGAGCTATATAAATATGTAAAGGTGAGAAATGGAGGAGGATGCGTAAATAAGCACTTCTCTCAAGGTACAAGAAGATTTATAAATTTATTTTTAGTAATGTAAGTACTTGAAGTTCTGTTGTAAAAGCCCAAATTACCTGCCTAAAAAAAAGTACATGTTCAAACAGTTCAGACGGTGGACAGGAGTAGAAGAAATAGCTTAAAGTTCAGTTAGAGCGTGCCGTTAAATGGAAAAACAAGTGGTAACCCACATGTGTTCACGCAAGGGGACAATAAGCTGTAGTAAACTAAGTTAGGTGAAATACAGTACAAATAGAGGCAAACCATGAAGCATGACTAATGTAGCGTAAGTACTCCACGAGGCCATTAATTGCTATGAAAGTAAACTATTTCCCTGTGGTCTGAGCCCAATGTAAAGAGTATATGAAGAATGTTAACTGACGAATTGATTTCAGTAGAATCAAGGTACTAAATAACCACACAGGAAGCCCCCTGTATCATAAATAAGTCCAAGTAAAGATCTTCAGAAGATTTGTAGTGTAATCTAGCGACCATTCAATACCCTAATTGAAGGCTAATCTAAAGAACAAGCAATGCAGTGATATTTAAACTTAATACTGACTATAACCAGAGTAAGACGTAGAAGTAGCAAAGCATGCTGTAATGAAAGAGGTTGAAATTTATATATGTGCCTATGTTTATTATGATAATTTTATTTACATGCAGATTTTATTGCAAAAATGTCTCCTAAGACACTCCTCTTATGAAATCCATTTTCCTTGTGCCCGTTCCTTTTGATCCTGGTTCATTAACCCAGACCAAGGGTAGACTTGTAAAAGGCACGTGTGCTTCGAGGCAAAGCAGTGCTTATGAGAAATGAGACACGTAGCGTGATGAACTTCGCTAGCTTTGGTAATGTTTGTTATGGACCGGTTGCGTAAACCCAGTGACTGTCGGTAATTCCATTCATGCGAAAAATAGTAGACAAGCGTTACCCTATTTTTTTTTAACAGAGAACGATTGCTGAGTACATGAAGCGAAGAGGGAAACCTATTGTTATCCAGTCTGCCCTCAAATATATAAAAAAAAATTTGGCAAGCACAAAGGAAAGCACAAAAAAAAAAAGATTCTGCGTTAAATGCGTACTCGTTAAGTAGTAGATATGCTGCGTGGCAGTAGAAAATGATCTTGGGTGCACTAAAGAATAAATGCAACAAGTGTTGCGAAATCTGTAGTTTCCATAATGAGGAGATGAGCCCTTAAAAGAAAGTTTGAAAGAATATTTTTAGGTTCACTAGTGAAAGTAAACCTTGAGATATAAAGAGTCCATTCATAAAGCAGTTGTTCACTGGACTTAACAAAAGGAGTGACTATTAATTGTAAATATTAGCTCGTAAGTGATCTTTTGTAAATAGTAGAATATAAGTCTTTCTGTACCAATGGAGGAAACCTGCAAAATTGATTGCTTTGTAAATGAACTCTATCGGTGAAGGAACTAAGCACGAATGCTGTGTGAAGATGCACACTAAAGTGCGACGTGCATAATAAAAATAACTGTTCACTGTATATTAGCGGTAGTGTTGTACTGCAAGTGTAAAAAGAAGTCAAGGCTACGACAACATGGTGCAACGCAAAGTTCAGTGTTGTTCTAAGTGCAGCGACAGCTAAAACATTCGTCGTCACTTACCTGCGAGCCTCATGGGAGGCAGTTGACAGAGAAGTATGGAGGCAGCTTCAGTGTCCGGCTCCTCCGATGGAAAACGCGCGCGAGGTGTTTGTATCGATGCACTCGTGTGATACGAAGTTCACAAAAAAAAAGGAGCAATCGCTGACCAGCAGCTCTGTTACAGCCTGAGCGCGAACGGATACTGAGTATTGGAGCTCACGCAACACTGTGCAGCCGCTGTGAGTGGCTGACGTGTGGGTGACGAAACAATCCAAACTTTAAACTGCTAACCGCCATGACTTCCATCGTACATACTGGAGGAAAGACATTTGTACACTTGTGTGACTACATCTTCATACGTAAATTAAGCAATTTTCTTGAGTTAAAGTTAAGAAGAGTGAGAAGTAGATTGTTAGATTACTCAGGCCTTAAAGCCATTAATGCCGGCACTCCTGAACACTGCTAAAATGAATTATAATCCTGTCTCTTGATGGACAAAGAAAATGAATGTGCACTATAGGAAGACCCTAAACTCCAGACCAGTCCCGATCCTTAACAAATGTATCCAATAGGTTGTAAGTTATACTAATAATTTTCCACTTCTTCTGTTTCATATTGTAAATAAAAACCCGGGAAGCCACTTGAATTCCTGGCACCACAGTGGAAAGGACAGATGTACTGCATGATGAACGCCGTAGACAGCTAACACGGAAAGTGAAAGCATCACGAAGTATAGTGCTACGTTATTAAACTGTAATTGAACCACAATGAGTCAACAGATGCTCGAACATTGTCCACTCTAGTTTAGTGAAAATAAGCACTCACTGTACTCATGTATTAGTTGTTAAGCTCAAGAGAAAGTAATTTCTGAATTCTATCCCCTGAAGTGCGAAATGAACGTTCACTTATTGTTATAAGCAAATATGAACCAAACTTAAATATGCGCATAAATGTTAATCTTGGTATTATGGAATGAAGTGACTGATTAACAAAGAATGAAAAACTTTATTTTGAAAAATGATAAATATCTCATATATGTTTATAAATGTAATTTCAATTTATGTACATAGTACTCCAGTAACATTATGTAAATGTCACACCTAAAATCACGAATATCTCATGAGGACATGAGGATCGAGGTAATCCTTCGGCATTCCCTCTCTCCTCATGGGAGGCAATGTGATATTCGCTATTTTGGACTTCATTAAAACAGCAAATACGAGTAGTTAATACTTTCAGCCAGAAGGCAAATACTTGTTTATAAATAATGATTAATGCATAATGAGGCGTCGCATGGCGACGGTGGAATTTTCTAAATAATGTAATTCGTCGTCTTTGGGCGGCAATATAAACAGAAAAATACGGATAGATATGCGATCCTTCGCTATTTTGTTCGCTGGAGAACAAATGAAGCCTTGAGCGCTAAAGAGACTTCTACTGTTTTTCTCAAGTAAGACGGACGCAGATTTGTGGCAGTCTGATCTAATTTTTACTAAATGTATAAAAACGTGTTATGTCTAAGTTTGGGTGAAGTGTAAAGAACTGTTATAACTTACCGTGACGAAGCACGAGCGACTCAAAGAAGACAATGGCTATATAAAAGAGCGCTCAATGGACATGATACGGACATAAAAATCTACCGTCATTGTAGTACTAAGCTTAAGGTACGATAAATGTTTTAGTTATAATAATTATTTGTTCTGGGAATACTGAATCATTTAGCAGTGCTCGTTCCTATTATCTCCTCAGTATTATTTTCATTTTAATTATGCATTTTGCTAATATTACAGACACCAAGATCAGCAGTCCAATGTGCGTGTTACATTGATAGAAAGAAAACTGTTTTATCGTCTTCTTGCATCAGCTTTAATATTGAATTTCCCTTTTGTGTGATGTTACAGTTGTTTTTGCGCCCTTAAGAACTTTCTGGTCCCTTAGGAAATTGTTTTGTCATAACAATAACTTCACAACCGGGTATGATCGTATCTACGATCATGAAGTAATTAGAAAGACGATAACGCAATTTCTTAATCAATAGCACGCTAGTTGTGATTGCCTCAAGCCACGCGAAACTGCAAGTAAAAACTATTCACATCTCATAATGCAATATTTTATGACAATGGTCAATCCATGATTCTTACGCCAATTGTGATTGATAAAGCAGTAAGCTAAATCTCAATTTCCAACTTTCGATTGAATAACAACATCACTTTTATTTTGTAACATCACAGCGAGTGGATGCGTGGGCGAGCTTGACATGGATATGATTCGCAAGCTGAGGCAGTAATGAGGCGGTTTTTGATTCTGGCGAGGTCTTTTAACAAAATTTCAATACCCGACCTACACAGGAAGAGATCACGGTCGTATTAAAATCACCTATATTACCGAATTTATAAAGTGATATATAGTATGAACTTGATATTTACTACTCCTCTGTGCTGCTATTTGGCTTCATAGGTGATGAGGCATTTAACAACCTTAAGAGAGTTCGAAAGTGAGGAGGCAACCTGTGACAGAGGTGTTATTACTACTCTACTATGAGCCATGAGTTTAATAATCCAATCCAGTTATTCACGACGAAACAAATATTAAGCTGATATAAATATATTTTTTACCACAGAGGAAATACTGCCTATGCCATTCTATTGTACAGGATTTTCACTCTAAGAATCAACAAGAAACGATTCTTTAGTGATGAGAAAACTCGCGTGTATGCTCCAATTTCCTTTGTCTTCGAAAATAACTCGTATATAATGGAGGAATCCATATTGTACTTGAGAAATTTGAGATATTTGAGCAGTAACATCTCTATTTTGTATTGGGTAAAGCAGTTTTTAAAACTGGTAGTATACGCTGTGGGTGGAATTACAGTTAAAGCTCTATGTCCAAGCCACGCCTGCTTCTCTCACAGTGTGCTAGGAGTTCGTGATGCCAGTGCACAGCCAGCAGCAGCCGTGGTCACGAGGGCCTGGCTGACCAGAAGCTGCGGATCAGCCTGTCACGACCTGGCAGGTACAAAGAAAGGCAATGGCCGGTCGCCTTTGCACTCAGAAGATGGCTCTGGACTAGACTGGAGGTGACTGGCTAGTTTTCTCGTCTTGAGATGTCATGTTCAAGTAAGATAATGAGCACTACACTCGTAAAAAGTATCGTACAGTGTATATCCCATGTTTCTGTGTGCTACAATGCGACTTGTGACTTGTAAATACAAGTGTCTTCCTTTCCCCAACCCTGTTGCTACATGACTCCTGTATATAGGGAGCAATGATTTGTAGCAGCATTGGGACAGTGGGTCAGTGTCCTCACATAATTACCCTTCCTTATGTCCCTCCTAACAGCAACTATTCGCTTGTAGATTGGCAGGCCAGTCTTCCCATACTGCAATGATAGTTTACTGTACTTATTATGGCCCATCCTTCCCACATACTGTACTGGCAGTACTGGCTGGAGCAACTCTATAGTGATAGAATAATAACGAAAATATCCCAGCAGTTATTGACAAGAGTTTTTCTCCAGAGCTCAGTCAATGGCAGCTACCCCTTTCCAACACCCATGGTTCAAAGCCAGAGGCAAAAAATAGAATTTTCCCCTCTTTGTTTTGAATTTTCCGCAAATTTTTGAATATCCCGCCAATAGGAGGAGGGAAGTTAGACTATCCAGTGCTTTAGGTCGAACATCTTGGATTGTAACATCACAGACTGAAATAAAGGGAGTTCCCCATATCCTTCCACATCAGAGATATTCGAATGGAAACTTTATAAGTAGCGGATCTATTATTTATAATTATTGTTATTATTATTACGTCCTCTGCAGTGCACAACAATTATTTGAATTTACTGCAAAATTTGCCACAAAAATTTGAATTTACCACCGATTTTGAGTTTATGCAGATTTTTCCAGATGGGAAGGGAGGCAGTAATTAACTTATCAGTTTCACCAGTTTTGCCACATCTGCATCAAGAGGCAGGAGGAAATGTGGGGGGAGGAGGGTCATCCATCTTGAATAAGTTAAAAATGTGCTTCCAAAGACATTGCCTCACTATTGCTGATGTCATGATCCTGGGACATTATGACATACTGACATGCGTGAGCTACAGTTGACTCCAGCCGCCAAGAAAGTGTTAATGCAGCAACTACACTGTCTATACACTAGAGTGAGGGTGGGGGGGGGGGAGCCTCATGGTGGGGGATACTTCATCCAATATTTGCGAAAGTGTGGCGTATGGCGGGGGTCCCGCACTCCTCCCCTCGACCTTGGCACATGAGAGGACGCCATGACTCCTGGAATGGCCTTGAGCATAAGGGAGTGTGATGTTGCTATCAGCAAAACATTACATGTGCAGTTGTCACTAAACATTCAAAATGATTTCTGGCTTCCATCCACGATATTTCAACTGGACAACTGCCAGCCATCCTCAGGTGAACCATCGAAGACTGACGAAGACGCCCTCCGTTCCGCAATACATAGCGTGCAGTGAGTATTCCGCGCATGCGTCAAAATCATATTGGCAGACGAACCACACCGCTCTCCAGCAGCGCCCTCGCTGGTGGAACTGCAGAACTCAGCTGTCTTCGGCGTTGTCAATTGCCGCGGCCATCGGAGTACTCGGACGTCTTCGTCGAAGCAGATATTAGAGATGACGGGGTTCCACGCATTATCTAGCTGGTAGCCGTTGTCACGGTTCATAAGATTGTATGTCATGCGAATTTCCACTGATTCTTTTATGACGGAGTCCCAAAAGGATGTTGCTGTGGCTAAAATTGTGGCCCACACATACTGATTTGTATTTAAATTCGCCCAGCTGCCATCACCCATCGCAAACAATGAGTGTACTTAAAACACTTGTGCACAGAGCTCATGTAGTATCAGAGGCAGATAGTTTGTCTGATGAGCTAGCCCACATGAAGAGGGTTTTCAAAGAGAATGGATATTCTATCCGGCAAATTAGCAAGGCACTTGCAATTAAGCCAAAGAAACGGGGAGTGGAGAAAGAAGAGAGCACGCCTACTAAATCTTTAGCTTTTCTTCCCTTTGTTGGCTACATTTCCTTCAAAATTGCAAGAATCCTCCACGGTTTCGAAGTGAAAGTGATTTTCCGCCCACCATCGAAGATTTCCGACCTGCTGGGATCAGTGAAAGGCGATCTGGTATTGCGGGATGCGGGAATTTATAAAATACCATGTCAGTATGGCATGTCGTATATAGGACAAACGATGTGAACAGTAGCAGAACGTTGCACTGATCATCAACGCTGTACTCGCCTTTTGCAACCTAGCAAGTCCGCAATTGCTGAGCTTTGCATTTCCACTTGACACTCAATGTAGTATGACAAGACAACAATTTAGGCCACAGCAACATCCTTTTGGGACTCCGTCGTAAAAGAATCAGTGGAAATTCGAATGACAGACAATCTTATGAACCGTGACAATGGCTACTAGCTAGATAATGCGTGGAACCCCGTCATCTCTAAGATCTGCTCCAGACGAAGACGTCCGAGTACTCCGATGGCCGCGGCAAATGACAACTGAGTTCTGCAGTTCCACCAGCGAGGGCGCTGCTGGCGAGCGGTGTGGTTCGTCTGCTAATATGATTTTGACGCATGCGCGGAATACTCGCTGCACGCTATATATTGCGGAACGGAGGGCGGCTTTGTCTGCTATAGGCCACCTCAAGCACCTCCCTGTCCGTTCAAACCTCTCCTTAACAATCCTGCCGAGCATCTCACCCTCAGCCTCTTCATCCTCACCCTTACAGTCACCTGTGCCACCATTTATGTCCGCCCTCGCACCCCCATCCCGTACGATTTCCTGGCCCACATTGATCGCACCTTCTCCACCTACGTGATTGCCGCTGACCGCAATATCGACAGCCGTGATCCTGCCGACCTCCAGCGGTGGCTTCAGTTTATCACCACCCTCCAGGGAGACCTGGTTCCCCTCCCTCAGCACCCCCGACCCGAATCCAACACCACTCCCGATGTGGTCGTTGCCTCTCCCAACCTCCTTGCTCGCATCACCGCAGATGTCCTTGACCTCATTGGCAGTGACCCTGCTCCTGTTCTCCTCACTATCTCTCATGGTTGCCCTCCCCGCAACGCTCCTCGCCCCGACGTCCCTCCTAAACTCGTCCATGATTACTCCCGTGCCAACTGGGATGCCTACCGGGATTCCATTCACACCCACGTTGACGGCCACGACCTTGCCCTCCAATCTCCTGATGACATCTCTCGCACTGCTGCCTTCCTGCACCTGACCTTGTCTGACGCCGTCGCCACCCATATCCCTACCAAAGCCATCCACCCTCACCGCCCTGCCCTGCCTCCACAGGCTGTCCTTCTCCTTCGAGAGTCCAGCCGCCTCTACTGCTCTTTTCTCCGCACTCGTGACAGGGATACACTTACCCGCCACCGGCAATTACAACGACACATCTGCAACCTGCTTACTGTGAAGAAACGCCTTGCCTGGCGCCAGACATGTACACAACTCAACACCACGCTCCCCACAAACTCTTCCAAGTAATGATCTGCTTTCCACCGCCTTACTGGGAACCACCCCACCCCCCAGTACCCTTTCTTCCTTGATGACCATCCCTTTCCTGACAACCTCAGTAAGGCCAACCACTTTGCCTCCCCACTCTCAGATGCTTTTCCCATCCCAGCTGATCCCCACTTTCATTATTCCCTCTTCCCTGACGTCATGGACCATACGAATACCTCTGTTCCTCCCCTTGCTCCTAGGTTCCAGTACTTGGGCCACACACCATCATCTGAACTTAACACTCCCATCACTACACAGGACATCAGCCTCACACTCCGCACTAAACACAACACTGCTCCCGGCCACGACTGCATTACCTACCGCCACCTCAAACACTGCCCTCCCTCCTTCCTTTCAGTCCTTGCCACCCTCTACAATGTCATCCTTGCCACTGGCTTCTATCCTGACCTGTGGAAAATCTCCCATATCCTGATGTTCTCCAAACCCAATAAGCCTCCGATGCCTCTTCCTATTGTCCTATCTGTCTCACATCTGTGTTCAGCAAGCTCTTAGAATCCATTCTTTCCCAGTGCATCCATCACCACCTCTGCCAAAACCACCTCCTCCCCTACACCCAATGTGATTTCGACCTTCCTTCTCTGCTGATGACCAACTCCTCCGCGTCACTCATCTCCTCTCACTCCAGCTTAACTCCCGTCGCTCCACTATTTTTGTCTCCCTCGACCTTGAAAAGGCCTACGACAGTGTCTGGCATCCCGGTCACCTGTTTAAACTCCAAACCTACGCCCTTCCTGTCAACTACGTCTGTCTGATGGCCTCCTTCCTCTCCCGCCACCCCTCCTATGTTACCATCCATAATGACAATTCCTACACCTTCTACCCCTCTGCAGGTGTGCCCCAGTGCTCTGTCCTCTCCCCTCTCCTCTACCTCCTGTACACAGCAGGTATGCCCCAATCCCCCCCCCTCCAGTTCACCTCTTGCAATATGCCAATGACACCGCATTCCTCGCCCTCGCTCCTACCCTCCAACGGTCCCAAAGCCTTCTCCAGAATCACCTTGACCTTTTTGCCGCATGGTGTAACCAGTGGCTTCTGAAAATCTATCCTTCCAAGACCCAGGCACTCATCGTAGGTCGTACCACTCACTCCTTCCGGCTCCTGGATTTCTCCCTTACTGTCTGTGCCCATCCTGTCCGCCTCACCCCCACCTTCACCTACCTTGGCCTCACCATTGACCGTCACCTCACCTGGCTCCCTCATCTCCCCTCTATCGAATCCGAAGCCCACAACCACCCCCGACTCTTCAAACTCCTCTCTGGCCAGACATGGGGGTTACACCCCTCTACCATCCTCCACACCTACAAATCCTTAATCCGTCCCATCCTCTGTTATGCCAGTCCCAAGTTCTGTAAGTCCCTCCAGATACTAGAGCGTCATGCACTCCGCCTCGCCTTCCATATATGCCTCCCATTCCCCCATCTGCTCCTATTCCTCGAACATATCCGTATACTCTACACCTCCCGCCGCCTTGATTCCCCTCACCCCCTGGTTGCTCCTCTCCTCTCCAGTCCCTGCCCCCTGGCACATCTTCACTGTTGTGTCCCCCCTACCCTCGATCTCTACACCCTGCATCTCCTTTCCCAAGGTGGCTTCCATCAAGTCCCCCTCCTGGATGATGCCCTCTCTCCCTCCATTTATCCCTCCTATCAACTCTGATCCTCTCCCCCCCTCCTTTCCTCCATCCTTTTCTTGGGCTCCCTCTCCCCCTCTTCCATTCTCCTTTTTGCCGACCTACCCTCTCTCTGCCCCCCTTATCTCCCCCGAGTCCTTTTGCATTTCCCTCCTCTGCCTTTTCCCATTCCCTCTCGCGTCTGCCCTGCCCCTCGCCCCCCTTATGGGTCCTCTCCCTCATTTCATCCCCCCCCCCTTTTCGTGTTTTCTCTCCTCCCTCCTTGTTTTCCCTCTCATCTGTCCAAGTCCATCCCCCACCCACCCCCCCCCCCATCTGCCCTAGGCTATGGTGTGTCCTCTTTGTGCCGACATTTTAGTGCAGAGTTTACAGTGAGTGTTCAGTGTTGTGTGTCTTTTCCGAAGAGTTGCGAACGGCCATCATACTGTCGCTGGGTGTGATTTTATATCTCTTGCGAACAGAAACCAGACTGTCGCCATGTTTTTTAATTGTCTGTCTACTATGTTACCTGTCTGCCTCCTGTGTATTTTTATTCGCTTTGCCACCCCTTTGCTTTATGTTTTAACTTTCCCCAATTTTCCGCAGTTTTACAATTTAAGTCCCCGTTTTATCGCCTGCTTTTATTGTTTTTTAACTTCTCCTCACATTTTAAAAAGTCTGTAGGCTACAGAGCAGCGTAATAAGCTGCTGCCAGCCCGCCTTCTTCGGGGGGAATCGAAATACAATAAAGAAAAAAAAGCTGCTTTGTCAGTCTTCGATGGCTCACATGAGGATGGCTGGCAGTTGTCCAGTCGAAATATCGTGGCTGGAAGCACAAAATCTTCAGTATGAGATGTGTCACCATGAAATTCCAAACTCGTGTGCCAGTCTGCTTGAAAGACTGGAAATATATACACCATCAAGATTCTTAGCTATCAGCAAATATAAACTTGACTGTTTCAACAGCAGCTTGATGCACATGATATGTTATCGAAGAGATAATAATATGGATGAAGTTGATTTCTGAATTAGTGATATGAACAAACGTTTGTGCCTAGTAGAAAGCTGTGTATATAAAAATGTCAGCTCCTAATCTAATGTTATAACACAGCTGAAATGTAGGAGATATTAATGTTCAGTCTCTAAAAATAGGTTATTGTGCAGCTGTGTCTAATTCACATGAGGTTTTAGTTCTCACATATAAAGTCACTGGATTTGAGTCTGTTCGAAACTTTTTTTTTCAGAAGTGAATTTGAAAATAACACAATTGCTTAGAAGGAGCTGTTTTACAAACTCTGAACACTTTATACCTTTTGGAGTGTGTGATAACTACAAATGTAGTTTCTTCACTGAAGTGAATCTGTTTCAGTATCACAATCTGATATACAGTTTTCCAACAACATATAATTCAATAACATTTCGATTTTATTAAGGCTGGTACAGCTGTCAAAACTTGATTAATTGGTGGAGACATGAAATACTCCTACTGTTTACAATGGATGATTTTCTAAAGATGCCGAAGCTTAACTAGAGTGTGTATTAAATTCCTATGTTTCCACTGTCTCTGGTAGCATGAAAGATGATTCCGATACAGTAGCCAGCCGCTGTGGCTGAGCGGTTCTAGGCCCTTCAGTCCGGAACCACGCGGCTACTACTGTCGCAAGTTCGAATCCGACCGTGGGCATAGATGTGTGTGATGTCCTTAGATTAGTTAGGCTTAAGTAGTTCTAAGTTCTAGGAGACTGATGACCACAGAAGTTAAGTCTCATAGTGCTCAGAGCCATTTGAACCATTTTTTGATGATCAGGAAGTACTATGGTTGACATAAACAGAGAGACATGAAATAGTCCGATGATGGGGCAGTACAGTATTTGGAATAAACATCAGTGGAGTATGAAGATGAAGAGAGAGAGAGAGGGAGAGGGAGACAGGGTGAGAGAGAGTGAGTGAGAAAGAGGAATTAAGTTTGACATAAACGTTATTAGAGAAGAATAATACATAGATGTGAGCTTTACTTATGAGGCAATAAAGTATTTGACTTAAAATTTTTAGTGAAGTGTAAAAAAGACGGCAGACAGAAATTTACTGATGCTTACATAATACAGAGACAAATATCTTTGACTTTCAGCGAAATAATGCATATCTTTGCTAGGGACATAGGTATGTGCATGCATGTGCATGTGTGCATGTGTGTGCTCTGGATAGGAACAATTTCCAGAATCATAGTTTTGTAATGCTGTCTCTCCAACTTGATCCGATTTTTACACAAATGACTGCCTCATTACAATACTACACTGTGACCGACTAGAGATTTGGGGGAGAGGGATGTGGAGGAAAGAATGTAAGGAGGGCAAATGGGGTTGGTGATGCTGATGACGTCAAGGGTAAGGAGGAGAGTCGCTTGTGACATCATGTCTTTGCCCCTGGCATGCTGTCTACCCACACTATCACTTGCTCTTAACAGCACTTGTATCGCAAGAATTAATACGATTTGTAACTGCCAAGTCACTGCCCTTTTGTAATGTCACTCCTCCTGCACCCAGGCATTCTGCAAAAATTGGCCAAAATTCCCTCACTGGTCTCTGAAACCAAGACCTTTAGATCTGAACACATGTCCAAGTGGTGCACTGGAACATACCCTGTTAATCAGAAACTTAAAATCTGTAGAATGTTTTTTACCACTCTGCAACACGAGGAATGTATTTTCAGACTCATCTCTCCAACACAATTTCTCTTTCTTTCATTAAGTGGGATCTAACTTGATAGTGCCAGAAATAGATTTATACTGTGTTGTTAGTTCAGTGCAACATAAAAAACAGGAAAAACACGAGACAGGAAGTTTACCTTTGAGACTCCTGTTCAACTGTACTAATTTTTAACTGTGACCCTGCTTATATCAAGAAATTTGTATGTGTTCCTGGTAAAAATTTTGTTGATGGAAGGCTCATCATTGAACCTTTGTTAAGGGCCGCCCTCAACTACATTTCACGAAACATACCCCTACATACCACTTCTGAGTGGAATGACTGGTTCGGAAGGTCTGAGACACCCAGTATACCGGAGAATTTAAGGCAATGTATAATGCTTAATCTGAATCATTGTTGATAAGAGAAGTATTAATGTTGCTGAATTACAGACTGTATACGTTGTGTACGTCAGTGTCTCGGACAGTGTCAGCAACACTTTGGAACAGAGTGCAATGGCATTGCGGACTCCCTCAACAGTCATAGAACTTTATATCAACAAACATCAGAACAATCACTGATCAGTCATTAAATTATAACTTTTCTTATCCGATTTGAGCAGACTAATAATCTGAGAAGGCGTAGAATGACAGCAAACAGTACTTACCAAATACTGGTTCAGAGTGTTATCCAATGATTTTAGTTATTCATTTTTCTTCCTTACAACGCCTGATACAAAATCATGTAATAAATATTTGTAATGGCGTACCCAGCGGGGCTAGGGAGGATCAGCTACAGCAATCCGCCTTCCCCGCCCTTCCTCCTCACCCCTCCACACTGAGGGGAAATGTTTTCTTCTCATCATACATACAGATGTAGCATTTTCAAAAACGCCAGAACGTGTAATAGATATTGACTTTTAACAAGGGCAGCTAGAGTCAAATGCAGTGAAATCTCAAAACCACTTCGCCGTTTGTCACTATTATCCCTGCAACTGAAAATGTTAGAGGACTGTACCTTCTAAAAGTTTGCTGTACCGATATACACTCCTGGAAATGGAAAAAAGAACACATTGACACCGGTGTGTCAGACCCACCATACTTGCTCCGGACACTGCGAGAGGGCTGTACAAGCAATGATCACACGCACGGCACAGCGGACACACCAGGAACCGCGGTGTTGGCCGTCGAATGGCGCTAGCTGCGCAGCATTTGTGCACCGCCGCCGTCAGTGTCAGCCAGTTTGCCGTGGCATACGGAGCTCCATCGCAGTCTTTAACACTGGTAGCATGCCGCGACAGCGTGGACGTGAACCGTATGTGCAGTTGACGGACTTTGAGCGAGGGCGTATAGTGGGCATGCGGGAGGCCGGGTGGACGTACCGCCGAATTGCTCAACACGTGGGGCGTGAGGTCTCCACAGTACATCAATGTTGTCGCCAGTGGTCGGCGGAAGGTGCACGTGCCCGTCGACTGGGCCCGGACCGCAGCGACGCACGGATGCACGCCAAGACCGTAAGATCCTACGCAGTGCCGTAGGGGACCGCACCGCCACTTCCCAGCAAATTAGGGACACTGTTGCCCCTGGGGTATCGGCGAGGACCATTCGCAACCATCTCCATGAAGCTGGGCTACGGTCCCGCACACCGTTAGGCCGTCTTCCGCTCACGCCCCAACATCGTGCAGCCCGCCTCCAGTGGTGTCGCGACAGGCGTGAATGGAGGGACGAATGGAGACGTGTCGTCTTCAGCGATGAGAGTCGCTTCTGCCTTGGTGCCAATGATGGTCGTATGCGTGTTTGGCGCCGTGCAGGTGAGCGCCACAATCAGGACTGCATACGACCGAGGCACACAGGGCCAACACCCGGCATCATGGTGTGGGGAGCGATCTCCTACACTGGCCGTACACCACTGGTGATCGTCGAGGGGACACTGAATAGTGCACGGTACATCCAAACCGTCATCGAACCCATCGTTCTACCGTTCCTAGACCGGCAAGGGAACTTGCTGTTCCAACAGGACAATGCACGTCCGCATGTATCCCGTGCCACCCAACGTGCTCTAGAAGGTGTAAGTCAACTACCCTGGCCAGCAAGATCTCCGGATCTGTCCCCCATTGAGCATGTTTGGGACTGGATGAAGCGTCGTCTCACGCGGTCTGCACGTCCGGCACGAACGCTGGTCCAACTGAGGCGCCAGGTGGAAATGGCATGGCAAGCCGTTCCACAGGACTACATCCAGCATCTCTACGATCGTCTCCATGGGAGAATAGCAGCCTGCATTGCTGCGAAAGGTGGATATACACTGTACTAGTGCCGACATTGTGCATGCTCTGTTGCCTGTGTCTATGTGCCTGTGGTTCTGTCAGTGTGATCATGTGATGTATCTGACCCCAGGAATGTGTCAATAAAGTTTCCCCTTCCTGGGACAATGAATTCACGGTGTTCTTATTTCAATTTCCAGGAGTGTATGTTTATTCGCTATGTTTTTTCTTGTGTTACCTGCTAGTGTGAAATGATAGCGACATATGAATCCGAATCCGAAAATGGTCTGCCTGACAATAAAACAACTCGCTAGAAAATGCCTTTAATATAAAAGCCAAACACGGTCTTTTCTAAAATAAAGAACATATTAGTAACTGGAATGGTTAACCATTAATGCAGCACCCAGATGTGGCGGGCGGCGCTAACAACACCTGCAGAAATGAACAACAGTTATTACGGTTTCTGATAAATAAAGATTTTTCCGAAAGTTTTAGTTTTATTTCGTAAGAAATTGTGTTTTGTTCCTTCCACTCTTCGGAATCCGAAAGGACAAACATAAGGAGCGCAGATCGCGGTTACGCTCTTGCATCTTTACAACTCAAAGCTTCTGTGAAGTAAAGGCACAAATACTGTAGGTAACCGTGAAGTACGTAGTACCAAGATGAAAATTTCACGACTTCCTTCGTACCGACAACGATTAACAGTCACATTAAATTTCAGACACTAGTTGCTGCCTAGAATTTATAGAAAGGCAAGACGTATCTAGTCTTCATCCATATTTCAACGTTCGATGACAGCGTCTCGATGTCGCGGCTGCCTCTCTCTCGGAGCGCTCAGCAAAGCTCTCCAAACCCGTCGTACGGCATTTGACTTGGAACGCCAGTGGTCTTAAAAAGCTCATTAAAGATCCACTTTATCCCGCCAAAGATATTCCAGCGACGGAGTCGTCCTGCCGCCGTTGGCGGCCTGAGCGATGAGGTTTAGTTAATAGCCCTTCCTCGCAAGCCACGTGCCGTGAATGCAGATCTGGAAGAGCGACGAGGCAACAGCCCCGCGAACAGCCAGCTGAGCAGCTTCTTTGGCAGCCAGCGATGGCAAACGGCTGCCGGGGAATGCTTTGCTTGACAGGGGCAGCAAGTCCGACAGCGTGCCTGACTCCACCTCCGTTTTTCCAGGCGACTCGTCAGCTGTCAAGCGCCAAGCGTCACGCGATACAACGAATTTCTGGTGATCACCATTCGCTCACAAAGGACCAACCGTTGTTCGTTTAAAATTCCGAGTAGACGTATATTTTCTTTATTTAACTGATTCTAAAGATACGTAACTCATCCCTTGGTTCTCAGGCACACATAGCGAGAGAGGCAAGTAACCAAAATAGACTAATGGAGATTCTGTTAAAGTTGAAAATAAAGAGTCGCTACAACAAAATTTACACTCCTGGCCATTAAAATTGCTACACGAAGAAGAAATGCAGATGATAAACGGGTATTCATTGGGCAAATATATTATACTAGAACTGACGTGTGATTACATTTTCACGCAATCTGGGTGCATAGATCCTGAGAAATCAGTACCTAGAACAACCACCTCCGGCCGTAGTAACGGCCTTGATTAGCCTTGGCATTGTGTCAAACAGAGTTTGGATGGCGTGTACAGGTACAGCTACCCTTGCAGCTACAACACGATACCACAGTTCATCAAGAGTAGTGACTGGCATATTGTGACGAACCAGTTGCTCGCCCACCATTGACCAGACGTTTTCAATTGGTGAGAGATCTGGAGAATGTGCTGGCTAGGGCAGCAGTCGAACATTTTCTGTATCCAGAAAGGCCCGTACAGGACCTGCAACATGCGGTCGTGCATTATCCTGCTGAAATGTAGGGTTTCGCAGGGATCGAATGAAGGGTAGGGCCACGGGTGGTAACACATCTGAAATGTAACGTCCACTGTTCAAAGTGCCGTCAACCCGCACCAGAGGTGACCGAGGCGTGTAACCAGTGGCACCCCATACCATCACGCCGGGTGATATGCCAGTATGGCGATAACGAATACACGCTTCCAATGTGCGTTCACTGCGATGTCGCCAAACACGGATGCGACCATCACGATGCTGTAATCAGAACCTGGATTCATGCGAAAAAATGACGTTTTGCCATTCGTGCACCCAGGTTCGTCGTTGAGTGCACCATTGCAGGCGCTCATGTCTCTGATGCAGCGTCAAGGGTAACCGCAGCCATGGTCTCCGAGCTGATAGTCCATGTTGCTGCAAACGTCGTCGAACTGTTCGTGCAGATGATTGTTATCTTGCAAATGTCCCCATCTGTTGACTCAGGGATCGAGACGTGGCTGCACGATCCGTTGCAGCCAAGCTAGTGATACGAGGCCGTTGGGATCCAGCACGGCGTTCCGTTTTACCCTCCTGAACCCACCGATTCCATATTCTGCTAACAGTCATTGGATCTCGACCAACGCGAGCAGCAATGTCGCGATACGATAAACCGAAATCGCAATAGGTTACAATCCAACCTTTATCAAAGTCGGAAACGTGATGGTACGCATTTCTCCTCCTTACATGACGCATTACAACAACGTTTCACCAGGCAACGCTGGTCGACTGCTGTTTGTGTATGAGAAATCGGTTGGAAACTTTCCTCGTATCAGCAAGTTGTAGGTGTCGCCACTGGCGCCAACCTTGTGTGAATGCTCTGAAAAGCTAATCACTTGCATATCACAGCATCTTCTTCCTGTCGGTTAAATTTCGCGTCTGTAGCACGTCATCTTCGTGGTGTAGTAATTTTAGTGGCCAGTAGTGTACTTCTGTACTACTTGTAATGATAGTTCGTAACAGTAATCTGGTGGCTGAAAGATTATTGCTTTGCTCTTCTCTCTGGCCTCTTACTGACACTATCACTGAAATGACTCTGTGCAATTGTTATGAGCCACCTCTTGACTTACCCCACTGTTCAGTAATTATAATGACTGTTAATCTGGATAGTAAATCGGCTCTAAAGTTATTTATTGTGGTTTCTCGTGTGCATCATCATGCGAGGGCAGGAGGGAATATTTCCGTCATAGAAGCAACAGTGGGAAAATGGGCGTAAGAGAACTACAGACTTGGTATGAGCGCTGTATTTGGCCATTAGCTGGTCAAAATAACTCGCTTTTGCTTGATTCCCGGTCTGCGTACAAAAATCACACTCCTTTAGAGCAAACTATAAAGTGTATGACATTGCAGTTCACACCACCTTGAACCACTGGACAAATTCAGCCTTTGGATGTTTTTTTTTCCGTGCTTATAAAACATCGAACGATCTGCAGGTACACTTTAAAGGATAGCCAGTTTCGCGTAATGACCCTCGACGGAGTGTTTCGCATTCACTACCATGCCATAGCATTCCATCAGCTCTCATTAGCCCGTAACAACTATATGATTCTATATACATTTTTTAAGAGTGCATACCTAGCTGAACGTTCTGCACGGTTTACAACTCCCAAGGAGTTTTCCTTCGATCTTGATGGTGCGAACCTTTGTGATTACTTTGTAATCATTGTGTTCATGGTTCTAGTTAATTGTTTGATTTGAGCTTTTCATGACTGTCGACGATGTCCATTTTGTGAAGTGTAATACGTGCAGTCCATAGAAGGTTAATATCTGCACCTCCTGACACTCATTTTCTGTCGCCGTTTAGAAAGAAAGTTAATATTTTTTTCTTATTGATAAATGCATAGATAATTATTTGACGTTTATAGCAAAGATTAATTTGAAAAGTATTTAACACTGACGGACAGCTCTTCGTTTATTAGTTTTAGTAATAGTCACCAATTTTTGTTCTCATGTCCAGGTGATTAGACGTATAATCGAAGTGCTCTGTATATTCAAATGAAAGTGCGCTAAATAATGAAAGCAACTTCTGAAACAATACGATTTTCTCATTTTACAATACCATGGATCCCAGCTCCTGTAGCTCTTGAACATATAATTTCGGATGGAGAATTTAGATGAGCGACGATCTTCACGACGGCTCTGTTCAACAATAGAGGTACGTGATTGTGTTCATCCCTTTCCCTTCGTGGCCACCAATGGCAATTTCACTATTTAGGTCATATTTTGCATAAACAGACATAATGTCTGCAGGGATACTGCAATCACTTTTTATATAATGTTACTTATAATGTGTCTTGATAGCAAAATGTTTGTTCACATGACCGGTTTGGGTTCCTGTAGAACCATCTGCAGATATCCAGTTTCGGTTACAGGAGTAACCCGTCCACACTCAGCAACCTTCACATGCTGCGTCATATTGGCGGGTTACTCCTGTAACCGAAATTGCAGATCTGAAGATGGTTCTAGAGGAACCGAAACCGGCCATGTGAATAAACGTTTTGCAATCAAGACGGATTATAAGTAATATTATATTTAGGTCATATTTGCCGCGACATTCAGAACCTTCAATCTTTCTTTTCATTTAATTACGAAGTCCGAATACTTTCTTTCTAAGGTGAATAAATGCATTTTCACCATAATTCTTTTTATCCAGGCCAAGGGGAAAGATGTTAGAATGTACGTGCCTCTATCCCGATCGTACGTTCGCATACAACTGTGTACCGACGTAACTATATTTATGACCCATTTCCTTTACAGTATTAATTCTTATATTGAACCACTCACTCGCGAAAGTACGTGCCCTCTTATTTTATGTAGTCAGTCGGGTGTACTCCTTAATAATGTTATTTTTAATATTCAGTGGCTTAGTTTCGACAATTGACCTTTGCCATTGTCGCAACGGCGCTCCACGCGAAATATTTACAACGCGACATTGATACTAACTCTAATTTCAAAATTACGACAGCAACTGACTAAGTTTCTCAGAATTCAACATGACGGTTACAACGGCGACTGAATGTCATGACCTTTGTTTCAGAAAAACATGTACAAATTTTAAGGTCAAATATTTAAATAATTTTTCCCATCCATTATTGTGACTATGACCAGTTGTTTCTGTTACGTGTTACGCCAACTGCATACCAGATTAGAAAATTACTACCGAAATCAGTCCACAAAATTTACAAACACTTATCCTAAAAATCGGAAAAGAAGGAAGTTTTCGAACATAAAACTACCAAGAACAGCGACCGGCAAAAGAAAATACGTAACGTTCACTTTGTCATCCAAGGAAAACATTAACAAAGGAGACAAAATCTATTCATGTTTTTGTAATCTATAATGTAAACAGATCGCTTCCTCATGTCACTGCAGCATCTACTCGTAATGACACCAAAACTTGTACACATAACGAAGTATTACTTCGCAGAGTAAAAGAAATTAAGATGAACTGCAAATCCAATCACGCAAAAAATAGTAGGCGTATCTTACTAACCTTACGGTTGTTATTATCGTTTGATGTGATGGTGATTGCTCGTACAGGAATTCAATTCCTTTACATTTGGAAAATTTTCAAGAACTCTGATTGAAGTCAGGAATTCCTAAAACGGAGTCTCAGTCAACAGAGAGTACTGCATGTGCCGACACTTTCCATTAGATTAGATTAGATTTAGTTTTCATTCCATAGACCCAAAAAATTAGATTTGTTTCTAATGGGTGTGGAACATGTCAGAAAGTATAACATAAAACATTTGATTATAATACTTAATACCCTAATCATGTGTCAGGAGATTGTCGAAATAGGTGAATATAATGCAGTAAACAGGACCAACTTATATTTACAGAATTGAAACGCTGTCAGAGTGAAACATTCTTATACACTATTAATAAATTTAACATGCACAAAATACCTAATCCTGGCTGTTGTGACCAAGTGCTGTCAAAACTGAAATCTAAAAGACATTTTTATTTAAGTGGCTTAACAGTCTCTGTTAAGATATTCATCTATAGCGTAGAAGGAGTTGCCTACAAAAAAGTCTTTCAAACTCTGTTTAAACCGTGCTTTATCTGAAATCAAGTTTTTAGTACGGCGTACAGCATAAGAAGGATTTCATGCGTTTGAGAGATGGAAAACAACGTTCTACTCCTGACGTTGTCACCGTAATTGTAATTATCACTGTCAAGACTTCCACATATTCACTCAGTGTATCACAAAGATTACTATCTGTTATGTAATCCAGCAAGTTCAAAGTTCCACACTTACTTTTGTACTCCACCCTTCCATAAATAACAAAGTGCTCTGACCGAAGGTTCTTTCCTTCCAAAAAAGAATAGGATTCAAAACAGCTCTGAAAGCAGTTTGAGGAAAACTGGAAGAGTAAGTGGTGAATATCTATGGTAGAAGGAGAGAGGTAGTATCTGGGCGTCCAATGATCTTGAATCTTTAATCTCGTATTAGAACGTCACACACTTCTTTTGCATCCCGCAGTAGATCACACATCACTCCTCAAACTTCGGTTCTTCCTCATTTATGATTCTCGCGCAAATCTGTTTAAGTTTCAATCACGTCTTCCCTAACGTTTCTACTTACGTGCTTCCAAGTTGTCAGCTGATGTGCATAAGTTCGGTCAATATAACTTTTTTGTAGCTATGTATATAAAATTTCCACATAGATCACGATTTTATGAAAAAACTAGAATCAAAAAATGAACCTTTTATCCTTCAAATTATAAATAAGCCCCAGGCTTGTAGGACTGTATTTTAGTTATACAGTTTTCCCCCATTGTTCATTTTATTCATTTACTCGATAGTATCTTCTCTACATTTGAAAACAGTATTGATATTCCTCGACTGGAAATTGCAACGAGTATGCACTAAATGTGGCAGCCGTTTTCGTAGTATTTCATCGAGGATTGCTGTTCCTTACGGAAATACTGAAAAGGGGCTGTAAAATCCATGAAACCTGATGAAAAATATTCGCACGTTTTCATCACTCGCGGCGGCTTTAAGCATGATCAGATTCAACCGGCGTCCATAACACTGAAGCATTGTAAAGTTTTTCCTTAGCAAGAGCGTGCACGCTGCGTGATGTGCCACTCACGATTACTGTATCATTATACGTTTGTGCTACTAGTTTGTGTGGGCAATTCCCGAAATAGTGATTTATCTGCTCTCTGATGTACATTGCCAAAGTCTTGGCATCATCATACTTTTCCGGTGCTTTGGCGTACTGAAATCTTTAAACTGGCCTTCTTTAATGATGTATCTATGTGCTACAACCGTCTGGAAAACACGTGCTACATCACTGGTTTCGTCAGCTATTACAACTAAAGCCTCCACACCCGTACTTACTTTCTGATTTCCTCTTGGCAGACTTGAAACACACACTGAAGGAGCTATTTCTGGATGGTTTTAACGGTGGCTTTGGAAACTTTTGCTTTTTATGAATACGATTTTAATACGGAATCTAATTCAGCACTATAATTAATCAAGTAACGAAAACTGCCAGGATTTGAAAATGATTCCGTCTCATCGTGTCATCTGAGGGTGAATTGCAACTCACCACAGAATTTAATTCAGTTAAGATTTAGATTTAGTATTTACCTATTATGGGTGACTTTTTGGTTGGTTAATGACACGGACCTTCTGTACCCACAGTCTAGTTGGGTAGCTATATTTACATTTCCTAGACTTGCCAGACTCAAAACGTTATTCACTTCGCCTGAAGAAAGTTCTTGTTTCCTAATGTAGTCGTGGAGGTATCGAATTTCACAGTCTTCATGTTTAGTCCATGAAAGCTCTCCAAATAATAAACAAGGAAAAAAATAAGACGTTCTCGAAATCACAACTACACAGGTATTCATGATTGCTGTATAGTTCGGAGTTCAATTTTCTACTGCATTGACGAAATTTCGTTCTAACTGTCCATGAAATTGTTAGAGTACAAGATGGCGTATCTAACGTCTTGATTTCTAATTGTTCTTCAAACATGAGTAAGTTGATGGGTTAAGAAAGCAAGGAAATTACGCGTCATTATTTCTCGTATTCAACTGTTGCCTCAAAATTTTGTGTAGCACACGCTTAAACAACTGACATGACGCAAAGGAGATAGGTTCATCAGTAGTTACACGTGAACTGGTAAGGAGGAACGAGAATTCCGTCGTGTTCTAACATCTGACAGCTCCGGTTCTCTTCGAAAGAAGAGCGGCGGGCGGGCCAGTGAGACCGTGCGCTCTGTCGGGCCTAACGTACCAGCCACGTTACACTGCTTTGACACTGTGTATTTATTTTTTGTGGTAAACCTGTCACTTTAGCCGAGAGCGCTAATACGCTGCTTCCTAGACTCGGGTAGGCACGCCGGTCTCGGATCGAATCCGCCCGGCGGATTAACGACGTCGGTCGGTGCGCCTGCCAGCCTGGATGTGATTTTTAGGCGGTTTTCCACATCCCCCTAGGTGAATACCGGACTGGTCCCCACGTCCCGCCTCAGTTACACAGCTCGCATCTGAACACTTTCCCATTATTCCTTGGATTACATTAATTGCAGACAGTTGGGGTATACTAATTCCATCCCAGAGGCACGGGGTGGCGGCAGGAACGGCAACGGGCCACCCGTTAATCTAACATTGCCAAATCCGATTAATCAAGCCGATCCTGCGTACCTGCGGGAAAAGGCACAAGCGAAAGAAGAAGAAGATTTATTTTTTTTTAGTAAAAGGTGGCGTTTTATTTGGTAACTCCTAATTGAGAGTTTTTTGGAGGATATTAAAATGGACACGTCCGCCATTCGCGTCACAAACAAGGGAAACCTCCAAAAATCTCGATAGGAGTTGCTGGTATCAACACTGTTGCTTGCTACTTGACTGCGCGGAGCGCAGTCACTATAGCGTCTGAAGTTGCGACCGCAAAGTGCATAATGGATGGAATTAGTATACCCCAACTGTCTGCGATTATTGTAATCCAAGGAATAATGGGAAAGTGTTCAGATGCGAGCCATGTAACTGAGGCGGGACGTGGGGACCAGTCCGGTATTCACCTAGGGGGATGTGGAAAACCGCCTAAAAATCACATCCAGGCTGGCAGGCGCACCGACCGCCATGGTGCGGGCTGCCAGTGTCTTCACACGAATTTGCAGCTCGCCTCCGCACGTCCAGTTATTCTCGCGGTGATGTTGTTTGGCCTGCGCGTCATTAGTAAATGCTGCTCAGTTCACTCCCTGCTTCCCACTCCCAGGTGGCTGTGGTGAGTTGTTTACATACCGAAAGAAAAACACTATACGGATACAGTGTTGCGAAGCGCTGATCTGCAAACCTTTTTGCAGTCAGCACATTTTCTTCCCAGTTGGCTGTTTTCGGTGCATAGAGCCCATTTCAAAAGTGATAAATTGTGCGCTACTGCTTCACTTATGTAGAAAGCTCCAAAAGCAAACACAGTGTGACAAACGTATTCCTGGTGGTAGCACGAACCTGAAAAAGCATGCTGCAACAGCCCCTGGTGAATAGTCCACTCCTTTCCAGACATCTTGGTACGATTTCACAACCTGCAGCATCATCAGCGCAACGAGCCAGTGAACTGTGCTGCCTACTGCGACGGAGGACAACAACCTATACAAGATTCCAGCTAAGAGCTTGTATAGATACACTTTATGCGAAGTATAACGGACTTGCACACTTTCAACGGCAATCTCCTATGTACGGTCAGTCTAGCACAAATAGACACTCTAGCACGTCCTAATAACCTACGGGAGGCTTGCATGCGGCATCACTCATGAGAAAGTCACGATATGACCATCATTGCTAATGATGATGACTGTCAATGCATAAAATCTCGGAAAGGTGAACTTAGAACTTGGTAGGGAAGTGACTGTGGACCACATTACGAAGCGTATCTAACAAGAACATATAGGATAGAGACGGTGGAGAACATTAAACGCAAGGAGGGTAATTAATTGAAAAAAAAAGATTCTAGGTAACGTTGAGAAATTTCTTCTTATGTAATCACGCCACGCTCAAGTCACTTGAGTAGCTCTGTCGAGTGCCTTATGTAGCGGTGAACGGTAACACTGACAGGGACGACCGGCGGCCACAGGCGGCCGACCGGCAGCCAGCAGACCGTTAACCCGTTCTCTGTTGGGGATGACAACCCAAAGCCGGGCGGCAAACGAACCAAGCCTCACAGTGGGACACGGCGCGGCGCACATCGCATAGACGAGCAACGGGCCAAGTGCCACCGGAAGGAAGTCGTAAACAGCGGTATCTGCCCGATCATAGCTCTTCCTAAGGAACGAGGCAGGGTGGCAGAGCAACGCCACAATGCAGCCGAATCGCCGAGCGTCAACACGATCACGAGAAACTTCTGAATTACCTATGAATAAGTAATGGGTGAGGATGACAAAGTGTTAATTTTACGACGCAGAGAAGTTCGTTACTACTCACAAGCAGATGGTAACGAAACCGAGGTTCCATCAGATGTAACTAATGAAGTGCCAGATTCGAATACACTTAAGTTTAATGAGAGTTATTTAGGAACGGTAAATATTGCAGTAAATATTACGGAAGTGGGAAATACAGATGTGCTAGGTCATTCAGAATGGGGAAATGCACCATTGCACCCTTCATAGGTGCTCTCAGAAGAATATACATCTGATCTGGGTGAACCAAGTGCAGCTCATCACACGGAATCAGCAGACACTGTATCTGTTGACAGTAATAGTTGCTCAGACAGCGAGGAAACCGTAGCAGATGTCACAAATAGAGAGAAGGTACTAAATGTCAGACGGGATACTGTACTGAAGTATCTAAAAATATTGAATTACTCTCAAAAAACCGTGAGTAAAGAACTAAAGCAATCTCAAAAGGCTATAAGTAAAATGTTTGATGAAATATTTGATGAAACAAATCGTAATATTAAAAAAATAAAAGATGAGATTCATGTAGATAGTCCTAACACCTTAAAGGAATATAAAAAAGGGACGTGCTAACAGAAGCGTTGTCCGCCAAACTAGAGAAAAATAACAAAATTCTTGAGGGATGGGAACCTATGCTATCAATTTTAGAATCAAATCGAGTAAGAATAGTAGCCCACACAAATAATAAATCGTGAAACTGCGCTCAAGCAGCAGAACAATCAAATCGAAAAAAAAATTACGATAATTTAAGGGGGAGATGGAAAAAGCCAGTCGAACACGTAAGCAAGAAACAGGCAAATTAGGAGGAAATAGCGATAGGTTGGACAACAGACCTAAGTCTGAAATACAAACATGATACTAATGAAGTAGAAAAGGAAATCAAACAGATATTACAAGCATCATACGATCTGGAAAAGACTAAGCTAAAGAGTAAGGATTATATAGCATCTGTCGATCAGTATCTTCGTATATCAAAAATCCATAGTTTCTCTGTTCTGCAATATCCAAAAAACAATTCGAGGGAGTTTCTGCGTAGCAGTGGGATGACGAAAAGAGAATGGGATGTGTTATTAGCACATTAGAAGGTGGAGATGAACCAATGTTGATCCAGTAGCGTTCAGAATTGCTTAAGACGTGATATACACTCCTGGAAATTGAAATAAGAACACCGTGAATTCATTGTCCCAGGAAGGGGAAACTTTATTGACACATTCCTGGGGTCATATACATCACATGATCACACTGACAGAACCACAGGCACATAGACACAGGCAACAGAGCATGCACAATGTCGGCACTAGTACAGTGTATATCCACCTTTCGCAGCAATGCAGGCTCCTATTCTCCCATGGAGACGATCGTAGAGATGCTGGATGTAGTCCTGTGGAACGGCTTGCCATGCCATTTCCACCTGGCGCCTCAGTTGGACCAGCGTTCGTGCTGGACGTGCAGACCGCGTGAGACGACGCTTCATCCAGTCCCAAACATGCTCAATGGGGGACAGATCCGGAGATCTTGCTGGCCAGGGTAGTTGACTTACACCTTCTAGAGCACGTTGAGTGGCACGGGATACATGCGGACGTGCATTGTCCTGTTGGAACAGCAAGTTCCCTTGCCGGTCTAGGAATGGTAGAACGATGGGTTCGATGACGGTTTGGATGTACCGTACACTATTCAGTGTCCCCTCGACGATCACCAGTAGTGTACGGCCAGTGTAGGAGATCGCTCCCCACACCATGATGCCGGGTGTTGGCCCTGTGTGCCTCGGTCGTATGCAGTCCTGATTGTGGCGCTCACCTGCACGGCGCCAAACACGCATACGACCATCATTGGCACCAAGGCAGAAGCGACTCTCATCGCTGAAGACGACACGTCTCCATTCGTCCCTCCATTCACGCCTGTCGCGACACCACTGGAGGCGGGCTGCACGATGTTGGGGCGTGAGCGGAAGACGGCCTAACGGTGTGCGGGACCGTAGCCCAGCTTCATGGAGACGGTTGCGAATGGTCCTCGCCGATACCCCAGGAGCAACAGTGTCCCTAATTTGCTGGGAAGTGGCGGTGCGGTCCCCTACGGCACTGCGTAGGATCCTACGGTCTTGGCGTGCATCCGTGCGTCGCTGCGGTCCGGTCCCAGGTCGACGGGCACGTGCACCTTCCGCCGACCACTGGCGACAACATCGATGTACTGTGGAGACCTCACGCCCCACGTGTTGAGCAATTCGGCGGTACGTCCACCCGGCCTCCCGCATGCCCACTATACGCCCTCGCTCAAAGTCCGTCAACTGCACATACGGTTCACGTCCACGCTGTCGCGGCATGCCACCAGTGTTAAAGACTGCGATGGAGCTCCGTATGCCACGGCAAACTGGCTGACACTGACGGCGGCGGTGCACAAATGCTGCGCAGCTAGCGCCATTCGACGGCCAACACCGCGGTTCCTGGTGTGTCCGCTGTGCCGTGCGTGTGATCATTGCTTGTACAGCCCTCTCGCAGTGTCCGGAGCAAGTATGGTGGGTCTGACACACCGGTGTCAATTTGTTCTTTTTTCCATTTCCAGGAGTGTATTTGAGGTAAAAAATTTCAGTGACGGTGACTGCGAAAGCTACAAGGAAATTTTACATGATTTGTGGAAGAGAATCTGTATCTGGGCGATCCCCTTAAGGAATCAGACCTGATATAAATCATCGTAATTAAATTCCTAAAGTCATTACAGGAAAAAGAAAATGGAATTTCAAAATTAGATGTCAATGTAGTTAGATTCTTTGGCAGGGAATAATCAAAATTTGGAAGATTGGCGCAGAAACAGTTGGAGAATCAACAAGTCAAACGATGAAATAACGTTTCGTATAAAAAATGGAGCGCAAGTTCCCGGACACAGACGAGAAAAGGAAGACAGGGCACTATATGATAAAGATCCACGCAATCGTCGTAATAATGATGAGCAGTGGATTTAACAATGGATTTAGCCCAGATAGAGGAAATTATAGTGGGAGGTCAAGAGAGTATAGGAGTTATCTTGGTGAAGATCAAGAGCAGGGTACTTCAAATGAGGGAAACTAAAAGGACGTTCAGATGAGGTCTGATCGTGAACAATAGGCAAAAAGGGCTAATAGTGAATTTCGAGGTTATGAGATCAGGGACTATATGAAAGAGTCGTTAGCGAAGGAAAGACACGAAGAAGTAATGGAAGCATTTCAAACAATAATTCTAAAGTAAATGGCGTGAACGTTAGAGTAGTTGTAGATACAGGATCAAAGATTAGCGCCATGTCACAAAATTATTACAAAAATCGTGATAAGTAATAACATACCAGAATTACCACAGATGGAAGGACATGAAAATGAAGCAAAACAGGTACATGACTTAAGAGACCACAGGAGGCAAGGTGAAAATGAAGCGAGTAAAACAATGAAGGGGAAGTACGATATGAAAAGAACACGTCCCAATAAATGAACAGTAATTCCTTGGGGGGTGAGTTTCACTTAACATTTATGTATTAGAAATGAGGAAAGCAGACGTTTGAAGAAAAAACCCATGACAAAGGCAAGTGATTACGAGGAAATTTCGGAGATATTGAACCACTTCTTTAAGTCCGCCATGGAATAAAACTACACTTACAACGGGAAAACCATGAGCATCGCGACAGTGATCAGGTTAGAATGCTATTACAAAATCGACGAAAACACGACATATTTCTGGTGAAACGTCAATCGGGACCGCAAAATAATAGATGTCAAAGGTAAAGCCAGGTATCTTGCACCATGAAAGATATGTGCCTGTCGAACACAGGTCTCATTTGTAATAGTATCTATGGAAAAATGTGACAAAAAATACTGAATAAAGGTAGGCAACCAGTGAAAGTTCACAAAATAATATGACAAAGTAGAATGAGTAGAGAATAAGAGGCCTTTGTGTCCTTCGATTCCTACAACTGTAGTCTGGTGTCTACAGATGTATTCGCAAATAAAATTTAATCCCCTGCGATTTATTCTGATAACCCTAGAATTCCAAGTTAAAGGGGAAGTATCGTTTCAAGTGTTTCTACCTACCTCCATTTTTCGATCTTCCAGTCGAGAAATTGTGTTACTATTTTGAAGGCCCATAAAACGATAACTAGTGGGTTAGGTTAGTTTTCCACAGCAGTTACCAGGCAAGGGGACAAGAGATAGTGAGGTCCAAGTCCTGATCAGTTGTGTGTGGCCAAATGACCTTTGTTAAATCCCAAAAACGAGTGGCCCTGTAGACTTTCGTCCTTTACATTCTATCTCTCTAACCACCGACAAATGCAGATTCAGAACTACCGTTACATTGTGACATTAGGAGAGGTTGGCTCGTAGACTGGACAGCGGTAGTGTATTGCCGACTGAGATTTGCTGGCCAAGCAGGGTAGGCTGCAGGCGAAAGGTGCGGTGGCGGTAAGTGACGGCTAAAGCTTCTTCCCAGGCTATGGGTCGATCTAGATCTCATGTGAGGTGAAGCGGCAGTATGGAAGCTACTGATGGTTGAAATGAGGAAACGGATATTAATTTTATACGAAAATTACGTTACATAACGGAGAGACCGGCTACAGAAAAGTTAAATACACTAGAGATATACGAAAATTTCGTTACATAACGTAGAGACTGGCTACAGAAAAGTTAAATACACCAGAGATATGAGGGTTGTGAGACGATTGAATTGTAGCTTTAATGCAGTTCCGAAACTGATATTTTAAAACTTATGCTTTAACTTCAATAGTTTAATAAAATTAACCACAAACGAACCCACGAAGGTCTGCCATATAAAAGATGATGGCATCAGTAACCATCACACTAAACTACATTTGAAATCAGAGATACGTGAAACAAAGAAGAGTTACTAAATTGATATGCAAATTGTGTCATTATTAGAAAGTTCTTCAGAGAAATACGGTATATGAAATCAGGATAAGTATCGCAGACGCTTGAACAATTCTCTTAGTGAATGGGCAACGACGATCTGTTATTTGATACGTATTTGTACTGATTCATAGATCAAAACATGTTGAAAGGCTGCATGCAGGTGTGCGTTCATGAACTGTATTGATAGCTTATTGAATACTTTGTCGACGTATTAATGAGAGCTCGCAAAGTGACCAAAGTGTATGGTGTGACGCTGATACTGGGCGGTACTTCATAGTGTGAGCAGCGGAGTGGTCGGCTGGTGGGGTCCAATGACAGACTGGTGGTCGAGAGAATTATTTTATTAGACTTCAGTTAGATATCTCGTCATTGACAGGTAGTTACATTCCACTCAGGCGGTGCGGACCAGTGATTTCCAGTGGATAGCTGGCTTCCGCCCTAACGTAGAGGTGCACATTTCAGAACCCCGCAATGTGATGTCGACAGCAGTCCAGTGGTTCATAAGTCTGCGAAGACCCTGATGTCAGCGGCTCCTCTTCTTGGTGTGTAGCGACTGCATACCTGCTGCTCTCTGGCAGGAGTCCAGCATTGGCAAGCATGGACAGAAAGTTGGCAGCACTTTGGCACTAAGTCCCACATGGTGCGCTTAGTGCAAGGGGCGGCTGCCCTCACCCAGCCTCGAACCCATAGATACAGCTCGCAGTTCCCAATTGTTTTAGCGTGTGGCAGAGCCCTGGATTGTTATGATGCTGCCAAACTCCAAATGAATCTCCCTCAACATTCACAGTTACTCATACGCCTCTGGGGTCCATTGGTTGCACTATTATTTAGCCCCAGTCACATGGCTCATATCAGGGTTCTTGCCCTGATGTCGTGACATTATACTGGCAGCTCTGGCTATTACTGCTGTGAGGTGCAGGTTCCGCTGAGTACTGCTTGTTCATATTATATTCCTTTTGTGTACATGTTGCTGTAACATGTATGTAGCCACACATTCGAGGATAATCCCAAAAGTAAGGTCTCCTATTTTTTATAAGCACATAGACCTGTTTATTTCCACAATGGTTTACATCAGTTTACAGCTTGAACATTTACCTATTTTTCGAAAAAATCAACACTTCTGTCGATGCATTTTTGTAGACCCTGTGGCAGTTTTTGTATGCCCATGTCATACCAGCTCGCCGCCATGCTGTTCAGAAAGTTATGAACCTCTTCTTTCACCTCGCCGTCGGAGCTGAATCGCTTGCCGGCCAAATGGTCTTTTAACCAGTCCAGAAAGTTGTCCCGTTCGGCTGCAACGCGGTGAAGAAATGCGCGGGAAGCATCAACTCGTTGCTGCATGTGGTCTTCAGTCAGCAAGCGTGGCAGCCATCTTGCGCACACCTTCCGGTAGTTCAATGTCTCCGTTAAAATTGTGTGAGCGGTGCTTCAGGAAACCTCAGGAACCAACGTGCAGAGATCATCCAGGGTGATCCGCCGATCTTCGTGGATGCTTTGCTCAACCATCAACAATGTATCCTCAGAAATTGACGGTCTCCCGCTCCTTTGTTCGTCGCGAATTTCGGTCCGACCAGGTGCAAACACTCTACACCACTTACGAACATTTTGGACATTCATGCACGACTGACCATACACTTACGTCAATTGGCGATGGATTTCAATAGGCACAGTGCCCTTTGCGTTCAAAAACAGAATAACTGCGCGCAATTTTCACTTGGCGGTAACATTCAACAGGAGCTCCATTCTCAATGGCTGCCAAGCCAAGACTCAGCGCCTAAGCGCGGCCTGCGCATGTTTACACACAGCGCGGGAAGCACTCTTCATAACAGTGTGACCAACTGCCATACAAACAGAGTTCTGAACTTATAAAAAAATTTGGAGACCTTACTTTTGGGATTCCCCTCGTATCTTACTAGCCAGTTGAAGCTAACACAATACTCGGCAGAGTGTTTCCTACAAATTCCAACTAGTTTCACTACCTCCTTCACAGGGAAGACTCAGACCTTTAGGTCATGCTCAGGGCCAGTTCCTCAGAGTGTGACTACATTCATCATTGATTTACAATGTAAGTGACATACACTCAAAATCATACTACACTGACTATACATATTCTACATTACATTAAACGCTACGTCTACTGCCTTGCAATCTCTTCAGCACATCTGTCATCTACTGTCTGTGCCTTGCTTCTACAAGGCTTCCTTCATGCTGCCAGTGCTCCTCAAGCTTTTACATATTTACTCTCCATCTGTCTCTGGGGTCTTTATGAACTGCTTGTTGTCTCAGATACTTGAAAGCTACACAAAACGAAACCATTTTCACTATGGCGCAAGTAATTGTGACCTACTACGTTACAGTCACTCCTTGTCTACTATCCCAACACTGTTCAACAAGCTGCTGCACTAGCTGCTCCATAGTGATCCAACATACCTGTCTGGCTATTATAGGACTCACAGAATCAACTACACTTACTTCCCAGGTATAATTCTAGAAGATAAGGTTTTGTTGAGGTAAACGTCTCTTATGGTTCATCCAGCCAATACAGCTATAATTATGTTGATTAAAAAAAAAAAACTCCTATTACTGCAGCTGGTAAATGGAACATTGATCCCACAAGATCACACGTTTCCATTAATTAACAACCCATGGCTCCTTAACGCTAAATATTTTGCTCCCACGATCTTCCCTTGTTCATTGCAACTTGCTACCACTGCTATGCCCAGACCTGCTCAATGGAAGAACGGCTTTCATGATTTCCTGTCGGCATGGTCGACTCTCTCCCTTCCCCCTGAACAATTATATAGCACATGCATTTCTTCCCATCTATATCTCTCGAGATGTACATTTGGTGACTGCCTCTGTTCTTCGAGTAGCTCTCCCTCGATCATTACTGCATGCTGATCTCCATCTTTTGCTATCAGTAACACACTACCTTTTTTATCTTCACGAGCTTCCTCACTGTTTCCAGCTTCAAAGGACATGTGTGCACATAAACAATACCATCACTGACACATACAACCATGTACTAAACATTTCTATTTCTACAGTTGCTCCAGGGTATTGGAAAAGAAGGTGCTGCTAGGCTCTACTACTAACTGTAATTCAGATTGTAATTCCTTCTGCTCCTTCCTCAATCACTACATATATTGCTCAGGTAACAATGGTGCCTTTGTAGTGCCTAATGATCTACTTCCTGCAAACCTGTTAACTCCACGTTTGCATTTCACTTACTATCTAGAGGTAACTGCAACACTCTTGTTAGCGATATTCTTGCATGCGGTACTGTCACGCATGCTTGCCTTACCTCTAAATTCTTGTATAGAGTCCTAGCTGGTGCTCTGGTATAATCCGTAACCTCCCTAGTTAGTTCCTGGAGTGTGTGTATGTTTTACAAATAGTAACTTACCGAAGGTCAATATCTAGCCGAAGCTGAAGCCGATTAATTGGCTATCACCCTGACCATTGGCCGAAGCCAAAGCCTAAGGTTTCATAACCCCAAGAAATTCTGTTCAAGACTGGCCAAATGTGAATGAAATAATTATGTTTAAATGTAATATAATCAATTTAATGATATCATTAAAATTATCTTGCAACTTGTCAGAAAGAACAACACTTTGAAATAAAGTCAATTAAGATATTTACTTATTTAAAAAAGTACTTCAACAGTTACAAGTGGAAAACCATATAATAATAGCTAAGTGACTCTTAAATTTCCAATAGCGCTTTGATATCTATCAATGAAAAAGAATTAATAATCAAAGTTAAACATTCTTATGTCATAAGCTAAAAATAATAATTTTTCCACACTTTCACAATCAAATCAGATCGCTTGTTCGCATATATCTGTCCCACTGCGCTAATTTTTCACTAAGAACACTAGTAGGAGGAGCAGATAAATATTTAATTACAATTGGATGTATATAAGTATATGGACTAGAAGCCTAGTATTCATAAACATCAGAAGTCCTCAGAAGCGAAGTTTCTACTAAAAAACATGTTAGATGTTCTTCAAAAGGTGGATAGTGATGTTCCAAATTCAACTCATTTCCGCTTGTGACAGGTAACACAAGTTTATCATGCGAATCCCATAAGTCATCATCACCTTCTGAGGATGAATTTTCGGTATCTGCATCTGACGTTGAACAGGAAGGTCTGTGCTCATCAACATTCACGTCCATATGAGCTATTTGACTTGACCGAGATCCATTCTGTCTTAGAAATGCTGTATTCATTAACGTTATTATTAGCTTTGGTAGTGAATTTACAAACACCTATGTCTATGCTCGTATGGTGAAAATGTTTAGGAAAGTAATCTAGGCTGGCATACTCGGTGCAACTGCTGAGTGGCTCATAGACGTACATTTAAAGTTTAAAGAAACTACAGGTGTGTAATTGATTATAGGATAAATTTATTTAGAATATTCCTCCTGACTGCTGTGAACAATGGTAGTTTCCATGAAATTAGAGACACTAATTAAAGCGATAATTACTTGTTACATAATTGCTAAGAGTATCTTCATTACAATTTCAAGAATACAACAACAATAGCAAGATGCTTCAGTCACATCCTCCTCATTACAAACATGACTCGCCTGTCGCCTGCACATCTTCTTCAGCGCTCCCATGACATCCTGCTGTGGAGGAAATAAGCAAATACAGAAAACTGAATGCTTAGCAGTGTGATGTGAGAATGGCCGACTTTTCTTTTCCAAATACCTACAGTGTACATCTTCAACAAATGTTATAACTGTCAAGATACAAAAGCAGCAAGACAGAACTGTGCACAGATATTTAAAACCTACATCCTACTGCTGCTGTGAACACATCTACTAGACCTGTAATTCCAACAAAAAATAAATTGTTTGCATAACATCATACAGTAAAAAGAATGATATTAATTACACGTAGCTGTATACTTACTGCATTCGTTGGTGTTTTTTGATTGGTGGGAGACCAGATAGGCATTGTAAGAAGGGTACACAATTCCAACTAATGCAGTATGCTATACTGGCTGGCCCTATCAAGTAATGCATCTTCCTGTCGTTTTGTTGCGTTGCCGTTATTTCTTGAAGAATATTCCTCCGCCCACAGTCACATACTTGTCCGCTATTATGCCTTTCCATTCTTGATGCACAAAGCTGTGAGTACATTTCTCTCACAGATGTTTACAACAAGTAGACTTGTCAAATACTTCTTTGCTCACTACAAGCGTCTCCTCATGTCAATGGAACTTAGAGGTACATAGTGACAGTTGGCGGATGATAGTGCTTACATCGGCGTTATGCGTTTTTATGTATTAAATTAATCTCGTGATGTTACAATTACAGACTTCTCTGCTGCACCGTATGAGAATTATAAAATTTGCTCAAAAGATGGGGAGCCTACTCGCACTCCAAGTGCGACCGCGTTGTGGCCAAGGTGACACTCCCCTCCCCTTAAATGTACTTGGCATATGATTGGATGTGATGATGCACTAGTCATTATTCCCAAAATTGCCTTTGGGGTAATAAGTGATTATGATGTCAGCAGCATATGACATGCACAGTTGTCTCAGTTGTAATGTGACATCACAGATAAGAAAGAGCTGATGCTGATATCAGCGAAATTCCTGTCAGAAACTGCAATGCCCCATTACTCCAGTCAGCTCCCATTGCATTGAAAACTTTCTGCTATAGATGCGTCACATACTATGTATGTGTATCAAGTAACAGTTGCTGGTCCCAAAGGACGTATAATCATCTTCTGTCTGCTAGAGAAGCCTTATCATCTGTTCAGAACCGTAAGGGCACTCTTAACCAAGTCACTTAAACTCTGAGAGTGGCCAGACAGTTAACTACTGAGAATCAGATGACGAGGCCTTGTGTGGCTTTGTAAGCGAAGCTGTTTGATTCCACACCCTCACATTTACTCCTTGACCATTTAATATGAAATCCTATGTTGTGATACTGAAATTGGCACATTAAAACAGAATCATTCTGACATATTGTGAAATTATTGGTTGACGGCATAGCCTTTGTGTAATGTCTGTTTCTTTGTTTTTGAAATTTATTCACATGAAATACTTTGAATTTATATTTGTGTCAGCTTTCTTATATGAATTTTTATGCCTTCTGTGAGTGTATTGCCTGTAGAGTCACATGAGAAGAGGTCACTACCAGCTCCAGACCAAAAACCGCATCAGCATTCCTTGAACTGATGACAAAGCATCGGCTTTTCCTAGAATCCCTGATTACAGTACACAGCACTCATTAAATGACATTATTCCCAGAATTCTCTCCCCCCTCCCACTCTCTCCCTCCCCCTGTTGTGAATGGCGTTATGCTATTTCTGAAACGATGGAGGAACCCCAGGACACCAATGGCGTGCAAGGTCAGACCACCACCTATGGAGCAATTTCATTTTTTAGCTAGATTAGGCAGTTCTTGTAACTTCTCATCTGTACATCTGTCCAGTATGAAGCGCCACCAGCACCAGCAGCAGTCGGAGTGATCAGCTGTTAAGAAGAAGACAATCACCAAGTATTTGTCAGTTCTTTTGGTTATAACAACATGGTTGTTATTAGCAAAACCCACTAATTAGGGTGTGCACATTCAGCACTACAACACACTGTGAGTCCAGCAGCTACCCTTATATAGCTTCCATGTGTGCATAAGTTACAAATGCGCTGACATGTTTTGATGAATTAATAACTTTTTACAATCTTTTTTTTTTTTTTTTTGTTCCTACAACAGATCAAGACGCACAGAAGTTCCTGTGTCAATCACAGCAGCAGCAACTGTGACTGACCACAGGATGTCTTCCCAAACTTTGGACCTGGTGCCATTCGATTATGTCATGGAAGAGCGACCACAACAGCAGTCACTGTCCATAGGATTTTGTGGTGTCATCGCCAACACAACATTGGCGACGAGTGTAAAAACGGTGTTCTTATCTATACTGCCCTGATTTAATTGTGTAATGGCTTCACCACAATCTCCAGATGTACTGTCCGAATTTTATCGCTTACAGAATCAGCAGACGCAGGCATTACTGGATGCCCTTGGACAGCTCGTGACTTGCCATACCTGGGCCATGTACTCAATGCCCAAGGCATAGATCCCAGTCCCACGCACCTCCGTGCCATACAAGACTTGCCTTCGCCGCAGAATCTGAAGCAGTCTCACCTGTTGTTAGGCTCCCCACCTCGTCGCATAAGTCAACATGCCCCCCCCTCCCCCCCCCCCCCCCACGGTGGGTGGAGGCCTTATACCACAACCGTCCGCCGATTTGCGGGGGAGGAATGTGGTGTCACCGCCAGACACCACACTTGCTAGGTGGTAGCCTTTAAATCGGCCGCGGTCCTTAGTATACGTCGGACCCGCGTGTCGCCACTATCAGTGATTGCTGACCGAGCGCCACCACACGGCAGGTCTAGTCTAGAGAGACTCCCTAGCACTCGCCCCAGTTGTACAGCCGACTTTGCTAGCGATAGTTCACTGCCTACATACGCTCTCATTTGCAGAGACGACAGTTTAGCATAACCTTCAGCTACGTCATTTGCTACGACCTAGTAAGTCTCCATATTCAGTTGCTATTCTGAACAGATAATATTTTGAATCATGTACCGTCAAGAGCGACGCTCATCATTAATGGATTAAAGTTAAGTATCAAACTAATTACGTCCGCTTTCTGAATTCTAATTCCTTGTCATGTTCCAGACCTCACGTCAGTATGTTTCTTCCCTCCTCACGCCAGCCTGCGTGAGCTAAAACGCGTGCATTTCGGCCTCCTCTAGTAACACAGTGTTAGCTCTTCTGCCAACACAACAGATTTCTTCCAGATCTTTTGGACCTGGTTTCGTTTCACTATTCAGCGCCACGGCTACAGCCGGAAATACAGCAGCTCACCGAGCTACAGGCAAGCCTCACAGGTGTACTGCTCTTGGAAAGTGTCTCCATGTGGATCTAAGTTTGTAAATGTAGGCCTAGAACCTCAGAAGGACTTCGATGTGATGATTGAGAGAAAGAATGTTCAAAATCTTCGTATTAGAGAGCAGTATTCATGGTGTGAATGGGACTATGTGTATAGAATGATAGATCATACAGAGAAAGATGACGACTGAACACTTTATATCGCTTAAGACTGTCAACATTAGCTTGTTGAAAGGTGAAACATCGTTTATTGATATGTGCTTGAAGTGAAATCTGAAGGTTTGGTCTGATACATTAAACACTGAAGTGCGGTGAATTTGGACAACCTGTCCAGTGCTTTACTGACAGCAGCACACAGACAGAGCTGCTGACGTATATTAGAGTACATGTTATGACTTTGTGGATTAATTGCGTGTCCACAGAGTAAATTTAAACCACTTCCAAAAGCATATAAATGGCTATTTTCATCCAACACAGAGATATGCATCTGAAAACCCTTATATACATACAGAGAGTTTGATATATTGAGTGAAAGGCTGCATTCCATATGACGTAATTATGTACAATCCCAAGGAATTCAACATGTCTGGATATATTTCCAATAGTCTTTGCAGCGTAACGCACAGAACATGGTTATCGGCCTAATGATAGATGATAGAAAGTCGTTGCAGATTGTGAACTTGATGGGGTTCCGATCCAAGATGTAATCATACCATATAGATGCAGGTTCCACCCAAGGATGGGCATTGTGAAACCTCCCAGGTTCTCATTAACTGAAGACTATAAGCAGTGCCTGCAAGATGGTAATGCAGTTCCACATTGTTATGCCAAATAGACTTTCAGCTGCAAGAACATGAAGCACATACTGTACTGTTACCGAAAGCTGGACTGTTGCACCATAACAAACCCTTTATCTGTACAAATGGGACTGAGACTCTCTCATTCTCACACTGTCTGCTCATGAATTATTGGGTGTGTCTGTGTGTATTCCTGTTTGTTTGTGTTAATGTATGTAGAATAGATAGATGAAGCATTTCTCATAGTTATGTGTATGTGTGCATTCATATGAATATTGACACTATATATATATATATATATATATATATATATATATACACTCCTGGAAATGGAAAAAAGAACACATTGACACCGATGTGTCAGACCCACCATACTTGCTCCGGACACTGCGAGAGGGCTGTACAAGCAATGATCACACGCACGGCACAGCGGACACACCGGGAACCGCGGTGTTGGCCGTCGAATGGCGCTAGCTGCGCAGCATTTGTGCACCGCCGCCGTCAGTGTCAGCCAGTTTGCCGTGGCATACGGAGCTCCATCGCAGTCTTTAACACTGGTAGCATGCCGCGACAGCGTGGACGTGAACCGTATGTGCAGTTGACGGACTTTGAGCGAGGGCGTATAGTGGGCATGCGGGAGGCCGGGTGGACGTACCGCCGAATTGCTCAACACGTGGGGCGGGAGGTCTCCACAGTACATCGATGTTGTCGCCAGTGGTCGGCGGAAGGTGCACGTGCCCGTCGACCTGGGACCGGACCGCAGCGACGCACGGATGCACGCCAAGACCGTAGGATCCTACGCAGTGCCGTAGGGGACCGCACCGCCACTTCCCAGCAAATTAGGGACACTGTTGCTCCCGGGGTATCGGCGAGGACCATTCGCAACCGTCTCCATGAAGCTGGGCTACGGTCCCGCACACCGTTAGGCCGTCTTCCGCTCACGCCCCAACATCGTGCAGCCCGCCTCCAGTGGTGTCGCGACAGGCGTGAATGGAGGGAAGAATGGAGACGTGTCGTCTTCAGCGATGAGAGTCGCTTCTGCCTTGGTGCCAATGATGGTCGTATGCGTGTTTGGCGCCGTGCAGGTGAGCGCCACAATCAGGACTGCATACGACCGAGGCACACAGGGCCAACACCCGGCATCATGGTGTGGGGAGCGATCTCCTACACTGGCCGTACACCACTGGTGATCGTCGAGGGGACACTGAATAGTGCACGGTACATCCAAACCGTCATCGAACCCATCGTTCTACCATTCCTAGACCGGCAAGGGAACTTGCTGTTCCAACAGGACAATGCACGTCCGCATGTATCCCGTGCCACCCAACGTGCTCTAGAAGGTGTAAGTCAACTACTCTGGCCAGCAAGATCTCCGGATCTGTCCCCCATTGAGCATGTTTGGGACTGGATGAAGCATCGTCTCACGCGGTCTGCACGTCCAGCACGAACGCTGGTCCAACTGAGGCGCCAGGTGGAAATGGCATGGCAAGCCGTTCCACAGGACTACATCCAGCATCTCTACGATCGTCTCCATGGGAGAAAAGCAGCCTGCATTGCTGCGAAAGGTGGATATACACTGTACTAGTGCCGACATTGTGCATGCTCTGTTGCCTGTGTCTATGTGCCTGTGGTTCTGTCAGTGTGATCATGTGATGTATCTGACCCCAGGAATGTGTCAATAAAGTTTCCCCTTCCTGGGACAATGAATTCACGGTGTTCTTATTTCAATTTCCAGGAGTGTATATACAGGGTGTTACAAAAAGGTACGGCCAAACTTTCAGGAAACATTCCTCACACACAAAAAGAGAAAATAGTTATATGGACATGTGTCCGGAAACACTTACTTTCCATGTTAGAGCTCATTACTTCTCATCAAATCACATTAATCATGGAATGGAAACACACAGCAACAGAACGTACCAGCGTGACTTCAAACACTTTGTTACAGGAAATGTTCAAAATGTCCTCCGTTAGCGAGGATACATGCATCCACCCTCCATCGCATGGAATCCCTGATGCGCTGATGCAGCCCTGGAGAATGGCGTATTGTATCACAGCCGTCCACAATACGAGCACGAAGTGGCTCTACATTTGATACCGGGGTTGTGTAGACAAGAGCTTTCAAATGCCCCCATAAATGAAAGTCAAGAGGATTGAGGTCGGGAGAGCGTGGAGGGCATGGAATTGGTCCGTCTCTACCAATCCATCGGTCACCAAATCTGTTGTTGAGAAGCGTACGAACACTTCGACTGAAATGTGCAGGAGCTCCATCGTGCATGAACCACATGTTGTGTCGTACTTGTAAAGGCACATGTTCTAGCAGCACAGGTAGAGTATACCGTATGAAATCATGATAACGTGCTCCATTGAGCGTAGATGGAAGAACATGGGGCCCAATCAAGACATCACCAACAATGCGTGCCCAAACGTTCGCAGAAAATCTGTGTTGATGACGTGACTGCACAATTGCGTGCGGATTCTCGTCAGCCCACACATGTTGATTTTGAAAATTTACAATTTGATCACGTTGGAATGAAGCCCCATCCGTAAAGAGAACATTTGCACTGAAATGAGGATTGACACATTGTTGGATGAACCATTTCCAGAAGATTACCCGTGGAGGCCAATCAGCTGCTGATAGTGCCTGCACACGGTGTACATGGTACGGAAACAACTGGTTCTCCCGTGCCACTCTAGCTACAGTGACGTGGTCAACGTTACCTTGTACAGCAGCAACTTCTCTGACGCTGACATTAGGGTTATTGTCAACTGCACGAAGAATTGCCTCGTCCATTGCAGGCGTCCTCGTCGTTCAAGTTCTTCCCCACTCGCGAGTCATAGGCTGGAATGTTCCGTGCTCCCTATGACGCCGATCAATTGCTTCGAACGTCTTCTGTCGGGACAGCTTCGTTCTGGAAATCTGTCTCGATACAAACGTACCGCGCCACGGCTATTGCCCCGTGCTAATCCATACATCAAATGGGCATCTGCCAACTCCGCATTTGTAAACATTGCACTGACTGCAAAACCACTTTCGTGATGAACACTAACCTGTTGATGCTACGTACTGATGTGCTTGATGCTAGTACTGTAGAGCAATGAGTCGCATGTCAACACAAGCACCGAAGTCAACATTACCTTCCTTCAATTGGGGCAACTGGCGGTGAATCGAGGAAGTACAGTACATACTAACAAAACTAAAATGAGCTCTAACATGGAAATTAAGCGTTTCCAGACACATGTCCATATAACATCTTTTCTTTATTTGTGTGTGAGGAATGTTTCCTGAAAGCTTGGCCGTGCCGTTTTGTAACACCCTATATATATATATATATATATATATATATATATATATATATATATATATATATATATATATATATATATATATATATATATATATACTCCTGGAAATTGAAATAAGAACACCGTGAATTCATTGTCCCAGGAAGGGGAAACTTTATTGACACATTCCTGGGGTCAGATACATCACATGATCACACTGACAGAACCACAGGCACATAGACACAGGCAACAGAGCATGCACAATGTCGGCACTAGTACAGTGTATATCCACCTTTCGCAGCAATGCAGGCTGCTATTCTCCCATGGAGACGATCGTAGAGATGCTGGATGTAGTCCTGTGGAACGGCTTGCCATGCCATTTCCACCTGGCGCCTCAGTTGGACCAGCGTTCGTGCTGGACGTGCAGACCGCGTGAGACGACGCTTCATCCAGTCCCAAACATGCTCATTGGGGGACAGATCCGGAGATCTTGCTGTCCAGGGTAGTTGACTTACACCTTCTAGAGCACGTTGGGTGGCACGGGATACATGCGGACGTGCATTGTCCTGTTGGAACAGCAAGTTCCCTTGCCGGTCTAGCAATGGTAGAACGATGGGTTCGATGACGGTTTGGATGTACCGTGCACTATTCAGTGTCCCCTCGACGATCACCAGTGGTGTACGGCCAGTGTAGGAGATCGCTCCCCACACCATGATGCCAGGTGTTGGCCCTGTGTGCCTCAGTCGTATGCAGTCCTGATTGTGGCGCTCACCTGCACGGCGCCAAACACGCATACGACCATCATTGGCACCAAGGCAGAAGCGACTCTCATCGCTGAAGACGACACGTCTCCATTCGTCCCTCCATTCACGCCTGTCGCGACACCACTGGAGGCGGGCTGCACGATGTTGGGGCGTGAGCGGAAGACGGCCTAACGGTGTGCGGGACCGTAACCCAGCTTCATGGAGACGGTTGCGAATGGTCCTCGCCGATACCCCAGGAGCAACAGTGTCCCTAATTTGCTGGGAAGTGGCGGTGCGGTCCCCTACGGCACTGCGTAGGATCCTACGGTCTTGGCGTGCATCCGTGCGTCGCTGCGGTCCGGTCCCAGGTCGACGGGCACGTGCACCTTCCGCCGACCACTGGCGACAACATCGATGTACTGTGGAGACCTCACGCCCCACGTGTTGAGCAATTCGGCGGTACGTCCACCCGGCCTCCCGCATTCCCACTATACACCCCCGCTCAAAGTCCGTCAACTGCACATACGGTTCACGTCCACACTGTCGCGGCATGCTTCCAGTGTTAAAGACTGCGATGGAGCTCCGTATGCCACGGCAAACTGGCTGACACTGACGGCGGCGGTGCACAAATGCTGCGCAGCTAGCGCCATTCGACGGCCAACACCGCGGTTCCTCGACACGTCTCCATTCGTCCCTCCATTCACGCCTGTCGCGACACCACTGGAGGCGGGCTGCACGATGTTGGGGCGTGAGCGGAAGACGGCCTAACGGTGTGCGGGACCGTAGCCCAGCTTCATGGAGACGGTTGCGAATGGTCCTCGCCGATACCCCAGGAGCAACAGTGTCCCTAATTTGCTGGGAAGTGGCGGTGCGGTCCCCTACGGCACTGCGTAGGATCCTACGGTCTTGGCGTGCATCCGTGCGTCGCTGCGGTCCGGTCCCAGTCGACGGGCACGTGCACCTTCCGCCGACCACTGGCGACAACATCGATGTACTGTGGAGACCTCACGCCCCACGTGTTGAGCAATTCGGCGGTACGTCCACCCGGCCTCCCGCATGCCCACTATACACCCTCGCTCAAAGTCCGTCAACTGCACATACGGTTCACGTCCACGCTGTCGCGGCATGCTTCCAGTGTTAAAGACTGCGATGGAGCTCCGTATGCCACGGCAAACTGGGTGACACTGACGGCGGCGGTGCACAAATGCTGCGCAGCTAGCGCCATTCGACGGCCAACACCGCGGTTCCTGGTGTGTCCGCTGTGCCGTGCGTGTGATCATTGCTTGTACAGCCCTCTCGCAGTGTCCGGAGCAAGTATGGTGGGTCTGACACATCGGTGTCAAATGGTTCAAATGGCTCTGAGCACTATGGGACTTAACTGCTGAGGTCATCAGTCCCCTAGAACTTAGAACTACTTAAACCTAACTAACCTAAGGACATCACACACATCCATGCCCGAGGCAGGATTCGAACCTGCGACCGTAGCGGTCGCGTGGTTCCAAACTGTAGCGCTTAGAACCGCTCGGCCACTTCGGCCGGCACACCGGTGTCAATGTGTTCTTTTTTCCGTTTCCAGGAGTATATATATATATATATATATATATATATATATATATATATATATATATATATATATATATATAAATCCTTGAATTTGGTCTGAATATATCTGCATACCCAGACCTATAGGTACAGTTACATGTATAGACATGTCTTTTCTAAATACAGCTTCCACTGATTTTATGCTTACAGAATTTTCAGACACATAACTTGGTGTTGGATAAAAACAGCCACTTATATACTGTCCTAAGTGATTTATTTTTACGTTGCACACAGGCAAATAGTCAATAAAGTCACAATATTCACTCTAATGTAACGACGCCAGCAGCTCTGTCTGCGTGGTGCCATCAGTAAAGCATTGGACAGTGAGTTCAAATTCACCACACTTTAATGTTTAATGTATAAGACCACATCTTCCGATTTCAGTTCAAACACTATATCTCCATACATAGCGATAAATGATGCCTCAGCCTTTAACAAGCTAATGTTGATAGTATTATGCAATATGAAGTGTTCAGTTGTCACCTTTTTCTCTACGAGCTTTTATCATTCTATACAGATAGTCCCATTCACAATATGAACACTGCTCTCTAGTAACAATATTCTGAGCATTCTCTCTGTCACTTACCACAGCGAAGTGTATGTCAGGTTTTACGCCTACATTCACACACTTAGATCCAGTAGGAGGCACTTGCCAAGAGCAGTACAGCTGTGAGGCTTGCCTGCCGTTCGGTGAGCTGTTGTATTTCCAGCTGTGGCTGTGGCGCTGAATAGTGTAACGAAACCAGGTTAAAAGGTTTAGAAGAAATCCTGTGGACAGTGACTGCTTCTGCGGTGACTGTGCTGTGACTTAACTGATGACAGCAGGTCCAAAATTTCAAATTTTGGGAAGACATCCTATGGTCAGTCACAGTTGCTGCTGTTGTTGTGGTTCACACAGAAACTTCAGTGTGTCTTCATTTGTTACAGAAACAAAAAAAAATTACTAATTCCTCACAACAAGCCAGCACATTTGTAACTTATGCACACATGGAAGCAATATAACTTTAAGTGCTGGGTGCACAGCATGTTATAGAACTTAATGTGCACACACAAATTAATGGGTTTCGCTAATAATAACAATATTGTTATAACAAAATGAACTGACAAATAATGATAGCCTTCTTCTTCGAGTTCACCACTCCCACTGCTGCTGCTGTTTATGGTGATTTGTACTGGACAGATGTACAGATGGTAAATGACATTACTTGCGTAATCTGACTATAAAGAGGAAAATTGCTCTATGGGTGGTAGTCTGACCTTGCACACCATTGGTTCCCTGGGGTTCCTCCATTGTTCCACAAAATGCATAACGACATTGGCCACAAGGGGAAGAAGAGAGTGGGAGGGGGAGGGAACTCTTGGAATAACGTCACTGCCTGAGTGCTGGATGCTGGCATCAGGGATTCTAGGAAAGGCTCATGCTGATGACATCAGTTCAAATATGCTGCTGCTCATGTCAGCGGTTTTTGCCTGGAGCTGGCAGTGACCCTCTACTCATCTAACTATATGGGCAATACATTCACAAAAGGCAAAAAGAAATCATATGTCAAAGTTAGCATTGCTGACACAAATATAATATCGAAGTATTTCATATGAATAAATTTGAAAAGCCATGTAACAGATAATTATACAAAGGCCATGCTGCTTACCAACTATTTCACAATATACATGAATGCTGTTTCAGTGTGCCGATTTCAGTATCACAATATAGGCGTTAATATTAAATGGTCAAGCAGTGAATGTGAGTGTGTTCATGGCAGCAGGTGGAATGTAACTGGTTCGCCTTTTCTACAAGCCATTCAAGGCCTCGTAATCTGATTCTCAGTCAGAGTTAAAATGACTTGTTTAAGACATGCTCTTATCATTGTGAACTAAAGATAAGTTTTCTCCAGCAGATGAAAGATTGATTACATGTCCTTTGGGACCAGCAGCTGCTGATTGATACACATACATACACTCCTGGAAATTGAAATAAGAACACCGTGAATTCATTGTCCCAGGAAGGGGAAACTTTATTGACACATTCCTGGGGTCAGATACATCACATGATCACACTGACAGAACCACAGGCACATAGACACAGGCAACAGAGCATGCACAATGTCGGCACTAGTACAGTGTATATCCACCTTTCGCAGCAATGCAGGCTGCTATTCTCCCATGGAGACGATCGTAGAGATGCTGGATGTAGTCCTGTGGAACGGCTTGCCATGCCATTTCCACCTGGCGCCTCAGTTGGACCAGCGTTCGTGCTGGACGTGCAGACCGCGTGAGACGACGCTTCATCCAGTCCCAAACATGCTCAATGGGGGACAGATCCGGAGATCTTGCTGGCCAGGGTAGTTGACTTACACCTTCTAGAGCACGTTGGGTGGCACGGGATACATGCAGACGTGCATTGTCCTGTTGGAACAGCAAGTTCCCTTGCCGGTCTAGGAATGGTAGAACGATGGGTTCGATGACGGTTTGGATGTACCGTGCACTATTCAGTGTCCCCTCGACGATCACCAGTGGTGTACAGCCAGTGTAGGAGATCGCTCCCCACACCATGATGCCGGGTGTTGGCCCTGTGTGCCTCGGTCGTATGCAGTCCTGATTGTGGCGCTCACCTGCACGGCGCCAAACACGCATACGACCATCATTGGCACCAAGGCAGAAGCGACTCTCATCGCTGAAGACGACACGTCTCCATTCGTCCCTCCATTCACGCCCGTCGCGACACCACTGGAGGCGGGCTGCACGATGTTGGGGCGTGAGCGGAAGACGGCCTAACGGTGTGCGGGACCGTAGCCCAGCTTCATGGAGACGGTTGCGAATGGTCCTCGCCGATACCCCAGGAGCAACAGTGTCCCTAATTTGCTGGGAAGTGGCGGTGCGGTCCCCTACGGCACTGCGTAGGATCCTACGGTCTTGGCGTGCATCCGTGCGTCGCTCTGGTCCGGTCCCAGGTCGACGGGCACGTGCACCTTCCGCCGACCACTGGCGACAACATCGATGTACTGTGGAGACCTCACGCCCCACGTGTTGAGCAATTCGGCGGTACGTCCACCCGGCCTCCCGCATGCACACTATACGCTCTCGCTGAAAGTCCGTCAACTGCACATACGGTTCACGTCCACGCTGTCGCGGCATGCTACCAGTGTTAAAGACTGCGATGGAGCTCCGTATGCCACGGCAAACTGGCTGACACTGACGGCGGCGGTGCACAAATGCTACGCAGCTAGCGCCATTCGACGGCCAACACCGCGGTTCCTGGTGTGTCCGCTGTGCCGTGCGTGTGATCATTGCTTGTACAGCCCTCTCGCAGTGTCCGGAGCAAGTATGGTGGGTCTGACACACCGGTGTCAATGTGTTCTTTTTTCCATTTCCAGGAGTGTAGTATGAGAGGTGTCTATAGCAGGCATTTTTTAGTGCAATTGAAGTAGACGGGAGTAATGGAGCAGTGCTGTTTCTGTCAGGAATTTCTCTGATACCAGCATCAGCACTTTCTTGTCTGTGGTGACGTATTACAATTGAGACAACTGTCGTATTCCGCTGACATCATAATCAACACTTTGTTACCACGAAGGCAATTCTGGGAATAATTACAATTGCATCATCGCATCCATTCATGTAAGAGGTACATTTAAGGGGAGGTGTTTGTCATCCAGGCCACCACGGTCTCAGCCAACACGCGACCACACTTGGGGTGCGATCAGGCTCCCCACCCTTCGAGCATATTTTATAATTTTCATACAGTGTAGCACCGAGGTCTTTGATAGTGACATCACGAGCTTAATTTAATACTTAAAAAACGCATAACGCCTACATAAGCACTATGAACTGTCAGTATGAACCTCTACGTTCCCTTCAATTGATAATCAGAGAAATATAGTCACAGTTTTGTGCATCAAGAATGGAAAAGCATGGTAGGAGACAAACATGTGAAAGTAGACAGAGGAATATTCTTCAACAAATAATAGCAATGCAACAGAATGACAGGAAGATGCATTACTTGATAGGGCCAGCCAGTACAACGTGTTGCATTTTTTCGAATTGTATACTCCTCTTAAAATGCCTATCTAGTCTCCTCCCAAGCAAAAAACTCCAGCGACTGCAGTAAGTATACATTTATGTGTATTTTATATCATTGTGATGGCTGTATGACGTTATGCAAAGAATTTATTTTTCCGTTGCTGTTAAATGTCTAGTAGATGTGTTCACACAGCAGCAACAGGTTGTAGGTTTTAAATATCTATGCACATTGCTCTCTAGCTGCATTTGTATCTTAACAATTACGATGGTTGTTGAAGATGTCCACTGCAAGTATTTGGAAAAGAAAAGTCTACCATTCTCACATCACACTACTAAGCATTCAGTTTTCTATCTTTGATTATTTCTTCTACAGCACGAAGTGACTGGAGCGCTGAATATGATCGACAGGCGACAGGGGAGTAAAGTTTGCAATAATGAGGATGTCATTGAAGCATCTTGCTGTTCTTGTTGTACTCTAGAAATTGTAATGAGAATAGTTTCAGCAATTATGTAACAATTAATTATCGCTTCAATAAGTCTCTATAATTTGATGGAAGCTGCCGGTCTTCACAACAGTCAGGAGGTACACTCTAGATAAATTTTTCCTATAATCAACAAAACACCTGTAGTTTTCATAAACTTTAAATGTAGATCTCCGAGGCACTCACTATTTGTACAGAGTATGTCAACCTAGATAACTACCCTAAGTATTTTCAGGAGTAATTTTACGGGCATAGGCATAGGTATCTGTAAATTCAGTACCGAAGGTAATAATAACCTTAATGAATATAGCATAGACCTGTATATTCACAGCGATCGATCGATCATTAAGTAGCTCACTCACCATTAAAGGGTAAGAATGCGAAGATGTATGTCAACACTACCTGCTGTGATGCAGTGTAAGTATTAACGCTGTGACAGTAGACGAAAAGGAAAGCAAATATGAATAATTAATAATTCGTATTTCCTAGCAGGCGAGGTCATATCTTTGCAGCAGCCACCTGACATGGGCGTAATCCTGTTCGATCAAATTTATTGTTTGAGCACGAGTGGCTGTGAGAATGTCAGTGTCGGTATGATGCCGCGTCAGGAATTCTAGCCCGTGGTAATAGTTGTAAATCGGCGACTAAGCGATATCATAGTAGTACCAGCCATGGATGAATGGTGCCAAATGTGTGAAACGTCAATGCCGATCACGGCCGTGTTCCAAGGAAACGTTCACTCTCCATCACTTATACTGGGCGATCGTAAAATCTCTGCAGGGGACTTCCCAAGAACTGTTAAAAATATTAGACGACTGAGAGTGCACACTTCTACAGGTGCAAACTTCAGAGTTTAATGTATTCCAGATATGTAATACAGCATGAGCTGAACTGTTGACAAAGGTGGCAGTCATAAGTTCAACGATTTTATGGTCCATTGTGGACTAATTTGCTGGAGTTAAATCGCCAATCTCTCCACTTATCAGAAGAAACCATAGCCCAACTTTACGATACATGCGGTGCATTGATGGTGGTGGAAGCATATGATTCAGCTTTTTCAGAGGTGGGTACAGAATTACGATCTTATCTAAGTTTGTTTTTATGTGCCATACATGTGTTATCGATTTCCCTATAACCAACAGCTGCCCCCTACCCCAGCTAACAATCCTGTAACATAGTTCCATAGGAAGGAAACATGAATGAATAACTGATGAAACTGAGAGTCACTAGTTATCTAACCAACAACGGACTTTGGAATCGTAATCAACGCGGTGTTCCTGCAAACCGCAGCACAGTTACTGCAGTCATGGACAACTCCTATGATATAATTAAAAATTTGGAGACAAACAAAAGTGTAGTAGGAATCAATTTAGATTTGTCTAAAGCCTTTGATGCCGTTTTCCATGAAATCATCGTTAATAACCTAGAATGAGTAGTCATTAGAGGAACAGCTAAACTCTGGTTTCAGTCATATCTCAAAAACAGATCTCAGATTGTAGAGCTCACCGCTGTTAATTCAAATAAAAAAAAAATGCGGTTAGTTTCAGAAGCAAAAGAAGTTCCATGAGGAGTATCCCAGGGCAGCATCTTCGAGCCACTACTCTTTCTCATATATGGGAATAGTTGGCAGTTACACTATGATCCTAAAAAGTATTAAAACTTGGTCATATGCAAATAAGCTTTCAATGAATCCAAAGAAAACAAATTACATACAGTTTGCAAAATTATTCAGGATGAAGGCATTAATCTACACCTGGATGACAGACTAATTGGTAGGATACAGTTTGCAAAACTGTTTGAAGGCATATAGATGAAGGTGTGAATTAGAAACACCATGTAAGATTTTTGTACACACACTTAAGTCACCTTACTTTGCACTGATAATTATCTCATATTTTGAGCTTTACATTTCAATGGCATACTTTGGATGTTTTCATTCCATTGGATCATGTGGAACAGCATTGTGCACCAGCTCATACTTTAATTTAAAAGATATTTTTATCCACAGAAACGGGCTGTCTTAACAATTACTCACAGCCTTATACAAGCTAACTGCAGACATCTGTCCAGGAAATTAGGAATACTTATTCTGCCATCACTCTATCTCTTTCAATGTGTACTCTTGACCAAAGGAAATCAAAACAGCCTCAACACTAATGCTGACTGCCACAAGGTTCAGGAATGATCTCCACATTGAACAAATAAAAGGAACATGAACTCAGAAACATGAAACCTATATGGGTATTAAGCTCACTATGCACTGCACCACTACATTAAAGATTTAAAGGATGATCTAAATTTTAAATTAAAACCTGGAAAATTTTTAACTGATCACCATTGGTACTCAGTAAAAGAAATCTCGAAGCTCAAGAAAATGATTTTATACACTAACCTCCAATATGGGTAATGCAGTTGTGTGACAAATCCTGTGAGAAGTTTCTATATTTGTATTTTTCAGGCTGTACTACACTACTTTACTATCTGTAATACTATTTATTCTAAGTAGCTATTACTCGGAAACAAATTACTATACACCATTCATATGCAAAGAAATTGTGAATTTAGTGATACGTGGTACATGTCGTAGGGTTTTCATATTGTACATTCCATATGTTTCATTTCTATGTATGACCACTCCAGAGTCATTTGTACAATGACATGTTCGCTAAATAAATAAATAAATAAATTGTGAAAAGCTGTATTGGGCTCTGGTCAGAGCCAGCATCAAACAACCCGATGATATGCGAGCAAATTGGTTAAATCTCGTTCCATGTCGCATTAATAATGGATTAATACTGATAGAAACAAACTGTGGGTGGATCTTCAACACTATAAACTGGGCCATATGCAACTAATCATGAAGACTGGTGAAGTGACAGCCTGCGTTATCAGCCATGTTGCAGTGTCGGCGGTGCTCAGCTGGCTGTTATGTTTATGTCTTCACACTCTTATGAGGCAAAGACACTGCATGCCATGCACCGAAGGAGTTGGAAACCTATTTTTAGCAATTGTGAGCATGGAACAATGATCGTCTTTCAGTACGTTTGTATACCATGTGTGGTGTGCGTACTGTAAGACCTTCGGTACACACACCATCAGATTATTTGACTTGTCACTCTAACGAAGTAGGCGAGTGTCAGCAATATGTCTTGGATCTTATTGTGGCGTGTTTATCTTCTGCCATTAGGTCAGACGGTAGAAATGCCACTTGCACACTTAGAGTAGCAGTTTGATGGTGACCAACTTTAAACAGAACTTCGTTAATTTTCACACACCTTTATTAAAATAGTAACAAGCATAAACCTTATGTAACGTGATTGTGAATGCTATTTACAATTGACAATCTGAAGTTCCTTTGGTCTTGGTATGTTAATCTTATTCTCACACATCTCTGATACTTGACAAAGTGTCTATATATTTATCTTCATGGCTATGTACAGGAATATGATAATCTTATTAGGCGCAGACTGATACTTGACTATAGACTGGTACAGACTAATGAAGACTCGTACAGACTAATGCAGACTAATTCAAACTGACTAATCGGAGGTCCGTACACTCGTTATAATACCTCGCGCATTCAGGTATCACTGCGCGAATGTGGTCCGCGAGGAGAAAAGGTTCTACGTTAGCAGCAATGTCATTGGCTGCGTTACATATTAATACGCGGATCGTCGGAAGCAGAATTTGGTCCATCTCTAAGGCAGCGCCATCTCGTAGTGCGGAGACAGGCGAGCACTGCGCCTGTGCTGTTGTGCTTAGCGGGGCGCGCTCTAGTGGGAAAGTTGTGTACACGCTGACTACGCGAAACTACGTACACAACACCATGCTATATGAAAGAGTCTATAAAATTTAAGAGTCATATCTGTAACTAATTGCCCTATAAAACTCCCATGTGTCCTAATGTAAATAAACAGTTACTGCCTTGAGTGAGTGGATGAAACAATCTGATCACAAATGTCTTCTAGTAGGCGATTGTTCCTGCAATGATGAGTAAGATGAATGGACCATTACTTCCCAATAACGTATGAGCTTCGATTATAGGACCTTCTGGTTGTGGGAATACTAAGCTTGTTCTAGCCCATTTAACATATCTTGAAGGAGTCCGTTTCGAGCACGTATATATATTTTTCGAAGAACCTGTTTCAGCCAAAATATCGGCTATTACAAGAGATTTTGCATGGGCTTTGATGGAGTAGCGTACGGACTTTCAGCGAAAGCAGCGGTATTCCACAGCATGAAAAAGTAAAGCCAAACAGCGTATTCGTATTTGACGCTGAAACAGTGGAAAATCAGGATGACATCTGTGAATGCATTATGTGAACCCTGTTATTGATTTCAAACAGGGCAGTCTGAAGGTAGAGCATATTTTACAAACACTTGCAGGAACCGACTTTTTATTCAATGAGTTCGTTTCTGCACGCGTGGGTTGATGTAATAACTATGTTTGACTTTTTGGTTAAAGATAAAACTAGGAAATTGAATGCGGGTCGATATAGATGAAACTCCATTGAGATTTTACATAAAACACATTGCAGCAAAATATAACAGTATCAGTATACTTTAGGCTATGGATAAATTTGCACATAAGTCGTACACATGTTCTGAGAGTGCTAAACATGTTGTGTATACCGTCAACAACCTTCAGGTAAGAAGGCATTACTGACCTATACATTGTGCACCCATTATCCAGCCGTGATTGCATGGAGACCCTTCTAAAACAGGAACAGACTCACCCTACCTGCTCTCCAAGATCTGTAGCTAAGACACTTCAAGGTGTTCAGTGTCTTCTGGACCCTTTCCTTCATGTCCTTAAAGTGTGGCAACCACGACAGTTCTGAATTGAAAATGTGGCCCAAAAGCCTTACAGAATCTTTGAAAGGAAGAATGGTGACCCACATATGCAATTAAGGGAAATTAAACATACGACTTGAACGATTAAAATAGAGACACATTGAAACCTGGTAGTTAAGGAAGGCAGGATTCGGTTACGATTGAGGACGGGGCCGTAACCAGTTACTATTGGTTCGCTTATGCAATTACACACATTTATTTTAAGACGAGAATTCCAGATTCAGCAATAAATAAAAAGTATCACACGTTAATAACAAGGAATAAACGACTGTGTAGTTAATAGTACTTTCAGTACGTTAAAATTTACCAAATGAGCATAACATACAGACAGGAAATAATGTTTTGAAAACAAGCCAATGTGATCGCAATAAGAATTTTAAGGCAAGTTACCACAGTCACGGTTGAAGGCCTCACCAAACAGGTGAGACAAAATGATAGTAAACTTGGTAGCACAGCCATTTAAACCTACTGTAACGCCAAGAATGGAAATTATATAAAAAAAATTAGAAACATACAATAAAACAGCAAATACACTCCTGGAAATGGAAAAAAGAACACATTGACACCGGTGTGTCAGACCCACCATACTTGCTCCGGACACTGCGAGAGGGCTGTACAAGCAATGATCACACGCACGGCACAGCAGACACACCAGGAACCGCGGTGTTGGCCGTCGAATGGCGCTAGCTGCGCAGCATTTGTGCAGCGCCGCCGTCAGTGTCAGCCAGTTTGCCGTGGCATACGGAGCTCCATCGTAGTCTTTAACACTGGTAGCATGCCGCGACAGCGTGGACGTGAACCGTATGTGCAGTTGACGGACTTTGAGCGAGGGCGTATAGTGGGCATGCGGGAGGCCGGGTGGACGTACCGCCGAATTGCTCAATACGTGGGGCGTGAGGTCTCCACAGTACATCGATGTTGTCGCCAGTGGTCGGCGGAAGGTGCACGTGCCCGTCGACCTGGGACCGGACCGCAGCGACGCACGGATGCACGCCAAGACCGTAGGATCCTACGCAGTGCCGTAGGGGACCGCACCGCCACTTCCCAGCAAATTAGGGACACTGTTGCTCCTGGGGTATCGGCGAGGACCATTCGCAACCGTCTCCATGAAGCTGGGCTACGGTCCCGCACACCGTTAGGCCGTCTTCCGCTCACGCCCCAACATCGTGCAGCCCGCCTCCAGTGGTGTCGCGACAGGCGTGAATGGAGGGACGAATGGAGACGTGTCGTCTTCAGCGATGAGAGTCGCTTCTGCCTTGGTGCCAATGATGGTCGTATGCGTGTTTGGCGCCGTGCAGGTGAGCGCCACAATCAGGACTGCATACGACCGAGGCACACAGGGCCAACACCCGGCATCATGGTGTGGGGAGCGATCTCCTACACTGGCCGTACACCACTGGTGATCGTCGAGGGGACACTGAATAGTGCACGGTACATCCAAACCGTCATCGAACCCATCGTTCTACCATTCCTAGACCAGCAAGGGAACTTGCTGTTCCAACAGGACAATGCACGTCCGCATGTATCCCGTGCCACCCAACGTGCTCTAGAAGGTGTAAGTCAACTACCCTGGCCAGCAAGATCTCCGGATCTGTCCCCCATTGAGCATGTTTGGGACTGGATGAAGCGTCGTCTCACGCGGTCTGCACGTCCAGCACGAACGCTGGTCCAACTGAGGCGCCAGGTGGAAATGGCATGGCAAGCCGTTCCACAGGACTACATCCAGCATCTCTACGATCGTCTCCATGGGAGAATAGCAGCCTGCATTGCTGCGAAAGGTGGATATACACTGTACTAGGCCCGCATCTCGTGGTCGTGCGGTAGCGTTCTCGCTTCCCACGCCCGGTTGCCCGTGTTCGATTCCCGGCGGGGTCAGGGATTTTCTCTGCCTCGTGATGGCTGGGTGTTGTGTGATGTCCTTAGGTTAGTTAGGTTTAAGTAGTTCTAAGTTCTAGGGGACTGATGACCATAGATGTTAAGTCCCATAGTGCTCAGAGCCATTTTGAACCACTGTACTAGTGCCGACATTGTGCATGCTCTGTTGCCTGTGTCTATGTGCCTGTGGTTCTGTCAGTGTGATCATGTGATGTATCTGACCCCAGGAATGTGTCAATAAAGTTTCCCCTTCCTGGGACAATGAATTCACGGTGTACTTATTTCAATTTCCAGGAGTGTATAACAAGAAAGGTTAATTCAAAAGGACAAGAAACTGATCATCAAACAGGTGAGACAAATGATAGTAATTTCGTAGTACAATAATAAAATAATAACACAATAATAAAACACAAGGGCCAGTCATAGACGGTGCCGCAGGAATCGACTTCTGAGTAGGTCTGGCAAAAAACACTTTCGCGAGCGATGAGGTAGGCAGCCAAGAGTTTCATTCACTTCACAAGATGGTAACTCAGACTAGTGGGAGTGTAACGAATGATTAATGCTAATCTTGCTGATGCTACCTGACGTCCAGTAAACCAAGTGCTAAGACGTAAAAATACGCCTAAGCCGGAACCGGCGGTCTGGACTACGCCCGCAGAATACTGTGCTTAGACAGCCCGGAACAAGAAAGGAATCATTACCACCAAAGTAGAAGAATTGCCAACCAACACTGACCTACAATCAAGAAAGCTGTAAAAACTACACGCCTCACCGGACAGCAGCGGCAAGGCGAAGAAACGCACACTGCCGTTACATACACTAATCCCCAGGGCAGGTAACTGGGGCGTTAGCAGCCACCAGGCAGGAAAATACCGCTGGTTGATCAAATTGTAACAAGCTGAAGGTAGTAAATAGTAATTACAAGCCCAGGAAAGCTAATCAGATCCGCCTTCCCCAAGCACTCCACTCGCTGCTCTTTGCCTCAGCGACACTACGAGCAGCAATACGAACCCAAGTCACTGGAGAATCGCGACATCTCAGAATGGTGGAGGTTTCTCTACTCGAACTGAAATGCACTCAACTTAAAACTTACAGGATCCGGTTTATGACGCGGTCGTGCACCCTCGTGACCGCAGCCCTTCCATTCGGTAGCTAAAGTGCGCGTCATATATCTTGGCGGCCGAGTTTAGGTTCGTTCTGCGCATCTGACGTCACAAGACACAGTCAGCCAATGAACAGAGAACGACGTTGCCAGATCTCGACTGCAGTGCAGAGCACTGACGAGTGGCTTCAGTTTTAGAAACGTTCAGTCATAAATAAAGTAATAGAACAAAAGCAATGTCTTGATAGCAGACTTTCTTTTATAGAAAGTTTGGAAAAAGCATTCTTTATACCAGTTGCTTCATATTCTATTAATTAATTAAACCAGACAAGCAATAAGACTCCTAATTCAGGCGATAGCAAGGAAAGGTGTTTGTTTCAATCTCACGAACTGCTTTTTCGCAATAAAGAACAGCGGTAATTGTTTATTTCTTATTGTACTTCGACGAAGAATAAGTAATTCATAGTCATACCAACAGTGTTTATAAGTAGTTGCGTGAGCTGTTAGAGTCCTTATAGAGTTATACTGTTTGATGAGCTGAGGTAGCGGAACGGTTAAGGTGTTGGGCTGCCAAGGGAAAGGTTATGAGTTCAAACCTTGTGTGGTGCTTCATATTTTCTTTATTTAAAAACAATATTGGAGTGCCTTACTTCACGAATTTTATTCGTCTGAATGAAATGCTTTGCCTCTTCATTAACTGTTTCGCTGCTGCAGACACGTGCTCCCCGCATTCCGCGCTGTGCGCGATTTTGTCATCACTGCACTTCTCGCCTGTGCAGACACATGGTGTTCCCACTGCTTTGACACACTTATCATTCGATTTCACAAAAACTATTGGCCCAAAAAATTTGATTTTTACACGTCTTCTTGACTGATACCTTCCCCCCATAAATGACTTAATTTTGTTTTGATGTGCAGCATTAAATGTAGTAAACCATTGCACGAAATTTTGAAGAGTTTGCAGAGGTAAAAGTCCATAGCGTATACTTTCCGTATGGTCGATTTTAGTTGCCACAATGTTGAGAATGAAATGTGGACAAGATACCTAAATTTCATATAATATTTACTGTATAACAATATCTCATTTAATTTAAGTACCACATAGGTGTCGTATGTAATATTGAGAAATATTCCGTCTTTCGCGACTGTAATAAAAGTTTTATTTACACAGGGCGCGTTTGGCTTTATTTTAAAGCACTTCCATCGGTGAAAGGTATGGCACATACACAATGGTATTCATGTTCTATTTCTTGTTTTTGTTCCACAGTCGCAGTTTTACCAATGGTATTGAAATATATCCCTCTTCTGCAACTGTAATAAGCGACTTATTTAGACCAGACGCGTTTCTCTCTTTTGAAGCATCATAAGAGGACTGTATTTTGTGTTCTCCATTGCCAAGTCACCTTTCGTAGTTTTGTGCTGCGGTAGCACAATATTCAACGTTTGTTTTGGCTCATCAGTGTTTTAGCAATAAATGCTGTTTGTATGTGCCACACACAAAATTATATTTGACATAGCTCTGAGCACTTCACTGACAGACGGTATATTCAAGTCCAAATGTTTTTGTAAGTCCACAGTTTTGTGTAATGTATTTTGTCTACTTCCTTTTGATTGATTGAAGTGTTTTAAAATAAAGCCAAACGTGCTCAGTGTAAGTAAAACTTTTGTTACAGTCGCGAAAGGTGGAATATTTCTCAATATTACATACGACACTTATGTGGTATCTTGTCCACATTTCATTCTCAACATTGTGGCAACTAAAATCGACCATCCGGAAAGTATACTCTATGGACTTTACCTCTGCAAACTCTTCACAATTTCGTGCAGTGGTTTACTACATTTAATGCTGCATAATAACTGCGTTGAACATCGAAACAAAATTAAGTCATTTGTGGGGGGAAGGTATCAGTCAAGAAGACACGTAAAAATCTAATTTTTGAGCCAAATACTTTTTGTGGAATCGAATGATAAAGAGTGTCAAAGCAGTCGGAACACAACGTGTCTGCACAGGCGAGCAGTGCAGTGACAAAATCGCCCACAGCGCGGAATGCAGGGAGCACGTCTTTGTAGCAGCGAAAGGGTTAATGCGGCCGTGGTGGCTTTACTTCATGAACTGCGCGCTCCCCCCTAAACGTAAGCTTGCTAACTATGCTGTACTATGGCGCTGCTTCTCTTGGCGCGTGCGTCGTGTGCAACTGGCAACGCAGCAATCTCCCGCGTCTAGGCGGGCATGCGCGAGCCGCCAAGATAAAAGAATTGAACTATAGTCAATGCGCGCCGCCATTGGTCCCGGCGCGGCGTGTTCTCGTTTTGCGCGGACCTGGCTCCTCCTGCGTCCCCAACCATACTACCACACTCACACGACACGGACCAACCAAACGATGTCGCCCCAAAGATAGGGCAACAGTTACTACACATCGATAACCGCCGCTGCTGCCACTAACGGACAGGCAACGCTTGCGAAACCGCGTGGTGCGAGTCAACACGAGAAGAAGGCAAACAACCGCAACCATACCAACTAAACGATACGGCCTGGCCTCCAACAGAGAGCGGAAACCTACCAACGCGAGCCGCAGCACGGCTCACACATACACATCTTCTGCAGAAAATTTAAAACCAATCTTAACAACCCAAGCACACTTCTCTACGGAAATGTAAAACCAGTCTTAGCAGACTACTCCTCCAAGCTCTTCACCACAAGTTGAAACTGACGACTTGCTGCTGAGGTATTGGACTGAAACACCATCCACAAATAAGATGCATTGGACAGATCTCCTTACTGTGGACATTACACTGTTAAGCGTGACACTTAAAACACTGCCCTGAAGGACACCATTCCCATGTAACTGTCTGACGGCATGTCACCGACTCTGTACTGGAAAAAGCGAATTCACAGGAAGAACGGAATAAAGATGTGGAGGTGCTCACAAAATCTCCGTTTGTGTATCTGACTCAGAATAATTGATGTGCTTCACTTACTGCAAAAGCCGGTTGTGGTGTCCGAGCGGTTCGAGGCGCTGCAGTCCGGAACCGAGCGACTGCTGCGGTCGCAGGTTCGAATCCTGCCTCGGACCTGAATGTGTGTGATGTTCATAGGTTAGTTAGGTTTAAGTAGTTCTAAGTTCTAGGGGACTGATGACCTCAGATGTTAAGTGCCGTAGTGCTCAGAGCCATTTTGAACATACTGCAAAATATTTTGAGCGGAATTCAAAGGAGTGTCAAATGTTTCCCTAATCTGTTTATTTCTTGCTGTAAGACTTATTTCACAAAAGATTTGATGCCTTTCTTCTTCGAATAATTTTTCATTCAGATATTGGATACTTGCTTGTGTTTCTGTGTGTCGTTTGCTACTTGACAGTAAGTTCTCTACAGTTGGTTTTATGTCTGTAATTGTCATAGAGATGCACTTGTTCCCTGTGGCAAAGGATGTGGCAGACATGAAACTTCCTGACAGATTAAAACTATGTGCCGGACCGCGACTCGAACTCGAGACCCTGCAATTCGCAGCCAAGTGCTCTACCAACTGACCTACCCACGCTCGACTCACGACCCGTCCGCACAGCTTCCGTTCCGCCAGTACCCCGTCTCCTATCTTCCAAACTTCACAGAAGCTCTTCTGCGAACCTTGCAGAAGTAGCACTCCTGAGAGAGGATATTGCGGAGACATGGCTTAGCCACATCCTGGGGGTGTTTGCAGGATGAGATTTTCACTCTGCAGCGGAGTGTGCGCTGATATGAAACTTCCTGACAGATTATAACTGTGTGCCGGACCGAGACTCGAACTCGGGACCTTTGCCTGGAGGTGGCAGACACTTATATAATACACTACTGGCCATTAAAATTACTACACCAAGAAGAAATTCAGATGATAAACGAGTATTCATTGGACAAATATATTATACTAGGACTGACATCTTATTACATTTTCACGCAATTTGGGTGCATAGATCCTGAGAAATCAGTACCCAGAACAACCACATGTGGCCGTAATAACGGCCTTGATACGTCTGGGCATTGAGTCAAACAGAGCTTGGATGGTGTGTACAGGTACAGCTGCCCATGCAGCTTCAACACGATACCACAGTTCATCAAGAGTAGTGAGTGGCGTATTGTGACGGGCCAGTTGCTCGGCCACCATTGACCAGGCGTTTTCAGTCGGCGAGAGATCTGGAGAATGTGCTGAACAGGGCAGTACTCGAACATTTTCTGTATCCTGCAACATGCGGTCGTGCATTATCCTGCTGAAATGTAGGGTTTCACAGGGATTAAATTAAGGGTAGAGCCACGGGTCGTAACACATCTGAAATGTAACGTCCACTGTTCAAAGTGCCGTCAGTGCGAACAAGAGGTGACCGAGACGTGTAAACAATGGGACCCCATACCATCACGCCGGGTGATACGCCAGTATGGCGATGACCAATACACGCTCCAATGTGCGTTCACCGCGATGTCGCCAAACACGATGCGACCATCATGATGCTGTAAACAGAACCTAGATTCATCCAAAAAAATGACGTTTTGCCATTCGTGTACCCAGGTTCATCGTTGAGTACACCATCGCAGGCGCTCCTGTCTGTAATGCAGCGTCAAGGGTAACCGCAGCCATGGTCTCCGAGCTGATAGTCCATGCTGCTGCAAACGTCGTCGATGGTTGTTGTCTTGCAAACGTCCCCATCTGTTGACTCCGTGATCGAGACGTGGCTGCACGATCCGTTACAGCCATGCGGATAAGATGCCTGTCATCTCGACTGCTAATGATATGAGACCGTTGGGATCCAGCACGGTGTTTCGTATTACCCTCCTGAACTCACCGATTCCATATTCTGCTAACAGTCATTGGATCTCGACCAAACGTGATGGTACGCATTTCTCGTCCTTACGCGAGGCATCACAATAACGTTTCACCAGGCAACGCCGGTCAACTGCTGTTTGTGTATGAAAAATCGGTTGGAAACTTTCCTCATGTCAGCACGTTGTAGGTGTCGCCACCGGCGCCAACCTTGTGTGAATGCTCTGAAAAGCTACTCATTTGCATATCACAGCATCTTCTTTCTGTCGGTTAAATTTCGCGTCTGTAGCACGTCACCTTCGTGGTGTAGCAATCTTAATGGCCAGTATTTAGTCTCAGAAACACAAAACTGAAAGGGCTAAAAACTCGTTATTGCCTTAGTTTGGGTATTTACAGAAACATGTGCAATGAGAAGCGGAAATGAAACGAAAACCCAGTGAGGGAGTCTGTAGCGTCTATTGTAGTGTCATATGCTTTACTGATGTTAAAAAATACACATATAAATATACTTTGTGGTCAGAGAGCCTGCTGGAAATCCGCCTTTAGCAGGGTCAGGTTGTACGCAGCTGATCTATATCTCCTGAATTCATATCAAAATGGTTCAAATGGCTCTGAGCACTATGGGACTTAACATGTATGGTCATCAGTCCCCTAGAACTTAGAACTACTTAAACCTAACTAACCTAAGGACAGCACACAACACCCACTCATCACGAGGGAGAGTAAATCCCTGACCCCGCCGGGAATCGAACCCGGGAACCCGGGCGTGGGAAGCGAGAACGCTACCGCATGACCACGAGGTGCGGACGAATTCATACCGAGAGAGGCTAACGAGCTGCCTGTTTCGTAATGTCCAGACCAGACGATATCTGACGACGTTGTTTCGGGGCCCTCTTGTACAATTAGTTAACTACTGGGACACGTTCGATCCTTTCCTGGTTTGAGGAAAGATATCAGAATTTACCTCTCGCCATGGTCGAGAAATTGGCCTGTCAGCCATATCGAAGTAAAGGATTTCCTTTGACACTGGTTACAATTGCTGCATCGTGCTGTACTTGATTTTGCCGTGATCAGGCGCTTTATCGAAAGCATAGGCAGCACCTAATTCAGGTCCCACAGAGATAATGGACAGTTGTAGGACTCCAAATTGGTGAACGAGAAGTCAAACTCAACCCTCTCCATGGAGGTCCGGTAGCGATGGATTACTGGATCATTGGTGGCAGTGGTGGTATTCAATAGAAAATGCTGTGCCATTGTCTGCGCAATGTTTCCAGGCGTTTTTTGTAGACACCTGGATTCAGTACTGTCGCTATAGGTAACCGACTGTCTTTACCAGAAATCCTTCTAATCCTTTCTTCATAGTGTTGCAGAACAAATGGGACAGCAGACAGGCTCCAGGAATACTTACCATGCTTTATGACGTTCTCCCTCATGATGCGTTGAGTATTGGCTCCTTCCCAATCGAAAGGCAGCAAGGTTATCTCCCACTGGGTGGCACTTAAAACATCGTGGAGCCGCATTCCTGACACGGATTACTGAACAGCATTCATAAATCCACCAAGGAACAGATTGTCTCCGAGTATGACCAGAGCACCTAGCGATGGATAAGTCGGCTGCATAGTGGATCATTTGTGTGAGTGGTCCACCAACTCCTGGATGCCGTCGTGCATCCAGACACAGATAGCTGGCTGAACAGCAGCCAGTTAGCTCTTCTGATAAGCTATCATGGCTATGACTTTCATGGAGAATTGCATCCAGTAGGTAAATCTGGACTTGGAAGTAGACATTGGAATGAAAGTCTCAGTGACTTCCCACTGAACAGAGTCCTCGAGGACAATAGAGCTGAAAGAGAGATCGATGGTTGAGGATGACTCAGTAGCAGCACAGAAATAAGTTTTAGTGCCTGTGTTGGTGATGCACAGTTCGTGAGATGTAATGCAGCTCTCCAACATCCGAGCCTGAGAGTTAGTAGAGGTCGAGCCCATGATGGGCATTCATGATGGGCATTGAAGTCTCCCGGCTGGAGAAATCGTCGAGGAGCTATTCTATAAGATCTGTGAGAACTTCAGTGTCTATTGCATCCTGTGGAGATAAATAAAATGACCAAACAGCGATTCTCTAACACATACGAATTTCAGCTGCAATTGCTTGCAGGTCAGTAGCTATGGAGTGAGCAGAGGAGTCGTTTAAAATTCGTTTTCTGCAAACACAAGCACGTGCTTTCCTGTGCAAGGTGGAACTCCTCCACATGTGTCCTGGACCCATTAATGTTCCATTGCGGCGAGGTAGCACTTTCAACCTGTCTCTCCACTCGGGAGGAGATCCTGTAATGTGTGGAGGTTCAGTTTTGGGGAGAGAAGAGTTTCCCAAGCCCGAGCCTGACATCAAGTTCCAATGGCTCCAAAGATGAATCATGAGATACGTCACATGCAGTGATATTAACATTGTCAGACTGTATACTTCAGTCCTACATCAGCGATTAATGTTGGCCTCTGATTTTATGGCCTGTGGAAGCTTCAGAGCCACAATTTCAGCAGTGATAGTGGTAGCGCTGGATAGTGGGCCAGACTGACCCTTGGAGTTGCATGGAACTCCATAACATCAGCAACCACATTCTTTTCTGATGTTCTGGGAGGAGGTGTAGGCCTCGAAATAACTGCAGCAGTACAAATGCATTAACAAATGCAAAAAGTGGTTCAAATGGTTCTGAGCGCTACGGGACTTAACTTCTAAGGTCATCAGTCCCCTAGAATTTAGAACTAATTTAACCTAACTAACCTAAGGACATCACACACCTCCATGATCGAGGCAGGATTCGAACCTGCGACCGTAGCTTTGTGAACGAGATTTGTAAGAGCGGACACATGATGCCTGACGGATGGTACCTGTTAGGATCTCTTTCCCTGTGCAGCCTTTCAACAGAGAGATCATTGCAACAAATTTCCACATACACAAGGTCCATGTCAGTGAGTTCTGCGAAAGTTTACTGTTACTGCTCCATCATATTGTACTGTACGTCACTGAATAGTATGAGTAATGAATGGGTCTGTCGTTCATTCATAGCCCATCCTGTCATTGGGCAATGTAAATACAATACAACAGAACCACCTTATGGACAAGTGAAGTAGACAAAACCTGCATCATGACTTCGTAGTAATGAGGCTCGTCCTCTTTGCTTCCTTGCAGGAAATGAAGAATATATATGTAAATAAAACGGCATAGTACGTGTAAACTTGTATGCATGTTAGTAGTAATGTTAGACAAAGCTGGCTTCTTTGTCCCCAGGTTCCCTACCTCAAATTGTTCAGTGGAGCATCCCCTCTGTCCTGTTATACTTTTGCACGCTCTTGCGGAAACACCGTGTATACACACTTGTACAAAACACACATGACTAGTGGGCACAGTTAATACTGAGCAGTACATATCTACTTTTTCAGTAACAGTGAAATGTTGTGTGACACACATCTGTTCCAATATCATCTAAAACACACATACACACAAACATGTATGACACAATGAGGGGAATTTTTCTGATCTCCCTCATGATGGCCAGCTGTTTGGCCTACAGAATAAAGTAGAACATATGGTACAATGTGTCACATGGAATGACCTTGAGATGGCTCTGGTACTTCTGTATTTACACTGAGCCTCTCCATAAACACATTTGAATAACATAAAAAGTTACTCGTTTAGTGTGCACATTGTTTGCCGCTTAGATATGACGATCTATCTATCTATCGCTTGAGTCTTGTCCCGCAGTTACAAAGGGTAAGCCATCGTTAATCGGATTCGGCATGTTAATGTTTAAGGGGTGGCCGGATGCCCTTCCTGCCGCCACTCAGTACCCCCTTCCCCCCTCCCCCCCGGGGGGGACGGAATTAGTGTACCCCAACTGTCTGCGTAGAGTGTAATCCATGGAATAGTGCGAATGTGTTCAGACGTCTGCAAGCTGTGTAACTAAGCGGAACATGGGGACCAGCCCGGTATTCACCTAGCGGGATGTGGAAAACAGCCTAAAAACCACATCCAGGCTGGCCGGCACATCTGCCCTCGTCGTTAATCAGCCGGGCGGGTTCGATCCGGGGATGGCGCACCTACCCGAGTCCAGGAAGCAGCGCGGTAGCGCTCTCGGCTATCCTGGCTGGTTGCTTAAATATGATGATCCTCTTACTTTATTTACTACTTCCTCCTTTATATTTGTAGCTGTAGTCACTCCTGGTTCTTGCCTGTTTAACACAAAGGACTCCTTACTTATGTTCAAATTTTAGGTCTTAACAGTATTGATCAAGATCAATGTCTGTTTTACTAATTGTACCTTTACTTCTAGTCATCAGTGACTAATTTGATCTCCCAGTGGAGAGGTCAATATTAGCCTTTCTCCCGTTAACAAATTCTATACATAAGTTAGCAACATGCTTGAAGCCGCTTGCTGTTTCACACTGTGTAATCTGGTTTCTATTGGTCCCAGTATTATTATAGATGCTGACGGACAAGGTGAAAACATCCAAATCTTCAGGTTACAAACTAGTAGAGATTACGAGACTGATGACCTCAGCAGTTGAGTCGCATAGTGCTCAGAGCCCCTTTTGTCCAGTTCCTCACAGGGATGGAGCGGACGATAAAATTGACCATCCACTTCTACCCAGGAAAACTAACTAAAACTGTATTATACATAGAAATGGCAGATAAGGACTGTGGTGGGGACAGTGAACAACTATTCAACCTAATTAAATATGATAATAGGCTTGACATTCGGAATGAGCTGTATTCACATCACATCATTGTATAACAACCTGCACTGAATGAATATGTAGAAAATATTGCAACCAGGCTTATACTGCACGTTCGTGGTGTGGTAAACCAATTTTATCGTCCGCTCCATCCCTGTGAGGAACTGGACAAAAGGGGCTCTGAGCACTATGCGACTCAACTGCTGAGGTCATCAGTCTCCTAGATCTTAGAACTAATTAAACCTAACTAATCTATGGACATCACACACATCCATGCCCGAGGCAGGATTCGAACCTGCGACCGTAGCGGTCGCCCGGTTCCAGACTGTAGTGCCTTTAACCGCACGGCCACTCCCGGCCGGCTGAGGAATTGGACAATGCCAGTCCTGATTCGTTTTTTGTACCTGTGGTAGATTTTGCTATTGCTTACGGCTCTTGTGGTACATATAGCCCAAATTCTACTAGTTTAGCGATGCCAATGGAAGCGACTGTTATGAGTCTGTTGGTTTTATCACTTTTACTGTACTACTCTCCTGACACATTATGTGGTCTGGTATGATTTGCATGATGGTTTGCTCTGTGTGGTGGTGGTAATCGTTTAGTAGTTTTTATTGTTATTAAATTCCATTCTGCAACATGGGTTTCACATCTTTGTGGATTAAATGTGTTGACACTTCAACAGACATCAACTTCTCATTGATCAATTTAGATTCATTTATCAACTATTTTTGTCATTAATGTCCTCAGTACCTCCCCATGCAACATAAGACTGGCCCAGTATCATGTCTTTTGTGAAGACATCTCAAAATACATTAGTAGGAGGCTCTGACATGCTTCGAATGGCTCCAGATTGAAAAGTTCTTATGTAGCCATTCCTACAATTAGACCGACCACTTTTCATGTAAATTTTTTTGTTTAGTTATACTTTCTATAGTATTCTTAGTATTCTGCTGCCCCTGTGACCCGTAATGGGTCATCTCCCTTGGTATATCCACTGACGGATGTTATTCATTGAGCATCCGACCACGACTGCGACATTGCTCCAAGAAAAGTTCGGATAAATACAACAGGATGAACAGTCTTCGTGTCTAGGAAAAATACTCGACACTGCCTGTGTTATATTAGACTTTCCTCTACTATCATAGAAGGAAATAACGTTACAGTCTTCTTATAATACGACAAAGTGGGCAATAATGGAAACAGCTCAGATTGGCCTTGCATTATCTTGTTCAGCTTAAAAAAGATAAAATGGATACCTGAAGACAATGTGATAGTCGACTAATCACAGTATCATCCTCAGCTGTTCATCACTGGATGCGGTATGGAGGGCATGTGATCAGCACATCATACTCCCGGCCATTGTTGACATTTCTACCTCGGAGGCACTATCTCTCAATCAGGTAGCTCCTCAACAGGCATTACGAGACTGGGTGCACCCCAGTTCAGTCCTCCCATCAAGGGAAAATCCCTGGCAGTTCCAGAAATCTAACCCTGGTCCCTCGCACGAGGGTCTGTCACGTTGACCACTCAGCTACACAGGTGGATCTTTTTCATCCGAGGTAAAGAAATGAAATTTTCCTGGGAATCATGTGTAACTGATCTGTCATCACGTAATCTCTCTTTCACACCCTCTAATTCCTTCTTAACGCTTTCCAATTCTTCATTAACAGCTTTCCATCACAGTGACAAATCCTGATCAAGTTTTCCTGTTGCTTTACTCAACTTATTTTCCATCTGATCATTGGAACGACTATGTTCTGCCATCATCACTTGACGTTCTAGCAAGAACTTGTCAGAACTTCGTATGACGTTATTAAAAAATGTTGTGCCCTTTTCTGATGTCATAGACTCCACATCCTTTGCTAACGGTTTTCTATGCGATTCGAACTAATAATGTCTCGATCTCTCCTGTTCAGCAATAATATTGTTTTCCTTATTGGGCAGCTGCTGATCACATTTTAGACAAGCTAGACTGCGATCATTAAATTTCACGTGTTCCTTCGTTAACCTCGTCAAAGAGTCCTGTATCGGGTGGAGCGCGGTAAATTGCTTTTTTAGATTTCACGTTGTGGGGGAAGGGCGTGGTTTATAGTGACCGACGGGAGTTTTGTATTCAGTTGTAGTTGCGGTAATACAGCGTAAACGTGAAGAGCGCTCACTTTGTGTTGAAGTGTATTTCTCGAATTTCCACTCGATCATTGCAGTGCAGCGTGCTTTTCGTTTGCGATTTACAGTACCCCCACGCCGACGGGTTCGTGGACGGCAATCAATTTTAAATTGGGTGAATGCATTCAGAACAACAGGGGATGTGTCATCTGTACGAAGAGGACCTGAGAGAAGCGTTACAACATGACAAAATGTATAACGAGTTAGAGCAGCAGTATTGCAATCTCCGAAACGTTCAGCTCGGAAACACGCACTTGCTCTTCGCATTTCTAGACGTTCTCTCCACAGGACTCTTCACCTTAATTTTCATCCATATAAAATGTGCGTGGCCCAGAAATTGTCAGTAGGAATTACGTAACACGAAGAGCATCTTATGAAGACATGCTTGCAACCATTCCCCGTGACGTAAATGTGTTTTCTTCTGATAAGGCACATTTTCACCTCAGCGGCTGTGTAAACAAACGGAATATACAGTAATGGAGCGACACGAACGGCAGGCAAATTCGCTAGAATTATTATTATAGATGCTGACGGACAAGGTGAAAACATCCAAATCTTCAGGTTACAAACTAGTAGAGATTACGTTTACCACACCACGAACGTGCAGTATAAGCCTGGTTGCAATATTTTCTACATATTCATTCAGTGCAGGTTGTTATACAATGATGTGATGTGAATACAGCTCATTCCGAATGTCAAGCCTATTATCATATTTAATTAGGTTGAATAGTTGTTCACTGTCCCCACCACAGTCCTTATCTGCCATTTCTATGTATAATACAGTTTTAGTTAGTTTTCCTGGGTAGAAGTGGATGGTCAATTTTATCGTCCGCTCCATCCCTGTGAGGAACTGGACAAAAGGGGCTCTGAGCACTATGCGACTCAACTGCTGAGGTCATCAGTCTCCTAGATCTTAGAACTAATTAAACCTAACTAATCTATGGACATCACACACATCCATGCCCGAGGCAGGATTCGAACCTGCGACCGTAGCGGTCGCCCGGTTCCAGACTGTAGTGCCTTTAACCGCACGGCCACTCCTGGCCGGCTGAGGAATTGGACAATGCCAGTCCTGATTCGTTTTTTGTACCTGTGGTAGATTTTGCTATTGCTTACGGCTCTTGTGGTACATATAGCCCAAATTCTACTAGTTTAGCGATGCCAATGGAAGCGACTGTTATGAGTCTGTTGGTTTTATCACTTTTACTGTACTACTCTCCTGACACATTATGTGGTCTGGTATGATTTGCATGATGGTTTGCTCTGTGTGGTGGTGGTAATCGTTTAGTAGTTTTTATTGTTATTAAATTCCATTCTGCAACATGGGTTTCACATCTTTGTGGATTAAATGTGTTGACACTTCAACAGACATCAACTTCTCATTGATCAATTTAGATTCATTTATCAACTATTTTTGTCATTAATGTCCTCAGTACCTCCCCATGCAACATAAGACTGGCCCAGTATCATGTCTTTTGTGAAGACATCTCAAAATACATTAGTAGGAGACTCTGACATGCTTCGAATGGCTCCAGATTGAAAAGTTCTTATGTAGCCATTCCTACAATTAGACCGACCACTTTTCATGTAAATTTTTTTGTTTAGTTATACTTTCTATAGTATTCTTAGTATTCTGCTGCCCCTGTGACCCGTAATGGGTCATCTCCCTTGGTATATCCACTGACGGATGTTATTCATTGAGCATCCGACCACGACTGCGACATTGCTCCAAGAAAAGTTCGGATAAATACAACAGGATGAACAGTCTTCATGTCTAGGAAAAATACTCGACACTGCCTGTGTTATATTAGACTTTCCTCTACTATCATAGAAGGAAATAACGTTACAGTCTTCTTATAATGCGACAAAGTGGGCAATAATGGAAACAGCTCAGATTGGCCTTGCATTATCTTGTTCAGCTTAAAAAAGATAAAATGGATACCTGAAGACAATGTGATAGTCGACTAATCACAGTATCATCCTCAGCTGTTCATCACTGGATGCGGTATGGAGGGCATGTGATCAGCACATCATACTCCCGGCCATTGTTGACATTTCTACCTCGGAGGCACTATCTCTCAATCAGGTAGCTCCTCAACAGGCATTACGAGACTGGGTGCACCCCAGTTCAGTCCTCCCATCAAGGGAAAATCCCTGGCAGTTCCAGAAATCTAACCCTGGTCCCTCGCACGAGGGTCTGTCACGTTGACCACTCAGCTACACAGGTGGATCTTTTTCATCCGAGGTAAAGAAATGAAATTTTCCTGGGAATCATGTGTAACTGATCTGTCATCACGTAATCTCTCTTTCACACCCTCTAATTCCTTCTTAACGCTTTCCAATTCTTCATTAACAGCTTTCCATCACAGTGACAAATCCTGATCAAGTTTTCCTGTTGCTTTACTCAACTTATTTTCCATCTGATCATTGGAACGACTATGTTCTGCCATCATCACTTGACGTTCTAGCAAGAACTTGTCAGAACTTCGTATGACGTTATTAAAAAATGTTGTGCCCTTTTCTGATGTCATAGACTCCACATCCTTTGCTAACGGTTTTCTATGCGATTCGAACTAATAATGTCTCGATCTCTCCTGTTCAGCAATAATATTGTTTTCCTTATTGGGCAGCTGCTGATCACATTTTAGACAAGCTAGACTGCGATCATTAAATTTCACGTGTTCCTTCGTTAACCTCGTCAAAGAGTCCTGTATCGGGTGGAGCGCGGTAAATTGCTTTTTTAGATTTCACGTTGTGGGGGAAGGGCGTGGTTTATAGTGACCGACGGGAGTTTTGTATTCAGTTGTAGTTGCGGTAATACAGCGTAAACGTGAAGAGCGCTCACTTTGTGTTGAAGTGTATTTCTCGAATTTCCACTCGATCATTGCAGTGCAGCGTGCTTTTCGTTTGCGATTTACAGTACCCCCACGCCGACGGGTTCGTGGACGGCAATCAATTTTAAATTGGGTGAATGCATTCAGAACAACAGGGGATGTGTCATCTGTACGAAGAGGACCTGAGAGAAGCGTTACAACATGACAAAATGTATAACGAGTTAGAGCAGCAGTATTGCAATCTCCGAAACGTTCAGCTCGGAAACACGCACTTGCTCTTCGCATTTCTAGACGTTCTCTCCACAGGACTCTTCACCTTAATTTTCATCCATATAAAATGTGCGTGGCCCAGAAATTGTCAGTAGGAATTACGTAACACGAAGAGCATCTTATGAAGACATGCTTGCAACCATTCCCCGTGACGTAAATGTGTTTTCTTCTGATAAGGCACATTTTCACCTCAGCGGCTGTGTAAACAAACGGAATATACAGTAATGGAGCGACACGAACGGCAGGCAAATTCGCTAGAAACCCCTGAATTCAGACTGCGTCACTGCATAGTGTACCATATCACGAGTAGGCATCATTGGCCCTTACTTTTTCCAGGAAAATCGTCGTAATGTAACTGTGAATTCGGATCCTTACTTAACTATGCTGCAGGAATTACTTCTACCGGCTTTGGAGGCATTGCAATTACAGGTAATTGGTTTCAACAAGACGGTGCCTCTGCACTCACAGTGGGCATACATGAATTTTTTGAGGCACATGTTTCCTGGAAGGCTTATCTCTTGGATGGGGGATCTCAACTGGTCCGCACGATCACCAGAATTAGCCCCATCAGATTTTTTCTTGTGTGGTTACCTGAAATCAAAGTTGTACTGCAACCATCCCAACACCCTGGAAAACCTACAGAACAATGAAACCGTTACAAAATTCCCTTAAAACTATCATGTCCAATTTGGACCCATTCCAGTTCAGTACAAACAGGCAAGTATGAACTTATGTAAATTGTAACTTCCAGTTTATACTCCACCAACGAAAATCCTTGTCCTCTCTATGTGCTGTAGTTATTTACCTTAAGTGGCTTTTTAGTGGCTTGCTTTCTCCTCTCAGATTTAATTAGTATATATTTCAAGGAACAGAAAATATTGCACTTGCAAGAATACCAAAAGACATGCTTGAACGAGGCAGTGTGTGGATTGTGAAGGTAGAGATTTGTCAGAGACACTGTTTAAACCATGTAATTAGAAACTTCCATTACTCTCCAGTATGAGAAAAATTAAAATGTAATTTTCTAAGTGTTCATTATGTTTTTATTTCATTCTCAAATCAGCAATTTACCGCAGTCCACCCTGTACACGGACCTGTGTTATTTTTAATGTTCCTTTTCTAAGATCACTTTTTCGCCAATGTATCGTTGCTTTCTCGAAAGTTCTGAAATCTCTAGACAACGGAGGCCTGAATTTTAGTAATATAGTCCCGTTTAATTACAAGTTCATATGATATCCTTTTTTCTTTAAATTTCAGCCTGCATTGCAGACATAACCATCTGATTCCGAAATTTCACCTACGTGGTTCAATAAGACAGTCATCGTAAAAGACATCATTTGTAGTTCTCTAAATGGTGCTGGTAATGGATCTATCGAGTGATTCCCCTGAGCGGCAGTTCCTTCTATTTCAGGACTCAGTCTCCCTCCGTTTTCTTTATTTCCATCAGTATTTAACATTAATTTTGTGCTCTTTTTCTTAGCATAACATGAAATTAATAAATACCTCAAAACTGTAGTTTTTTCCTTAATAGGATAACTATTGACAATATTTAATGACACAGCCATCAACTTGCAAAAATGAAGGTTGCATTGTTATAAGACTTCTAAGAAAACAATGAGTGGCGTTAACGCGATTATTTTACAGACACACACTTTTCACCTTCCAACGCCTCAAACTTACTAACTGTCGAATGAAACCGTTACAAAATTCCCTTAAAACTACCATGCCCAATTTGGACCCATTCCAGTTCAGTACAAACAGGCAAGTATGAACTTATGTAAATTGTAACTTCCAGTTTATGCTCCACCAACGAAAATCCTTGTCCTCCCTGTGTGCTGTAGTTATTTACCTTAAGTGGCTTTTTAGTGGCTTGCTTTCTCCTCTCAGGTTTAATTAGTATATATTTCAAGGAACAGAAAATATTGCACATACTTTAGTTAAAAAATCCATTAACTGCCTACAATTAATTAGTGCTGTCGCTTTTCGACACTTGTAATTCGTTCGAAAAGGAGAATAAATTGTGGTATACTTTTTTTGTTCCGTCTGATGGTATGTGGCACAAAAAAATTTAACTTTACTGTAAGCAAAAATTTATTTCAATCTTTGATAATTATAAAAAAGTTCCACGTCCGAATTCACGCCATGAAATAAGTGTGTATGTGCCATTTCAGTTACTAAACCTGCTAGATCGAAATTTAAGTGGATCACATGCTGTAAGATACTATTCTTGCTTAAATCTCTCTCTGAGTAGTGAAAATTATTGCTTGAATATTGCACATGAATGTTATTGGCCAAAATTTTAATTTATTGTGAGCACTGTGTTACTTATTTTTACGAAGCATCTAATTTATTGCCTTATGCTGCTTATAAGAGCAGTAACTTCTCATATTTACCTGTCAACATAAACAACAGACAAAATGACGATCGAAAATTGTTATTCATCATTTTTGTTATTTTTTCCCACCTGCGAGAGGAATAAAAAAGCGACACAGACGTTCAAAGTTTCCGCCCCCTTAACGCCTCTGGATTTTTAGGTGAACATAAGACAGGTAAAAAAGTCGAAAAACAAGCGATACCGCTACATCGCTTCTTGTCTGAACTACTTAGGATCCACGTTTCACTTTTCTGCGAGACCACACTCCAGTCAAATACCTTTCGAAAAGTCTTCCTAACATTTAAATTTATATCTTAAGTTAATAAATTCGTCTTTCTCAGGAACACTTTTCTTGCTGTTATCTGTTACATGTTATATAATCACTAGTTCTGCTATTATCGATTGTTTTGCTGCCCATATAGGGTAACTCATTTATTACTTCTATTGTCTCAGTATCTAATCTAACGGCATCAGCATCTCTGTTTTAATTTGATTTCATTGCATTAATCTTGTCCTCTTTTGTTGATGTCTGAATCAAAACAGCATCTGGGGGCACTAGACAGAGCTATGACATCTGCAAATATCAAACACTTTTTTTTTGTAGCTGAAATTTAAACCTTTTCAAATTTTTATTGGTTCCTTCCTTTTACCGCTTGCTCAGTGTACATATTGAATAACATGTGGGATAGTCTCACTCGCTTCTCAACCAGTCCTTCCATTTCATGCCCTTCAACTTCTATAGCCTTTTGTCCAAACGAAATGTGTCAGCTTTTTAATGACACACCAAGTGCTAGAGACAATTATACCAAAATATTTACTCTTCACCTATGTAAGTTCGTCTGAGGCATTCGTGTTAATCCAGTTTACAACATTTATATCCATACTGTGAAAACTTTTGTGCAGTGCGTGGCGGAGAGTACATCCCAGTACATCAGCTTTTAGTGTTTCTTACTGTTCTGTTCTCATACGGAGCACTTTGTTTAAATCCCTCTGTGCACGTTCTAATTAGTCTAATCTTGTACTTGTGATCACTACAGAAGCGATACATAAGGGATTGCAATACATACCTAGGTTCATCACTTAAAGCTGGTTTTTTAAACTTTGTAAGCTTTCTTTCTTAGGGCATGTCAGTTTCTTCGCATCTCTAAGATACTCTCGTGGGTCAAAGAAATCAGTTGCCATTTGTGCTCCCCTCTTTGCATACATTTAATATCCTCTGTTAGTGCTTTTGCTACACATTCCACATAGCTGAGCAATGTTCTAGGATGGGTCGCATGAGTAATTTGTAAGCAATCTCCTTTTTAGACTGAATGTGTTTCCCTTTTATTCTACCAAGTCTCTCATTCGCTTTACACAGAACTTTTTGAATTCATGTCCCTACAAAGTATGAGTGAACTGATTTCAGTTGTAATTCGTTGATATTGTTGTCACAGTATCCTATGTATCTTTGTTTTGTAAAGTGCTCGGGTCTACGTTTCAGATCCTCTAATTAATGCCGACTATCTTTGTATCACTTCAAAATGTTAATAAGAGGTGACGGAATATTTGTGTAGCTTCTTTCAAACAGTATTTCAATACAGATAGCTGCATCATCTGTGAAAAGTCTGAGATAACTAAAAATACGGTCTGTGACGTCATTAATATACTACATGAACAAAAAGGTACCCAGCCCACTTCCCTGGGTACACCTGAAGTAACTTGTAAATCTGTCTCCATCCAAGACAACATGTAGCACCCTTCCTGCCAGGATATCCTCAATGCATTCACGAGCTGTTTGGCAGCTCGTACGATCGTAATAACTATAGGTATGGTGCCAACTCAAATGCTTTTTAGAAGTCAGGAAATAGTCCTACTGCAATTGTACGACTGCCTCGATCCATAGATTTTAGGATGTCATGTGGAAAAATGCCAGAAAACCGTTAGAGTCACGTAAGACCAGCGATAATAGCGAAGATCCAGGGAAAAATTAGATTTTTTAGTTTAAAATTTTGAGACTTTCTGTGACACAGCGTGGAATGAGAGTAGTTCCTGGGGCAGGCTCTTCATTAGCTGACAGATACACGACCACCATGGTAGGTGACATGTTTACGGCCAAAGAGAGGAAAGAGACGTGCAGCAGGTCAACAGGTACACGGCAGAGACTGTCCTGTCAGATCTGACCAGACCAGTTTTAGGCTGCACTGAGCTGGCAGCCGGCAACAAGAAATGTCGCCAGGGAGACCGGTTACTCTGCCAGCACCAGCGCTGGCCGCTCTCCGCTGCAGCAAGGGGCCACGCGGACAGCCAGGGAAGATGCATCTGCGCAGGAAGAGCGCCATTAGCGGCACGTGCAGCGCCGGAAGACCAAGGCCGACCCGCATCCGGCCCCGGCTAATAGCAGTCTCCTGGCTTCTGATTGCTAATCCGATTAAAGGACGCCCCTGTCCAAATACGAAGCAGATTATGTCTCTATTTTCAGCAACAGGTGTCGACCAATGTTGCTTGACACAGTCTGGCGCAGATCCTAGGTGACGAGAGGGGGAGGGAGAGAAACATCACCACCCTCCCCCCTCACCCCTAACCACTGAAAAACACAGGTCAGCAAAACCGCTTATATTTTTATGTATATCAATTTCCAAATGTTCTAAGCAAATGTTTCGAGAATATTGTAGCATGAAAGCAAAGCGTCTCGAAAATGGCAAAGAATTTATAAAAGTCGTGGCATACTAAAAACTGTGTACTGAAAAGAATTAGAAACCAGAACCTTTGCCTTTCTCTGCCAGTTACTGTAATGACAGAGGTATTATTGTATTGAAATGTAATGAATTACAATGTTGCATAAAAATTGAAGCAAAACCTAACCAATATCAACACAACTCCCAAATTATTCACATTAAGGAAAAAAATAACTAATGAAAACTACACTACTGACCATTAAAATTGCTACACCACGAAGGTGACGTGCTACAGACGCGAAATTTAACCGACAGGAATAACATGCTGTGATATGCAAATGATTAGCTTTTCAGAGCATTCACACAAGGTTGGCGCCAGTGGCGACACCTACAACGTTTTGACATGAGGAAAGTTTCCAACTGATTTCTCACGCACAAGCAACAGTTGACCGGCGTTGCCTGGCGAAACGTTGTTGTGATGCCTCGTGTAAGGAGGAAAAATGCGTACCATCACGTTTCCGATTTGATAAAGGTCGGATTGTAGCCTATCGCGATTGTGGTTTACCGTATCGCGACATTGCTGCTCGCGTTAGTCGAGATCCAATGACTGTTAGCAGAATATGGAATCGGTGGGTTCAGGAGGGTAATACGGAACGCCGTGCTGGATCCCAACGGCCTCGTATCACTAGCAGTCGAGATGACAGGCATCTTATCCACATGGCTGTAACAGATCGTGCAGCCACGTCTCGATCCCTGAGTCAACAGATGGGGACGTTTGTAAGACCACAACCATCTGCACGAACATTTCGACGGCGCTTGCAGCAGCATGGACTATCAGCTCGGAGAGCATGGCTGCGGTTACCCTTGACGCTGCATCACAGACAGGAGCGCCTGCGATGGTGTACTCAACGACGAACCTGGGTGCACGACTGGCAAAACGTCATTTTTCCGGATGAATTCAGGTTTTGTTTACAGCATCATGATGGTCGCACCTGTGTTTGGCGACATCGCGCTGAACGCACATTGAAAGCGTGTATTCGTCATCGCCATATGGCGTATCACCCGGCGTGATGGTATGGGGTGCCATTGGTTACACGTCTCGGTCACCTCTTGTCCGCATTGACGGCACTTTGAACAGTGGATGTTACATTTCAGATGTGTTACGACCCGTGGCTCTACCCTTCATTCGATACCTGCGAAACCCTAAATCTCAGCAGGATAATGCACGACCGCATGTTGCAGGTCCTGTACTGGTCTTTCTGGATACACAAAATGTTCGACTGCTGCCCTGGCCAGCACATTCTCCAGATCTCTCACCAATTGAAAACGTCTGGTCAATGGTGGCCGAGCAGCTGGCTCGTCACAATATGGCAGTCACTCGCTGAATCTATGCACCCAAATTGCGTGAAAATGTAATCACATGTCAGTTCTAGTATAATATATTTGCCCAATGAATACCCGTTTATCATCTGCATTTCTTCTTGGAGTAGCAATTTTAATGTCCAGTAGTGTATAATGTTAGTTTTAGTATTCATTTTGTATTTGAAACAAAGCGTTTACCAGAGACACGTTTAGTCCCTGTCTACTCTGAAGGCCTATATACAGGAACAGATTTACCAGAACGCCTGCGAACAACTGGTGATCACGTCGTTTTACGGATCCAGCATCTCATCGACTTGTTCCGTGCTCGTACTGAACAAATTGTGTGAGTGGCGCTTAACGATAAAATCAACATTATGACTTTATCAGTTCTTCGAACTTTCATGTCTCCATATTGTTCCCAGTCCATTAGATATGGAAACATTTGTATACATTTTTCTTGCATTTGTAGCGCCAAGTTTTAATCTGTTGGCCAAAAATGGTATTACTTTTTTTCCAGCATAAATCGGTTCTCGGTTAACTCATTAACATATATACCACGTTTCACTGCCATACGATAATTACAGTCCACAACGGAACTCTGTAAGTAGTTGTACTTTAAAAAAAGTCGTTATCTCCGCTAATAGCCACACTTTTTAAGACGCCTTTAATTGGTCTGCTAACCAGAACAAAATTTAACTTATGTGATCCATGTATAATGTGTTAGAAATGTTTATATAAAAGTGTTACTTCTTTAGACATGAGAATAGAAAATTTGTGTTTCAACACATTATTCTGATTCACTCGACTTCGAACAATATCAATAGGAGCGAATCCATTTGCTACGAATTTTCCCGTAATTATGAGATAGGCCTACATAACATTTAGGCTTCTTCAACACAAACTGCGGCTCACAAACCGTGGTAACAGTTTGGATGACTGGTTAGTCAATGAATATAACAATCATGTCGATGATCTCCGTATTCGTTAGAGATGCCTGCCAGAATTTATGCTGCTCGTTAGCAGAAATGTGCAACCGATTTGAGGCTTCTTTCTTAGGTTACACAGATTGTCAGAACTTGCATGTTTGTCGATTGCTTACCTTATATTGCTACTCCGCATTACAACTAAATTTCGTGGTTTTCTTACGATTCTACTGACTGGGGCAGACGCGTTTATGTTACTCGCCGGTGTCCTCGCCTCGAACTGAGGCTCATTAACGGAGTGGCTGGCTATAGGGAGTCAATTTGTTGAGTCAAGTCGCAGTTCGTTGTTTACTCTTTAGAACACAAGGACAATAATCGCTGTGGCTGTGTAAGTAAGAAAACTATCCAGCTGTAATAACAGGGAGTTACTATGCTGGGGCTTTGCCGCAGGACAGTCTGTGGCTTAAGAAAGAAAAGAAAGGTCCAATGAAAATGGAAAGGAAAAGTAGCAAGATCAGTAATCATTAAGAGGCAAATATATGTAAGTCATTTACTTTCTTTATTCAGGCCAAACGTCTGTCTGCGTCACAACTTGCACAGTGTGGTGTGCATACTGTAAGACCTTTGGTACACACACCATTAGATTATTTGACTTGTCGCTCTAACGAAGTAGGTGATTGTCAGCAATATGTCTCGTGGTCTTATCGTGGCGTGTTTATTTTCTGCCGTTAGGTCAGACGATAGAAATGCCACATTCACGCTTAGTGTAGCAGATTGACGGTGACCAACTTTAAACAGAACTTGATTAATTTTCACACACATTAATTAAAATAGTAACAAGCATAAACCTTACATAACTTGATTCTGGATGCTATTTACAATTGTCAATCTGAAGTTCCTTTGGTCTTGGTATGTTAATCTTATTCTCACATATCTCTGATACTTGACAAAGTGTCTATACATTTATCTTCATGGCTATGTACAGGAATATGGTAATCCTATTAGGCGCAGACTGAAACTTGACTATAGACTGGCACGGACTGCTGCAGACAAATGCAGACCAACTAATCTGAGGTCTGTACACTCGTTATAATACCTTGAGCATTCAGGTATCACTGCGAGAGTGTGATCTGTGAGGAGAAAAGGTTCTACGTTAGCAGCAATCTCATAGGCTGCATTACATATTAATACGCGTATCAGCGGAAGCAGAATTTGGTCCGTCTCTAAGACAGCGCCATCTCGTAGTGTGGAAACGGACGAGCGCTGCGCCTGCGCTGTTGTGCTTAGCGGGGCGCGCTCTAGTGGGAAAGTTGTGTACGCGCTGACTACGGGTAACTATGTACACAACACACAGCAATTAATTGCATCTGTAGTACGAAAAGGGCTGTATGGGAGCAAATATTGGAGCCAGCGCTATGACGGAGCTTGTATCATGAGTGGCGTATAAAATGGTAGGCATTACCTCAAGTCAAGTTTAAATTTAGTTCTTATAGGTGCTGTAGACGCTAATCAAGAAAGGGGACTAGACGCCGCCGCAACGATCGAGATCGTCTAGAAAGTTTTGAGCTAAAGTGGTAGGATTTACAAACTTGTTCCGAGAGTGCTACTAAGATAATGCAAAGACACTAAACCCAACACGTTGAGCTGGCAGATACATCTATACATTATAGAGAGATTCATTGGCGTTGTTTCCCGTAAGAAATGTTACTAAGGAAGTGTGGCAATAGATCTTAAAATATCATTGAATGCTACAATTTAATATTATAATGAAAATGGATAGAAAGAATCAATATAGAACCTGGGTGTAAGACCTAGGAAACTAAGAGTATGAGCGTTGCAGCTACAGATGACGTCGGGGCTGCCAGAAAGTATCTTTCGACAAACTGCTTGATGGAACTTTCACCATCCATGAAAGACCTAGCATCGAGTGAAAACTCTTTTCCGAACGATTAAACAGTGTAGAAACTCCTCGACGAGGCCGAAGTGCTGACAAAGGTCCCCATTCGACTTATCAGTTTATTTGCTTAATAATTGAGAATATTTATTAGCAACTAAATACCTGGTTTTACGGAACAGAGAAATTGTGCAGAAAAATTCAGTCTGTTTTTCACATCTGTAGTCTGTGACCAAGGCTTGATAAATGAAGCACCTAAGTTTTTCTGTGGCATCTCGTCGCCTTCCGTTTCCATAGCCGATGTTGATAAGAAATTGATTTAAAGGAAGACTAATGAAGCTGGGAAATAGGTGGACATATAGATATAGGGTAAAGTAGCCTAAATTGCACCAGTTACATAACAACTGCTGTAGAAGACTTGAAATGTTCCATTTCAGTTATATAAATAAACAAAACTGAACATTAGTGTTTTGGGTACAAAAAGCACTTAAAAGAAATTTCTGCCATAATATATACTATTTATTTTTGAGCATTTTGTCAAACTCTGAAAATGGTACCATTTAGGCTACTGGTTTCCTAAATTGCACCACAGGTTGCCAAAATCGCACCTGTTCCTACTGTTACGCAGTTTTTCGTTGAAAATTTGTTTTTAAATTTAAGGGTATACTCCATATAATTAATTATTTATTTCACTGAATACATCACACAAATAGCCTCTTCAATATTCGTAATAATGCTTTGCTGTTATTGGAAAAAAGAAAACAAATTTATCATTGTTCAGCTACATTTTAACTTATGGACAAAACTCACACTGAAAGGTCATTTCATGTAATTAAAACACCATCACAGGTTTCATGAGCCCATTTTATGCAGATTGCGCGTTGCACCATATCCTCCACCATAAACCAGTCATCTATATCAATTTCAACCTGAACATTTTCGTGAGATGATGACGATGAACCAGTGGCATTTTCGTTGTTTCTCTGCTTCTTCCTTTTGAGGATCCAAGCCCATCAGTTGATTTTAACACTTTCTTTGCAACATGAAGTAATTTTTTATCCTTAATATCTTGCATTGTATTCTTATACGGGCTTGAAGTCATGCCTATTGTCATCCACGAGACCTATTGTGTAACATTTCTAGGTGTGTCCACTGGAGGCTTAAGGATACAGGGTACTTACAAAAAAAAGTCGAAAAATCGATAATTTTAATGACTGTACTAAATTCTATAGTCTTTCCTGATTACATTGATGTATGCATCATAGGGTTTGAAATGAAAAATGACCGATATACACCAAATTTTATAGTTACGGACATGTATGCTACCACGTCCCCTTTATTTCTGTTACAGAAACCAGTATTTTTTCGGAAAGAATTGTGAACTTTCTGTTTCCAGCGATTATACGTATCGTACATTGTATATGTTGGTGACAATGCAGCTTTCTAGTGTCTGTAAATGATTAACTTTGCTAGTATTTACTTTTTTTCGCTGAAGCAGTTTGTTTACGTGTTACTGAATGTTTGTTGCCTAGGTAGTAGTAGTAGTAGCACGCTTCTAAAGGACTCGAAGCTCCCGTGCCGATCTCACATGATTCCTCCAGATGCTCCTGTTTTGTGGTGCCACTTGCCCGTTATTTATTCCCAATGTTTCACATATGCAATCAATTTCATTGCGCCAAGTACTCATGGGTCTCCCCCTTCGTCTTTTGCCATATGGATTCTCCCTGTATATTCTTAACACAATTCGGTCTTCTTTCATTCTCATCAGATGTCAAGTCCATTGCAATCTTATAGAATTTATTATGTTTACTATCGATGGTTGTTGTGATAGCTCGTGAATTTCTAGGTTGTACCTTCTCTCCGGGCATTGTGATTCATTGTCATAATGTGGACCAAAGATTTTTCTATAAATTTTATTCTCAAACACTAGTAAATGGTGGTGTTCTGTTTTCGTTAGCCTCCATGTTTCTGCCCAATAGATTAGAACTGGTTGAATGAGTCTATTATATAACTTTATTTTAGATTTCCTAGTCAGCAGTTTTGACCCCAAGAGATTTTGTGTTGCATAATAGGCTCGGTTAGCATTTTGCAGTCTCGCTTTTATTTCTACCTCTGTCTGATTTTGTTCATCTAACACTGATCCCAGAAATGTGAAATGTGCAACACGCTCGAATTTGTGTTCATCAACTATTAGATGTGATTGGTTATCCCATTGATCCCTACATCTTTGAACTATCATATATTTCGTTTCCTTGTCTTTTACTTTCAGGCTAAGGCTTGACGCTCCTGTTGAAGCCCCACAAATATTTGACCAATATGTATTTCACTGTTTCCAATGAGCATTATGTGATCAGCGTATGTAACATGTTAATTTTGCTTTCTTGGAGGATCCCAGCAGGTACCAGTTTGAGTTTCCTCACAACTCTTTCTAAAGCTATATTGAAGAGAAGGCGGGACAAAGCATCTCCTGGTCTTAACCCAGTTTTATTTTTAAATTAATCAGACTTCAATCCATTTAGTAAAACCCTGTTTGTATTTTCATCCATACGTATTTTGCAGAGATTTATCAATGTAATTGGGAAACCAAATTCAGTATTTACATTCCACAAGCTATATCTATGGCTGAAGTTGTTCCCCAAGTGCTACATATATTTGTGGAAGTACACATCCTTTAGTGTGCAATAAATATGAACTATGCCACGCATCAAGAAATTCAATAAAAGGAAATTCCGTGGTAAGCAGTTCACAAACAGAGCAATCGACACTAACGTATGTATCAGTTCTTCAGGGAAGAAACTCCCACATGGCACACCTCCAGGTGATTCCAATTTATGTGTTAATAATGGCACTGTTTGTAGTGTATCTGTTGTTGTTGATGTGGGCATCTTATCTTCTTTGATAAAGGAAGTGGCGAAATGTAAACAAATTGTTGGTGTAGGCTGTCTGGAAATAACTGAACAACAAAGCAGCAGGAAGGGTTTAGCGTCAAAATTAATTGCTCTGTGTAGATCTTGCAATAAATCTACCTTAAAAGTAACTTAGAACATTGTGCATAATTCATATGATGTGAATTTGAAGTTAATGTATGCAACGTGTGCAATAGGAAATGTTTTGTGGTTTGATGGACATTCCTCCTCCTCCCAGTAGGTTCAGCAAGTGCATAAAAACACTTTTAGGTGCCTTGGTGGTTGTGTCTAAAGCATCTATGAAATTTGCAGCAGAAGAAACTGTGAATATTAGTGGAATCAGGGACACTGCTGTTGCACTTGATAGGACATGGCAATGTTGAGGACATCGTCCTTGAATGGTGTTACAAGTGCTACGTCTCTGGAGAATGGAAAAGTTGTTGATGTTGAGGGCTTATCTAAGTACTGCATACCTGCCGTGGTAACACTGAAGGACATGCTGAACCTTACTGTTCTAACAAGGGAACCTCCCCATCACACCCCCCTCAGATTTAGTTATAAGTTGGCACAGTGGATAGGCCTTGAAAAACTGAACACAGATCAATTGATAAAACAGGAAGAAGTTGTGTGGAACTGTGAAAAAATAAGCAAAATATACAAACAGTAGTTCATGCTAAGATAAGCAACATCAAGGACACTGGGAACGTAGGAGCGCCGTGGTCTCGTGGTAACATGAGCAGCTGCGGAACGAAAGGTCCTTGGTTCAAATCTTCCATCGAGTGAAAAGTTAAATTTTTTATTTTCAGTTTATGTGACAAACTCTTATGTTTTCATCACTTTTCTGGGAGTGATTATCACATCTACAAGAAAACCTAAATCGGGCAAGGTAGAAGAATCTTTTTACCCATTCGCCAAGTGTACAAGTTAGGTGGGTCGACAACATATTCCTGTCATGTGACGCACATGCCGTCACCAGTGTCGTATAGAATATATCAGATGTGTTTCCCTGTGGAGGAATCGGTTGACCTATGACCTTGCGATCAAATGTTTTCGGTTCCCATTGGAGAGGCACGTCCTTTCGTCTACTAATCGCACGGTTTTGCGATGCGGTCGCAAAACACAGACACTAAACTTATTACAGTGAACAAAGACGTCAATGAACGAACGGACAGATAATAACTATGCAAAAATAAAATTTTCACGAGAGTGAAGACTTGAACCAAGGACCTCTCGCTCAGCAGCTGCTCACGCTACCACGGGACCACGACGTTCCTAGGCTCATTTTGTCCATGATGTTGCCTATGCGACCCGTGGACTACTCAGTTTGTATATTTTGCTTATTTTTTCACAGTTCCACACAACTTCTTCCTGTTTTCTCAATTGATCTGTGTTCAGTTTATCAAGGCCTATCCACTGTGCCAACTTACGACTAAATCTGGGGGGGGGGGGGGGGGGGGGTGCGATGGGGAGGTTCCCTTGTAAGAATAAAGATGGTTACAGTGGAGGTATGGAGTGTGATGTAACTCTAAAAATATTTCTGAGATCGGTACCCGTTTATAAAGTAAGATACACAAAGTACCTAAGCGATTGGGACTCTAAAGCTTTCAATAAAATTAGTGAGTCCATTGTTTATGTAGATAACTTGGTAACATAACTGGTGTGGGATAGACTTGTGTGAAAGAGGATGGGTGGTATATTGAGGAAGCTACAAGGAGAAATGAAAGGGAAGTTGCTATCTGATGGAAAATCTCTGTCTGGCAGAGGCAGATTCACAGAAACTGAAATAGACCTTCTACAGAGTTATTATGGACTATCCATTAGACGAACTGCACCTCTGAATGATGTTACAGCAATGGGAAAAGCAGTATGGGGCACCTACTTTCATTAGTTGTCCACAGATGACCACCCTGTTCACAGACTTTGCCTTAAAGGAGCAGATCGTTAGTATGGTTTCCAAAAAGCAATAGAAAGCGGTAAAATATACCATTGTAAGCACTCTCTTCCTGAGCCCGTTATGAATGAAATAAAACCAATTTTTAGAGGCACGAGTGACCCTGTTTTGCTTAGTAAATGTCTTCATGGGGGTACTCAGAACACAAATGAATGTTTCAACACTTGCATATCGGAAAGATTACCCAAGAATACTTTTGTAAGACCAAATACATTAAAAGTTATTGTACTAGATGCAGTGATATGTTTCAATGATGGAGCAATAGGATGGTTGGAAGTCCTGAGAAATATAGGCACAAAATGTGGCTCTAATGTGGAGGATCAATTGCTTGCGTGTGACAGACAATGGGTGCATGAAGCTGAAAGTTTCACTCTTCAAGTTACCAAAGAAGCAAGAAGTGCTACAAGGAATGCCAAGAGGAAACTTGAAGATGAAGAAATGCTGCAGGATGGAGACTATGCTTCAGGAATGTTCTGAGGCACAGTTTAATTGGACTCATTCGCAGTTTCCTGCAAGTTGTATTTCTTAGAATTCAGTAACAAATATTTCCTACAATTTACAAAGCATTGCTCTAACTTTTTTCTGTAACTTTCAATGGTCCATATTTATATAGCACACCTAAGCTTTATTGTAGGATCAACTAAATTATAGAAAAAATAATTTTTATTAGGAAAAAATTATAAAAATTGAAATATAAGATGTGATATTTTTTTTATCCTTGTAATATACATAATAGGTGGAATTAAATTTGTGGGGTCCTGATGAGGGGCAGCAGCATTTTTAGCAGTTGCAGGGACAACAGTCAGGATGACTAGCTGGCATGGCCTTGTAACAGCAACCAAAATAGCATTGCTGTGCTGGTACTGTAAATGGCTAAGACCAAGGGGAGAAACTACATCCATAATTTTTCCTCAGGGCATGCAACCCTACTGTATGGTTAAATGGTTAAATGATGATGGCATACTGTTGCATAAAATATTCCAGAGGAAAATTAGTTCCCCCATTCAGATCTCCAGGTGGGGACTATTCAGGAGCATGTTGTCACCGGGAGAAACAAACTGGCATTCTATGTGTTGAAGCATGAAAATTAGATCCGTTAATCGGGAAGGTAGGTTACAAAATTTGAAAAGTGAAATGGATAGGTTGATGTTAGATAGAGTGGGAATTAGTTAATTTTATTGGCAGGAGGAACAAGACTTCTAGGCTGGTGAATACAGGTTTATAAATACAAAATCAAACAGGGGTAATGCAGCAGTGGCTTTAATAATGAATTAGAAAATAGGTATGTGGGTAAGCTACTATGAAGAACATAGTGAACACATTATCATAAACAAGAATGACATGGAGCCAAAATACACCATAGTAGTACAAATTTATGTGGCAATTAACCCTGCTGATGATGAAGAGATTGAAGAAATGTGTGATGAGATATAAATTATTCAGATTGTTAAGGTAGATGAAAATTTAATAGTGAAGGGGTACTGGAATTTGACTGTAGGAAAAGGAAGAGAAAGAAAAATAGTAGGTGAATATAAGACAGGGAAGCCAAGCGGTAAAATTTTACAAACACTTAGCTTAAGACTCATAAAGGAAATTTGTATGTATGGTAGAGACCTGGAGACACTATAAGGTTTCAGATTGATTATGTAATGGTAAGAAAGAGATTTCGTAAAAATCATTGAGGGAGATAAAGAGATATATACAGTCAGCAGAATCAGAAGGATGTAAGCTACAGTAGTTATTTGGAGGTAAAGAGGATTGCATGTGATAGAGCAGCCTCGAGAGCTGCATCAGACCAGGCTGAAAATCACAACAACAACAACAACAACATAAATGTAGCTTGCACTTTTTATCAATGATATTGACAGTGTTGAGAGAGAACTCTCAACAATAAGTGTATATGTGTCTGCATCAGTTAGTCATTTCCATTCTGTCGCAATTGCAATGTAACCCTTCTGGCCCAGTTTTTAATTGCCTTCTTTCTAGTTCCTAGTTATATATAGTCAGAAGTTTGCTTCCCCTAGATCACTGATGTCAAAATGTTCAGATAATCACTAACACAACTTGTCTATCATCATGTTTGTTTGTTTTGTTTTGTTTTAGGGTGCAAAAAACAATTGGGTTCATACACATATTGTTATTATGTGAGGCAGAAAAATATATCTACATACAAAGCCACAATTTCAAGTTTTTTACCTGACTTTTCAATGAATACAAAATCTTCATCAGTATTTGCAGCACAACCAAGGCCTAAAAAGCCCCATATAAAAAAGCAATTTCAATATCAATCAGATAAATCATAAGATTAAGATTTACAGATAATCTATTGAGAGTTCTAAGAGCAATGTTGAAAAAAGTTTCCTCATATTCTACATCAAACTTCTGAGTAAATGCATTAGAAACTAGTCTACTATGATAAAATGCTGTACTATATGGATTTCATTTCAACTTAAATCAATACTTATAATTTTTGGTGAATCCAGAAGTTCCCAAACACCATTGTTCCTGAAACACTTTATGTCCTCTTTGATTACCTTTATCCAGTCTTCTGTTGCTCTTTAACATGGCATCCTACTGAATCCCAGAATCTTCTCCCAAACTGGAAAAATCAGTTACCAAATAGGTAACATAATCCAAATACACCACAGGTTCTTTGTACATGTATTGACCTGCTGGCCAGCTGGTCATCTTCTGGAGCATCAGTTCCCATTGGCTACCTCTCATCTATGTCTGTCACTGACAGAGCATCAGCATTGTAGTTTGTGTCTTTATTGGCATCAGCAATGTCATTCCAAATCCTACTGACTTGCACTACTTCTGCTGCTTCTCACTGCATTGAGCATATTATTCACACCGGCATTTACTGGGCCTTGTTACTGTCAGCCCTGCACTCATTCTCCAGAAAAAAATCACTATTGTCTTTCTTAATTTTCCAGGAGTTCTGTGAGTAAATTAGTCTGTAATATTTAGTAACCTGGAAAAAAAGAGTTCTTTATCTTTCACATCCCACTTCCTTCATCATGATCTGGTATACAGACTTCTTTTCTCCAAGACAGACAGACTTTTAAATGGTTCAAAGTAGATACTTTTTCTTTCTCTAACTCTGTCAAAAATTACCCTTACATGCGGCTCACATTTCATTACATAAACAGCTCTTTATCTAAATGTCTGTTTTGTATACCTCTGACCAAAATTACATAGGTATACCACATTAATGTTCACCATACCATCTAACAAACTGATTCATTTCTACCTAAGTAGTGTTACAGGCCTAATTTTTGTGTCTCTCATAGGCAGTGCAGACTTCTGGTCACATTAAAGCTGAAAGTCTCAGTGTGTGTAGGATGGCAGTTGCTCATGGTGCATGGCACCATAATTTGAACTGCACCATCACACGCATTTATCCTTTGCAAAGTTAAATTATTAGTGGCGATAACCAGCTTATCTACTATAAAAATCCATCAGTATATAGAACCAGATCACCTGCTACATTTACCAGCCAACAGCTCAGTTGTGAAGTTACTTACTCAATTTTAGGCACAAAGCACAGTTCACATGTATATCCTGTAGTTATTTATCAGATAGAAATACACTGCACTAGTTCAACTAAGTCAGTCCATACTGAGAGTTACCGTATGCAGAAATTGCTTGTTCCAATGACAATTACATCACACACCTTGTTAATTACAACAGAGTTCAGTAAAATGTTCATTCTTGTGACATATAAAAAATATATGAAAATTATTAAAAATTAATGCATCATTGCTACTGACTGACACAACTGGTCATTTCAGTCAGTTGCAATGGGTGCATAATCGAAGATCAAAGAGGGTTCTTGTTGCCCACAGTATGATTTGCTGTGGCTTTTGGCACCATATTGTGTGAATAATTATGGTTAATAGCAAGGTGTGTGGTTTGGAAATGGGTTATCAGCCTGAAACTGATAACCACTACAGTTGAGTTTTATATCAATGCAAGTGAGATGGGCAAAACAAAAAATTATCCAATTTCCTCAGTGCTGAACAGATGTGGACCTATCATCCTATGGCAGCATGCCTCAAATCAGTAATTTTATTGAGTTTTGAGACACTGATGTCCATATTTTCACCTACAGAACATGCATAGTAGTGGCATTTGTCAACACTAAGAGCACACCCAACATAACTCTTACTTGTGTGCTTTCAAACTGTGAACTGCTAATTCTGTGTGATCTGTGAATATTTAAAGAGATGCGTAAGAATAACCAGTTAGTTTGCAAACAACATTATGCTCTGAAAATCAAGTAGTCTGGATTTTACTGTTTTGAATGAAATGACAACTATAGCCAGCAGCAGTGGCACACAGAATGGAGTTGGCGCAGGAGTCACTACAGGTGATTCAGATGACTGTGGGGGCAGCAGGGTCACCAGCATGTGGTCAGCCCCATATGGGTGGTGCTTGTTCTAGCGTTATTACATCAAACCATCACAAGATGTAAATGTGGCAGCCTTAGAAGTGATGGATGCTAGTACCAGAGCACCAGTCAAACCAATGGGCCCAGAAAGAGAGCCCAGACAGAACCACTATGAGGCAGGCACTGTCAGGTGGCTCGGTGTCAGCCAGAACAGATGAAGCAGCAGAGGGGACTGGTGGTCATGAAGCAGCTCTGTCATGCTATGTTCACCAACTGGAGTGAACCTATATGAGCTCAAGAAGCCATTGAGGGATACCTCAAAATAAGGCTGCATGATGTTTTAAATGCATGGGCCATCAACTCTGCATCACTACTGGACTGAGGATGAAATGGAGGGCACATAACATGCCAAATTTCACTCTTTGTACAAAAATCTGTAAATACTGAGAAAAAAGTTACAGGAAGTTGTCCATCACAAGGGTATAGAGTAATCCTTCCAGGAAAAAATCTTTGTGAGGGTTGTAACCAATCTTCTGTGGGTGTGGATGGGCAATGAACCACATAACCACATAATTCTAACAACGCATTTACTACAACAAGCCAAAAGAAGTTAAGGAAGGGACCCCTAAAATCAGCCTGAATATACTTGTAGGGGTGCTGGGGACAGGTCATCAGGAAAGAGAGACCCATGATGCTGCTTGATGGGTGACGCACTGCAGGCAGACTGATGTAACATCTGTGAACTCATTGTCAATACCCAGTCATAACACACAATGGAGAGCCAGAAATTTTTTGCAACAAACATCCCAAAAATCCATGAGGAGAAGGTGCTTGATGTCCTAACACAGAGTGGAAACGGCCACAACCTTGGGCCCCATCTCTTCAGAAGCCAGCAGTAACACACCATCAAGAACTGAGAGGTGATTCCGGAAAGCATAGCAATTATGCAAGGCTTTTTAAAGGAGTAAACTACCATCTGACTGTGTATTACTACACTTGACTTCTGTACTACCTGGGTTTCTGCTTTTACACCATTATCAAGTCCAAAACGAGTAAACAAGACTAATACGTCTGTTTAAGATGTTACTGTCAGAAAATGCAGACTACAGAAGACAGGGCAAATACAGAACTATGACAGATATAAGCTTACAAGTGCTTAAAATGTAGTGCATGACTATGACTCAACACCACAAAAAAATTGTGCAGGGGATCTGACACCCAGCCTGGTGTTTTATCTGGCCAGACATGGTGGACAAATTCAACAACCTGATGTAAGACAGGATCAGCTACAACAGCCACTGAAATCCAAGAACTGGCAATGGGAAAACCATCCATTATGTTTTGGGCTTTGATATCTAAATGGAAGCACAATAGTTCATCCTGATCAAATGCCAGATGAGGGCTGACTGGCAACCAAGAAAGAGCATCCACCTTAGCATGTTGTGTTGTGGGGGTAAAATGAATCTCATAGTTATAGCATAACAGAAACAGAGCCCAGCATTGCAGGCAGTGGGTTGCTTTGTCAATGCTGAATGATGAATAAGAGAAACCAGATGTTTATGATCAGTAATCAAATGAAATTTAGAATCATATGGGAAAATAAAAAAAAAATGTTTTTAGGGGGTGCATAAAGTATTTTTCTTGTTGGTTTAGGGTTTCAAGTAGCTGCTGGCTCACTCCTTGTAGTTTAAACTGAGTCAGAGCACTGTATTTACCTTCTTTCAGTTGCTGTAGTTCATTCCATTGAAGTAGAGGTCCTGCTAATCAGTGGTCCTGAAATCCTGTGTGTAGCTGAGGAAAAACGTGACTTCTACTCATATCATGAAAAAGCATGTCAGCTATTTTCCTTTTACAAATATATATTTCCTTGAACGGGTGTAGGGATCATTAGTGTGACTCGTGAACTTGAGTGGAACACAAGTTTTCATACTACATATGCCTCAAAGGCTCAACATGATAATCAAGACTAAAATATATTCCATTTGTTACAAAAGTGGATTGTCTTTTGTTTTCATTCTTGGAGAGAGTAGTTGCTCTTTGATGGTCAAGACAACACTAAGCCATGATGCCAAAAAGTAAGAGGCCCCACCCACAGCAGGTGAAGCTATTTATTTGTCATCACTTCTTGCCATTTTCTTGTATTCCACACCTCCTGTTTAATGTCTGCACATAAGAAAACAAATACCTACACACTCTACAACTTACACCCTACTTAATACTATTCTGCCATGATCATATTTCCTTGTGCTACATAAGGAGTGTGAAAAGTTGCTTGCCAAAATGGTACATAACAATTCACACATGACGGCAAGGGCTTCTTTTTCCATCTGTGAGGAATGATTTTGTGTGTGATTCAAGGCTATGGAAGAGTATGCAATAGAGCATTCTGACCTGTCTGCATATTTGTGTGAGAGAACAGCCTCAAGCCCACACTAGGAGGTGTCCAGGACTAAAAAAAAAAAAAAAAAAAAAAAAAAGATGTTAGCCTGGTTGGGAGGTAACCATGAAAGTTGAGGAGTGTAAGTTTTATTTCAACAGAATAAAAGCACATTCTCAGTTGGATGACAAGTGAAAATGAGCACCTTTACATAAGAGAGCATGAAGGTGCTGAGCCACAGAGGCTGCATCATGAAGAAATTTATGTCAGTATACAATCTTTCTGAGGAAGTCCTTCAGCTATTAGACACTGGTAGGATGCAGCACAACTGAAGTGGCATCAACATGCTGGTGTAATTGCTTGATGCCAGCACACAAGACCTAAAAACCAAGATAGATGTTAAACAGCTGAAAACTTGTGATTTATCCAAGTTAAATTTCAACCCTGCAGCCTGCAGCACCATGAATAGGCACAAAGTTTCTACAAGTGTTCATGTGTGGAGGAACTGGAAACCATAATATCATCCAGGTAGTTAATGGATCCTGGCACAAAGGCTGTGAGTTACTCCAAAAATCAATGGAAGATAGCAGGGATGCTAGGTATGCCAAAGATCAAGCACTGGTATTGGTATAAATTGAAAGCAGTATTCACTAAGAGCATATGTTTAATATCATCATCCAGAGGGTGCAGGAGGCTCCTATCAAGTCTATTTTGGAAAAATATTGGCCATGGGGAATCTGTGCAAGAGTTCATCCTGATGGAGTATGGGATAAGTACTGTGAAATTACAGGCTTTTTAAAATCACCACAGAGCTGAAGGTTGCTCTTATGTTCTGTGACAATAACCAATGGAGTAGACCATTCACTAGTGGAGGCAAGTGTGATCACACCAAGGGATGTAAGTTGATCGGATTCCATTTGACTTGCTCCTATAAAGATATTGGGATTGGGTGGGAGCACAAGAAACGGGGGCAACCCATTGATTTCACTGTGATGTGAGCCTTGAAAACAGCAGCACACTATAAACCTTCCAAAAACAGTGAGAAAAATTCCCAGCAGAGTGCATCCAGCTGTTGATTTGGAACATGATCTGATTCCAGCTACACTTTATCAGAAATAGAACATCCAAAAATTTTCATGGTGTCTAACCCAAATAAGTTGACATTGTTGTCATCATCCACCACTAGAACAGTCAAAGGGCAGAAAACTGCTTTATATAATGTAGGAGTAGGAAACTGTCCCAGTATGGGTATCTGGTGTTTGTTGTAACCTACCAATTGATGAGACAGGGGACAACACCAATGTTCCGACATCCACATAGGTTTGAGAATTTAACAAAGTCACTGCTGACCCATATCCACATAGGTTTGAGAATTTAACAAAGTCACTGCTGACCCATATCTACTGGCATTTTTAACATCTAGTCCATTATGCACACTTCAATATAAAGTTTGTTTGGGGCTACCAGCACTTGGAAAACATGGTTCACATCAATGTTCATGTCTGATACAGGAGGTTGAGAGCTGCACACTCAAGCAAAATGCCCCTTTTTCTTATAATAGTTGCATGTTGCCCCACTCTTTGGGCACACAGCCTGCTCTTATTGAACAAGACAATAAGGACATGATGGAAGAGGAGCATGCAGCAGCTGTTGTGGTGCTCACTGCTCTTGCTGCTTAACACGGCACTGCCTCATGCACATGCAGCATGGAGACCACAAATGCACAAGTGCACTGCTGTATCCCCCCCCCCCCCCCGCCCCGTGAGGTAACAGATGGTGGCTAAGAAGGAGAGGAAGCAACAGTGGCTACACTATGCTTCTATTTCCTGCTGCCCTAGATGCTTCAAAAGACTGAGCAATTTTCAGAACATCTGTAAGAGAGGGATAAAACATGTTCACGAATTTCCCTGTCAGGGGCCAGGCATGTTATAGCAACACGAACCATCACACCAGTGTTTGAGTCCTGGTGGGCCTTGGTAACAAACTGGCAATGATGGCTAGCCTTATAAAGTCCCACTGCCCAAGTTCTGTGTGGCTGTTGTAGGTGCTTTTGAACAATGGGAGAACTGAAAGTGAGCAGCAGTTACATGAGTATGTTTGCAATTATAATTAGAGAGCAACTGACACATTTCATGTACATAGAGACTGGTAGCTTCCTGGAGAGGAGCTAGCTGACAAAGAGGGTGATAAATATGAGGAGAAATCCATGACAGAAAGAAAGCCTTACACATGTTAGGGTTGACAACACCAAAAGGTCAAAAATGTTTCTGAAAGCATTTCTCATTTGCATCCCTACCTTCTGCAGAATCATTGTACGAAGGTAAAGGTGGAAGTTGTGTCGTGGGCAGTGAACCCTGGTGCACCTACAAAGCCCAGAGCTGGGTAATGACAGGGACTGAAGAATTTCTTCAACACATATTTTGGTCACAGTGAACCATTAAACAAAGCACATGTAGTAGAAATCCACACCTATAGCCAAAAACATTGTAACATTGCGCAAACACAAGAACAGAATTTCCATCAGCCAACTTTTAATTTGCTTCCACATCAAGCAAAATGCTTAAGAGATAGAATAACATAGTTGTCACTACAATGCACAAAATCAGGAAGTACATTAATGCACAGTGTAACAGTGAAATATTCCAGAATGAGATTTTCACTGTGCAGTGGAGAGTGCGCTGATATGAAACTTCCTGGTGGATTAAAACTGTGTGCTGGACCGAGACTTGAACTCGAGCTGATCCTGAGTTTGAGTCTCAGTACAGCAAACAGTTTTAATCTGCCAGGAAGGTTCAGTGAAATATTCACTTAAGCATTAGAGTAACCAAGGGCCCAGTGCACTGGTGCCAGTTTGTATAAGGCTGTTTTCACCATGGTGCAGTATTTGCTGCACTGTCTGTGCCTATGTGAGACAGCCTCTTTAGGTCAGCCATGATGGCATGTGCTGTTTAATTATGCACACTTACTGTATAGTGTTACAACACCATTGTTTATGAGTATTAGCACCATATTGCAGATTTTGGTAACTTCCAGGAAATAATTAGTTACTGTGTTAATCAACACTACGTCATTCTGTTCAGAAAAATTAAAGTAACCAAAGTGTAGTAAAAGTTCAGTACTTGCAATAGTTGTGGCAAAATATGCAATGGAAAATGGAAATAGTCTAGTAATTGGATGTTAATTATTTCATACAGTAACTAATTTTAGATGATTGAAAGTACTTCACAAGAAAATGAGTGTCAGGCTTTCTGTTGGCATGGGTCACCTTTCTCCAATATCTTGATTAGTTCTTAGGGTTTTGCATATTGCGAACAGAAGTACTAACATCAGTTACCGTATTTACTCGAATATAAGCCGCACTTTTTTTCCGGTTTTTGTAATCCAAAAAACCGCCTGCGGCTTAGAATCGAGTGCAAAGTAAGCGGAAGTTCTGAAATATGTTGGTAGGTGCCGCCACAACTAACTTCTGCCATCGAATATATGTAGCGCTACGCAGGCATGCTTTGCAGGCACAAAGATAAATTCTGGCACCATATTCTCTGCGTCAGCAAATAAATTTAAAAAAAGGCGGAAGACGAGCTTTTTTCTCCGGCCCGAATTTCGACCACTGGATTTTCATACATTATCCAAAGAAGTAAATACAAATTCCGTATTGTTCGTCTTCGAATGTAGCAGCTTTTCAGTGTACTACGAAAATCCGACTGGCAAGACTGTTTGCAATGTTTCTGAACTGAATTTTTTCCTACCTGTGGGAAGAGATGGTTGCTAATTGGAACTTTTATGAATTGTGAATCACATGCAGTATTCTCTTCACCATAAGAATAATACGAATATAAACATTTTGCCATGTATTCTTTCGTGTTTGCGCTATCTCATTTAAATCCTGTCTGCCTAATAAACTACGAAACTAGAGTGAGACAACAGCAAACGCGGAAGAATACACATATCATGATCATGTTTATATTCGTATTATTCTTATGCCTAATAGTGATACAGTCAGAAATGAAGCACGGCAATTGAGTAGATTTTTAAATCTAAGATGACTTTAATTTCTGTGCAGAAAGTAATGTACTAAAGAGGCGTCTGCAAAGATTTTCAAACAGAGAAAAATTGTCGCTAAATTCTCGTTCGGAACATCTTCTATCATACGCAGTTTATTATTTGGTTCTCGTTGATCATTATCAAAGAAAGCAGCAGTGTAAATAACAACAAATAGAAGTCTCTTGCCATTGTTTTGCTAATGAGACGATTCCTCTCTTTTTTTTTTTTAATTCTAAGCGGCGGCAGCGCACACCAAAGCAAGCCATGCCGCGAGCGGCGACAGGTCATGAACACACATTACCAGGATGCGACAAACAATGCATGACACAAGTAATACATTTTCAGCTTAGAGTGACGTAAACACCTATAACAAAGAGAATGGCACTTATTAGATCAAAGAAAAATCAGCAATCAATTCAAACCAGACGAAGCACGTGAAAAACGAAGGGTACCCGTATCAATATGGACGGAGCGCCTGACGCATAGCAATGACTACTTGGTAAAGCTTAACTGCTAAGCTTACGACTCAAACCAAACTACTGTAGCTGTATCGTCATTCATTCGACCTAAATTGTGTCTCATATCACAATGGACTAACTTTGTTTCGATTTTGAGGTGCGGCCTAAAACTTTTCTCTCCCCTTGAATTTCGAGTCTCAAATTTCAGGTGCGGCTTAGATTCGGGAAAATTTTTTTTCCTTGATTTCGAGTCTCATTTTTCAGGTGTGGCTTAGATTCGAGTGTGGCGTAGATTCGAGTAAATACGGTAATTACATTTTCAAATTATGATGCCCTAATGAAAATAATTACATCAGTGGAAGCAAAACAACAAAAATAATAAACTGAATCCTTGCAAATCTAATCTAGTCTCTCACGTAAAAGATACCAATCACTTTCTTCACCAACCTTCCATCATCCCCATCCCTTTATCTCCAGTTTTCCTACTCATCTCTTGGCACCACTTCCCTATACACCAACATCTCTCATGCCCATGGTGTTGCCACTATTGAACACTATCTTTTCCAGTGTCCTTCAGACTTCATATCCACTACCTCATTCTTCGTACACATTATTAACATTAGCCTAACTCATAACTGCTTCTCCTTTGGAGGGCACTTGCATGGCATCCTCTTGTGTCATCCACACCTGCATCTACTAAGATACTCCACAAGCTACAATACAGTGTGTGGTGGAGTGTACCTTGTACCACTATTAGTCATTTCCTTTCCTATTCCCCTCACAAATAGAGTGAGGGAAAAACAACTATTTATATGCTTAACACTCAAGCAGTACATAAGCATAGGTCACCCCAGCATCAAATATGTGGTCTCCTTCACAGGTGAACCACTCTTTCCTAAAATTCTCCCAATAAACTGTAGTTGACAATTCGCCTTGCCTACCACAGGTCTCACATGCTCATACCATTTCATATTACTTTGCAGTATTACACCCATATATTTAAATGAGTTGATTGTGTCAAGCAGGACACTTGTAATACTGTAACTGAAACAACCACAGATTGCTACCCACCTATCTGCCAAATCAGTTGTGTATATAGAGCAAAACATCAGTCCTATCACACTTCCCTGGGGCACTCCTGATGGTACCCTTGTCTCTGATGAACGTTTGCCATCAAGGAAAACATACTGCATTCTTCATTTAAGGAGGAGGAGGATATTAGTGTTTAACGTCCCGTCGACAACGAGGTCATTAGAGACGGAGCGCAAGCTCGGGTGAGAGAAGGATGGGGAAGGAAATCGGCCGTGCCCTTTCAAAGGACCCACCCCGGCATTTGCCTGAAGCGATTTAGGGAAATCACGGAAAACCTAAATCAGGGTGGCCGGAGACGGGATTGAACCATCGTCCTCCTGAATGCGAGTCCAGTGTGCTAACCGCTGCGCCACCTCACTCGGTCTTCATTTAAGAAGTCTTCAAGCCACTCACATATCTGTGAATTTATTCCATATGCTGATACCTTTGTTAACAGACAGCAATGGGACACTTTCTCAAATGATTTCCTGAAATCTAGAAGTATGGTATCTGCCTGTTGCTCTTCATGCATAGTCCACAGAATATCATGTAAGAAAAGGGCAAGCTGAGATTTAAATGATTGATGCTTTCTAAAACCTTCTCCACTGCATGAAATTTTGTTACATTCAAACTGAGAATATGTTCTAGGATTATGCAGTGAATCAGAATTACGAATATTAGTCTGTAATTTTATGATTCCATCCTTTTACTCTTCTTATATACTGGAGTCACCTGAGCTTCTTCCCAGTCACTTAGAATTTTGTGCTGGGTGAGAGTTTCATGATAGTTTCAAGCTAAGTATGGGACTGGTACCACAGAGAACTCTTTGTGAAATCAAACTTGGATTCTATCCGAACATGGTGATTTATTTGCTTTCAAATCTTTCAACTGTTTCACTATGCTAGGGATGGTTACAGCTATGTCATCCATACAAGAGTCTGTCCAGTGTCAAATGATGGTATGTCTGTATGGTTATTTTGTGTGAATTATTTCTTGAATGTGAAATTTAAAACTTCAGCTTATCTTTTGCTATCCTCAACTGCCACACCAGACTGGTCAGCAAGGGGGTAAATGAAAGCTTTAGACCCATTCAGAGATTTTGTGTATGACCAGAATTTCCTCAGCTTCTCTGCTAGATCTTTCACTAAGGTGTAAACGTTGTAGTTCTTGAATGATTTGCACATAGACATTTTCACAGACTCATAAATGTTTACTAACTTTTGCTTGTCTTTATTTGTGTGTTCTCTTTTGAACTGGGAGTGCAACAACCAATACTTCTTCAGCATCTTCGAAATTTTGTTATTAAACCATGGTGGTTTTTTTTTCCATCCCTTATCCTCTTACTAGGCACATAACCCTCCAGACCATGATTTACAATCTGCTGAAACTTTGCCCATAATTCCTCTACATTCATCTTACTAAAACTAAGTGATGTCAGTTCACTGTCTAAGTGATAAGCTTACAACTACTATTCTGCTCTAGCTAGCAGAAACTGACTCCTAAACTTTAGGACTGATTTGTTATCTTTCATAACTATAGTTGCTACAATGACATCATGATTGCTAATTCCCATCTCTATACTGACATTGTCAATAAGGTCCGGACTATTTGTAGCTATAATACCTAAGATATTTCCACTGCATTTTGGCTGCCAAACTAGCTACTCAAGACAGTTATTAGAAAATGTGTTAGAAAGCATTTTGCATTACAGTCTGTCTCTGGACAGCCCCCACCCCCAACCAATGAATCCATAGATGTCCCAGTCTGCAGAAATGTGCAGGACTGTCACAGAGTCAATGAAGCCTTTGACTGAGACTCTTCACTCGACTCCAAACCAAAGGATGTTGATCAACTCTGGGAACAATGCTGCAAATTGTAAGCTCTGCTTGCACCCTGCATGCAAGACCAACAGTCTTCATCAACTTCGCCAGCTGCCTATATGATGTGAGGATGGTCTCAGAACGCATGCAACAGGCATCAGCAGTGCCTTGTGACTTACAACTTACAGACCTGTTTAAGAAACATCTAGGGGAGACCTTTCTAGCCTCCCAAAATGTCAAACCCCTGGTCTGATTCAGGTTCACTGATGATATCTTCATGAAGTGAACTCAGGATGAAGACATGCTATCTTCATTATTTCACAATCTCAATAGCTTCTGTCCCATCCATTTCACTTGGTGCTTCTCAATAAAACCACCAGTCACCAAACAGTAGCTGCATTTTGACAGCTGTCATACCGTCTGCAACAAATGATGGGACCAATTACCAAGCAGATTGGTCGCCCCCCTCCCCCCTTTTGAACCAACCAACCAACAACAGATCCCTCCCATAGAGCCTTGTCATCCAGGGACAGTGTATATATGCAGTGACAAGAAGTGCCTTGCCCAGTATGCTGCAGGTCTCATCAAGCGCTTCACAGACAGGTACTAGCTTCCAGACCTAGTCTCCAAACAGAACTCCTGCACTATTTTGCTACACACCCCAATCCTCTCACCACCTGCTGGCCGCAGTGGTCTAGCGGTTCTAAGCGCTCAATCCAGAACCGCGCGACTGCTACGGTCACAGGTTTGAGTCCTGCCTCGGGCATGGATGTGTGTGACATCCTTAGGTTAGTTAGGTTTAAGTAGTTCTAACTTCTAGGGGACTGATGACCACAGATGTTAAGTCCCAAAGTGCTCAGAGCCATTTGAACCATTTTTGAACCTCTCACCACGTCCAAGAACCAGCTATAAAGGAGTGCCTCCTTTGTCACCCAACACAATCCCAGACTTGAACAACTGAACCACGTTATTTTCAGGACTTTAATTACCTATCATCATGCCCTAAAAAGAGGGACATCCTACCCAAGATCCCTCACATACCTCCTACACTGGTGTGTCATTACCCACCCAACCTCCACATCATCCTAGTCCATTCCTATGCCACTCTTAATCCTAAACCCTTGGCAAAGGGCTCACGTCTTTGTGGAAGATCCAGGTCCAAGATCTGCCCAATCCATCTACCCAGCTCTTTGTACTCCAGTCTTTTCACAGGCTTATCCCACCCCATCAGAGGTCAGGCCACCTGTGAAAGCAGACACATAATATGCTAGCACTTCTGCAATCATTGTTCAGTTGGTTGGCATAACTACAACCAGCTATTCACCAGCATGAATGGATACCACCAAACTGTGGCCAATAGCAAAGTACCACTGTTGCACCACACACAGCTGAACATAGCATGCTTGATTACAGTGGCTGCTTGACAACCCATACCATATGGATCATCCCCTCCACCACCAGCTGTTCTGAACTTTGCAGATGAGATGTAACAATACGAGAGAAGAAAAGTTGCCACTCACCATATAGTAGAAATGCTGAGCCACGATAGACACAATAAAAAGATTCACACAATCATAGCTTTCGGCCATTAAGGCCTTTGTCAGCAGTAGACGCACATACACACATGCACACACACACACACACACTCCTGCAAGCACAACTTGCACACACATCTGTAGTCTCAGAGAGCTGAAACTCCACTGCAAGCAGCAGCGAAAGTGCATGATGGGAGTGGCGACTGGGTGAGGGTAAGGAGGAGGCTGGGGCGGGGAGGGGGAGGGATAGTATGGAAGGAGTGGCGGACAGTGAAGTGTTGCAGTTTAGACGGAGGGTAGGAGAGAATGTGTGGAGGGAGGGGGGGGGGGGGTAGTAGTGGAAAGGAGAGAAATGAAAATGAAAATAAAAGAGATTAAAAAACTGGGTACGGCAGTGAAATGGTGGCTATGTAGTGCTGAAATGGGAAAAAGGAGGGGGCTGGATGGATGAGGACAGTGACTCCTACTGTGGTATCCCGTCATCCACCAAACCTACACAATATACTCGTCCATCCTTACACAACCCCTGCTCCCAATCCCTTACCTCATGGATCATGACCCTGTAATAGACCTAGATGCAAGACCTGTCTCATACATCCTCCTTCCACCACCTACTCCAGTCCGGTCACTAACATTACCTATCATATCAAAGGCAGGGCTACCTGTGAAACCAGTCATGTGATCTACAAGCTAAGCTGCAACCAATGTGCTGCATTCTATGTAGGCATGACAACCAACAAGCTGTCTTTCTGCATGAACAGCCACTGACAAACTGTGGCCAAAAAGCAAGGGACCACCCTGTAGCTGAACACGCTACCAAACTTGATACCCCTCATCTCAATGACTGCTTGACAGCCTGTGCCATACGGATCCTTCCCACCAACACCAGCTTTTCTGAATTGTGCGGTGGAAACTTTCGCTGCAATACATCCTACGTTCCCGTAACCCTCCTGGCCTCAACCTTCATTAGTCACTGTCCTCACCCATCCAGCCACATCCCTGTTCCCATTCCAGCACTACACAGCTGTCATTTCACCGCCACACCCAGTCTTTTAATTTCTTTTATTTTTATTTTCATTTTTATCTCTCTCCTTTCCGCTACTTACCCCCTCCCTCCTCTACACCTTCTCTCCTACCCTCCATCTAAACTGCAACACTTCACTGTCCGCCACTCCCACCATACTATCCCTCCCCCTCCCCACCCCAGCCTCCTCCTTACCCCCACCCAGTCGCCACTCCCATCATGCACTTGTGCTGCTGCTGGCAGTGGAGTTTCAGCTCTCTGACACTACAGAGGTGTGTGCAAGTTGTGGTTGCGCGTGTGTGTGTGTGTGTGTGTGTGTGTGTGTGTGTGTGTGTGTGTGTGTGTGTGTGTATGTGTGTCTACTGCTGACAAAGCCCTAATGGCAGAAAGCTATGTTTGTGTGAATCTTTTTATTGTGCCTATCGCAGCTCAGCATCTCCGCTATATGGTGAGTGGCAACTATCCTTCACTAGTATTGTTACATTTCATCCTGGATTTTCCATTGTTTGATCTTTGCAGATGAGAGTTACCCTTGCAACACATTCTTCACTCCCAGAATCATCCCAGCTCCAACCTATGGTAGCCATTGCCCCACAACCCCATGCAGCACTTTCCACCTCCTTCAGTCCTATCACCTCCTTATAACGGTACTGCTTCCAAAATTTCAAGTCAGCATTATGACAACAGTCCTATTTTATCAACTCTCTGGGTATAGAATAGTTCTATATGTCATAAAGTCTATATAGGTAAATGTAACATTTGGGTTTCATCACCAAGTACATTCCTAATTGTTGCTTAACTGACACCATTAATTAGAATATGTGCCTACACCAAATTAGCCTTCAGTTAGAAATATTGTAGTGATCATTCTGTAACAGCAAATGATTAGAGATTGCAGAACTGTTAGCATGAAAAATCAATGCTCCTAATTAACAAAACAGTAACCATAAAGCGGAGTGACTTTGAATATTTTAAATTCATTTTTGTAAATTAAACAGAAACTTCTGAAAACATTGACATTTTTGACTGTTCAATTTCACCCCATGGGTCGGGGTCACTTTGAACATGGAACATTTGCCTATTCTCTGGGAGTCATGTCAATTACTGTTAAATGACACCCCTATCATATGAAACAGCATGATATTTTGTGCATAAATATAGTTCTGAAAGTAACTTATTTAGAAAGTTTTGAGTATTTTTTATGCGTTTTCTTTAATCACCTGAAACTGTTCATATGATTATGGCTTAATTTTGTTAACAGTGGAAATGGGTACTGGGCTAGTTATGAATTAAAAAGATTATTTAAAAACAGATCTTTTCAAAACAGTCTGTATGACTTTAATAAAAACAAATGAAAAAAAAGTTATCACATTTTAAAGAATTACATCTGTAAACACTCTACGGGAAAGGAAGTTGTCACAAAAGAGTGTCCACTCTAGCAGATGTCATAGACATCAAATTTAAACTCAAAATGAAGCCTTCTCCTTCTGTCTACCTTAGAATTAGGTAGAATCCTATAAATGTCTTTCTCAAAATCTGACACCTTGGGAACATTAGTCCACACAAAAAAACTTCATCTGTTTACACCTTAGAATACCATTTCTTCAGAAGTGTAATTTCATCATCAGTGATAACATGTCAAACTCTATTTTACACTTTTCTTTGAAGGAAACTTCACTAGAACATTATATCCATGGAACTGATGTCTCAAAGATTGGGGAAGGAGCTGTTCAAAGTCACCCCTTGAAAGACAAGCCTTCATATTTTATTTTTTTTGCATCACCAAGGAGCAAATTTAACATTTTATGCTTTCTGTAAAAGTTCATTCAAGTGTTAACCTTGCCCATAAAAACTCATTTCAAATTCTAAACTCAAAAATGCTTCTAATAATAGGCAAATGTTTTTGCAGTTGTGAAGGAGCTTAGATTTTCAGAAAATTATATTATTTTCTGGTATTTGTATACAATGTTAATTCATATCGACTGTCATATCATCTGAAAGTATTGCTTATTGGCTATATTTAATGACTCTGTCCTTAGTTCCATATTTACACACTAGAGTGCAGCATTTATTTTAAAGAGACGCTAAATTGCTGTTCAAAGTCGCCTCGCTGTTCAAAGTCACCCCGCTTTATGGAATTTAAAAATCTAATAGCAGAAAACCTCATTACCTTGTGAAATAGCTTAAAAGGAATTGCCAAGCAATATAATTTTATTCATTATTCAATTCCATGTCCATTTTAACGTTAATATTCTTTGCAATTAGGTTTCTAATTAACTTTAAATTGTTTACACCAACCATCTTTCCAATTTCTAGAACTTGAGGCCATATTTGTGAATTTTTGTATGTAATCACATAAAGCACGAGTTCTGTACTGATGTTAAATGTTTGTAACCAAATCCTTACTATAATTAATTAAATAACTAAATAATATATGAAAGACATTATTATAATTAAAGTTTAGATTGATTTTCGTATGTAAAGCTATAGCTGATACTACAAAAATTGTCATTCGATTTTGTATGTCATAACTTATTCATCAGTTTCTTTATGTTTTGTAAATTTTAATTGTAATAGTGAAATTGTAACAAGTTAATAATGGGTTATTTTGAAATTCAGTGTTAAAATTCTATATAAAGGAAAGCAGCAGTGTTGCTTTGTCTCAGTTTTTTGTCTAAGTCTCAGTGATTTATCTCAGTGTGTTTTGTCTTGATGTGCTTTCGACAGTCGATCTTTTGATAATACTATTGATATCCTGTGGGGAACAAATAAACAATGGTAACATTGAAAATACACCTGAATCTTTTACTTACATAGTTTCCACATGCAAATACACAAGCAAGTGAACTTCAAAAGACCAATTCGACAAGGTGGAGGCAGCAACAAAAGCTACAGGTTATGTATTATTTTAGTGTAACTTCCACTCATCTACCATATCAGTTTGACTTTGGATGTTATTATTTAAGACAGGGTGGTAGAGTTACATCTGGTGGAGGACAGCAGGGATCGATTTATGTGTGTGTGGAACTATGTTTAACAAGTGATTGTTTCGGGTGAACATAAGACAACTGCCAAGCATAATTTGTTTTTATGTATGGACAGACAAAATGAATGGATGCTGCCACAGGGAAAGAGTTGGTAAACAATAGACTATAATCTGGTGTGGATAAAAAGGACCAAATTCTCGGACAGCAATTTCGACAATCAGATGAGTACCAGTTTATTTATTTATTTATTTATTTTTCAAAATAGTGTTCAGTGACAGTGACAAACAATTGTGGGGGAAGTTTTTATATTTTTGCAATTTGCTATGGGTGATAATGAGAATGTAAAAGTGAGTGAGGAAAAACTTGTAGGCAGTGAATCAACAGAAAGTATTTCAGACCTAGGTGCAAGTGAACAATCATCAAATGTAAGTACTACCAGTAATCCAGATGTAAATTGAAGTTTCAGTGGGAGGACTTCCAGTGAAATTGTTATTACTAGTACTCCAATTGCACAGGAAAAAGTAGGTTGCAATAACTTGTTAATTTTATTGGTTCAGCATATGAAAGAACTAAAAGAGCAAATGAGACAAATAAGGCAGGATATTGGCCAGCTAAGTTAACAGCTAGCTCAGGGTAAAAAGGATATTGATCTGCAAAGTAAGCAGTGAAAAATGATATTGGCCAATAAAGTCAACAGTTAAATCAGGTGAAAAATTATTCAGCAAATCTCAAAACTGGAAACAACAGTTACCAAAAATACTGAAGAATTCACAGAAGTTCATGAAGGACTGGCAGGATTGAAAATTACTGTAAGGCAGGGTAGGGTGAACTCAATACTCATGTGGGAGCAGTAGAAGAAAGAGTAGAAACTTTAGAAACTAATTTCACACAACAATTTCCCAAAAACAGCGAGAGGTTCAAAAAATTAGATAAATATGTAGAAGAAGATAACTAAACTTAGAGTAGAGGTTGTTCACATGAGAAGATTTTTGGAAGAAAAGGTAGAATCTTATAAAAGTAATACTGAATCAGAAATTGTCGAACTGAAATGTAATGAGAACACAGACTCGTGTAAAAACAATGTTGTGGGTTTAAGTAAGAAACTTGTAGATTAACGAGAGGGTGTTGCTCAAAAGAATTTTATTAACAATTTTAGTTGTGTATGGGGCGGCATATCTCTGAAATGCTTCCCAGGAGATGGGAAATTACATCTTATGGACTTTTTGTAGCACTGCAAGGATAACTTTAGCGATGACGTGACTGATGCTGTAAAAATTAAAATTTGTTAAGCGATTTTTGGATGGAGATGCAATTCTGTGGGCCAATATTAATTCTAACATATCTTTTAATGACTCTGAGAGGAAGTTTCTAAATAAGTTTTGTGTCAGTATCTGAACAGGCTAGGATTAAAAGCGAGTTTTTGAATAGACTAATGTATAGGAAAAGTGATGGCCACATGAGGTGTTTTTGTGAGCCACAATTAAGGAAATTAGTTCATTCAGACAAACTGTTTGACAAATTAACACAGATCAATGCCTTGAAAGGAAAGTTGCTGAACAGAGTACAGTGGGAATTGGTATAAGGGTCAGACAAACCTGTAGATCAGTTTTTGAGATAGATAGACAAGTTAGATAGAACTTTCAAAAGAAATGAGAAACATCGTAATGGGAAATTTGGCAACCTGTTATCTGTGGGATGGAATCAAAGTAGAAATCAGGGCAGGAGTGGTAATGAATATCAGAATAATAATAGTAATAATAATAATAATAATAATAATAATAATGGTTCTAATAGACTTGATAATAAAAGGAATGATAATAATAATAATGGGAATGAAAACAGAAGATATAACAACAAGGAGAGATCCTGGGAGAATACTGACAGGCAGTCATATAATCAAAATTCAGTATGAGACCATTTAAACTAATGGACACTCCATTGGGAGCCTGTTAGTTTGGAGCGAGAGGTAAATACTGAAATAAGGCTAAAAACCACTGAATTAGACACAATATAAAAGATGAACAAGACAGAGTAACCAAAGGCACTAGATGGGAAATGGTATTACAAATGTAAACAGAGCACATCAGATTAACAAACTACAGTTTGATAGTAAGTTCTGGGGAAGTATGAACAGAAGTGTTGAAGATGGAATATTGGCAACTGTACGAATGTTGAAGACGTACAGTTAGTTGAGGAAACCATTTCAAATTTATATAATCAGTGTGGAGAAGAAGATAATAGAGAAAATGTTGCTTTTGATAGAAATTTTGATGAGTTTGGGTTAGGAAAATTAATAGATGAAGAAGCTGTCACTGTAGAGCACTTGAATGATGATTCTTGTACTGGTGTAGTAGTTAGCAATTCTGATGATCATTGTGAGGGTGTCAAGGAAATATCAGGTCTTGGAAATGATAGCATATGTGTTAATGTTAATGATGACAGTGTCAGTAATGGAAGTATTTGTGGGTAAGGTTATACTGTCTACCTGGGTTACTTGGGGCAGTTTTTTATGTTTTCACTTGCATATTAATTAATAAGAAATATAATAAATGGATTTTCAACATCAAAATTGAGTTTTAACCAATTAACAAAGTGTAAAGAAGTAAACTGCATCGATTTTTTTTAAAAAAATAACTTTCTTATTTTGCCACTATTTTCTAAATGTTGGAACAAAGTAACCCATGCTCGGGGCTACTTTTGACCACTCACATATTTTAATACAGATTGAATAAAAATCACATGACAGACTATTGTAACCCCTTACACAATGATCAGGTAGTGAAACGACAATACAAAGTAGCAAGAAATATTATTTACTTATTACAATAACTATGAAGAGAACAAAATTTTAGATTTGATTTGAAAAACATGAAAACCCTTTAGTTTTGTTCTACAGACTTTTTGGGATTACAGAAGCGACCTGTTCCACCCATCTGCTTTGAACTATGATGTCATCAGTATGGCAGAAATGACCATTCTCAACATCTCCAATATGATGCCTGTGATGTCAATACATAAACACACAAAAAACACGAAAATTCATACAAAAATGACTAAAACATCTCCCTCCAAAAATATAATCAAACTAATGGGACAAGTGTGGGAAATTGTGGGTTTTTGGTTGGGACAAACTAAATATAAACATATAAAACCACATACCACTATCCCAAACCACTCAAAATGACGGCAGAAAACCAACGAAGAACAACGCAAAATTCCCACATTCTGCTATACCCACAACATCCACAGGAATTGGTCACATCCCTTCACTTACATAGCTCAACTGCAATTTTCTATACCACAAAATAAGAACCACTACCCACATCAAAAAAAGTTTTACATCACCACCGTTCCAAAGGGTCCTGAACCTGTACAGAAAACTGGAGTAGAGATCAACATAAACATAATTTCCACCCTTTCTATTGCTCATGAAAACCACAAATTGCCTGTAGTGGCACCATACGGCGAGACCTTCAGAGGTGGTGATCTAGATTCCTGTTAATACCGGTATCTTTAATACCCAGTAGCTCATCCTCTTGAATTGATGCAGGTATATATTTGTCGTGGCATACTGTCCACAAGTTCATCAAGGCCCTGTTGGTTCAGATTGTCCCACTCCTCAACTTCGATTCGTTGTAGATCCCTCAGAGTGGTTGGTGGGTCATGTTGTCCATAAATAGGCCTTTTCAATCTATTCCAGGCATGTCCAATAGGGTTCATATCTGGACAACATGCTGGCCACTCTAGTCAAGTGATGCCGTTATCCTGAAGGAACTCTGTCACAAGAGGTGCACAATGGGGGCGTGTATTGTCATCCCTGAAGACGAGTGCCTCGCCATTATGCTGCTGATATGGCTGCACTATTATGTCTAAGGATGGCATTCATGTATTGTGCAGCTGTTACGGAGCATTCGATGACCACCAACGGCGTACATCGGCCCCACATAATGCCACCACAAAACAGGAAGGAACCTCCACCTCGCTGCACTCACTGGACAGTGTGTCTAAGGTGTTCAGCCTGACCAGTTTGCCTCCAAACATGTCTCTGACGATTGTCTCGTTGAGGCATATGCAAGACTCATCGGTGAAGAGAACATGATGCCAATCCTGAGCAGTCCATTTGCATTGTTCTTGGGCTCCTTTGTACCATGCTGCATGGTGTCATGGCTGCAAAGATCGACCTCACCATGGACATCGGGAGTGAAGTTGTGCATCATTCGGTCTATTGCACACAGTTTGAGTGGTAACACGACATCCAGTGTTTGCACAAAAAGCATTATTCAACATGGTGGCATTGCTGTTAGGGTTCCTCTGAACCATAATCCGTAGATAGTGGCCATCCACTGCAGTAGTAGCCTTTGGGTGGCCTGAGTGAGGCATGTCATCGATAGTTCCTGTCTCTCTCTATCTCCTCCATGTCTGAACAACTTTGCTATGGTTCACTCTGAGACATCTAGACACTTCAATTGTTGAGAGCCCTTGTGATGAAGCAAGCTGGGACAATTTTAATTCCCCTCTTGTTTTCCATCTGTCTCCTTAAATTCATTTTGTTACTTTTAACTAATTATCATTAACATACATGAATCCACAATCCACTTATCAGCCAGTGCAGCAACACAGAACGAAGACACGAAGGACAATCAACAAACAGTAATTGATGAATAAATAGAAGAAGGTGGGACTGCCACATATGGTGCCCCAGGTGAGGAGTATGTACATAACAACAATAAACTAGAGCTCATGAAAATTTGACGGTGAAGTGTGAACACGAGTGGTTTTAAATGGAAGAAGGTACGGCAGCCAATCAGCTAGCAGCTTTTATGGAAGCAGCCATTGAGTACAGGAGCAGCCAGTGAGCACGCAGGTTAACATAGCTGACCGTAGGTAAACAAGACGCATCGCCAAGAGAATTACAGCATGCAGCAGATGATGAACCAAGAGGACAACCACAACACCAGCAACAGCAGAGGAGCAGAAGAAGAAGAGTGAATGAGAATAAGGTAATTTCATAGCAAAAACTGTTTAGTATTAAGTGATACATAATGTGTGACTGTAACAGACAAGATGGTGTGACTGAGAAGAAAGCTGTAGAGGTTAAGTTTTTAAATCAACATAAAGACTTAATTGGGACTAATTCACAGGACAATAGTTATGAAGAGTTTGGAGCAATCTTAAGGTATATTATGAATTATATGAGTATGAAAGAAGACGTTAATAGGTTGACAAATGGTATAAAGAAAATAGGACATATAACTGATGAAAAATTAACATCAAGTAATGAATCTGTAGAAGAGAGAGAGAAACTTTTTGGTGACAATAGTAGGGAGGTGGAGGTACCCAAGAAACAATGTGCTGAAAGTAGAGTTAAACTTGAGAACCAAATTGATCACATTACAAATGAATTAGAGACAGAGGTAGGAACCAAGTGTGCAATAGTGGTAGAGGAAAAACCGGTAAAAGTAAATAAAATTGTTAAATTCAAAATTGACTGAAATAGAGAAAAAATGGAAGAGGTACCAAATCTAGAGCATAGCATGGGTGAAGGTGTGTCTGAGTATGACTGTGGTTGCAATGATGATAGAAATGGTGAACCCAGTAGTGATGAGAATGGGGCACCTGAATCTATAATTAATAATGAAGGCAATGTGTGAAGTAAAGAAAGGATAAAGAGGATTTGTTGTATGAACAAGATCACATGGTAAGTAAAAGGGAAGATTGTCATCCTGTAATAACAGAAAGTGTACAAGGTATACATGTTAAGTGTTTACTGGACAGTGGTAGTGATTTGAATTGTACTTCACAGGCATTTTTTGAATCCATTAAGGACATGGAGTGTTTCTGGAATAAAAATTATTGGTGCTACTGGTAAGCTCTCAAAAAGTGCGAAACAAAAGATACTATTAAATGCAGAAGTAGCAAGACAGCTGTTGAGATACAATTTGTCGGTGATTCAAAATCTCAGCAGTGATGTAAGATATAGAACTAATTTCTTGTTCAATTAGCAAGTAGGGGTTCAACATTCTGTGTTGAATTCATTATGTTGGATAATGCTTACCCTAGCTGTCTGTCTCATTTTTCATATTTCCTAGGACCATCAAACTCTTCTCCTGCCCTACGTGTAGTTTATAAGTAAATCAGAAACACTGTCTTCGACTTTCATGTAAATTTGTACATTAGCATACTTTAGTATAGAAGTATTGATGAAAATGTTTCTCTAGTGTTAACTGTGAGTATATATAGATTATGTTGTAGTAGTTATAAGTTATGAAATCACAAGAGGATGGAAGAAAATAAATTGGTACCATGGTTAAGGCATTTCTGTCAAACAATGAGGTAAAGTAAACTGGAAATGAAACATGTCAGTGTATGTGAAGGATAATTAACATCTGAAGTAATCAGCTCACGTATGAAGTTAGTATAACTCGGTGAAGCAGCAGAGACAGTGTGCAGTAAAAACCATCTTAAATATGAGATATTAATATTAATTTTGGTGTAATAGAAGTGTTCGTATTCAATGCCATCAGTATGTTGAGATGACTATTTACCCATAGAAGTGACAGGGTGCAGCCGTATCTAACCTTAAGGAATTAAAACTTTAAACATAGTTGCCTGGAGTAATGTGTGTGGAATGTATTAGCCAGATTTGTATGTATATTGCCCTTCAGGCTAGAATGTAGTGAAATAATACTTTGTCTATGTCAGGGCCGGCCAAACGCTGCACAGTGTGCAGACGTGCGGAAGTGTTGCACATGTGCGCACGTGTGCGACAGCGACATCTGTTATTAGACATGTGTCCTAAATGAACGGCGGCGGCTCCTCTTCCCTGTTGATATGGTACAAGCAGGAGCGCAACATACCCAGTCTCGTTTACCCCTGGTGACCGTAACTTTAACAGAGAAGTACTGAGAAATGGCAGGTACTGTGAAAAAGCAAAGAACGGAAGATCTATGTTCTCAGTCGTTTCGACCAAGCATCAGTGATGAAAATCTCCCACAACTGCTTGCGTTTATCAATGAGCCGTGCTTTTGTGCCCGATATTAACTATATCATTTCTCATGACCAGTGATAAACGTGTTTGGATTTATTCCTTTCATAATTAAAAATTATTGTTTACTAACTGTTCATCATTGCCTCAGTCTACTCCACGTTACATTATTATCAGGAAAATTGGTCATTAAACCGATTTTTGTATACTTACATTTAGGTTTTCTTTTTCTTTTTCTTTTTTTTTTTTTTTTTTTTTTTAATGTGTGAAGGGCTACGCTCAGCTGAAGTCGCTAAAACATAACATTCATCTAATTGTCGGTTATTATGCAGATTTCAGACGGAACTGATGAAAGATATAGAAATAATGGTACAGGTCATCATCGAGAGGTCTGCGGTTGTCATTCTGTTCAGAGGTCAGTGAGACAGAAATTATGTGGGTGTAACTGAGAGCACGGAGAATTAGTTATAGAAAACCTTGCATTGGTTTAATGTTATTTGAAATCAGGACTAAGGTTCATTGGAAGTCGCTAAGTGCTCTTTTTCTTAAATACTAGATCAAAAACATTATGCATATTTACGTGCCGTCAGTCAAGCTGCCTTAATAGAAGCCCACGGTTGTTAACTGTATTACTTGTCTTACTGGGTTAAACTGTTAACATAAAAGTAGACGTCTCAGTGAGTAGACTGTGACAGTATTTTAAATGTTTAATACGCGAAATACCTTCTCATGATTGGCTTCCAAGCTGTGGAAAGAGCACTAGAATGCGCCAGTACAGAGTATCTCAGCAAGTGGATAAAGCGACATCTGTGCGTAGAAACATGCACTACATGAACGCTGATGGCTGCGGCGTGCACGCTGTGACCCGGAAGTTGCACATGTGCAGGAGCACCGCACGCATGCAGAATTTCTGGCCGGCTCTGGTCTATGTGATAATATTGTCTGATCAGTAATGAGAGCCAAGTTTGCCTTAGTGTAAGGATCTGTTACTGTGGAGTGTTTTTCAGTAGAGTCAATTTTGCTTTAGATAAGCAAAGCAGGTGCTTATTTATTAGATAATGAACAATAATGAAATAATAAAACAATGAATAAAGTTAGCCTCTTAATAATTAGGGAGCCTGTCTCTGCAGTAGGGATATTTTTTGAGAATGCACTCCACTAGCTAACAAGGTAAGAAATGTAAGTGAAATAATGGAGCTGACAGACATGATTAATACAAAAGATGACTGTATACAAACAAATGTTGTGTAAGTGTATTGATGATCTAATTTTGAACTAGACAACATTGGGTACCATGTATATTATACAATTCATGACACTGCAGCTGGAAATAAGAGCTTAACAGAAACAGCAATATTTTAGTGAGGTACAAGTCATATAATGCTGTATCACTGAATCCAAAGGTTGTTTGTGAACTATTGGTGTTCTGAGGAATTATGAGCTTCCTGTAACAATGAAAATTAATTTTGCAGATTAAATGATAACTGTGGTACTAGACTGATGTGAATATTCTGATGATCAACTATTTGGTAACATTTTGTGAGGATTTAATTTTCTGGTTGAATGAGAATAGTGCTCAGAGTTAAGTAGATAAGTGGGGCAATGATTTTGTACAACTTCCATCCCCTTAATTTTGATTTGAATACTAATTTAGCAAGGTAATTGTGACTCCATTCTTGTTTCATAACGTAATGATTAGTAAATCTATACTGCAGCACATCTTGAATTTTTTCTATTTTTGCAAATGGGAAAGTAGCAAGTGTCTTTCAAGTTTAACCACTTTCAGACAGTTATGACTTAGAGTAATATTTTGTAGTGTAATGTGCAATTGATTTTAAATTTTCTTTAGTTCACACCTTTCATAATATAGTCAAATTTAGTGCTAATTATGCACTATGCAAGGTATTTATTTATAATTTAATGACTATCATTTGTCATTAGTGTTAAAAATATTATTAGACTTACATTAGAAGTTAAAGTGTATTAAAATAGGATACTTTGTCTCGTTTTTAATGTACTATGGTGGAGAAGAACCACCTCCAAGGGAACTGATCACAGTTCACTTCCTAATTAACTGCCACTTAGACTTGGTGAAGGCATGGACAGCTTGGTGAGAAAATGTGTTAAAGGTCATTGAAAAAGTGGAAGTGACTGCAAAACATACTAAACATTGTCCATATAAAATTTTTGTCTGAACATGATACTGCAATGCACTGTGTGATTTATCTTTTTTTCAGCCCATGAGGATTTATTTTGTTTAGCAATACAGGACTTGTACAAAGTTGCATGTGCTTTAAAATGTAATCCTTGTTTAACCCAAAAAGGCTGTCTTTTATGATGAAGATGGATAAATTTTGTTAAAAGTAGAACTTGTAGAAATTTTGTGATCTGTATGTAAATATTTTGTATGGGGATTTTCATATCAGCAATTCACATAAGTATAAATTTGAAAAATATATGTACTGTATTATTTGATGGGATTTTGTATGTAATAATTTTTCTGTGTGTATATTTTAAACCCAATTTCTGGTGTCACTAGTGGTCATTGAATTGTCTAGTGAGCTATTTGCATTATCTATCTGGTCAATCCAATGAGGGGGTGATGTGACGAAGCAAGATGGGATGATTTTAATTTCCCTCTTGTTTTGCCATCTGACTCCTTAAATTCATTTTGTTACTTTTAACTAATTATCATTAACATACATGAATATAATCTGCATTTACATAAAAGAGAAAGATTGGCCCTCAGTTTTAAAGTAAATAACACCAGATCTAATTTTGTGGTTAGTTTTATGTATGTAATTGATTTTTTAATTTATTTCAACTATTCCTCATTAGTATCATTTATTATAGTGTGAAGTCAGTGATTGTTTCATAACTTAAATTCTATTATTGACATATAAACAAATATAAGTTCTATACTAATTATAAGCATTTGGAAGACGAACTAATAGTATTTAAAGTATGTATTTGGATCCATTTGAAAACATGTTAGCAAAACCTGCCCTTCATTAATTACAAAGTAATTAACAGTTTTGTCAAAGGTATTGTGTGTGTAACAATAATTGTTAATTTCACAATTTAAACAAATAATTTAACCTAAACCTTATAGTAGAAGAAACTGCTAAAAAGAACCAATTTTTTGATGTATTCAGTTAATTTAATGAGTTAAGTTTTAATTGTAATTTCTGTAAATGTAACATTAAACAATGTGTAGTTTCAGCGCCTATTATTGTGATGATATATAAGGGCCCAATTTTTGGTCACGAGTCAGTCAGTCGATGGCCGAGTTTCAGAAGAGTAACCTGTGCTGGTTAGAACAACAATAGAGCTCCAATTTAACAGTAATAAGCCATGTTTAAAAACAGTTACAGTGTCTGCTCCATATGTACCTGATTATTCTTAAAGAACTATGAACTTTGTGGTTAGGTTTTACTGCTCATAGATGTTCAACACGAAACTATTGTAGCAGTATGTGGAGTTTCACCTGCAAACTATTTTACTAATGAGGCTTATCAAAGGCTAAACAATAGCATTGGTCATACCCATATAACTGTGTATAATTAGGGGGTTATGCAAAGTGAAAATCAAAGTACTCTAAAACATAACTGTGCATTTATTGGCTACATCACTTAGAGTAGTCAGTGTCAGAATCACAACACATTTTTCAGCCAATGTAGTAACACAGTTTGAAGACACTGAGGACTATCAACAAACATCAATTACCAGATAAATATAAACAGGTGGGGCTGCCACACCTTCCTGGCACAAAATAACAATGTGGATGCAATCAAACCATGGTACTGACTGTCTAGGCATGGTGGAACTACAGACAACACGAGCCATGTACCTCCTTCCTGGTGGAATGACTAGAACTGATCAGTTGTTGGTCTCCCTACATCTAATAGGCTCTGCTTGTGCATGGTTGTTTACATCTTTGGGCGGGTTTAGTGACATCTCTGAACAGTCAAAGGGACTGTGTCTGTGATACGATATCTACAGTCAACATCTATCTTCAGAAGTTCTGGGAACCAGGGTGATGCAAAACTTTTTTTGATGTGTGTAGAATCAGACCGCAACTATCGATACCACAAAACCAGTCCCTTAAACAACAAAAATTGGAATTCGACTTTCCCTTTAATCTACATAGGTCAACTACAACTTACGATACCAAAACTAATACACCTAAACCGAAACATATTCGAATTGAACATTTCCCTTCACCTATATAGGTCACCAACAGCTCACGATACCATAATGCATCTACAGCCACAGAAATTGGAACTGGATACTTCCCTTAAGCTACATAGATCAACCACAGCTGAAAATACATAAAAAAAACAAATTTATACGCCTGTGATAAATAAAACCAAACCTGCAAAACATGAAAAACCCCACAAAACATCACAGCTCATGAACAATAGACTAGGTTAGCCATCCCAATCATAATCAGGCGCGCGCACACACACACACACACACACACACACACACACACACACATATGCACTCACACAGACAAAGACACACACACATGAAAAAAAGCACAAACAAAACTCCCAACCCACCCACAACCTACCAACCCCAACCCTCCACCAAACTTCACCGTATCCCCAAAAACAAAAATCTGCCAACAAATAAAAACCACAAAGTAAACAATACTTAGTCACACACTACAACTCAAAAACAACTGCAACAAAACAGATCCCATTTACCATAATCATTAAACAACCCCCCCCTTTCCCAACCCAACTGAATACACAAACATTACCCACAAACGCCCCCCCCCCCCCCCCCTGTGCCACATACAAAACCCCCTCAACTAATTACCTTTGGGCTGTATGTTTTACTGACTGCCCTCAGAAAAACACGAAAAATGCAGTATTCCCCAGGGACACTCTCGCACCAGCAATACTCTCATCTAAATGAGATTGCAAGTTACAAAAGTGCCTCTTCCTCAAACCTACGACTGATTTGGCTCCCCCCCCCCCCTCCCCCTCCCCGAAAACCCCTCCATAGTACACATCCCAGTTTTGCAATTTTTGAACTCTAAACTATGATTTACAGCTTAATGATCATAACCCCTCTTTTCCAACCCTCAACCCTCTACATGATGAAAATGCATCTGACACTATCGTACTCCCCTTTTCTATATACTCTTCAACTGACCCCACTAATTCCCTCTTTGTATGCCCCTCCAAAACAAAATCTTGAAAATACCATCCGCATATCCCCCCCCCCCCCCCAACCATCCTCTCACTAACTCCAGTGTCATGTTCACAAAACCTGATAGACAATCTATAACAAAAATAATAAGTCATCAAAACAATCTCACTCACGGCCCACCTAGACTTCTTGAATGAGGTACCACATCTAATGGAGCATCAAAGGTTATCCCTTTGGCACTAACACATATAACAGTCGCTGGTCCAAGACGCCAGAACTGTCACCTACTGCATGTTATTCCTACACACACTGCACTTGACAATTTTAGCCAGGAGTCAAACATTTGAAGAAATTTTATGAGGAACATCGTGTCCTCCCCCAGCTCACCACCAACTGCAAAAAGATGACATCTGCAAACACTACCAACTCATAAACTAAACTCCACACTGACATGACGTCACACACCACACCACCCTTACATCACAGGTCAAAGCAGATGGTTGGGATCCGACACCTCCATTGACCTGACATTTTTAATGCTAATTTCTTATACCAACTCAAAGTCAGCCATCTCAGGAGCATTAAAGTGCCCTCATTTCATGAGCTTGGGAGGGTTGATTTTTTCTCCATATCAGTCCAATCATAAACAATAATATCCTTTTTGTCAGGCCACTTCGAGGACTTTTTAGTCTTGCTCATACAGTCCACTGTAGGACCTAACTCTCCCCCATTAGGCAGTTTTGTTATCAAACCTGGATAGTGCTTTCCTTCATAGATGACAATAACAAAGTCACCTTCTTTCAAGTTACATTTTAATGAATCTAAGTCCAGTGCCAATGGTGTTTCCTTGATAGGTTCCATGATACCAAATTCTTCATTGAAATCTTCAGTTTCATTTTCAGTTAAAGAAAGGTGTGAGCCATTATCAGAAGCACTGTCATCATGAAGACTGCAAGAAATCAAATTATCTGATTTGCTTCATGGTTCTTGATTTCTACGCGGGGCCCCTTATTTTGGCATAGGTGTGGAAGAAGTTGATGTGCCTTCAAAGTCCATTTAATTTTAGCTTGACTCATCAGACAACTTTGTACAAAAACGTTTTCCAGCTAGAACACCCAACTTCTTATAGTTCTGAGTTGGCCTAGTACTTTTTGTCACGTCCTTCCTTTTTTCTGCAAGTTGCATGAAACTTTCTCCAGTTAGACTTTTCATAGGGCTAGTTGTCATGTTGAGGCAAATCCAGATATCATATTTTCTTTCTTCTCTACATACAAACAATTAACCAGCTGTTTTAGCAGTTTAAGAAATTGATCCTTGGGCAAGCCTGTCATTTAGTTGTTTTTTTCCTTCAGTGAAGTCAATATCTTCAGCCACTCCCTTTTCATAGGGCTACAGTAAGTGACATCCAAAGGTTGGGTGGTACGTGTCAAGTTCAGTGGCAGACATACAAATTTAAATCATTATCCTCATAAGCTTTTACAATTTCTAAGTTGATGATACCAGGCAGCTTTTTCAGCTGATTAAGTAAGGTGGTCATAACCTAATCTTTGAATGTCTCTGAATCAGACCACCCATTTTTTGCTCTGCTGTACCTGCATCCTGCATCCCCATGTAGATCATAGATGCTCAGAGTTGTACACCAGGGAGGGTGGTAACATCTGTCCACAGCCACTTCCACAAAACATTGAAGAAATAAAAGACTTTGCTGCCTACACTATGTGTTCAACGTGCCTCTGCCCCCTTTTACAAATGATCTCGCTTGCTCCAGGGTCATCACACAGGTTCATCTCATTGTAATTCATATGTTCTCATTTGGAATGTTACTGAGAACAGTCTGTATGCTGTCAAAATAATCACTGACAACAGTTTCATCAACAGCAGCCCTTACTTCTATAATGTCGCTTGCTGTATGCACCGTTAACTTAGGGTGACATTTTCTAAATGACACTGCCCTATCGGGACTTGGAAAGCTGTTTTTGAAATGCTTTACTGTACCCCCCTGTTTATGAAGATAGTATTTTATGGAGTATCTTAAATCAACATCTGCCATAGGAAATCCAAATGTAGCTAATTTGCCAATATGAAACTCAAAGGCTTGTTCTTGTTCTTGATAGAAGACTGTAGGATGGCCATGTTTTTCTTGCAGGTAGGCTTACCGGCACTGGTAACCCATAGGTTTTAAGATTATTTATTAGTGTGCTTCCAGGTTTATTGGAATACTGACTTGCACTTTGTTGTGTACTTACTCCACTTCGTATGTCCGTCAAACAAGCTTCCCAGATCTCAGCATTATAATCAGCGTGCTTTTTTGAACCTGGCTTTCTCTTGTAGGCTCTTGTTTTGCGATCAGCAATTGGAGCAAAAACAACCAAAATAATTTTGCATGATAGTAACATAAATAACAATATTAGTAAAAATATTTTTGTTTTAATTTGGAAGTAAAAAAACATATTTGTAAATTGATGGGGCTACTTCAGTCCAAATTAGTAGTAGTAGTAGTAGTAGTAGTAGTAGTAGCTTTATCATCTGTAGATCTCTTTTTACAAAGATGTAGGACATGTCAAAGTATTTACAAGTTTAGTTCAATTTAAAATAAGTTAATTCATATACATATGTATTTACAGACTTCTAGTTAGACATAATCATTAGATTTGCTACTGGTATACAATACATTTTTACAAATAACTTATTAAAATAATGTAATGCCACACCGTTCACTCATATCTCACTATCAGTCACTGCACACACTACACACACATTGTTTCATAACACTTGACTCACTACACACACACACACACACACACACACACACAATCCCCTACTCTATTTTACCTAAGTAATCCTTCAATGTATAAAATGTATTGCATAACAGGTACTTTTTAGCTACCTTTATAAATAAGTGTATTTTTGCTATTTCTTTGATCTATTTTGGTAATTTATTGTTAAGTTTTATTCCTTGGTACAAAATTCTGTTTTGAGTTTTATGTTTATTTTTTCTTGGTAAATGTAAGCTGAGTCTATCTCTTGTTGCACAGTAATGGACAGAGCAGTTTGTGCAGCAATTACCAATGTTATTTTTGATGTGTATAACTTACTGTTAAATGTATTTACATGGAGCAGTTAAAATCACCAGTGTTTTGAATAGATCTTTACAATGAGCTCAACTAGTATTTTTGGTTATTATTTTTATGGTTCTTTTCTGGAGTTTGAAAACTGTGTTCATGTTTTGTGCATTTGTTCACCAAAAAAGAATGCCATAGCTAAGAATTGAGTGTACATATGAATAATATGTAACTAAAAGACACTGCCTGTTACACACTGATGATAGGATTCTAAGGGCATAACTTTGCTGATGACATTCTGTTTGCAAGTACCTTTGTGTGTTCACACCACTTCAGCTGAGAATTAATATTCATTCCTAGAAGTTTTGCATTTGCTACACAGTCTATAGAGGTGCCATCTACATTTAATTTAACACTGACATTTTTCCTCTTCAAACTGAAAGTCATGGTATTAGTTTTCTTTATGTTCAATGTCCCCCCATGAACCATGGACCTTGAAGTTGGTGGGGAGGCTTGCGTGCCTCAGCGGTACAGATAGCCGTACAGTAGGTGCAACCACAATGGAGGGGTATCTGTTGATGAGAGGCGACAAATGTGTGGTTCCTGATGAGGGGCAGCAGCCTTTTCAGTAGTTGCAGGGGCAACAGACTGGATGATTGACTGATCTGGCCTTGTAACAGTAACCAAAACGGCCTTGCTGTGCTGGTACTGCGAACGGCTGAAAGCAAGGGGAAACTACAGCCGTAATTTTTCCCGGAGGCATGCAGCTTGACTGTATGGTTAAATGATGATGGCATCCTCTTGGGTAAAATATTCCGGAGGTAAAATAGTCCCCCATTCGGATCTCCGGGCGGGGACTACTCTAGAGGATGTCGTTATCAGGAGAAAGAAAACTGGCGTTCTACGGATCGGAGCGTGGAATGTCAGATCCCTGAATCGGGCAGGTAGGTTTGAAAATTTAAAAAGGGAAATGGATAGGCGAAAGATATAGTGGGAATTAGGGAAGTTCGGTGGCAGGAGGAACAAGACTTTTGGTCAGGTGAATACAGAGCTATAAATACAAAATCAAATAGGGGTAATGCAGGAGTAGGTTTAATAATGAATAAAAAAAATAGGAGTGCAGGTAAGCTACTACAAACAGCATAGTGAACACATTATTGTGGCCAAGATAGACATGAAGCCCACGCCTACTACAGTAGTACAAGTTTATATGCCAACTAGCTCTGCAGATGATGAAGAAATTGGTGAAATGTGTGATGAGATAAAAGAAATTATTCAGGTAATGAAGGGAGATGAAAAGTTAATAGTCATGGGTGAATGGAATTCGAGAGTAGGAAAAGGGAGAGAAGGAAACATAGTAGGTGAATATGGATTGCGGCTAATAAATGAAAGAGGAAGTCGTCTGGTAGAATTTTGCGCAGAGCATAACTTAATTACAGCTAACACTTGGTTCAAGAATCGTGAAAAAAGGTTGTATATATGGAAGAACCCTGGAGATACTAGAAGATATCAGATAGATTATATAATGGTAAGACAGAGATTTAGGAACCAGGTTTTAAATTGTAAGACATTTCCACTGGCAGATGTGGACTCTGACCACAATCTATTGTTTATGAACTGTAGATTAAAACCGAAGAAACTACAAAAATGTGGGAATTTAAGGAGATGGGACCTGGATAAACTAAAAGAACCAGAGGTTGTAGAGAGTTTCAGGGAGAGCATAAGGGAACAATTGACAAGAATGGGGGAAAGAAATACAGTATCAGAAGAACGGGTAGCTTTGAGGGATGAAGTAGTGAAGGCAGCAGAGGATCAAGTAGGAAAAAAGACGAGGGCTAGTATAAATCCTTGGGTAACAGAAGAAATATTGAATTTAATTGATGAATGGAGAAAATATAAACATCCAGTAAATGAAGGAGGCAAAAACGAATACAAACGTCTCAAAAATGAGATCAACAGGAAGCGCAAAATGGCTAAGCAGGGATGGGTAGAGGACAAATGTAAGGACGTAGAGGCTTATCTCACTACGGGTGAGATAGATACTGCCTACAGGAAAATTAAAGAGACCTTTGGAAAAAAGAGAACCACTTGTATGAATATCAAGAGCTCAGATGGAAACCCAGTTCTAAGCAAAGAAGGGAAGGCAGAAATGTGGAAGGAGTATATAGAGGGTCTATACAAGGGGGATGTACTTCAGGACAATATTTTGGAAATGGAAGAGGATGTAGATGAAGATGAAATGGGAGATATGATACTGCGTGAAGAGTTTGACAGAGCACAGAAAGACCTGAGTCGAAACAAAGCCCCAAATGGAACAACATTCCATTAGAACTACTGACAGCCTTGGGAGAGCCAGTCCTGAAAAAACTCTACCATCTGGTGAGCAAGATGTACGAGACAGGCAAAATACCCTCAGCCTTCAAGAAGACTATAATAATTCAAATCCCAAAGAAAGCAGGTGTTGACAGATGCAAAAATTACGGAACTATCAGTTTAATAAGTCACGATTGCAAAATACTAACGCAAATTCTTTACAGACAAATGGAAAAACTAGTAGAATCCGACCTCGGGGAAGATGAGTTTCGATTCCGTAGAAATATTAGAACACTTGAGGCAATACTGACCCTACGACTTATCTTAGAAGTTAGATTAAGGAAAGGCAAACCTACGTTTCTAGCATTTGTAGACTTAGAGAAAGCTTTTGACAATGTTGACTGGAATACTCTCTTTCAAATTCTGAAGGTGGCAGGGGTAAAATACAGGGAGCAAAAATCTATTTACAATTTGTACAGACCAGATGGCAGTTATAAGAGTCGAGGGACATCAAAGGGAAACAGTGGTTGGGAAGGGAGTGAGACAGGGTTGTATCCTCTCCCCGATGTTACTCAATCTGTATATTGAGCAAGCAGTAAAGGAAGCAAAAGAAAAATTCGGAGTAGGTATTAAAATCCATGGAGAAGAAATAAAAACTTTGAGGTTCGCCGATGACATTGTAATTCTGTCAGAGACAGCAAAGGACTTGGAAGAGCAGTTGAAGGGAATGGATAGTGTCTTGAAAGGAGGATATAAGATGAACATCATCAAAAGCAAAACGAGGATAATGGAATGTAGTCAAATTAAGTCAGGTGATGCTGAGGGAATTAGATTGGGAAATGAGACACTTAAAGTAGTAAAGGAGTTTTGCTATTTGGGGAGCAAAATAACTGATGATGGTCGAAGTAGAGAGGATATAAAATGTAGACTGGCATTGGCAAGGAAAGCATTTCTGAAGAAAAGAAATTTGTTAACATCGAGTATAGATTTAAGTGTCAGGAAGTCGTTTCTGAAAGTATTTGTATTGACTGTAGCCATGTATGGAAGTGAAACATGGATGATAAATATTTTGGACAAGAAGAGAATAGAATCTTTCAAAATGTGGAGCTACAGAAGAATGCTGAAGATTAGATGGGTAGATCACATAACTAATGAGGAAGTGTTGAATAGGATTGGGGGAAGAGAAGTTTGTGGCACAACTTGAGTAGAAGAAGGGATCGGTTTGTAGGACATGTTCTGAGGCATCAAGGGATCACAAGTTTAGTATTTGAGGGCAGTGTGGAGGGTAAAAATCGTAGAGGGAGACCAAGAGACGAATACACTATGCAGATTCAGAAGGATGTAGGTTGCAGTAGGTACTGGGAGATGAAGACGCTTGCACAGGATAGAGTAGCATGGAGAGCTGCATCAAACCAGTCTCAGGACTGAAGACCACAACAACAATGTTCAATGTCACTTTATTGCTTATTGACCAATCATAAACTTCGTTGAGAGTTTCACTTGCTTTCTTGGCAAGGAGTTCTCTTGTTTTCTCAGTGACTGTAATATTGCTGCCATCAGTGAAGATAATTTTTTCACCATGAGTAACACTAGTGGGAAAGTCATTGATGTATATCAGGAATAGTATTGATCCTAATATGCTACCTTTTGGAACCCCTGTATTAATGTATTTTGTTCTGATAAGTGTTTTACTAAATGTTTAGATCTATTTGAAGTATTTGTTGTCTCTACGCTTTGTACCCTGTCTGCCAGGTATGATCGAAACCAGTCATTAGCTAGCCCTCTTATTCCTAATGCTTCTAATTTATTTTATAGAATCTTGTGGTCAACTGTGTCAAACATCTTGGAAAGATCCAAAAATATGCCTGTGACACACTCATCTTTATCAAGAACATCAAGTACAGCTTTTTTGAATTCTACTATGGCTGACTCCGTATTTTTGCCACTTCAGAAACCAAACCGTGATTTGCTTAAAAGATTGTATTTATTCCAGTAATTCATTAATCTGTCTTTCACAATTGCTTCTATTATTTTTGAGAATTCTGACAGCAGGGAAATAGGACAGTAATTTTGTATGTCTTCTGCATTACCCTTCTTAAGCAAATGTACAACTCTTGCCTGTTTTAACTGCTCTGAAAATGTCCCTGATGTGAAGGATTCATTTATTATAATTGTTAGGGACCTTGTATAATCCCTATGCATTGTTTCAGTACAAACATCAGTACCTCATCTAAGCCTACTGACTTTTTATTTTTTAGTTTTTGAACAGTTTTATTGACTCCATTCTCTGTGGTTGGAAGTAACATCATTGTATTTAGTACAACATTATTTACAGGTGTTATACTTGTTTTGGGGAATTTTTGCTGTAACTTCTCTGATGCAAGTGTCAGTAATGATGATGAATGGAAGAAAGAATTAGATAGCATGGTTTATGTAGAGGTTAAAGAAGATTTAATTATTAGTGAAGTGGGTGAAGCCAGTAATATTTGCAAGGGATATGAAAGCCAGATTGTGCCAATGAAAACAGGGAAGGGATCATCAGACAAGGAACATGTGAATAACTATTATGAATTAGATAAGATGTTGGAAATACTATAGAATACATACAAATGTTATAGAAATAGTGACAGAGTACAAAGAATAATCGGGATTATTTGGGAGGAGCCGCATTCTACCTGGGAAGGTAGAATCAGTCAGGAGGCTCACAGTAAGAGCAATTCTGAGGAAAGTAGGAAGGAGTGTCATGACATCAAACAAATATCAGATGTGGTTCTGAGTAGAATACAAACAAGTAAGAGAAATTGTGTAGGTAGAAACAGTATAAAAGACATGGGGTTTAAAGAGATTAGAATGATTTATTGCACAAAGAAGAGGAAGGCAGAAAGAAAAAAGTCTTCAGTTGTGCATACATATGCATAAAAGTTGCAATTTGTGAGGGAGTTTGCCTTTCAGACATATGTAGTTCCATTTGTGCTATTTCCGAAAAATTAAGATACCAGATAAGACACAGTTCTGATTCTGAAGAATAAGCTGTTACTGGAATCAAAATTAAGGGAGCAACTGGCAGACATGGTAAAGTGGTAACAAGGCAAGCTTTAGTATCTTTTAGTGTTCATTATGTACAGTATATTCAAGATTTCTTTGTGGTCCCTGATCTTAATGACAATATTCTGTTTGTAATGAATTGCATACAAGGAATAAAAACAGAGTTTGATTTGAAAAACAAAAAAATTAAAGCTTACCAATCTCAAAACACATGTAATATATGAGACTGAGTTAATAATCCAAATTGCTTTGATACCAATTTTCAAATTAGGAAAATAATTTGTGCCAATGGAAGGATAAATTCTAATGAGAATGATAATGAGGGAGAATACAGTGAAGAAAAGTATGCCAAATTAGTAGTAACCAAACTAAAGGAAGCAGGGAATCTGGATAAAGTACAGAGAGATTAAGACAAGACAGATAAAACTAAGCCATCAGGAGGACAACACATCTTACAGCATGAAGTGGATGGTGAGCACTAGGTCTTTGAGCCATGTAGCATTCTATTTCCTTTTTTTTTCAGAAGCTACATCTCTTACTCACCTATAAACCTATAAAGAAGTCATCTATTACTAGAAATGCTATCCAATCTCTGTAGAATAGGTTTTCTGTACAATATGTGGATAGTGAATGATATAATTTGACCCATGATTTGGCAATATGTGAACTGTGTACCCGTTGTGATTTTCTTACAGTCAAGATTGACCATTCATTATTATTTTCTAGTTTAAAAGTTGTATACATAACATGATCTTTTCATTTTGAAATAAAATATGCTATTGTAGTAGAGATGTAAATAAGAAAGATATTTTGATGCAAGAAATTCATGAACCATGAGTTGAGTAGAACATAATGAGAAAATTTTGTCAACTTTGCCGAGAAAAGAATGATAGCAGGGTAGAAAGAGTACCATGTGTATAATAAGTGTTGACAAGATACTTCTTTTTTACCATTGTATTCTGTGTATATTCAGTTTTAGTATCTAATGTTTTCTACTTCTACAACTTAATTTTGTGTGCACGTCATTAGCTCAATGAAACAGTGATGCATTTATGATACCAGGAAATATGTAAGTCATGAAATCCAAAAGGTAATTGCTGTAACAGTGGGAAGTTTTGTGAGTATGAGTCAATTTTCTGGGTTCGTATGTGTGTACTCTACTGTTAGTCTACAAAATGCTGGAGATTATTGAAGCTGTATTCTGTGAAGCAAGCGCTTTGTCTATGGACAAGTGATACCATGAAGTGGTGATGAAGATAATTACAGTTATGGTCATGCTGATGTGAAGTTATTAATGAGATGCATGAGTGGATGATCTTACTGGTAATAACGATGCTAGAGATTGACATATATTGCTGGTTGATATTTTATGAAATAAAGTTGATGACAGCATAAGGATATAAGATTTATCTAATAAAAGTGAATGTAGTGTTAAGAATATTATGTGAAACAATGAACTTGTAGGTATATGGTTCATCATGTAAAGGACTAGAGTCTGTGACACTGGGTATTTTGTAAAAAAAATATGTGATTTCAAGATTATTTGGCTGTACTATCAGTCTCTTTATGGTTTGTAAATTTTAATTGTAACATCAAAATTGTACCAAGTGAGTAATGGGTTATTTTGAAATTCATTGTTAAGGAATGCATCAGTGCTGCTTTGTCTCAATTTTTTTGTTTCAGTCTCAGTGATTTATCTCAGTGTGTTTCCACAGTCGGTCTTTTGGTAATGCTATTTATATCATGTGGAGAACAAAAAAAGATGGTAACATTGAAAATACACCTGAATTTTTTACTTTTATAGTTTACACATGCAAATACAGAACCAAAAATAATATGACAGGGTGGAGACAGCAACAAAAGCAGCATGTTACATATCATTGTAGTGTAACTTCCACTCATCTCTTGTATCAGTTTGACATTTGGATGTTTATGATTAAAGAGAGGGTGGTAGAGTTACATCCTTCCTATTCACATCCCATCACCTCTTTGTGTACTGCCCTCTGTAAACACACCTGCCCCTCTGGTGCTCTCCTTTCCCACTCTGTCCCCCCCCCCCCCTCCCACTCACCACCTTGCTGCCCTACAGTCTCCCAATGCTGCACATGTTAGCAGTCTTGTCATGCCTCCTTCTAGTCCCTGCATGCTTCTCCAGACAGTGTTCTTCTCCCCCCATCCATACCCTGCTGTCCCTTTCTCTTTCCTGCTCCCTCCAGATTACTTCTTCTATTCAACATGACAGCTGCATTCCAGTCATAGGTACCAGAGCTGGACATCATGTGTGCATGAGGTGTGCTCATTTTTGTGAATGAATGTGTTGTGTTTTCTTTTCTGATGAAGGCCTTGGCTGGAAGCTAAATGTGCAAGAGTCTTTTCATTGTACCTATCAGCAATTCATGACGTCATCTTTAGAGTGAGTAGCAATTCGTGTTTTTCCTTATTTTGTTGATATTCCAACCAGGAGTACAGATAGAGTTATATAGACATGTTGCCAGATAGTTATCTACAAACATTTCTACATAAATCATGAATTTTAAAAATGTAAAATTTTCATAAGCCATGAATTCACAGTATGCCATATGCAAATGAGATGTGTGCTAAAACTGCCGAACAACCTAAGTTATAAAATAATACATATTTTTACATTACTTTTATGTGAGTATATGCAAACATGAAACTAAGTGTTGCAGTATTTTACAAAAGTGTATAACAATATTCTTTTCAAACTTTCGACTGACTACATTTCTTGAGAAAGTGTTGAATTACAGGCACAATTCACAGTCTACCATTGTATAGGTGTAAAGTCCATTTGCAGTGTTCATGGTCACTATTGTGCACAGCAAACAGTTAGATCAAAAAAATAATACAAAGTAGTTTTGGAATTTTCCCTGCTGTATGTGACAGTTGATTAGAGGAGGATTTTGTGTATTAATTCTGATGCTGATGCGTTCTGATTTGAAATTAGTGACTTTTTATTTGGAGTAGATCTCCTCTCTTGATACCTTCTTTCCTCTTTTTATGGACTTCACCTGTTGAGGAATGTGGCCTGTGCTGGAAACGGAATCGTTCTTATTTATTTCCAATAATAGATATATTCTTTTGACACATATGTCTTGCTCATATTGACATGAAAGAGACAGTCCTCTTTTCCTCTTAAGTGGTCTACTAAAAAAAAAGGGCATAGACTGCCTACAATTTTATGTGGAACTACAAAATCATGGCAAAACCTGCTCATTTCTTTCTTTAATTGTGAACTGTGTAGAAAGTCTGTCACTAACACCATATCATTAAATTTAAAACTAAATCAAAGTAACATGTTCTTTCATTTATATAACTTTATGGGTACTGAAGTAAGCACACTTAACAACACTAGGAATAATTCCTTTTCGATCATAAAGTATCGTTAAATATTAAATTTCAGTCTAGTAATTATAGGATTTAACATGCATTACACTGTGACCCACATTCAGCTTAACACTGTTATTTTCCTCCACCAATAAATAAATAATCATGTAGATAATTTTGTTTCCTCAGGTAAGTAAATATAAGTAACTAAATAAAACTGGAAAATCTCAACCAACATCATAAACTAAACATGATTCCACTTCAGATATTGGTTCCCATGAGACACACCACATCTGACATGCACTGCACTGTCCTCAGCATAAGAAAAAAAAAAAACATCCCAAGATTTTGGCAGTAGACGCATTTTAAAACTAGGCTTATGTCTCTTTCATTGAACAGTACACTTTTTTGTAATTTGGCACTGAGACTCTGCATAGTGTAGCATGCCTAAAATTATGCCGCATACAGTACCAATAAACTTTACTGGCTCTAAATATAATGAACAGCATAATAGTTTACATAAAACACTTTCATAAAATAATGCTCAACTGAAATATATCGTCTTGTTGAAATACTTCTAATAGTAGCAGTAAAGACTACAGTTTGCTTTCGTACATCCACTCATAGCCAACCTTCCTTGACACAGGTTGTGCTCATTCCTTAAATCTTCATCAACATTGTTACAGTTTAAGTACCTTTCAAGGCTAGGTTTTGTATGGTATCATTAAGTTTGTTTGAAATTTGCTCTCTTATTTTTGGCTGTCACCCCAAAACTACTGTAGGTAATTGTCTGTTATGTCTGTTCTGTCTGATTTCACATTAGAAGGAGGTGTATCTACAAATGACTCCAACCTTTCTTGTACTTTGTTTCAACATAAATATTTATAGGTTCCTCCAAAATAGCAAGTGTAGAATCTGAAATAATGGCTACATCTGAATCTTTGCTTTGTTCCAAGTTCTGAGCCTTACTTGTGTGCCTGAGATTTGCTTGTGTATTGTGTTAAATTCTTCCTCAGTTGAATCTTTTAACTGTTTAAAAGTCCTTGTTAACATCTTTAAATCATTCATTTACTTCCTTCTGAACTAAATCAAACTCTTTCAATATTTTTGAATTTAATTCCTACAGCAGGGTAGAAAGTTTCATTTGTAATTGCATTATACTAGTTTGGATTTCTTCCTTTTCCTTACATGACTCAGATATATGGTGGTCTAGTTCAGTGTTGGGTTTGTTTGTTCTAGTGTTGTGTTTGTTCTTTCTATTTTACCTTTTAATTTGCTTTAGTATTCTGTAGTTTGGCAATTAAATCCTTGATGTCACTAATCACTTGCTCTTTAAATGTCTTCAACCAGTCAGGAATGTCTGTGGTCTTTTTTCTCATGAGCACAGACTTTCAATAACATATGTCTAGTCTCAGCCTAATATTGCAACCACTGACTTACTAAAAATAAGCTCACCTCTCACTGGTGCTAGTGTAGTGCTCTTATACTGAAACCAACATTTAAAGGGCAATTCCGTGTTTGCACTTAGTAAATGAAATGAAATATGCATATAAAATGACATAACAGATGCAAATGAAATTTAGAACTCTGTATGCCTGTTGTCAGAAAAAAATGTGAAAATGAAATGGCTAGTTTGAGTTACATTGGAGATTGTGGGAAGGAAAGTGGATAACATTGTGCCATACAAAAATTAACTGAAGAGTGCAACATAAGCACAGAAGACAAATGCAAAGTATGTTGCAGGAAATATTAAACAGAACGTGTAAGTGAAATGATAAAATAATCTCAGTATCTGATACTTCACCTTGAATCAATAAGTGGATGTATTTTCACTTTCTTGAAGAGATATGATGTCTATTATTTCCCATCTTTTGATGGTGACATACAGAAAACTAAGAACCTACATTCATTTAGAGACAAACTTTATTACTCAGTAGGAATTCTGAAGTAAACATCCATTTATTTTGTTCTTTGGTTTCCTTTCATTGTCTCTTGTGTACTTTAAATCATACACCAGTATTCATATTCATCTTTGCAAATAATGGCCTTTAGTTCGGGAACACATTCCCTATTTATCTGCTGCAGCGTTGTAGGGATTTGATTGCAACAAGGCTGTCGACACTGCTACAGTGCATACATAACCTTTGATTGCAGAACTTCTTGCAGTTTACACCAACATAAAAAAGGTTGGAAATTATTTAACTCAAATTATATACAGTTCACTAGCATTAGGGAATGACCAAAAGCCAAAGAGAAGCTTGATTGTTGTGTTGGTCATACTGCCTTTCCAAAGGTGAATGCACACCAGTTACTGCTACCACAGTAGTTTGGTGTATCACAGCTGTGATCCATAAGTGTTGTTATTGAATGGTCATGTTGTTATTACATCGAAGCCCTCCACAGTTGCCGACAAAATCTTTCAACTAGTGGACTACTTAATTTCTTCTCTGTTGTAAATCTAGCCAATGGATGTAATAATTATACGTTAACTAACAAAACCCATTCAAAGTTCTTGATTTGCAGTGCTATCAATTGATTTATGCATTGTAGCATAAATCTGGCTGTAAATTTGCATTACTGTTGGCAACAGAAATCAACTCCGGTAAATCTATGTACTCAGAACTAACTGATTCTCTTTAAAATTTAAAATTTCAGGCCACTGTTTTTGTTCTTCATAAATTTCATTTACACCCAGCCACACTTGTTCTGGGTTGTTGTCAATGATTTCAACATGCAGTGTTCCATGTGTTCTTTACTGTGATATTAGATGACAAAGTAGAATCTAATTGGGAGCTAAGACTTCTTCTTATGTGATCTTTCTCACCAACCTCTTCTGATCAAACAACTTTTCTTGAAGTGCTGCAGTTACTACTGGAAGTTAAGGTTACAAACTTAACTTCCAATTATTTGAAATTAATCCTGCTGCTCTGTTCACTTTTACTATACAAATGTGTTGTTCGGGTCAATATGGCCTTACATAATAAAAGACTGAAAAAAAAAGAAAACTTGCACACACATATATTTTTCATACAGTTGTAAGTCATCAGCATTGTTGTTATACCTGCATTACAGTATGTTGTTAATGATCATAGTGACAATGATAATATTAAAAATAATAATAATACGTAGAGCTTCACTAAGGAAAATTTATTATTTTAATATTCAGTCATGGTGAATTAGGAACAACAGACATTTTGACGCCCAAGTCATTCTCAACAACCACTGTCCGTCTGGCCTTTTTACTTCCTGCAGTTTGGACACAAGTAGGTGATATGTGTTTTGCATAGCGGTACATGTTTATTACACTTCTCAAACTACATGTTTGTTTTATTGTCATTGCTTGAAGGAAAAAACTTACTGCATACGCATTTTGTAGAATTTCTTTTTGTGACTGATTTAGCCACACCTACCACTCCTTCAGTGTCTTGGATGCTCTTGCCCATCCTCAAAGAATCTCCTGTTCTCGGAAAGAGCTTCTGTGATGCAATGTGCTCTGCAGCCAGTGGCTTTACAAGTTCCTCCAAAAATATTCTCCTCTTAGCCCATTTTCTTGCATTCAGTTGGGGTCAACTGAAGTCCTTATGCATTATAAGCAGCAACCTGAAGAATATTGTAGAAAATTATCATTGGCCATCCACTGGTTTTTCATTTGCTTGTGTATGTAACTGTCAGCTGATTGAGTTTGTCTACTGCCCCTTTGATTGAATTATAATTTAAAATCATTTTGACTTCTTATCTGTCCTGTCTCTTATTTCTCCACCATGGTGGAGAGTACTGAAGTACAATATTATTTCTCCCTTAGGAATATAATTGACAACCATAGTGTCATTTGTGAAGTAAAATGAAGAACTATGAACTTACTTGTTGGTCACATTTTGTGGAAGCTCTGGCTTTTTTAGTTATGGTTCCTAACATCATCAGTTTCCTTTTCAGGAGCAACTGTTCCAAATTATATGATGTAAAAAAACTGTCACATGTCACATTCTGACCTCATAAATTGGAGGTAAGATCAGCAACTATTCTCATACCCTGATTACTTTCTCATGCTGTTCCGCTCCCCTTTCATGTATAAATTTGGGCTCTCAGTACACATGAAGATTTGCTGTTACAAAGAGTCCATATCTTGATCCCATATTTTGTTGGTTTGCCTAGGATGTACTGCTTGAATGGACAGTGACCTCTAAATGTTACTAACTGCTCACTGATGGTCTTAGTTTCCCCTCGATTTTACATTTTAAGAAGGAATTCTAACCACTTCTCCCAAATTCTGTGAATTGTGGTGAATTTATCAGTATGTCACCTTTCCTCTCTTGTGGATTTCTTATCGAATTGCAAGACACACGGTACTTCACATAATGTTTCTAGAGACATAGCTGTTCAAAACATGTTCCTCCCAGTATTCTTATCCCACAAAATTTTTGCAGTTTCCCCATGTGAGCGATATACACCTGCAAAGAAGAGGAGTCCTAAGTATGTGTGAAAAAGAGAATCATCATTGTTTGTCCATTGTTTGCCATAAACTCAACTCCCAACAATATTTGACATTTCTATTATTTCATTCTGAAGTGCTGTAGAAAATAATACTTCAAATGAACTTTTTACACTAGTTATTCTGCTGATGATATTTGAAGCAGGTAGGTGCCCATTCTGTGCTGGTGGTTGCAACTGCATTATATGTTCCTGTTTTTAGAAATAGAAGTGTGTTCACTACTTCGAAAAGGCAGTCGACTGTTGTCAATGTTACCAGAACACACGCTTTCAGGTGCATTACTGATGTGATCTTCGAATTAAGAAAGTGATCCTTTGTCTTTGAACTACTTAATAATTCTTCCAACACAGGGTCAGTCAATGATGTAATCACAATAATGCCACAATTCAGACTGATCACAAACGACAGAGTATACAAACTAAGCAAAAACAGTGGATCGTTCAGACAGTTGACAAATTATAATGACAAGTCCATTCTTGTAAATGCAGTACCTTTTTTGACTTGTTGAATGTTGAGAGTAAGTATGAACAATGAAAGTCATTACTACTACAAAATATGAGACAACCAGAAACTATTGGACTTTAGAGTAATCATATTAATGTCAGGTCACACTGATCCAAACATTACATATGTAACTCTTAAGGTTTATGACCAGATAAAGTATTTTAAAACTTTTTTAATCACATACTTTCCTTACATTTTCAAACAAAGTCACGAAATTTCATAAAGTTATTTTGATATTTACATGATAAGAAGTGGAATTTATAACCATTTCCAGTCATACAGACTCAAAGAGAACAGCAGGGTTAATGCAAGGCTTCTCATTAACATCATCTTTACTGTTCTCTTCCTTGCAAGCAATTTGTGTTATAAAACTATTACATTATTCAGAGCATTGCAAAAACACTATTAAGGACAAAATCCAAAAATATTCTATCTAATTAACAGATTTCAATTGAGAATACTCTTGTTGCCATGCCATCATTGGCATACTTCCTCTATGGTGTGTTCACCATACCTCCAAGGCAGGAACCAGTGACATGGAATAAACTGTCTGATCAGTGGGTACTGTGGATGTGGTACGATATTTATCCAACCACCTCTTGATGCATGCACCATGTGAAACATTCATCTAAACAGTACATAATGGAAATAAACTTTTAATTATACATATCATCATTTGTAAGTTTAAAAAATGCTTGTGACACATATCACTTCTTCAATGTCACGTTACACTACAAAATGAGTGTAATTCAATTTGGGAGAAAAAGGTTGTAGATAAGCAGCACCTTTGTTGTCTGTAGCAATATACAGAAATTAAAAAAGTTATGTTTCTTAAAATTATTTTGCTCATTGATAATGATTCAGCTCATTGTCCTACAATAAACTGTGATATGTTCTCTGTGAAGGACATGTATTTAGCAGGTTTCAGGACAACATATTTTCACCAATGTCAGTGATTCATTGTAATGCATTCATCAAACAATTACGTCAATAATGAGGCTTTGAGCACTTTCAAAATAATGAGTCTTGATAAGCTAGTGTGGTGACTCTGGCATAAAGAATCTTTGACTTACTTTTGTGTCTGTCTTCAGCACGCACTATGTTTGTACAGCCATGTTTCATTCACCTCATTCTGTGCTTAAATAAATGTTCATTTGACAGCTAAAGTGTGTTATTAATAATCTATGACATGTAAAATCCACAGTGGTCACGTCAGCAGCATCAGCGGGCGAGGTGAGTGGTGAGGGGAGCAGATCACTGATGAAGTCTGAATGAGCATGGAGGTGGCTCACCTGGCAGATGAAACATGTGTCATCATATGAAATCCTGTGGACATCCAGTAGATGATCCACCAATGTGAACCAAGTTTTACGGTTGTCCTTTTGCAACACAGGCAGCTTAGGAAACCTACCGGGTATCACATGTTGAAGCAGCACTGGGAGGCGAAGATCTGTGTGAGTGGGGCAGGAAGCCCCTGACACTGGAAGCACAGTTGCGCGCTGGATGATGTGTCGCCTGAGGTCTGTGTGGGGGGGTGGCCGCAAGCACCACACGATGTGGAGTGAGCCGGTGCAACTGGCAACATGATGTGCCTCAAATACAAGTCTGAAGGTAAATTCAACGTGGGTGTATCAGCTGGTCTCCTTGCAACAACAAGTAGAAGGTAGTCTTGGTGCAGCCAGAGCCAGCTGATCCAGTAACTGGCATGGGCAGAACAGCCAGAGCCATTACAAAAGCAGGTGGAAAGCAATTGCAGTGTGACCATGGAGTGATGGGTGCAGAACCAGCGTGGTCAAGGCGACTGGCGTTGCCGAGATGGCGTGTGGTGGCGATTTTGTGTTGTGATGTCAGGCATGTAAGAATGTGTGACCCCATGCACTTTGCATTTGATTGTTCAAATTACGGTTCTCGAACTTTGTCAGACATCAAACCAAAACAAAGGGGAGCTGAGGGGTGAAACACAATGTCCTTCACTCGATTATCATTCACATTGTCACTAAGTGGCATTCACTGTCCATGAAGCAGCCATTGCTGTGCAGTTGCACTCAACAGTGGCCATGTTGAGATGGTTAAGGTTAAGGTGGCTGGTGGCATGGATGAGCATAATTATTTGTTCACATTTAACCAGATGCACATTAGGTACACTTGTATATTCATGATCAGAAGTAAAGTCGATTAGGTCTGCTATGCTTGCACTGAAAGGCACTGGCAGAACCATTGTTCTGGTGACAGTCTGGGCTGGCAGACAAAGTCTGTTAATGATGAAAAGAAAAACAAAAAAATTCCTGAACACATGACGATGATGTCAGGGTCACCATCAAAAGGTTGCATGTTAATATCATGTCGGGGTCACCACTGTCGACATTACGTGTCATAGATTGGTAATAACACGCTTCAGCTGTTGAAGGAACATTTATTTAAGCACAGAACAAAGTGAATACAACATGACTGTACAAACGCAGTGCACGCTGAAGACAGACAAAAGTAAGTCAAAGGTCATTGGGTCCAAAGACATGGCACTTCAGACCAGAGGTACCACACTAGTAATATTGTTGAATGAATTCTGTTTTAAACTTCTTACTTCATATATTTCCCTTTTATCAAAATTGTAACAGTTCTTGAACATAACAATTTCAAAAATTTTCAAGTTATGCAACACTGGGATACATGTACCACAACTTGCATGAATGTCATGTCAATTTGACATGTTGTGAAACATCATCTCATACAAAAGTTCACTCAGCTTGTATTGCAGAACTTCGCTTGTATACAAGTCACATTTACATTTTGTTTACAGCTTTTTCATGATTTACTTGACAACTCACAGAAGTTGCGCAAGCACAGTTCCAGTCTTTCTTGCTGTCATGCCACTATGTTAGTTCACAAATTCCTATTTGCTATTGAGTATTCTGTTGAGCCTGTTGTATTTGTTGTGTTTTGTGTAATTTTTTTGGATGTGTGTTGGTGCAGTAAGTGGAACTTGTAGTGTGCTGTGTGCATCTTTTATCCTTTTTTTATCATAGTTATTTTCAATTGGTTTTTGGCAGTAATGAATTGCTGTATGAAGCAAAATACTCTTCATTTTATTGATATGTTATGTTTAAATACATGCATTTGGGATGTGACGTCCAAAGTTTATAAACGATTCCCAAAACAGAAATGAGAAATGGGATGACATAGTGAAGTAATTTAATTGCCCTAGAAAAGAGTGCAGGAATAAGTGACACAACATAAAGAGCCAGTTCAGTAGGGAAATAACTAAGATAAAAAGAAGAAAAAAACTGGCAGCAGTACTAATAGTGTGTAGCACTCCAGTTGGTACGCATTTGGTAGCCTGAAGTTCCTTGCAGACAATTACAGACCACTCTTCCATAGGAGCATTGAGGAAGCAGTATCAGTAAACAAATTTGTTGCATTATTTTATAAATTCTATATTTGCCAACATTTTACAAATTTACAATAATTGCATGACATAAAGAAATTATTTTCCATACTGCCATGGTATTGAGCCCTGAATACTGCAGAACAATTCAGCATATTGTTTTCTGTTATCATTTACCAATGATTTACTTTCACCAGTTCTGGGCAGTGGCTCCACTACAGTAAGACTGCCTGTCCGTGGCCCAGATAGTAAGTTTCAATCAGTCTCTTCTCTGCCATATGTTCCTGGGTGTAAGTAAGTTTGGATTTTCTTTTTTGATGAAAATTATGTATGTACACATAAGCTAGTATCATCACTGTAGCCTTTTGCAGATTCAGCAGCATTTGTTTTTTCAAAACTCTGAAAACTGAGCTTTTAATGGAAAACCCATTTTCAATTGCTCTTCTTACTCTGCACAGTCTATAATTATAAATATGTTGCCAACTATCTTTGTGATGCAGACCTGTAAATGGTTTAATGCTCTTTTTTCTATGCCAAAGGCTTCATCTGCTACAAAGACATATGACACAAGCCTATTCTTACTAGGACAGGAGCTGGTGATGGTATTTTTAGTATTTTCTTCTCCAAATTACCACAGAATGTAATGTCTAAGTATGCCATCATCTGAAATGCACCCTTGTGTGCCAACCTCAAGACCAAGTTATTTTATAATTAGCATCAGCAATTCCCAGAAAAACAATGCTGAAGCTTTGTTCATAATTTAGATAACCTATTCCAGTATTGGATGGTGCCACAATATCAATATGCCTCTCCCCTGTAGCTCCTAAGCACCTAAGGAAATTCCATTTTTCTTCACACCCTTTGGCAATTTCCAGCCATTTGTTTTCACTCAAAGGAAGCTTGGCAGTAAAATGTTTTAATTTCATTTACATATAGATTCTCCCAATGAGAATTTCTGAATACGTTATGGTTATCTTAAATATAAAATGTAGCTCACTTTTTCTTGGAAATGTGTTATATTTTTAAAGGTCTTCAAAGCGCTATCCACAGAAGGCAAATAAATAATTTTTCAATAGTAACATTAGGAAAAAATTATTGAAACTGGGACATTTCTGCGGAAATTGGAAAGTAGATATTATAGGTGTATCACATCAATGGCTCAGGACTATACCCAGATCAGAAACACAAAGTTATTGATGTCTAGATATTTACAGGGCTGCTAACATAGCAACAGCCAATCAATGACCATTTTTAGTCATGCCTCCTGTTTCATTCACCAACATCAAATCTCTCTGCTGCAGCAGGTAGTGGCTACCATAGCCAGCTGCAGATGACATTCAATGCTGGTAAGATAAACAGCTGTGGTCCATTTCATTGTGTGCTTTGTTTCTCTGTGTGGCAAGTTTAATTTGTGCTACAGAATGTCCAAAGCTTCTAGTCAGAGTGTACAAAAACGTGTGGCTGCCAAATGGAAAGCTCAGTTGTCTGCCCATGTTTTGCATGGTTGGACACATTAGGTTGTCTGCTCATTGTCAAAATACTTCAAGGAGAAGAGATAGAATGGTGCAACTCTATTGCCTCTAATGAAGGTAGTTGAAAGAACTGTAGACATTTTGACGATAATTAAAAATACTGTCATCAAAATTTGTAAGGAGAAATACTGTGCAGAATTGGGAGAGCCTGGTTCATCCATACTGCAAACACCTGGTAAAAAGAGAGGAACAGAATTACTCATAGCGAACTTGGTCTCTTTTCAATAAGATGCTGTTCATCATTGCAAATGTGGATATTATGAGAGAAAAGAACTTCCATCACTAAAAACCTTTGTGTTTCTCCTCATTAGGTGAAGTTATTCAATAGTAGTGAGACATAATTGTTAACAGTTGCCAGGGAGCTCAGTTTTTTGTACAAAACATTAATCGAGAGAAAATTATAATGGAGAATGGTGCCATTGGAGCATGGCAGTGTCAATTTTTAACCCCTTGAGCACTCCAGACATAAACTCCTACAGTGCTTCACCTTTCAGTAGGGGCTGCAGACATTGTTAGCTGCTGAAGTGGATTTCCCATGGGCACTGCAGACGCCATTCACCGTCATGGCCTGGCCAGTACCTGAGCTCTAATGATGGCATTTACCATCAGCTGGTTGCATTGTCTGTGGTCCTGAGGATGTCTTCAGCTGTTCAGCAGCATTTCCATTGGATTTCACAATTGCTGTTCGACATTCGTGCCAGCAGGTTTTTGTTAACATCTGCATTCTGCTTCTGTGATGTCATTTAACTTTCTACCTATTCATCAGGATTTTTAGAGTGGTATCACTTTTGAGTTCTACAAACAAATGGCATGTCGGCATGGTTGCACTGATGAAGAAATACTAGAGATACTCACAAGTGACACTCACAGTGATGTGACATCTTCAATGACTGTAGTGATAATGATGATTCTTCAGAATGTAATGAAGCTGCAATGTGTTGTCAACTATGATGCAATTATGGGTGCAGTAGACTGCTCTGACATGCTATTAAGCTCAGTTTGATCTTTGTGTAAATCTGTTGAAAGGTACAAAAATTTTTTTATGTTGTGGACTTTTGTGTTTTGAATGCTCACCCCCTTCACAGATCAGTGACAGGGAGAAAATTACCATTAGCAGATTTCCATTTATACCTAGTATCATAACTTTTGGAAAAATTTGCTACAGAATGGAGAATAGAGAGGAAAGGAAGATGCTTTGATGTTGAGAATCCTCTGTGCCTTACTGGAAGGCACTTCCCAAATGTCATTCCAAGTGACCAGCACAAAATATGCTATGGCAGACTATGGTGTAGAGGTGCAGTGTGCTCGGTACAGAATGTGCACCGCGAAATTAATATAAATACAGAAGCATGCAACATACCCTTGAGTGTTGTGCCATGTTTTGAAACATACCACACCACACAAGGAAGAACTTTTAACCAAATTGCTATATCTGGAAGATGAAATTAACCCCTTACTTCTGAAAATAAGAAACAAAGTACAAAAATTACCACTGGACGTACTCTTCCCTTCGCTATCACAGTACTCCAAGTCAAATCCATACCCTCCCTACAACATCACATAGACATTTCCTTTACACAAACAGATATACTTTATAAAACTGATGCACAAATGCGAACATATAACACACCTAGCGCTAATACTAAGGGGTCATTCCATGTCAAGTCACCCAGGCCTTGACACCAACCATGTCAGATTTTGATGAAACTTGGTACAATTACTCCTTTTATCATCCTGAAAGCACTTGTAAAATTTTTTTCCTCTTTCTCTGATAGTTTTTTTTTATAAATTTTTAAAGTTTTTAGATTTGGCGTTGTTTCAGCAGTCGGAAATCTTAACTTAAACGTGTCCTCACAACTAAAAAAATTTGTATATTAAAGAATACTCAAGATATCAGTATGAAATTTTGGAATGAGTTTGTGTATTATATCTAAATGTTAAAAAAATTTACCATAAAGATATATTAAAACCTTTCAAATGAATAAAAATTTACAAGTTTTTTTTTTTTAGCTAACGAATATTCAGTTTTACAAAAACTGCAATATCTAGAGTCTCAGACCTGATAGAAAGCTCAATTTGTTTTAAAATACTCTTAATTGTATAGGCTATTAGATAAAAGAAAAATTATGTTGGCTTTTTAACCTGTTTAATAGTTATCTAATTTTTAAAATAATATTAATTATATTTTAAAAATAAAAAGTACCAAGTGACTTAGACACCGAAAATAAGTTTTTGTCTTCTTCAAGTAACAATGTAAGCTTGGATTTTGTTTTGTTACTCCTGTGTTTTGAAGTAAAAAATTATTACAGTGTTAAATAGTGCTTGGATAGTATTTTATTAAGTTTATTCGAACTTTCAGTAAGTACTGTTACTTAGTTTACAGAGATTCTTTTCCAATATCCTATAAAAGTAACCAGAACAGTAATCAGACCAAAAGTGAAATCAGTATGTCAGATATTCAAACCTGTAGCATAGGGTTATTTAAAAAATCTGACTGTTTCCAAACAACCTACACACCTTCAAAAAAGTTACAGCCGGTATCTGAATTGAGCGAGGAAGAAAAAGATTTGATCCACTTACGATCTGGAATTAATCTGTGTGAATTTAAGAATATATGTTCATTCCACAGCTACTACTTTTTAAACGTTTTTGAAAAGTATCAAACAACATGTGTAGACCCACTAAAAAAACACAAAAAGCCCATCAAAAAATCATTGAGAAGTGTAGGCTTGGATCTTTCTAAACAATTACTGACAAAAAATATTAGCATAAAACCTGGACAAATGTTTTGCTCAACATGCCATAACTTTTGTGAGGAAAAATAAAGAGTTGAAGTCAATGAAAGTGAAACAGATGATGAAGTCATGGTTGAATTAGAATCACAGGCATCCAGAAATGAATCCCTCGTACAAACAAACATTGCTCTTGATAATTTAGGTTTAACACCGATAGAGCTTCATGGCTTGTCAGAACAAAGTAAAGGGTCTTATTTTAAAAGGAAGGTTAGCAGTATTGAAAAGACTGCAAAAAAGGCGGTTTCAAAAGCATTAAAATATGATGCACCAAGTTCTGATGATGACGAAGAAGATACAAGTGTGGTTGAGAAAGCAAAGGATTTTGATGTAATGATTTCTCTTATGAAAGAGAAGATTTCATCTGTTGGGAGGTCTAGAAAAATCCAGATTCTGACCTTGGCTCCAGATTCTTAGAGTCAAAATAAAGTGATGAAAGAATTTAATGTAAGTGAGTACATGGTGCGACAAGCTAGAAAGTTAAAATCTGAAAAGGGTATTTTGGAAACTCCTGGTCCAAAAAAAGCTAAAACTCTTTCTGATAATACAGTAAGACTTGTAACAGATTTTTATGAAAAGGATGAAAGTTCCAGAGTGCTACCTGGAACAAAAGACAAAGTAAGTGTTCAAAAAAATGTGTACATGCGAAAAAAAAAAAGACTCATTTTGTGTAACTTGAGAGAACTCTATTATTCTTTCTAATGGGAGAATCCAGAGGTAGAAGTAGGATTTTCAAAATTTTGTTTCTTGAGACCTAAATGGTGTATCCTTGCTGGTGCTGCAGGCACACACACTGTATGTGTATGCAGTATCCACCAGAATGTTAAACTATTACTGGATGCTGTGAAAATTGAAGAATCTTATAAAGACCTAATTAAGATGCTTGTGTGCAACACGGAAAACCAAAGCTGCATGCTACGTCATTGCGACAGCTGTACTGCAAATACTGCACTAACTGACTACTTATCTGAAAAACTAAGTGAAGATTATGATTTAGAAGAAGAAATTGTAATCAGTCAGTGGGTTAACACAGACAGGGCAGAAATGATCAAACAGTCTATCAGTGTTGAAGACTACATTTCTTTATTGGTTAGGTCATTGGAAAAGCTCACCCCGCACTCGTTTATAGCAAAATCCCAATCAGCAGCCTTTAAAAGATTGAAAGAAGACCCACCACCCGAAACAGCAATTATTGTGATGGGTTTCAGTGAAAATTATTCCTTTGTTATACAAAATGAGATCCAAAGTTACCACTGGAATAGAGGTGGTTGTACTCTACACCCAGTTGGAGTTTTTCTAAGAAATGAGGAAAACAATGTTTTTGTTTCCAACCAATGTTTTATTAGTGATGACCAAGAACGTGATACTGGTTTTGTTAACTTTGTACAAAAAGAAATTACAAAGTATCATACTGACATTGACTCAGTTCACTACTTTACAGATGGTTGTGCTGGGCAGTACAAAAATAGAAACAGTTTTAAAAATTTGACTGAACACTTGAGAGACTTTAATTTGAAGGCCCAACACACTTTTTTTGCAACAAGTCATGGGAAGTCAATTTGTGATGGCCTAGGAGGAACTATTAAAAGAATTTTAAGGAAAGCTAGTCTACTGCTTTCAGACAAAGAACAAATAATGACAGTAATCGATGTGTGTTCATTTTCACTTTGACAAAAAAGAAGCTGATTTGCTACGGTTAAAACTAGAAAACCGTTTTTCAGCAACCCGAACCATTCTTGGAACAACAAGTTTTCATAACTTCAAACCACTTCCAACAAACAACCTTGAAATTAGAAGGACTACAGATAGTGTAAAACCCTCCTTACTCTTTTCTTTCCATTCATCTTCTGATTGGGTTTGTGTTGAACCATCCATAAATAGCTATGTGGCTGTAAATTATGATGGTAACTGGTACTTTGGACTGGTAAAAACAATATTCAATGATGAAGAAGATGCAGAAATTCTATTTCTACATCCTTCAGGACCAGCTGCATCATTTTATTGGCCTGAAAGAGAAGATTCTTGCATAGTGCCTTTGGAGCACATAGTCTGTGTAGTAGAGGCACCTCAATCAAGCGGCACTGGAAGAATGTATTACTTCAATAAAGACTGTATCAAAAGAACTGAAAGCTCTTGGATGAAGTGGAAAAACAAGTTGAATCAGCATTAATGTTTATTAAAAAGACAAAATTACTCAAAAAATTCAATGTTTCAAGCAATCAGTTGGGTTATACATAAGTATCATAAGTACACTATCTTTGTACATAATTCTAATGTAATCTACTATAATTAATAAACATGTTAAAAAGCCATCATTATTTTTGTTTTATCAATGTCACTGTTACCGACTTCTGCAGAAGAAGTAAGGATGGTTGTGAAGAATCTAAAGAATAAAACATCAGCAGGTTTAGATGAAGTGCCAGTGTGCTTACTGAAGGACTGCATTGACAGCATACAACATCCTTTGGCACACATCATAAATGAATCTTTCACTGCAGGCTGCTTCCCAGAATACTTAAAATGTGCAAAAGTCCTGCCTCTATTTAAGAAAGGCGATCCAGAAAATATAGAAAACTATAGGTCCATCTCATTACTCTCATCCTTTTCCAAGGTAATAGAAAATATAATGAAAAAGAGACTAATGGATTTCCTAAACAAGTACAACCTACTGTGTAAAGAACAGTTTGGTTTCAGGCCAGGAAGAAGCACAGGTTCAGCAGTAGCTCACTTCACAAATTTTGTCTTAGAAGCACTTGACGAAGGTGAACATGTAACAGGCATATTCCTTGACCTTAGCAAAGCATTTGACACGGTAGACCACAAAATACTACTAAACAAAATGGAGGCACTAGGAATAAGGGGAACAGTAAATAATTGGTTTCAATCGTACTTGGAAAATAGGGTACAGTGTGTAGAGATCTCACAAACGAAGTTCAGCAGATTGACAAAACACATTTCCAAACCAGAACATATTAACATAGGAGTCCCTCAGGGGAGTGTGTTAGGGCCAATACTCTTCCTAATATATATCAATGATTTTCCCCAGAGTGTCAAATACGGGGAAGCAATACTATTTGCAGATGATAGCAGCATCCTTATCAGTGACGAGTCACCAGACAAATTGAGAGACAAAGCTGAAGAAACTCTCGATCATGTATGCAAGTGGGTTGTAAGCAACAAATTAACCCTCAATATTAAAAAAACAAACAGTATTAATTTCCACATAAATAAAAAACATAATAGCATAGGCCTAAAAGTTAAAGATGAACTTATAGATTGTGTCACAAACACAAAATTCCTAGGAATGCATGTTGACTCACAGCTTAACTGGACTGACCATATTGCAGCACTAGAAAAGAAAATTGCTACTGCTTGCTATGCACTCAGGATAATTATGTCAGTATGTAATAGTTCATGTGCTAAGATGACATACTTTGCATATGTACATTCAATAATTAGTTATGGCATAACCTTCTGGGGTACAAATGTGCAGAACATACAAGCAATTTTCAAGCTGCAAAAGAGGGCAGTACGAATAATAACAAAAAGCAGCAAGAGAGCTCACTGTACTGATTTATTCAAAACCATGGGAATCTTGACAGTACCATGTGAATACATCTTTCAGACTGTGATATATATAAAGAAACACATTGACCAGTACACACAGAACAGATCTATACACCAACACTGGACTAGATCCTGCCACCATTTGCATCTCATACGAAAAAACAAAACAAAAACCCAAAATAGTTTATTATTTAATGGATTAAAAATGTATAATAGACTTCCAGAGGAGATCAAAGCTGAAACTGGAATACATGCCTTTAGGAAAGCTGCAAAAAATTATTTAGCAGATAAATGTTACTATACTGTCAAAGAATACTGTAAATGACATGTGTTCACCTCAATTCATGCAAGAGTACCTTTGTAAATTTATATTTATCTTTAATTAAGACTAGTATGTATTTGTTTTGTGTAATCCATGCAAGAATACATTTGTAAATTTATATTTATTTGTAACTAAGATTGGTCTGTATTTGTTTTGTGTACAAACGATTAAGTTTCACCATAGAAATATGTACTACCAGAAGTACTATTATGTATATACTCATACCATGTATACAGTTGACGACATCCATACAACACAAGTTGTCTACGGATGAATAAATAAATAAATAAATAAATAAATCAAGTAGCCTATATGTTTAAGAGTAAATTAAAACAAATTTGAGCATTCTATCAGGTCTGAGACTCTAGATATTGCAATTCTTATAAAACAAAACATCCGTTAAAAAAAGAAAAGAAAAAAATACATATATATATTTTTTTCATGGAAAATATTAATATATTTTAATAGTATCATTTTTATCTTCAAATATGTATAATAAATAAACTTGCTGCAAAAATTCATGATGTTATCTAGAAGAGTTTTTAAGATAAGCAATTTTAAAGTTTTGAATACAAATTAAATTATGCAAAACATAAAAACTTAAAAAATTTATAAAAAAAACTATAAGAGATACAGCAAAAAAATTTTGCAGGTGTTGTCAGGATGGTATTAGAACCATTTGAGCCAAATTTCATAAAAATCTAAGGAGTTGGGTGTAAAATTTATTTTTTATTGGGTGATTTGATGTGGAATGACCCTAAGTATAATATTACCTTCTCAATAACTGGATGCATACGACACCAAACAAAACTGACTGAAAATCAACCATGGGTGTGCATGTCTCTTACGTTCTTCCTGCGGGTCATACCACCGTGTCATAGACGTAATCAAGCACATGTTAAAGAAAAAATCCCAATCCCAACAACTACTGCATGTTACTCTCACAAGCACTCATCGTTCTGCAGGTGCATCCAAGTATCCATGTTAAATCCTATAACCGCTTTACGAAAACGTCGTATGCAAATGCTATTTGCAACTCCATCACACCACACGCAACTGCATAATTCATGAGTTTTTGCAACGCCTTCTGCCTCGAGAGCAAATCAGACATTCAACGATATATCTGCTGAGTTATAGGCGATGACAGACAGTAGTAGTAGATGATGTGCTGCTTGAGGTCCTAAGAAGAAAAATATACACTAACTTCTCAGATCTCTAGTCTTATGCTATATATCAGAAATTATGTCCATTCAAACACATACTTTCACAGGCTCACAACCACAAGTCAATCATATTTCACGCACTCTTATATCTCTAAACGAATCACCTTCATCGAATCTGTCTGCTACAGTAAAATTACAACCTCATTTTAATCGCACCCTACACATCCTCCAGTTGCACCCATTTCTACAGCTTTCCACAAGTGCTAGTTCCAATTTAAGTCAGAGAAAGACATATCAAACACATTCTGCAACCCTTGTAGAAACAGATTGTGCTGAGTTACTGCAACAGGAACGTGTTTTGAGCATTCGGTGGAAATGCGCGCAATATGGTGCGTACCCAAACTAGATACTAGTACTACAGATCCCCAACATGTTATCTTCGTAATTCAATACCCACCCTAACATAGAAAAATTACGAACTATAAAAGCTCAGCCTATATGCATCGATGCAGGCGCAGTGATGTATAGCTACAGTGGTCCTCCAGTGCGAAGAAAGACATTTCACAATTCTTCCCCAGAATTAGCGTAGTGTGCAGCCACCCCCACCATTCCTAACTGTTCACCAAGTCTGACAAAAAAAAAATGGTTCAAATGGCTCTGAGCACTATGGGACTCAACTGCTGAGGTCATTAGTCCCCTAGAACTTAGAACTAGTTAAACCTAACTAACCTAAGGACATCACAAACATCCATGCCCGAGGCAGGATTCGAACCTGCGACCGTAGCGGTCTTGCGGTTCCAGACTGCAGCGCCTTTAACCGCACGGCCACTTCGGCTGGCCCAAGTCTGACACATCAAACCCCAGCTGCCTATGTGGAGACGACCATATTAAATATACAAACACTGCATAGATCACTTTAAACTTTCATCACCTATACTCTAAGCGAATTATCGTATCAGACGCTCCCTCTGCTCCTATTGCAAACAGCGTTTTCTGACACACTTTTGTACATTGGCAAACATTTCGTTTTCTGCCATGACTTCGAGGTCTGTGTGAGATTCTAAACTGACATTAAGACGCTCTGATCCACAACCTTTCACAGAAAACTAGACATCACACGATGTAAACCATATTCTTACGGCGGACAGCATAACAATGAATGATTTTTAAATAAAACACACAACATGAGGAAACTAGAAGAGCTTGACAGCGTTGTGGAGAGTTTCCAACTACCGTCCGAGAGTGATTCATGACCTCTACATTTAAATTCATATGTCACCATGACAGAATAGATATTGGCTCAGCATTCCATTTCGAGTTATTAGTAATTTTGCACTCATGTATGCGATCGCTGTTTAGCTGCAAGCAACCCCCAGAAGTTGTCACCCATCCACCAAACTTCTTCCCCAACTCAAACAAGCGATGTCACTCAATCATTATGCGGTAACCAATGCACGGATGTGAAGGGAAAGACACCGTTGATGTACTGTAATATTAAGCAACAGACTTGATAGTGCAAAGAATTTTACACTAAGTTCAGCACTGACCTATGACGTGACAGCATGTTTCCCCAACTTCAGTATCAAAGCTAAACAATGCCCTCTCCACGTTGTGAGTATCATTGCAAATATCGATAGATGACTGGCTCGAACACATGAATCATCAAAGTATACGAGATAGCACTCTACATATTTCTATCACCTCGAGCATAGTGTTTAATTTACGATCTATCTCTCAGCGTATGGGAGTCACAGAGCATTCTCCCCATCTTCGGGTAAAAGACCAACCTCACACAGTCATTGACCAACCCTTCCAGCAGCAACGTTAGAGAATTAATCTCATATGCTTGACTACTTTGGAGGAACCTCAAAATTAACAATACAAACCTGTGTAGTAACAATCAAGAATTTTAAATATTTGCCACATGTTAAGGGGAGCAGGAACGATCCATCTCCTCCATGCTAATATTATCAAATGGAAGGAACATTTTTTCTAAAACCATTAAACATATTGCTCTGAAATTTGTACTACATGGTCAGTGAATATTTATCTACAAATTTATAATGCCATTTGAGGGAATACCAACATCAGTTACTTTAAAACTATCTCCACTGATGGCTGTCACAACTCCATTTGGAGATTTATGACTTCTATGTTGCCATGATCCATCTAAAGCAACAGTTAAATTTCTACAATTCTCATTATCTGTCACAGCTTCTTCAACTGCTTTCTTCATTATTGCTTGAGCGATATCTTCAGCAGAAGATTCCACCAATTCATTATAAAATCCAAACTTAGTTGGTGGTTTTGGCAAGTTAATATTTCCACATAACATTGTCCCTGCAGCACTGCCCTTGCCAATGCAATGCAAGCCATACACTAGCCTAACATTAATATCATACACATTCTTTCCACAATTATTACTATGAGGAATACTGTTATAATTACAAAACGAAACTTGTGCAGCACATTTGTTACACTTCAATAACATTTTACATGCCACACCAATGCATGAAGTTATTTTCAATTCCAGTCCTCTTTCTTTGCAAAGTTGGGATAATACGTTACATTTCAAAATATCAGAGAGCAAGGAAATGTTAATTATTTCATTCACATCATTACTGTCACTTTCATAGTTTTCAAATTTTTCTTTGCTGTCACAAAGTTTCTTGCTGGAAGAAGTTCTAATTAATTTGGAGTAGTCGGTGAATCAGACTGGGTATCATCTCCCTTCGTAATAACAAAATATTTCTTCTTCCACTCATTGTGCCTTTTCTTGAACACTTGATTGTTGAAAGGGGGCATATTGATATCCACAAACTAAAAACATAAAACAAGTACGAGCAAAATTCGTCAAATACACAAAATTGAACAGCTAAGCAACACAAAGCAAACTCCATAAGTCAACACACACGGTATAGCATTTATGTTTACCAATATGAACAGCCACTTGTCACAGAGATAAAGCCATACAACATTGGAAAACATAACACAGTCTAATTCCGCAAAGATACCCTGTTTGCAACCAGCGAGCGGCGCTGTCAGAGGTGACACACCAAGTCGCTACAACCACCTACGTGGTGCGTCAACTTTGCAGCAATAAAAAAACACACTTAGAATTCACTTAGAAGGGTGAAACTTGATTTGTTTTATTCAGAAAACACCAAATACTTTTATAGTGAAAAAACCAAACAACCTTGATTTTTGTCATTTTCATCGTTCTGGCTCCACATAATATCATATCTATACTATAGTGGCCTTTTCATTTCCACTTGAAGATTCTACTAAGAGAACAGCTTTTGGGTGTAGACACGATACAATTTTGTATTGACCTTTATGATGATGGAAAAATTTTCTCATTCCTTTCTTTAATAATTGTGAACTGAGATGAACGACTTTCACAAGCTCCATGTCATGAAGTTTAATATTAGGTCAAAGTAACATGTTCTTTCATTTATATAACTTAATCAACAATGACGCAAGCATGCTTGACAACAGGCAAAATTCCTTTTCTATAATAAAGTCCCATATTGAATCCAAGTCTAGTTTTTATAAGGCTTACACATTAACCTAAATTCACCGTACCAATAATCAAATAACTGTAGAGAAAATTTCATTGTCTCAGGTAAGTAAATAAGTGAAAGTAAATAAAATTGGAAAATCTCAGCTAACATCATAAACTAAACATGCTTCCAGTTCAGATTTGGGTTCCTGAAAGGCACACCACATCAGACGAGCACTATGGTGTCCTCAGCATAAAATATTCAAATAACCACCAAGATTTTGTCAACAACACATTTTAAATCTAGGCTTTTGATTCACTCACTGAACAGTACACTTCTTGCTACTTAGCATTAAACACCTACACAAAGCAACATGTCTAAAATTGTGCAGCATACATTACTAATAAACATCACTGGCTCCACAAATAATAAATAGCATAACAGTTAACTTAAAACAGTTTCATATAATAATGCTCCATTCAGATACATCTTCCTGTTGAAATACTTATTATGATATCAATAAAAACTACAATATGCTTCGGGTTCATCCATTCATATCCAACCTTCCATTACACCTATGTTCATTCCTTATATATCCATCAACATCATTACAGTTTATGCACCTTTAAAAGCCACATTTTGGAGCATTGTATATTTTAATACACTCCCATAGACTTGTAAATGTTTGCTTTTGGAAGCTAGTTAACCCTGATTATATACAGTCCACCAGCATTTTGGTGTGACTAGATGCTGAAGAGAAGCTAGATAGTTGTGTTGGTCATGCTGCATTACCAAAACTGACTGTACCATAGATACTGCTGCCACTATAGTTTTACGTGCTGCAGATGCAATCCATGATTACTTTTGTCAACTGGTAATGGAATTATTACAATAGAAGGTATCTGTAGTCATTTACAAAACCTTCTAAATTATGGACCACATTAATTTCTTGTCTGTAGTAACTGCGGTCAAAGAACTTGATAAGTGCTCATTGACTGCCCCAGTCTCTTCAAAATTAATGATTCACAGTTCTAGCAACTGGTTTATGCACTACAGCAGAGTTTTGGCTGTTGATTTGCATCACTGTTGCCAAACGCTATCAACTCCTGCAAACGTACATACTCAAAATTCACCAATCGTCTTTAAAATTTATAATTTCTGGTCACTATTCTTATTCTTTGTAAATTTCATAAATTTCATTCACTTCCAACTGTGTCTGCTCTGGGTTGTTGTCAATGGTTAACACATGCAATGTACCATGTGTACTTTACCATGATATTGGATGGTAAAGTACAGTCTGATGAGGTGCTGAGACTTATTGTTATTTAATTGTGCTTTCCTTATTATTTCAGCACACTTTCCAAGGAGAACAAACTTCTTTTCTCAAAGTGGTGCAGTTACTAGAGGAAGCTAAGAGTAAAAATCCAACACCCAATTCTCAAAATTAATGCAGGACTTCTCATTAAGAATTTCTCATATATTTTTCTCTTCCTAGCAATGCATATGTGTTACAAAGCCGTTCCATTATTCAGAACATCACAAAAACAATGATAAGGACAAACTCCAAACATCTTCTGTCTTAATTAATAGATTTCAATTGAGAGTACCCATACAACAAGTTATCTCTGGCCCCTCTTACATTATAGGCATTGTAACTGATGCTTTACTCTGTGGTGTGCACCATATCTTCAAGCCAGGAACCAATGACATGGAACAAACTACTCAGTCAGTAGGTACTGCAAATGTGGTACAATGTTTATTGTCATCCCACCTTGCAGGTAAGCTATCTATTCATCTCATGATACATCTGCCAATGTAAAAATAAATCCAAAAATAAATTACCAAATAGATTACAAAAATAAAATATTGGCAACAGAGATCATCATATGTCAGTTAAAAAAACTGCCTGTGCAACACATCACTTCATCAAAGTAATATATTACACTAAAAAATTTGTGCTATTCTGTCTGGGAGAAAAATGTTGTAGATAGTATATGCTTATATTGTCTGTAGCAACAGACATAAATTAATAAATACATTAATCTTCAAAGTATTGTAGTGACTGATAAAGGTTGAACTCATTGGCATGTAATAACATTGTTCACTTGGTGGGGCAAAACTTGCAGAAAGGTAAAGCCATTGAGCAAGTTTTATCTCATGAAGTTAAGGTAGGATAGAAGTTACTAAAATTTGTAACTTCTAAGAATATATAATAATAACGTAAGGATATATAATACAGGAATAATATAATATATAATAAACTTCTTTAACTTATTCTTATTAATTGTTGTGTAGCTGGGAAATATGCGTATCTTGCCCTATAATTTAGTCCTCAGTTTTGTACAGTACAGAGGGATAAAATAGCATTTATTTAAAATTGTTTTATATTTTTTATAATTTATACTTACAACAAGCACTTAGTGTTCATTTTAATTTTCTGTAATGTGAACTCAGATATTTTCTTCTGCTGGAGTATCAAAAATACTTTCAGTAATTGTGAACTATAAAAAGTTTATAAAACTTTATCTTAATTTATGCATGCATGATCAGTATTGTTTACATGAGGCGCAATACTGAATGGGGAAGATACTATACTAAAGTACTAACCATAACAGTCCTCAAGAAAAATAACTATACCATGATTTCTTTTCTGTAAAAAAGCAATTAATATTAGTGATTTTGAGAAAAGAAACACATAATTTTAAACACAAATCATAATCTCTATAAAGGAAATAAATTCCCCAAAGTTTCCTAAAAATGAGGTACAGTTTAGTGCTTTGAAATGACTGGTTTTCTTCAGCTAGTAATAACAATATAAAGTATATGACAACACTTTCTGCATAATGAACATACCTAATATTGCTAATTGGCATTTCGTTCTTTCATACTGCTTTCCTTCAGTGTGTGTTGTGGTCTTCAGTCCTGAGACTGGTTTGATGCAGCTCTCCATGCTACTCTATCCTGTGCAAGCTTCTTCATCTCCCAGTACCTACTGCAACCTACATCCTTCTGAATCTGCTTAGTGTATTCATCTCTTGGTCTCCCCCTACGATTTTTACCCTCCACGCTGCCCTCCAATACTAAATTGGTGATCCCTTGATGCCTCAGAACATGCCCTACCAACCGATCCCTTCTTCTGGTCAAGTTGTGCCACAAACTCCTCTTCTCCCCAATCCTACTCAGTACCTCCTCATTAGTTATGTGATCTACCCATCTAATCTTCAGCATTCTTCTGTAGCACCACATTTCGAAAGCTTCTATTCTCTTCTCGTCCAAACTATTTACCGTCCATGTTTCACTTCCATACATGGCTACACTCCATACAAATACTTTCAGAAATGACTTCCTGACACTTAAATCTATACTCGATGTTAACAAATTTCTCTTCTTCAGAAACGCTTTCCTTGCCATTGCCAGTCTACATTTTATATCCTCTCTACTTCGACAATCATCAGTTATTTTGCTCCCCAAATAGCAAAACTCCTTTACTACTTTAAGTGTCTCATTTCCTAATCTAATACCCTCAACATCACCCGACTTAATTCGACTACATTCCATTATCCTCGTTTTGCTTTTGTTGATGTTCATCTTACATCCTCCCTTCAAGACACCATCCATTCCGTTCAACTGCTCTTCCAAGTCCTTTGCTGTCTCTGACAGAATTACAATGTCATCGGCGAACCTCAAAGTTTTTATTTCTTCTCCATGGATTTTAATACCTACTCCGAATTTTTCTTTTGTTTCCTTTACTGCTTGCTCAATATACAGATTTAATAACATCGGGGAGAGGCTACAACCCTGTCTTACTCCCTTCCCAACCACTGCTTCCCTTTCATGTCCCTCGACTCTTATAACTGCCATCTGGTTTCTGTACAAATTGTAAATAGCCTTTCGCTCCCTGTATTTTACCCCTGCCACCTTTAGAATTCGAAAGAGAGTATTCCAGTCAACATTGTCAAAAGCTTTCTCTAAGTCTACAAATGCTAGAAACGTAGGTTTGCCTTTCCTTAATCTTCTTCTAAGATAAGTCGTAAGGTCAGTATTGCCTCACGTGTACCAGTATTTCTACGGAATACAAACTGATCTTCCCCGAGGTCGGCTTCTACTAGCTTTTGCATTAGTCTGTAAAGAATTCGTGTTAGTATTTTGCAGCTGTGGCTTATTAAACTGATAGTTCGGTAATTCTCACATCTGTCAACACCTGTTTGCTTTGGGATTGGAATTATTATATTCTTCTTGAAGTCTGAGGGTATTTCGCCTGTTTCATTTATCTTCCTTCAGTATGTTCACCAAATTAACATTTGCCTCTTTCAGACAATTATAAATTCTATTTCCTAACTTGACTATTCAAAACATATCCTAATTTGCTGGCAATTACTTCACATACATGATTAAACTTTGTCCCAAATAATCTCCCCCTTTATTTAATGATATTATTAAACCTTCTCTACTCTTTTCTTCCACTTGTTTTCTTGTTCTTTTCTCACTTCTTAAATTAGCACTTCTGCTTGAAATTGCATATACGCTGCCACTTGAACCTATAATTTCTTCATGCTCTTCCCCATTAGGAGGAATTGTTTTGGAATCTATGACTTCTTGTGGAGCCATATTGAAAGTTAATTCATCCTGATGATTTAGATTGAAGGGGAATAGGCATTTTCATTGATAGCATGTTACATTTTCCTTCAGTAGTACCTTCAAGATAAATGAGCATTACATACAGCAAGTAGCAAACAGAACCTAGAAATGATGGGATAAGCAATAAAATAAAGTCAATAATGTCACATAATGGAAACCTTAAAAATTAATATCAGTTGATTTTATGTTCTTAAGAGATTCATAAGTATCTTGTTCAATAGTTTGCTTGTGGAATTAGTTATGTGAGCTGACTGAGCACAAAAAGGAAGTTTATTAAATATTTTTAAGCTATTGGTTGGATGGGGATTCCTTGTTCTTGCCACCCTGTGCCTAAGTATATCTGATTTTATATTGCATGTAGTGTTATGGTAGTGTCATATTCCTGTAATTTCAAAATCTGCTATAGTGCTTTCCACCTACAGAACTGAGACATATCTAGAGAGATAAATTAATGTTACTATTTTGCTCTGTATGAATAGTGGCTGGCAGTGTTCCAGTTTACCAGTGTTGGTCATTGCTCATACCAACTTCTTTTGAATTTTTAGAATTTCACTGATGTGAGGAGAATGTCCCCATATCAGCAGTTCATACTGCATATCTGAGTGACAGAGCCCAAAATAAATAACTCTTAAATACACTTTTGTTACTAAGCCTCTAAGATTCCACAGGAAATAAGTAACTCAATATAACTTTTTACAGGTATGGTTGATGTGTGTATCCCAAGTAAACTTTGAGTCTACATGAGTTCCTAGAATGTTAACTGCTTTCACCTCTATCTCTTTTGACAATCCAGGTATAATCTGCTGGTTTTTACCAGGGTTACAAAGCACTGTTTTTGACGAGAACCAATTTACTACTCCTTCCATGTCATCTTGCATAACTAATGTGTTTTCATATTAAGCTGGCAAAGTTGTGTCATCAGCATAATAAATAACAGAGCTAGGAACACAGTGAGGCATATCATTGATGGCAATAGTAAAAAAGGACAGAACCTTGTGGGATCCCTGTTTTAACTTCTTTCAGACAGTCTGTTTCCTTTTGTTTGGATATGATACAATAATTGGCAATGCAGACCCTGCTACATCAATGAATTTGAGTTTTGCAAGTAAGATATCATGACAAATACAGCCAAATGCCCTACTTCTGTCACACAAAAGAAGTGGACCTTTATTTCACAATTGAAAGAACAGCAGCAGTAGTATTTCTTCCACTGCAGAAGCCAGATTGACTATTAGAAAGTTGCTTACAAATGAGAGATGCAAGTATTTTGGAAAAATAGGAACTATTGAAGCACATCTGTAATTTTTGAGGTCATGTTTGTTACCTTTTTTGCACACAGAAATAATTTTCCATATTTTTAGTACCCTAGGAAATACTCCAAACTCTAAGCACATGTTAAAAAGAAAGGCCAATGATTCACAAATTATATGTGCTGTTTTTCTAATTATAAAAGTGGACAACCAAGAGTATTCCATGCTCTTGGAATCTGAGATATTTGTCATTAATTTTGAAGCCTTGATGGTTGTAATTGTCCTCCAGTTAAAGCTATAATTCCCACTTAAGTAAATCATTTACATTAGTACTCTTAATTTTGTTCCTATTGACGCTTACAGCAGCCATGAAAAAAAAATTAAGTTTATCCAGGTCAGGAACTATGTTATGTTCCTGATAGGTGTGATGCTCTTGTGCAACAACAATTCATACACCTTTGGACTTATTAGAAGCACCTTCAATTTATCCTTTGTACATTGTTCTTTTTGCCATTCTAAGCTAAGTTCTGTAGGTTCCCTAACATTCAAGATAATATTTGCACAATTCATCTTTCTACACAGTTCCATATTTAGGAGAAGTTTTATTTATATGCCACAAAGATAAACATATTTTGCCAATTATTGGTAAGTTCATCTATGTACCTCTTAGTGTTCTGCTGTATCATTTGCTTCTATGACTAAATTTTATAAGAGCCAAATAAATTTTAATAAAGTTTCTCAAAGCTGTTTCAGTTTCATTTATTCCCATTTTACCCTGGTATATACAATCCCACTTAATATTTCTCTTTTTCTGAATGACTTGGTTTACTATTCATTCCTACTGCCCCATAGCTCATGTCACATTTTCCTTGGTGTTGGCACCTGGATTCGAAGGGACTCTTTTAATTTTGTTTTGGTTAAGCCTATGGAATATTGGATCATGGTCTGCAAATTCCCCAGCAACTATACTGATAGTGCACAAATCTCTTTCAAAGTTAACAGTGATGTTGTCTGTACATGCTCCATCATGTGTTGTACTTCTATCACTACAATATAGATTGAACATTCTGAGGAGGTTGAAAAATGGCTTAGTGATTTGGTAATTCTTGTTTCCCATTTCTGTGTTGAAATCCTTAATGATAACAATTTTTTTCAGATTTTAATAACTTTTTCATTATTAATTCAAAATTTAGAGAAAATACCCATATCACCACATGGAGATCTTTAGAAACTTAAAATAGTATAATTCCTCATTTGTTTTGGAAGAGTATGTGCTAATATTTACTTCTGTGAATCTTGTACCCTCTTTAACAAATATGCCTACCACACCATTTATTTTTCACTTCCTGGCACATTACATCTGCAGCAACATATCCCTGAGGAATAAACGAATTTACCTAATTATGCCCAGCTCAAAATAACAAAGAAACAAGGCAGTGTTATTGGTTTGCCAGTGCATGTGCACACAGAATGGCTGCAGCAGCAACAGCTGTTGTGGTTCCTTACTGGTCTACCTTTTCACACTGCCTTTTAATGTGTAGTATTGAGGTCGCTTTATAAGATCTTATTATCCTTGTGGCTCGAAAACTGCACTCCTGTGTATAGAATGATACTGTGTTCCTGTTATTAGAATAACTCAACAAAAGCAACAGGAAGCACACTCTCTGTTACAATAATTAGAATGAATCATGTTTAATTATATTTGATACAAAAGGGGTGTTAAAATGGATCTGAATCATTCCTGTGGTGGCAAGTGCAATAGTCACTGACCGAGAACTCAAACATGATATTGTGTGTTCTATCTTTCATTGTATTATCTTTTATATCTTTTTCCTACTACTGTCTAGCTGTCAAAATGTGCCTACACTGTGCTGGGAAGTAAATTGTGGTAAAATAGGAAGGATTAACTAAAGTGCATGCTGTGTACACTGGTCACCTATAGTGGTGACCCTGATGTCATACATTGTGGAATCACTTTTTTATTCTGAGCCGTAAGTACACTCCAGTATTATGATGCCACCCACCACCAAGACAGAAGATATGGGATCACCAGCAACTGATTCTACCCTACTGTCTCCAGCTGTTTCTGAATTACATACTGCCTCTTCTAGTAACACCTTAAGAGAAGGTAATGTAAAGCAATTACCTTTTTGGCCTATGAGGCCACAACTATGTTTGGCACAAGTGGACATCATTTTTCTACTGCACAACATTACTTCAGATGTGGACAAGTTTGCCATTATCATTTATCAGCTGGACTTAAACATTATTGAGCAGGTGGAGGATATTCTGCCTCATTTTTCTTTTACAGCATTCAGAGAAACTGTCTTGCAACATTACCTAGTGTCCCCAGAATCTTGTTTGCAAAATATTGTGTACAGTACTGTCAGTACCAGTGAATCTCCCTCCCAGCTAGTATGTTCTCATGCTTTGGTGGGTTCAGAACAGCCAATGAAACTATTTTGGTTTTGTCACCTCCTTCGGGCTGTTTAAGGAGTTTTGACTGCAGATCCTGACCTAACTGTGGATGAACTGACTTTAAAGGCAGACAATGTGGCACTTGCATATGATGGGATGGTTAATTCATGCACAGCTATTTACGAGGTTATTGACACAAGTCCTGAAACCATGGACATCTGGCTTACCAAACTGTGTCCTATAGAGAAAATCCTTACATAACTGGGAAGATTCAATGCCAAGCTGTCAGATGGCAGCCCAAGGAGCATACGGCACACCAACGAGTGTCTGACAAGCAAGTATGAATGGTGTTCATTCCATAGATGCTTTGGGTGTAATGTTAGCTGATGTGGACAACAGTGTGGGTTCCCAAAGACAACACTGACACATATAGGCATGCATGTCCATTCTACTACCAGCAAGCATCTACATGACATTCACAATACACAGTTTCTGCCCAATGTGGATCTTTAGAGTTATTCATCTTTGATAGGAAGTCTGGTATAGAATTTTTCATTGACAGAGGTTCAGAAATAAGTGTTGTTTTGCAGGACATGAAGGACAAGCCCAAGTTTTCAGGAATCCCTTTACTAATGGCTGCAAATGAGTCTTCAATTCAACATATGGCAGGTGGCATATTACACTGAATATGCAGGAAAGTTTCTAACCTTTGTGGCATTTCTTAGTGGCCAACATGTCTGGCCCCAACTGGGTGCTGACTTTCTTAAATTTTTTCATTATCTATGGACCTCTGTAATCTTTTTGTGTGTGTGTGTGTGTGTGTGTGTGTGTGTGTGTGTGTGTGTGTGTGTGTGTTTGTGTGTGTGTGTGTGTGTGTGTGTGTGCAGTCTCTGGCTGTAGAAATGCTCCCTTCTGTATCAAACACCAGATGCCAATTGCCAGATCAGAAGGCACAAAGATTTCTCTGTCTTCCTCATCTCCCACATCTCAACAACTTCTGGCCATTCTGTGCATGCCTTGCTGTGGAGCACACATTTGACATGCAAGTAGACCACGTTACATCTTCTGTGTGACTATATGAAGTGGGCTTTACTTTAGCTGCTAGGCACTTCACTACAGCAGGAGTTACTCATCTCAATGAACTTTTCCTCAAAGAAAAAGAATCTGTAACAGGCCTAACTGACAGTAATGATATACTCAAGCAGCAGATCGCCAACATGGAGAAGGCTCTGTATGAGGTTCAGGCAGTATTACAAGGTTTAATGACGGCACCCATTGATGCTGCCCAACTGGCCAATGACATTGCACAGCAGTTGATTAAAAAATTCCCTGAGGTTGTGCATTTAGTATCAGCACTGAGTCAGCAGCAACATTCCACCATCCAACACATTCACACAATGCTGGGACAGCCTGTCACCTTCCACCCATATTGACTACATCTGGAGAAGTTGAGGGCAGGTAAAGCCACTTTTGAAGCACTGCTGACAGATGGAACAGTGTCTCACTAACATTGCATGGGCCAAGCCCTCATGACCGGTTTTCAGAAAGGATAAGTCTTGGAATTTATGCGGTGACTATAGGTGACTGAAATTCTGCTCTTTGCCAGACCGGTACCCAATACAAGCCTGTTGGATTTCACAAGCAGTTCTGAAGTGCCTCTGTGTTCAGCATAAGAGACTGTGCTAAGGTTTTCGCACAAATTCCAGTGGCAGGGACAGACAAGAACAAAATTGTCATCAAAACGCCTTTCATAATGCGGCTGAAATGCAGCAGCATTTGATAGATTAGATTCTACATGGCTTAAGCTGCTTCTTTGCTATGTGGATAATGTGTTCATTTTTTCTTATAATATGAGTGACTATAGTTCCCATTTGAATGAGGTTCTCATCTTGATGCATACAGTGTCATTACCTTGTATCAGGAGACAGCATTTCTCCTACTCCTCAGAGGTTAGATTAGATTAGATTAGATTAATACTAGTTCCATGGATCATGAATACGATATTTCGTAATGATGTGGAACGAGTCGAATTTTCCAATACATGACATAATTAGGTTAATTTAACAACATACTTAAGTTAATATAACAACTTTATTTTTTTGTGTTTTTATGTTTTTCTTTATTTTTTATTTTTATTTTTTTATTTTTTTAATATTTTTTTCCTTTTTTTTTCTTAATTTATATCTAAAAATTCCTCTATGGAGTAGAAGGAGTTGTCATTCAGAAATTCTTTTAATTTCTTCTTAAATACTTGTTGGTTATCTGTCAGACTTTTGATACTATTTGGTAAGTGACCAAAGACTTTAGTGCCAGTATAATTCACCCCTTTCTGTGCCAAAGTTAGATTTAATCTTGAATAGTGAAGATCATCCTTTCTCCTAGTATTGTAGTTATGCACACTGCTATTACTTTTGAATTGGGTTTGGTTGTTAATAACAAATTTCATAAGAGAGTATATATACTGAGAAGCTACTTTGAATATCCCTAGATCCTTAAATAAATGTCTGCAGGATGATCTTGGGTGAACTCCAGCTATTATTCTGATTACACGCTTTTGTGCAATAAATACTTTATTCCTCAGTGATGAATTACCCCAAAATATGATGCCATATGAAAGCAGTGAAAATAGGCGTAGTAAGCTAATTTACTAAGATGTCTATCACCAAAATTTGCAATGACCCTTATTGCATAAGTAGCTGAACTCAAACGTTTCAGCAGATCATCAATGTGTTTCTTCCAATTTAATCTCTCATCAATGGACACACCTAAAAATTTGGAATATTCTACCTTAGCTATATGCTTCTGATTAAGGTCTATATTTATTAATGGCGTCATACCATTCACTGTACGGAACTGTATGTACTGTGTCTTATCAAAATTCAGTGAGAGTCCGTTTACAAGGAACCACTTAGTAATTTTCTGAAAGACAGTAGTGACAATTTCATCAGTTAATTCTTGTTTGTCAGGTGTGATTACTATACTTGTATCATCAGCAAAGAGAACTAACTTTGCCTCTTCATGAATATAGAATGGCAAGTCATTGATATACAAGAAGAACAACAAAGGACCCAAGACTGACCCTTGTGGAACCCCATTCTTGATAGTTCCCCAGTTTGAGGAATGTGCTGATCTTTGCATGTTATGAGAACTACTTATTTCAACTTTCTGCACTCTTCCAGTTAGGTACGAATTAAACCATTTGTGCACTGGCCCACTCATGCCACAATACTTGAGCTTGTCTACCAGAATTTCAAGATTTACACTGTCAAAAGCCTTTGAGAGATCACAAAAAATCCCAATGGGTGGTGTTCGGTTATTCAGATCATTCAAAATTTGACTGGTGAAAGCATATATGGCATTTTCTGTTGAAAAACCTTTCTGGAAACCAAACTGACATTTTGTAAGTACTTCATTTTTACAGATATGTGAAGCTACTCTTGAATACATTACTTTCTCAAAAATTTTGGATAAAGCTGTTAGAAGGGAGATTGGACGGTAATTGTTGACATCAGATCTATCCCCCTTTTTATGCAAATTTCAGTCTATCAGGGAAAATGCCCTGTTCCAGAGAGCTATTACACAGATGGCTGAGAATCTTACTTATCTGTTGAGAACAAGCTTTTAGTATTTTGCTGGAAATGCCATCAATTCCACGTGAGTTTTTGCTTTTAAGCAAGTTTATTATTTTCCTAATTTCAGAGGGAGAAGTGGGTGAGATTTCAATTGTATCAAATTGCATAGGTATGGCCTCTTCCATTAACAGCCTAGCATCTTCTAATGAACACCTGGATCCCACTATATCCACAACATGTAGAAAATGATTATTAAAAATATTTTCAACTTCTGACTTTTTGTTCGTAAAGTTTTCATTCAATTTGATGGTAATACTGTCTTCCTCTGCTCCTGGTTGACCTGTTTCTCTTTTAATAATATTCCAAATTGTTTTAATTTTATTATCAGAGTTGCTGATTTCAGACATGATACACATATTCCTGGATTTTTTAATAACTTTTCTTAATATAACACAGTAGTTTTTATAATTTTTGATAGTTTCTGGGTCACTACTCTTTCTTGCTGTCAGATACATTTCCCTTTTCCGGTTACAAGATATTTTTATACCCTTAGTAAGCCATGGTTTGTTACAAGGTTTCTTACGAGTATATTTAACTATTTTCTTGGGGAAGCAGTTTTAAAATGCATTTACAAAAATGTCATGAAATAAATTATATTTTAAATTGGCATCAGGTTCATGGTACACCTCATCCCAGTCTAACTGCTGTAGGCTTTCCCTGAAATTTGCAATTGTTAAATCGTTGACTGAACATACTACTTTGGAGGACTGTTTAGTATTGCTGAATGGAGCTATGTCATATATTGTAACTAGCTGTGCACCATGATCAGAAAGACCATTCTCAACAGGCTGAGTATTTATCTGGTTAAACTTATCTTGGTCTATAAAGAAGTTATCTATCAGTGATCTGCTATCCTTTACACCCGAGTAGGAAAATCAATAACGGGTGTCAAATTGAAAGAACCGAGTAATACTTCAAGGTCATTTTTCCTATTACCCTCTTTCAGAGAATCTACATTGAAGTCCCCACAAATAATAATTTGCTTCCCCCTGTCTGACAGATAGCACAACAAGGAGCCCAAATTTTTCAGAAATAGATGAAAATTTCCTGATGGGGACCTATATACAGTTACAATTATAAATGTGCCTTTATTTAATTTAAGCTCACAGGCACATGCTTCTATATGTTTCTCTACACAAAACTTTTTTGTTTCTATACTTTTTGCACAATGATAACTTTTGACATATATGGCAACTCCTCCTTTCTCCATATTTTCTCTCATTACATGCGCAGAGAGCTTATATCCACTTACATTTACCTAATCCATATCAGTAACAATGTGATGCTCAGACAGGCATAGTATATCTATTTCATTCTCAGCTTCTAAATCTTCTAAACAAACCAGAAGCTCATCTACTTTATTCTTTAAATTCCCAATATTTTGATGAAATATACTTACATTACTTTTCATTGTACTTTTATGAGAACCTTTCCTTATTCTAACATTTGCAGTACTCTCCTGTCTGAGTTTCTCATTGTGATTAGGCCTAGTTCCTATACCAGTGGTCACATGGTGTTCAGAGAGGCAGATTATGTCAACTGGGTTGGGTGACTTTAATTCATCAATGCAATTACCTAGGACTGAGATACAACTTGGTGGAGATAAAATTTCTGGTGATTGGTGAAAATTTATAATTGATAGCTGTGATTGGTGATCCAATGTGCTAGAATTGTGCTGTTTAATTTCTTTCCTAAACTGAAGATTTGTTTCAATCCTGACCTCTCGTAGAACTTGACATCTTTCTGTCTTACCTATCCTAAAAAAGGTGCTGCTCCAACATCTGTAACCACTGGTATTTTACCATTCATGGCAGTGCCTCCCCCCCTTAAATTTCCTGCTATTACCCCAGCCAGTTTCCCCTTCCCTTTCCTGTTGAGATGTAGGCCGTGCCTGGTATAGTCCCACCTACTGAGATAATCAACAGGAACCACACCAATATGAGCTCCCGCACCCGACCCAAGCAGCCGTTCCAACTCCAAATTAACTCTCCCAACAGAAGAGTTCAAATGAGGCCGGTCATGGCGTCTCAGGACAGATACAAATTCAACATTGGTGCTGGTGTTGGTGTTTTGCAGATGCTGCTTCCCATCATGTTCAGAGAGTTCTGTAGGTTTTTAGGTATGGTCAGTTATTAGCGGCAACACCTGCTGAAGCTTACAGAAATGATAGGGCCTATCAATGACCTGCTGAAGGACAAACACACTTCCAGTGTCAGAAAGGCCCCTGGTCAGGTCCAGCTGTGAAGGCTTTTACGTCTGTGAAACTCTCTGTAGTGAAAGCTGTCTCATTGTTCAGTCCCATTTCCAGTGTACAGGTGACTCTTTTTATTGATACCAGCCAGTCGGCTGTGTGGGCAATACAACAGCAATTAGTATCAAGAGTGTGGCAGCCACTGGCTTTCTTTCCAAAAGGTCTTCAGAAAAACTGAAGTGCACCTGAAAGACACCTTGCTGTATATTTCTCTATCAAACATATTTGACAGTACATGGAAGATGTAGAATTCAAAATTTACAAAGACCACAAATCTTTAACTTCACTTTTTGGGCAGGTGTCTAAATTGAACATAAACATCAATTTCCCAATACTCTGCATCTGACAACATTGTCGAGGATTCCTTATCATGCAGGTGTGCATCTATGATGTGTCGCAGTTGGACAGCTGTTGCTAAAGACCAACATTCTGACGCATTTTTATAATAATATCAGCCCAATCCTTCATCTGCTAGTGTGCCAGTACAGGGTTTCCAACACTGCCTATGATGTGACACTTCTCAGAAATTTTTGCTCCTGTTTATTCCGTTACATTGGCAGTGCACCATCTTTGTTGTTTTTCTTGCCTTGTCACATCCTGGTGTCAATATGTCTGCTAATTTTGTGGCCTCCAAAGTGGTGTGGCCAAGAATTTGGAAAGATTGCCAGTGCTAAGCATTTAGTTGCATACAATGTGACAAAAACAAATTTGGGCACCACACAGCCTCTTCCATGGACACATTCGACACACTTACAGATCATTTCATATTGTTTTTACCACGTTCGTGTTGATCTCATAGGACCCCTTCCTTCCTAGGAGTTGTCTTATTATGTTGTCACCTTAATTAATAGGTTTTGTCAGCTGGTGCGGCTGTGCAGTTCTAGGCGCTTCAATCTGTAACCGCGTGACCGCTACGGTCGCAGGTTCGAATCCTGCCTCGGGCATGGATTTGTGTGATGTCCTTAGGTTAGTTAGGTTTAAGTAGTTCTAAGTTCTAGGGGACTGATGACCTCAGACGTTAAGTCCCATAGTGCTCAGAGCCGTTTAATAGGTTTACAAGGTGCTGGAGGTGTCTCCAATATTAAGATTTCTGCTTGCACTGTTGCCAAAGCTACCATACCCACATGGTTTGCTTGATTAGGTATTCCTACAGTAATTATGTCTGATAGAGACCATCAATTTCATTGCCAATTATTTAATGGACTGCTATGTATGACAGGCTACAGGCACATGCAAACTGTGAGCAACCATCTCTGTAGCAATGGGCTGGTGGAACATGTGCACAGTACTCTGAAGACTGCCTTGGTATGTCATGGTGGGGTGTGGACAGTTGCAATGCCTATGGTTTAATTGGAACTTCATCACATCTTAAAGGAAGATAACAGATGTTCTTCAGTACAATTAGTCTACAGTGAAACATTGAAGGTGTCTGGTGAATTTTTTGATTCTTCCCTTTTGAGTGACTGGAGATGGGTGAGCACGGCAAATTTCTATGTCAGGTGAATGATGCAATGCACTTAACACAGCCTCCTCTCTCATTGTGGCACAGTTCTTGATGATTATTTTTCCCCAAAGACCTCTGCACTTGCTCTTAGGTATGGATTAGGGATGACACTGTCAGGCCACCACTGGCTCTTATTTATTTAGGACCATTCACTGTGATTTTCTCTAGATTAAGCCCCTTCATAACTGATAAAAATGGAAAACATTTCACATTCCCTGTTGACCACATGAAACAAGCATTTACTGGACTACCCTAGCCTCATCACCCCTACCCCCCATGTGTGAGTCCTCTGGACAATGCAGATGTGTATGACAAGCATCTACCCTGAGGTGCAGGGCACTCCAGATTTTCAGGGTGACATCATCTTATTTGTTCAAGCACACAAGCATAGCTCTACAAAATGGGAAGGGGGATGGGGGGGGTAGTAAACAACCAGGAAGTCCTACATTATGTTGTTGTTGTTGTTGTTGTTGTTGTGGTCTTCAGTCCTGAGACTGGTTTGATGCAGCTCTCCATGCTACTCTATCCTGTGCAAGCTTTTTCATCTCCCAGTACCTACTGCAACCTACATCCTTCTGAATCTGCTTAGTGTATTCATCTCTTGGTCTCCCTCTACGATTTTTACCCTCCATGCTGCCCTCCAATACTAAATTTGTGATCCCTTGATGCCTCAGAACATGTCCTACAAACCGATCCCTTCTTCTGGTCAAGTTGTGCCACAAACTTCTTTTCTCCCTAATCCTATTCAGTACTTCCTCATTAGTTATGTGATCTACCCATCTAATCTTCAGCATTCTTCTGTAGCACCACATTTCGAAAGCTTCTATTCTCTTCTTGTCCAAACTATTTATCGTCCATGTTTCACTTCCATACATGGCTACACTCCATACAAATACTTTCAGAAATGACTTCCTGACACTTAAATCTATACTTGATGTTAACAAATTTCTCTTCTTCAGAAACGCTTTCCTTGCCATTGCCAGTCTACATTTTATATCCTCTCTACTTCGACCATCATGAGTTATTTTGCTCCCCAAATAGCAAAACTCCTTTACTACTTTAAGTGTCTCATTTCCTAATCTAATTCCCTCAGCATCACCTGATTTAATTAGATTACATTCCATTATCCTTGTTTTGCTTTTGTTGATGTTCATCTTATATCCTTTCAAGACACTGTCCATTCCATTCTACTGCTCTTCCAAGTGTTTTGCTGTCTCTGACAGAATTACAATGTCATCGGTGAACCTCAAAGTTTTTATTTCTCCTCCATGAATTTTAATACCTACTCCAAATTTTTCTTTTGTTTCCTTTACTGCTTGCTCAATATACAGATTGAACAACATCGGGGAGAGGCTACAACCCTGTCTTACTCCCTTCCCAACCACTGCTTCCCTTTCATGTCCCTCGACTCTTATAACTGCCATCTGGTTTCTGTACAAATTGTAAATAGCCTTTCGCTCCCTGTATTTTACCCCTGCCACCTTTAGAATTTGAAAGAGAGTATTCCAGTCAACATTATCAAAAGCTCTCTCTAAGTCTACAAATGCTAGAAATGTAGGTTTGCCTTTCCTTAATCTTTCTTCTAAGATAAGTCGTAAGGTCAGTATTGCCTCATGTGTTCCAGTGTTTCTACGGAATCCAAACTGATCTTCCCCGAGGTCGGCTTCTACTAGTTTTTCCATTCGTCTGTAAAGAATTCGTGTTAGTATTTTGCAGCTGTGACTTATTAAACTGATAGTTCGGTAATTTTCACATCTGTCAACACCTGCTTTCTTTGGGATTGGAATTATTATATTCTTCTTGAAGTCTGAGGGTATTTCACCTGTTTCATACATCTTGCTCACCAGATGGTAGAGTTTTGTCAGGACTGGCTCTCCCAAGACCGTCAGTAGTTCTAATGGAATGTTGTCTACTCCTGGGGCCTTGTTTCGACTCAGGTCTTTCAGTGCTCTGTCAAACTCTTCACGCAGTATCATATCTCCCATTTCATCTTCATCTACATCCTCTTCCATTTCCATAATATTGTCCTACATTATATTGTGTGCTATATCTTTTGTTTGATTATCTTTTGTATCATCTTTGTAATGTTGTCTAGCTGCTAAAACAAGCCTCTGTTGTGTTCTTTTGTTGGGAAGTAAATTGTGGTAAACAATGATGGATTCATTAAAGTGCATTCTATGTATACTTGTCACCTACTATGTAAATACAATAACTAACAACAACCAAACAATATAAACTGCTTGAGTACTTACCAGTAATTGTAGTAAGCACATAGAGTGTCATAATTGTGTAGAAGGATATTCCTTAATAATAAGATGAGATTTACTGTGTAAATGCAGTGCATACTATTTAGGTAAAAATATGAAACACATACACAAAAATAAAGATGAATTAAAGCAAAGGGTAAAGGCACTTAGTTCAGAATCGTTTCCTTCCTTGACATTGTCATTATCTGAGCTCTGGTCCATGAATGAGTCATTGGAATTGCCCAATGATATAATGCCATTTTCAATATTACTCTCTATGCTCAACCCACTTTTCCATACTCCGTTAACAACTGTTTCTGTGTGCTATGCAAGACTACTCCACTTCAGTGGCATTATTTGAGGTACTGTTCCCTATAAGTCTTTGAATTTGTGCCACAGTGAAGCCTTTGTTATTTGTTGCTATGTAATTTTGAATCTGTGCCCAAATCATTTTGATGGCATTGAAGTTGCAGTGGTATGATGGAAGCCTAAGAACTTTTTGGCCATGTTCTTTAACTACCTTGTCCACAACATACTGTTGAAACTGTGACTATTTTTCACTTCACTATTTCCTTGAGCTCTGCCTTACAGAAATTGTCATGAATTTTCAACTCTTCACCAACATTGGCTTCTTTTGTTGCCATCACTGGAGCTTTATTATTATTAACTGAATGGTATGGGGCATTAACCATTACAATGACAGACAGAAGATTTAAGTTTCCCAGTAGTTGCCCCTTGATCGGCTTCAGAAAACTATTGTCGTTCATCTCCTCATAATAGTCACTCAATTTATAAACAAGGAGGCTGGTACAAAACCAGGTGCAGTTCCAGCATGCAGGACAATAATTTTTGTTCCCTTTCCCATAGAAACAGCAGAACTTTCACATATTCTGTCAACTGTCCAGTGTTTTCTGATGGCATGACCAGCATTTATATAAGTTTCATTGAGCCACAAAATGTCTGCAAATGGCATGCTAATGATAATTCTTAACCCTTTAACTGCTGCAGCTGCACATCAGGCTGAGCGCGCCCTTGAGATTGTCTGGTCCGTTTACCTGGCACTAGTAGCCATCTCCGCAGACTGATAACTGTGCCTGAAATCTTCCCTTGGCTGATCTCGCCCTGTGCTGAGTATTTCTGGAGCCATGGCAGTCATGGGTGTCTGTTAGTTGGAGTATGATCACCGACTTTGCAAATAAATGAAGTGTATGTGGACACTTATTCCATAGCTTTGACACTGGAGATGAATTGCTCAACAGACATAATGTACACTGAAAATGCTTATGTTACTAACTGTAACATCTCATCAAAGGCTTTTTTTTTATTTGCAATTAGTCCTTGCAAATTATCATAAGGTCTCTGTATACATCTGACTTTTATTTGACATACTGATACTTAATTATCAGGTTTTTGTGCATAGCTTACAGTGTAAACTCTGGAGAACCCATAACAATCAAATGTTTGTTTGCAAACAATATTCAAAGGGAATTTCTGGGTGCCAAGACACACTTTTGAAGTTTATCACTATATTTTGAGCTCATTAACCCAATAAATTATCCTCAAGGAAACTTAGAAACCAAAAAATCAATGTTGCTGAATTCTTTTTGTATGGAAGGCAGTTGTTATTATACAGCAGAAATAAATGATGATGCATGACTTTTGTTTAAGAATTTGATAAGGAAATACTAAATATATGTTGCATGCACTCACCTGTTCCTGATAAAAAATATACATATAACATAACATATCTAAATGTATGTAACATCTCATTATATGAAAATTAATTGCTGTGCATTCTCACAAAATCTCAAAAATGGTTTAACTGATTTGGATTATTCTTTTCTGGTTTGTTCATAATTGCTAAGGCAAGTTCTGTATGAAAGAAAAGTTTGGAAAAGTTGCCTAGAAAACTTTAAAATTCTAGAAATACTGAAATAGCTCTTTTCTAAGGTATTTTTCATGATTTTCATTATTTGCAATCGAAATGATCAATATGTTTTGTTCAGTATGGTCTTGGTCTTGAAATATCTAGTCTGTGTTTGTAAGAAAAACTTTGTGTTTCACATGTTCATACATAAGATGTTTGTAAGCAAATTAATTCATCTGGAGAGGCTCTTCAAGCTCAGTTTTCTTTCTTTCTCTCTCTCTCTCTCTCTCTCTCTTTTACTTTGCATCCTTCTTTCTCGAGTGTGCCTTGGACTGACAATGGTGAAGTTATTTCTTTTTTTTTTTTTTTTTTGTACTTTGTATCTTATTTTCAGAAGTAAGGGCTTAATTTCATCTTCCAGATATAGCAATTTGGTTAAAAGTTCTTCCTTGTGTGGTGTGGTATGCTTCAAAACATGGCACAACACTCAAGGGTATGTTGCATGCTTTTGTATTTATATTAATTTCTCGGTGCACATTCTGTACCGAGCACACTGCACCTCTACACCATAGTCTGCCATAGCATATTTTGTGCTGGTCACTTGGAACGACATTTGGGAAGTGCCTTCCAGTAAGGCACAGAGGATTCTCATCATCAAATCATCTTCCATTCCTCTCTATTCTCCATTCTGTAGGAAATTTTTTCACAAGTTCGCATACCAGATATAAATGGAAATCTGCTAATGGTAATTTTCTCCCTGTCACTGATCTGTGAAGGGGGTGAGCATTCAAAACACAAAAGTCCGCAACATAAAAAACTTTTTGTACCATTCAACAGATTTACACAAAGATCAAACTGAGCTTAATAGCATGTCAGAGCAGTCTGCTGCATCCATACTTGCATCATAGTTTTTTCTGTAACTGGCATGAGAGCAGCTAATCTCTATGTTTTTAGGTGTGCTGATAAAGAAAATTAGCTCTCGTTTTAAAGTTATGATAACTTTCTTACCCATATTAACTTATGCATGTATTATCCGTTGGAGAAAAGTCACTGAAGTTTCTACCGCTCTTTGCCTGGCGTTTGTACATTCCTGCTGGTGATTTGCTGATTAGAGTTCAGCAGTAACCGGGCAAACATTGATGCACTCCACTTTCCCTGGTACCTCATTTCCATGTCTGAAATTTGCTGCTGGAAGAGTTCTCTGTGCTCGTCGGTTGCAGCGCCACAGTTGTCAGGAGATAAGTCCAGGTGGAAATCTAGGAAACATAACAGTGAGGACATGTTGCACCCGAGTCTACTGTAGCAATGCATAAGATTGGCTACAAGGTCCTTATAGTTTTGTGCCCTCTTACTTACTACCAAGTTTGTAGACACTTGAACAAATGTGTCCTACGCCAACTTTTCACCACCTCTCACGATGATGCTGAAGTGCTCATCTTTGTACAGTTTAGATGCCTGTGGACCCCTGAAGACCCCTCTTATTTTCGCCTCACTAAGATATGGAAATTTCTCGCGCAAATAGAGAAATCCTTCCCCAGTTTTTTTATCCATAATAGATCAACGAATATTCCCCAGTTTTGTCCATGGGCTTAATGAAGTTTCTCATTGGGCCCAATTTTATATGAAGAGCAGGGAGAAATATGTTCTTGGATTCGACAAATGCATAGTGCATCACATTGTGAGATCCTGGTTCAGATGATTGATGCATACGCCAATCTTTTTATACTGAAGTCCTTTGGTGCTACTCTCTCAGAGGCACAGGAAGCAACAGAAATTCGTGCAGCCATGTTATAGCATGAGTAATATGCCTATGACTTTCAAATCTCCGGATATCTGCCATTTAAGTTCGTCATAGTACACTCGCAATAACTATTGTTTCATGTTACCATATATAAGGGGCGTTCAAAAAGAAACGAGCTAGAGGCATAATTCCAGAAATCAGTACTTGTATGTTAGATGTATTGACCCTGGCTGTTGAGACACTTGTCCCACAGGACACAAGGCGGTGAATGGCTGTCTCATAAAATTCCCGGGACTGCGATGTTAACCAGTTCCGCATGTACAGCTGGACGTCGTCGTCCAATGTGAATCAGAAAAGTTGTGCTGACGATCTTTTTTGACCAACATGGCCCCCTTCTGATTCACTTCCTGCAGCACGGGACAACAGTGAATGTACAGCATTACTCGCAAATCTTGACCACCCTTCGCCAAGCGATCAAATCAAAACGACCAGGCAATCTCACCTGTGGGGTCATTCTGCTCCACGACAATGCAAAGCCTCATACGGCCAACACAATCGCGGCACTCCTGCATAAATTCAAATGGGAGGTTCTCGGCCACCCTCCATACAGTCTGGACCTCTCTCCCTGTGATTACGCCATTTTCGGTCCTCTTAAAAAGGCTCTGAGGGCAAATGATTCACCTTGGAACACGACACCCAGCTGTACGTGCGGAACTGGGAACATCGCAGTCTCGGGAATTTTATGAGACAGCCATTCACCGCCTTGTGTCCTGTGGGACAAGTGTCTCAACAGCCAGGGTCAATACTTCTGACATACAGGTACTGGTTTCTGTAATTATGTCTCCGGCTCGTTTCCTTTTGAATCCCCCTTATATTTCTTTCATTTAATGTGCATAGCCAATCGTAATAGATGGTATCACGTTGCCATTACGCTGCAGCACACATTTTAGACTTATTTTGGTGGAGTCAATGCACAGTCTCCAATGATCGCTTTTACAGTCGATGGCCTAGCTGCCATTAGTCCCTGTGCATCACTACAAAATACTAAGTTCTTGTCACTTTAGAAAAATGGAAGGAATGTCATATGGTGGTCACAGAACGGAGTCACATTTATCGCCATATCAAGACAATTCTACTGTTGCAGTCTTGACGCCACCAGTTCAGCTTTACCTTTCGGGAATTCCAGATCTCTCGCTAGGGCATTAACTTCAGAGTGTTTTATTTTGTGCATCTCTGTACTCTCATCCTTACACATAGAATCAGGATGTTTGGAAGAACTGGGTTTTGAAGGAGACGGTGCAGCACTGGTTTCACTGCCGCCCTCGCCGCTGACACAGTCATGTGGGACAGGAACAGGCAGTCCGTCTCCGCAAAGCACTGGTCGCATGGGCGACCATATGTTAGGATATGTCAAGCAAGACTTTTTCTTCTTGGGTGTACCAAGTCTTAATGGAGTTCTAACACAAAAAGAACTGTCATTCACCTGATTTGGTGGTTCCTGCCACACCATGGGTGTAGCAAAGCCCGTGGAAGATCTTTTACGATTCTACAACAAGTGAAGACTCGAGATACAAGATACTCAACTTACATGAGGAGCCCAGGGGTTTTCCTGATCCCCGATTCCACAGCCAGAATACAATCTGCACGCCTTCCTAATATACAGTGTTATTGGCTTCGTTTGCGATTTGATTGTAGCCTGTCCGCAAACGTAGACGAAATTGTAGGCACTGTTTACTCACTTGCAAGGCATATTGAATCACGTACGTCACAGTGACCACCTGCACTAACTACGCTTCAGTAACGTCTTCTTCCAGCACACGACCAGAACACAGCTTCTAACAGACTGAAAATACGCTTAAATGAAACGTGCTCCACTCCTCGCTTCCCCTTCCTCTTGCCCTTGTTGCTACGCGCACAGATCGCAAATAGCGACAAAATACACACAGCTATTGTTGTCTGAAACTTCATCAATCTATCTACTATCAACACCGATTCCGAAGCCTATATGAGGAGAGACTGACAACGAATGCTAATAAAATATATTTATAATTAAATGTACCCCCACCTTTGACTTGGAACCGAGAGTTAATTCTTTTTCATTGTCGTTTTCGGTATCAGCCTAGTCGATATAGTTAACAAACATTTGGTTCACCTCAGTTATGTTTTCACTGTTTTTTAGTCTCTTCAGTAGCCGACTAGGCACAGGTGTGTTAAATATAGGAAACTGATCTGCTTAGTAGTAGAGCAACACCACAACAACACATGTCAGCAGCAAACAAGCAACTGTGGGAATGTGTTTGCAGTGGTTCACCAAGTAATATACAGTAGCATGAAGTTCATGCTCCCAGGAGCATCTCTTGTTATAGAGCATTACCATCTACATAGAGCATCAAACTTCGGTGGCTCTGTTTATAAAAAAGAGAGAAGCTTTATGTCCACTCTGTACTATCGCTTCAATCTTTTACTAACGTCGAAATCCCAACCAAAAATTGCAAACGTCAAAAATGCTTCCCATATGATGCCAATCTGACTCAAAATGGCAGAAACTGTCCATCACATCCCCTTCACAAACAAAACCACCCACACAGACGATACCCAAATGTACCATTCTTACTCACATGGATCACCTACAACTAGTCCCATTTCGTAAATACGAAGTAAAGGCATCATCCTCTAACCCAAACTTGTCTACCATCCCTTTCATGAAAGACATTAATTGTAGTACCAGTGTGTACCACAACATTCAGTCCATTTGAACGTCAACATATTGTGCAGTAGAGAATGATAACAACCCCACTAACCATCCATATTATTCTCTAAGTCACCTAATCCCAAACCCGATTATGCCTCCTTCCCAGCTACCGGAAAACACTGGTTTATAGTCTTTACCTGACCCTGCTTTGTCATCTGACACATCATGGCATACCAGCAGTATAATATCCTATCAATAATATCTGCCCCCTCAGCTCCAACAAAATTCTCTTCACTCACATGTTACCTCAATACAACATCCAAGCACTAACGAAACATTCTTGCAGCCACACTACACTATCCGGTTTCCACCATACTCTCTACAAAGCACAGAGGAAGCATATATCCTGAGGTACGACTGCCATTCGCTGCCTGCGAGATACCCCTTATTTTAGCATCTCACCTTTACTATTTACCTGAAGAATCTAACATTAATCTGTTCCACCATCATCTACATCTGAAACTGCGACTTCTTTGCCCATCATTTTCACCTATGTTACTGCCACAGACGTTACCACCCATAGCCACTCCCCTGCCATACTTGTGTGAGTGTATCAGTTGGTTAAGAGTCAACAAGTTTATCAGATTACCTTATGTCAAAACACCCAACCTGGCAGCAACACTATTCTACATACCACACTTTCCTAAACTTGCCTCCTTGGTTGTATTGCTGCACGTGTCCCCAATCCAGTTAAAAGTGATCACCACCTTTCTCACAATCCTCTACACCACACCTAACAGACCAAACCCATCCGCCAACCCCAACACAAATTCATACAACAATTCTCTCACAGGACTTGGATAGTGTACAGGAACTGCATCCATAGCCACTTTCAAAGTCACCCTATTACCCTGTGCCATACCTCACCACATCCATTCTTCAAGATAAGTGTCTCGAAACATATTTGCCCATACTCCCTTCATATGCTTTACTGATCCTTCTTCCACACCAAATGCTACTTCTAACTACAGCGGCACATCTGTAACCTTGTTCAGGACAAGAAATTGTGAAACTGATTACAGATATGTGCAAAAATAAGACCGTACTGTCCATAAACTCAAAAAAGTATTGTTAAGGTTTACCCCCCCCCCCCCCCACGTTATCCTCTCTTTCACTGTAACCAGTCATTGCACCATCTGACCACTCTACAGCTCAGTATGTCCGTCAGCGCATATGTACCACCGTCCCTTGCTCCCACTTTACAATACCTGACCACAGTGGCACAAAACAAATTAAACGCAGTAATTACAGCACAAGACGTTAGCTCAACACATTGCAGAAAATACAAAACAGAGTCTGCTCGCGACTCAACTACATGTCATCACCTCAAGAAAATCGTCTTACCCTTCCTACTAGCACAATGCACGTTTTAATATGCCATCCTGTATACAGATTTCTATCCCATGTCATAGAAGACATGCACAATATTCCTCGTCCTTAAACCTGATAAATGTCCCTGTGAATTCCTATCCGACCAACCTGTTAGCCTTACTTCCATCTTCAGTAAGCTGCTTCAACCGATCATAACCCAGAACATCTACAAAAATTTAAAACACTACCTACGCCTACACGACATCCAGTATGGCTCCCATCACAAGTACCTCACAGATTACAAGCTTCTCATCCTTACCTACTGCTTTTTCCTATAATGAAGAAAGGTTGTTCTGCTTATTTTTCTTTCCCCAGAAAATGAGACACCTTTGACCAAGTACGGTATTCTAGTCCCATGTTTAAACTACAGATATGTGCTCTTCCAAACAATTATGTCTTCCATGTAGCTTCTTGCCTGACGCACTCACTATAGATCTTACCCACCAGTGTACCTTCATCTGCCTACATGGGTGCCCCTAAACAGCTGATAGTCACCAGTCATCTGCTCTGTCTGCTCCATCTTGCCAAAAACAATGCCTTCCTTGACTCAGCCAGCTTCCCGCTCCCCCCTCACCCACCACCACTTCAAGCTTCCTAACGTCCCCTACTGAACTTCCTCAATAACTTCCCATTTTGATGTTGCCTCTGTTACCTCAAAATCAATTACATTATAAAGCTTTGTAGTTATTGTCATAGGAAATATTAAACATCGTTTGCTTCTCTCTGACTTCCAGTGCACCATACATAAACGTTCCATCCACCTTACTATCGCACTAAAGTATGCTGTACTACATGCCTCCATAGCTGAAACTGTTAACACATGCCTGTACAGTCACCAGGCGCAGTTGATTTGAAGTAATTAGTTGAGAAACAGGCGGTGGAAGAAATTTTCACCACCACTAGTTGTCCATCACTGGGAATGAGGAAGGAAGAGTAAAATGTCCTGACCACCAGACTTTGCACTGATTTTCTAGATAAATTACAAACTTCCACTCAGTGTCTCGTGGCGCGAGAGCCTGTGGCACTGTTAATGGTGAACGATAGAATAGCGCTGAATATAACCCAGTAACGCCGGCCGCGGTGGTCTCGCGGTTCTAGGCGCGCAGTCCGGAACCATGCGACTGCTACGGTCGCAGGTTCGAATCCTGCCTCGGGCAGGGATGTGTGTGATGTCCTTAGGTTAGTTAGGTTTAAGTAGTTCTAAGTTCTAGGGGACTAATGACCACAGCAGTTGAGTCCCATAGTGCTCAGAGCCATTTGAACCATTAACCCAGTAACACCGCTGATACAATTGTCAACAAGTAGGTGTAACCATATAACAATGCCGATTATCTGACACAATTGCTGTCACGAAATTTCAACTGGAAATTAAATTTATATCTGACCATTATTAATGAAATGTCAGAATATTACACGCAACTGATTACTACTAGAATAACACGAAAGAATATAATCAGTAAACAAGTAGACAGCAACAGAAATAACAAAATCGCTGATCATCTGTCACAACTGGTGTCACTAAACGTCAACTGCAGACTGAGATTACTTCTGACTACTATTAAACGAAAGGTCAGAACATACTACAAACTGATTATTAGAGCTACATTAACGTAAAATATGGTCAGTAACAAATAAAGACCAACAGAAATAACGATATTGCATGGAAATCAGGAGTTGAAAAGCATGTAAAATATTATTTGTATGTAACTCACATATAATGGAACAAATTGCGGCGGCGCGGTTCTTTCCGTCCCTTTACGACGAACTTGCACCTACCTGTGAACATTGTCTCAGCATATCATCCGTAGGGAAGCCGAGCGAAACCTACTGTACTTCGACGTGAACCAGGCTGCAATTAAAGTCACTAATCTACGTTTCGGGAGAAAGTTTTCACACCGAATGAAAGGTTGGAAATTTTGTCCTCAGTTAACATATTCTGAAACTTAGATGAACAAGTATCACTGCCAAGCCCGTGCTAGCCTTAACACAGTCACTCACAATCCTTTTCATTCACGTTAGCAAGTTTATGGTGTTGCATTTCCCGAAACCGTAATAGCTACAATAATACTGATTGTTTTTGATTGAGAATGCTCGTCAAATATCAAGTCTGTCGGTACCTAATGCAGTCACAGTTTTTAGCTACCGACCTGCTCAATACGCCATGCGGAATATATGTCTTTTCTCGTCACAAAATTCACTTAAAAATTCCGAAATTTCTACACGCCCATCGTAGTAATTATGCCGTCACTTTACCACACTTTTGATATATGAAACACTGCTAGATCGAGTAACCTATCGTTTCCATCGGAACTACTACTACACACGGCCGAACTGTTTCATGGCTAGGCTCCCACTCTTCTCTAGAATACTCTTAAGTCTTCTCTACCCGCCGAGAAAGGCGCGCGAAGAATATTGCTTTACCATTGGTCAGTTTACTCAACAGCCAATAACAAAACAACATTCTCCCGCGTCAGTCCGCGCTTTTCGTCAATAACCAATCTCAAAATAGCAAACCTAACGACTGCACTTTTTACCGACGTAATTATCTAATATGCTGAAGTTTTGCTTATGCATAAAGTTATTTACTATTGTTATTTATACCTGAATTAACTTTCCCTTTACCATAAACTTACTTTACAAATCTATTCTACAAAAATCCCCTTTGTCCATATCCATACTTCTTCGAAATGTTCCCACACTAAATCCCACTACATAACTCGTTAAACAATTATCTTCACATTAACCTTAAACCACACTCACGCATCATTCATACTGCTAAAACACATTTATAACATTTTACATACACAAAAAGACATAATAACACTTCATGAAAATACTAGAACAGTTTATGAAAAACATTCTATTACTTTAGTGCACTCTAGTGGGCACAATCAAACCTAAATCAGTCCCCCCATCCAATATTGTCCTCTATCGGCTGATACATAAACTAAGTGCGCGTCCAGTCTCGCGTCACCATCTGTCACCATCCAGCTCTGAGACACATCTCCCACTTTACCGCCTCCAAGGCAGGATCGGTATACGGCGCTACGCCTCCAAATGTACCAAAATGTTCTATTACAGATAACCTAATGATGGTTGTATAGCTTAAATAGGGTCATAGTAAAAAAAAAAATGAGACTTATAACAGCGTAACTGCTTATACAAATTTATTATGTGCTAAAATTTGTGTTGACATACCGCCATACATCATTCTGAGTAATTACCCCTGGACATTTGTCGGTTGTGACCTACCCCAGTGACTGATCATCGACGATTTACTTAAACGACACCGTCCACTGGAGACTGTGTTCATCTACACTACTGGCCATTAAAATTGCTACACCACAAAGATGACGTGCTACAGACATGAAATTTAACCGACAGGAAGAAGATGCTCTGATATGCAAATGATTAGCTTTTCAGAACATTCACACAAGGTTGGCGCCGGTGGCGACACCTACAACGTGCTGACATGAGGAAAGTTTCCAACCGATTTCTCATACAAAAACAGCAGCTGACCGGCGTTGCCTGGTGAAACGTTGTTGTGATGCCTCCCTTAAGGAGCAGAAATGTGTACCATCACGTTTCCGACTTTGATAAAGGTCGGATTGTAGCCTATCGCGATTGTGGTTTATCGTATCGCGTTGGTCGAGATCCAACGACTGTTAGCAGTATATTGAATCGGTGGGTTCAGGAGGGTAATACGGAACGCCGTGCTGGATCCCAACCGCCTCGTATCATTAGCAGTCGAGATGACAGGCATCATATCCGCATGGCTGTAACGGATCGTGCAGCCACGTCTCGATCCCTGAGTCAACAGATGGGGACTTTTGCGAGACAACAACCATGTGCACGAACAGTTCGACGACGTTTGCTGCAGCATGGACTATCAGCTCAGAGACCATGGCTGCGGTTACCCTTGACGCAGCATCAAAGAGAGGAGCGCCTGCGATGGTGTACTCAACGACGAACCTGGGTGCACGAATGGCAAAACGTCATTTTTTCAGATGAATCCAGGTTCTGTTTACAGCATCATGATGGTCGCATCCGTGTTTGGCGACATCGCGGTGAACGCACATTGGAAGCGTGTATTCGTCATCGCAATACTGGCGTATCACCCGGCGTGTTGGTATGGGGTGCCATTGGTTACACGTCTCGGTCACCTCTTGTTCTCACTGACGTCACTACCCTTCATTCGATCCCTGCGAAACCCTACATTTCAGCAGGATAATGCACGACCGCATGTTGCAGGTCCTGTACGGGCCTTTCTGGATACAGAAAATGTTCGACTGCTGCCCTGGCCAGCATATTCTCCAGATCCCTCACCAATGGAAAACATGTGGTCAATGGTGGCCGAGCAACTGGCTCGTCACAATACGCCAGTCACTACTCTTGATGAACTGTGGTATCGTGTTGAAGCTGCACGGGCAGCTGTACCTGTACACGCCATCCAAGCTCTGTTTGACTCAATGCCGAGACGTATCAAGGCCGTTATTACGGCCAGAGGTGGTTGTTCTGGGTACTGATTTCTCAGGATCTATGCATTCAAATTGCATGAAAATATAATCACATGTCAGTTCTAGTCTAATATATTCGCCCAATGAATACCCGTTTATCATCTGCATTTCTTCTTGGTGTAGCAGTTTTAATGGCCAGTAGTGTACCTTTGGCCTAAGAGCACCACTTAACTTGCAGCGATGCTTTTGCAGATGAGAAGTGGCAGCTGGAGGTCAAGGGCGATGCTACAGTCTCTGTGGACACTGACTGCATCCAGCTGTTGGTGGACACCCTGGACCACCCCACGTGCCCACTGGAAGACCTGCCACCGGAGACCATCGCGCAGCGCCAGCAGTGTCGCGCGCAGCTGTGGGACGACATGGTGCAGAGGTCTCCCCACGTACCCGTCACCAGCTACCTGGCCTACACGCAGAGGACCAATATTAACCTCTGCCTCTTGGCCTGGATGGCTGCCAACTCACTTGGCGTTTGTCAGGACGTCCCCTTTAGTGTAATACAATCCGCACATGGCGCCCGTTGCTATTTTGACAGTCCTGACGACCGATCGTGTATGAAATCGAACGCCACAGACTCCATTTGCTCTGTTTCCAGAGCTATTCTGTTGCTCAAGTGTGAAGATTTTTCCTTCAATAAACGTCACAATGTGTGCACCGTCGACGTTCACAGAAATGGATCGTTCTCCAGGACCATCAGTCCGTCGTGGGGACGGGATGCCAAAGCATATGTAGAGCCAACGGAAAGAACACTGACTACAAATACAGTTTAAGCAGTGCCACCTTGAAATACAAGGACTTTAAACTCGACAGTTTAAAACCATTAGAAATTTCATTTATAACAGTAAATATTCTTTTCCGGTTCCTGACTGCTGGATTATTCATGTACCTTTCCCATTTTCGTAATTTGCCAGGAAAGATATTATTGTCCTATCAGATCACGGGTATAATCCAGATCTTGTGTTCTGAGGTCCTGTACCGCATGGCAGGCTTCCCCCACTTATCGACGATGGTACTGATCGATAGTGCCCTCACGCTTCTCAGCTGTATCTGGCTAAACACGTTCTGCTACCAAATGTCCGCATGCATTCGACATCTCAGGCTTCCTAACGCCCTACCACCTGCTGAAGCGAGAAAGGTATTCCGTCGTCAGGTGCTCTATGCACTAATACCCTGGAGTGCAGTGTGCACAGCCAGTATTGTTTTGGAAAACACGAGCAAATATTATCTGTTCCACAGTCGGATAACATTCCTCGCTTGGATATCTCTCTCGATAGCGTTCAATTTGGTTTGTCTTGGAATCGTGGCATGCATGTACCGACGTGCGAAGAATTCTATGAGTAAACTAAAAATTTATAGTAATGATAAAATTCGCTCGAAGACAGAAGTTCTTTACCTAACATTTAAGACTTTCATCTTAAGTGGGACAGGTGTACTTATTAGAATCGGGTTCCATCAGACAGAAGGTGTAGCACAGTACGTCTATTACGTACATATAGCAACAATGATGCAGGGACCACTGATGTTCGTTCTTTTCATTTGCAACAAAACAACGGTACCTGCGCTCAGGAAGAGGCTGCAAGCGTGGGGGAGCCCAGACGCCATCAGTCCGGGGCAAGAGCTCTGCTCAACGGCCGAGAGGAATCTGAGGAAGAGAACCAGTGCGCAGTCTCCGGCTGCAGAATCCTCACTGTAGTCTCCATGAACACTCAAAAGGCTGTCTCCGCTGTAGACCGTACCAAAGCCAGTGACCAGTGATGATGACCGAACCCAGCTGACGTCACGATATTAACTGCGACCAGTCTCCCACAACTAGTGCCTCAGTTAGCTAATTTGTTCCTTATTTGTAATCACATCCTTGTATGTACGTGGTAGTTTTTGTGCACGTATATTAATTTACTGAGGTTCACTAATTCCTTCCCAACATTGAATCTGCATGAAAATAAGCGGAAAGTGCTTGTCCCACTTCTTCTACCCAGGTTATCTGAAGAAACACCAACACGAACTCAGAAATTTAAATAAGGACATTTTTCAGTACCCAACATTTTTCAAAGACGAAAATAATGCAAGAACTTGTTGTTTACGATAAATTACTTTAACCTCCTTTCTATAAAGTGAAGGCAACTGAATGTACTCTTACAATGCATTTATAGGAATCTCTGTCGTTTCCCCTGATTCATACACAGCTTTTAATACACGTCTCATTTAATCTTACGTCTAGAACTGCGTAATACTTAGTACATACAGCTGCACAGCCATGCCTCATCCTGTGCGAATGAAACAGCCCGTGATTTGATGTTCGATTTGTTCTAGGAGTTACTTTTTTCCGTCAGTGTTACAAGAGTTTCACCTCTGTGTGCCAGTTAATAAAATATACGTGCTTCCCGCACCAGTTGTTGTACATGACCTCCTTCTTCTTAATGAAACATAAGAGTATCGTAATTGTGTTTTGTTTTATCAGCGACACAGCGCTGCAGTTCTGTGCCATAGGCTTTATTTATTTGTCAGAGATTAATTATTTAATTAAGATTTCGCGTTTCCGAGGAAACTCACGCACGGCAAGCAAATGTGTCTTTATATTGCCCCCTGAATTGCGAGGCGAAAGGACACACCTGCAGGCGAGCAATTCACCTAAAGGCACAAGAAAATCTAAGTTATCTACAACTATTTACATGACACACATTATACAGTATATTATATACAAAATTTGAATGATGCACGTGCGCCGTAAAAGTTCTTATGTCGGCAAAATAGAGTGCGCGCATGCGCAGAAGCGTCTGTGTGACTTCGGCACTGCCGTTATATCGTAAATTTAGATCACGCGGCACCGTATTGCAATTCATATTGTTCGTGTGCGCGTGCATTTCTTAGTCGTTGCACAAAGAAAATATTCCACCTAGATTACATATGAAGACTACATTCTATGACAGGTAACTTAATTTTAAAATTACAATATTTGTTATAATACAATACAACTTTAGATTGTTGAATGTTCTTAGTTACATAGTATTGCATTGAAATGCTTCAAAGAAAAATGTCTTTTTGTTTCAGGTGCGTTGACCTATACACATCGTGTCGTTATTACAGTTCATATTCATCAGCTGCGCAATAATTTTTCACAGGTTAGTGTCGTCGTGGTAAAGTTTTTTGATCACAGTAACATCGCTGTATAACAACGTAATTGATACATAAGCATGTACATTTCCTATTTCCATTAAAGTCGTTGTGATGCAGTTCGTTGTGGCAAAAAGCATTGTTTATTACAGATCAGACGTGACCCGTCGAGTAATTGGTCCATATGCAGTTCGTTTTCGATATTCCGCGGAAGCTAGGTTGCAGAACGTCGGACGGCACATAGCTGGCGTCGATCCTTGGACAGTCCAGGTAAGTGTGTCCGTCACATTTCGAGAACATTCCATTCCCTGAAGTTCCAACCAAAATTCTTCCACTCGTCGTGTTGTTTTCTGGACATGCACGTTGTGACCATTTAATGCAGTTAACATATTGAAGTTAGGTACTGTAGTACTGTCACTAGACGATGCACCAATTACGCACTTCACATTTTCAGTTTTTTGCTAAATATACCTCACCTAAATGTTCGTAATTACTTATCAAAGAAATCGTTCATCGCGTTTACAAAGGTACGATGCATGCTGAATGTCATTAACAGTTTCTTTCACATAGGCTTCTGCGTAGTTGCAGATTTAGTAATGTGCGTTAATGTCCGTGAACAGTGGTTCACTACCCAATTTTTTTTTTAAGTTTTTCACCTTTTGGCACTCGTTATCGTTCAAATTTTCACATAGTAACAGTTACATTATACATAATTTTTTAAAAAAACATAAGTAATCATACATATACACGTCACATATTTTCTTAGCATAAACATAATACAGTTACACATAAACATGTTTACATCATCATTACATAGCTATAAATTATTACATTGTGTCACATTTGATTACATGAATTGCAGATATTTACGTTCTCTTTAACGGTTTTGCTGGGATTTTATCGATGTTTTTTGTGATGTCATCTGAAATTAAGATAGGTTAGACACAACATTCATTACATCAGTAGGCAAGACCAGACGTTTTCACTACTCAATAAATATTCAAAATAATAAGAGAAGGAAAACTGTTAGATTCCTCGCGTTTTGTGAGTGTGTTTTATAGTGTCTGTGTGGCCTTGGCTACTGGTAGATGTTTTTCTTGCTGAGAGATGTGCGTCTAATCTATTTCTCGAAGTAAAAGATCGCTTCACAGACGACGTCTGTCGGTTCATCAGGTGTCATACCAAGTCACAAATGTTGCGTGAAAAATTAATATATCACTCACTGCTACGTAATCATAAATTTTACTTTAATATTCAGTCTTCTTGGTAGTGTCGCGGCGTTGAAAGAAAAGTTCTTCTGTCTTCAACTGCGTCACTGGAACCGCTGAAATGAAAATTTCTATACTACTTATAATCTATGTTGTAGTTGGTTTTAGTTCTTGTCACACAGCAGGTCGTTGAGATAACGGTACGTTATATGTCTTGTGGTAGAAGATCTTGTGAGGCTTAACTTCAATCTTGTACACATACGTGTTGATAACACCTAATCGTTTGGTAAAAACTTGTAAATATTTGGATAGCACTTCCTGTAGTTTCAAACGTTCATGTACACTGAGAGCTGTAGCCTCATTTATCTTATGATCAAACAATGTTTTCAAGTCCATTAGCTCTGTGTCAGATGAGTGTGTTTGCATGTCTTGAATGTCATTGTCAAGTACTAACTGAACCTTGTACCCTGTACAGTGTTTGTCATGCTTTAGAGTTCTCCTGTCCAAATCAATAATAATTACACTGCCTTTATCATTTAAAATACATTTACCTTTGGAGAAGTCTATAATGCAGTCCTTCTCGCTCATAATATCTATTCCTAATATGCAATTTGTCACAAGGTTTTGTACAACCAGGAATGGCCATTGTACGGTTCCATTACCTATTTTAATGTTTACAAAAACTTGCTTCGTAACCCTACATGACTTATTACCTAGAGCAGTAGTTATTTTACAGTTTTGGGCAGGAAACTCAGGCACAGGCTCCAATTCACACATCTTTTTTATAGAAATTATAAGACAAAACGCTCAAAGCTGCACCTGTATCTAAGATAACAGTAGTTGGAATCCCACCTACTACACCAGTAGTAGAGGCTAAAACAATTTCATTTGTGTTTGAACGACATTGTGTACTCTCTTGCAAAAGTTCATCTGATATATTCTCATTGTGGTTGTATCTTATAAATAAAACAGGTAGTTTTTGTTTAGAATTATTAGGCAAATCAATATTTTGTTGTTCAATGGTGGTGTCAAATAACTGATTAACATTGAAGTCGCCCCCCAAGAATTCTTCAGCCACGACCTGGGGCATAGAAGTGACTGTTTCTAGTTTGTTGGATTAGCATTTGTATTAGGTACTGACACAGATTGGGGTTGTGTATCAGGTGTCATTTCTATTATATTCACATTCGGATATTGCCTGTCGTGATCTCCAAACTTTTGCGGTTGTTGTTGCTGTTGCGCATTATAACTTACCTGTCGGTCGTAAGGTATGCTCCAATTTTGTCCTGGTGGCTGCTGTGGTATAGCAGTGTTTGAATGAAAGTGTTGATCGCTACGAGTCCAGCCTTGATGCTGTCTTGGCTCGTAGTTATTATTATTTCTATTTCTGTTTGTGTTTTTGTTGTTACTTTTGTATCCGTTGTTGTTGTTGTTGTTGTTGTTGTTACCGCGGTGCCTTTTGTATGGATTGCCGCATGAAGTGTTATTACTGTTGTAACTGTTGTTTGTATTGGAATACGCGTGTTGATTGTGATTTCCGTATTGAGACGGCATGTGACTTTGCTGTTTTTGCTGTACCGCGTATCCAACTGTGGGCGCGCCAGAATTGAGTTGGCAAGCCTGCATGTTTTGCATACCACTAGTATAAACATTGTGGCTGCTGTTTTGCCGCGCGAATCGCTGATCTTCTAGTAACATGTCAACCGAATCCAAAGCCGTTAAAAAATAATCTGGATCGTCATCCGGAATATGTAAGAGTTTTTCTTTAATGTTGAAAGGCAATTTGGGCTTCAACGCACGGAGTATATCACGTGTTGCGACTGGTTCGTCCAAAAAATGTCCCATGTTCAAGTATTTTTCAAAATATCTGCGTAAGTTACCATTTTTACTGTTAAAAGTTTCAGATTCTAAAATTTGTCTTCTGAGTCGCTCCTGGACGGATTGCGACCAGAATTTGTTCAGAAAGGCACGCTCAAACTCACTGTACGTGGTACATACGTCAGCTTGACTGTATGCCCAGACAGCTGCATCGCCTTGGATGTAACCGACAATATATGAAATCTTTTTCCGGTCACTCCAAGTGCGTGGAAATGCGTTACTAAAAGATTTAAGAAAAATCACCGGATGAATGGTTCGTTTTTCTGGGATAAAAGTCTGAAATTGCCTGTGTTTTATTAAGCTTTCTTCTTCCTTTGCATTACGATATGGATTTGTTCCACTGTAATTACTGTAATGTTCAGATGGCGAGTAATTACGATAATGTTGCTGTGGTTTACCATGATAATAGCTTGTGTTTGTGTTTGCACGTCGTGGTATGTGTTGTTGTCGTGGTGTGTTTTGTTCTTGTGTGTTTGTTGTGTGCGGTATGTGTGCGTCATACTCGTATGTATATTGGTTTCTGAACTGTACATTTTGACTGATATTTTCGTTACATTCAGACTGTGGTTGATCGGTGAATTGTCTCATGGGTGCAGTGACGGATTGTACTGCGTCACTAATCAGCTGTTTGTTATTAGTGATGTATTCCGCTACGGAGTCGTGCACAATTGTTGGTAAATTTTCACGTATGCATCTATCAAAATGTTTGTCCTTGCTCTCTACCCAATCATGAAATTCTTTATTAATATTTTGAAAATGAGCTGTGGCATCAGATTGTAATCTGTCAGTCAGTTGATGTTCAACATCGCCAAATTTATTCTGCACGTCAGTAATTCGTTTTTCAAGGTTGTCATGTACTGAAGGATATGTTTGAATTTGTTCAGTAAGAGCTTCACACGTGACATTAAGGTTTTTTACTTGTGTCTGTAAAAGTGCCACGTCATTTGTAGTCTTTTCTTGTCTCGTATTAAGGTTGGAAAATTTCGTACTGAGTTCAGTCATCTGTTTGGTCAGTGTGGCGTCTATAAGTTCCACACGTTTACATAAAGTGTCATTACATGCCTTGATTGCTATGAGGTCAGATTTAATTTCGTCATTTTGTGTCTTTAAGGTTGTCAGGTTTTCCGCGTTCTGCATCCTTAAGGTTGCCATATTTTCTGCGTTTTGTTTCATTAGCATTTGTAACATGTTGGCAATGTTTACTATTTGCAAGGTATCTGCCCCCGTCGCGTCATTAGACGTGACGTCATGTATTAACATGGGCTCTGACTGAGACTTTGAAATTTTTGTGGTGGACGGCATATGGTCAAAATTTCCGTTAGCACTTGCGTCAATATTTGATGAATCGTCACTACCGGTTGCTGTCGTAAAGTCATTTTCTAACATTTGTCTCTCGTCCGAGTCGGATTGCGTCTGAATAGTATGTCTTTGCTGTTCCATCTTTGCGTATTGTTTTGTAGTTATGACCATGCCACACGTATGGTACGCTTCAAGAAAATAAAGTTTGACACTGGTTTTAAAATAAAATGCAGTTGAACATGAATCGCTCGTAGCAACAATGGCTGTTTGTTAGTTTAAAAATGTAAACTGAATATCGGATTATTCTTAATGGCTGCTGGCAATGTTAACAACGTATCGTACAGAAGTCGGCCATATTGTACACTCGTGTATTGGTATTGTTGCAGAAGTTATTGTTTAAGGAAAAGCACTGAGAATGAAATTTATCACTGAAAACTGCTGCGCGCGAAAGAAATACTACAGAATCTACTGAAGAGCTAATACACTGAATTATGCGTCTGGTCAAGCCTACCAATGCACAAATGCTGCGTCTTACCTAATTTTGCTGGAAGCTTCATTGCGTCTTCCCGCTAAATTTTAGAATTGGAAAATATCTTCATATTTTTGTTATTTCTTATATATTCAAGTCCAGGTCCAGAAAGATGATTTTTCACATGAAACAAAGAGAACAATGTAACAAATGACAAAATAACAAGTCCGACACGCAGTCGCCAATATAAAATAAATAAATAAAATAAATAAATAAATATTTAATTATTGTATATGTATGATAGTGATTGGTTGTAATTAATATTTGCTTATGTGGAACGTGGACGTTTAATTATTTGGTATCAGACGCTTGACAATGGCTTTTTCGTAAATGCAATGTTATTCGTAGTTGACCGTGAAATGTGATTCAAATAATCGGACTTCGTATTTAAATCGTTTCCAAAGACTGCTGCGGTAGGTGCGGACTCAAAATCTAAATCTCAATATTAGAATAATTTGCCAGCCATGTCAATACGTCGTACAGAGGTGACTGTCTACTGAACATAAAGAAGTTTACACAGTTAGTTAAATCAGATATATTCAACGAATAAGCCTACAGTTAAATAATTCTACTTACTTTCATAAATATAAATTCTTTACAGAATCGAGTGCCTAGTAAGATTGCAACTCGCACTGTTCTTATATAACTTCAAATATGGCGGTGTGCCAGTTAATAAAATATATGTGGTTCCCGCACCAGTTGTTGTACATGACCTCCTTCTTCTTAATGAAACATAAGAGTATCCTAATTGTGTTTTGTTTTATCAGCGACACAGCGCTGCAGTTCTGTGCCATAGGCTTTATTTATTTGTCAGAGATTAATTATTTAATTAAGATTTCGCGTTTCCGAGGAAACTCACGCACGGCATGCAAATGTGCCTTTATAAGTATTGTGGCAGAAAACAGATGTGCCAGAAGTTACTTTAAAACTTAGTGAAAGATGTGTGGTTCCATGTTGACCATTTCCAGACCTTACATAGGTATCTGCAATTATAGTTATTATTTACCATAATGACAAACTGACTGTCAAATTACACACTTTGTTACTATAACAAGATGGACACACAGTTTACAGAAGGATATTGACATAGATTCAGTCTACATCAATTTGTGTTTGCAATTGCTCTTTGATGATTTTAAGCTTTTAAATACATTATTTAATAAAGAATAATATTTGTATTCTCCAGGATACAGATAACTATTTCCATTTCCACCACCTTTACCATTTTTCAGATTTAAGCCAAATGTCTTGGTTTTTTCAGTTCTCAAATAGTGTCCTGTGTCTGCACTATGTGCCTGTACTGTGGATTTATTGTATTTCTCCAATCTGTACAGATGGACACTCCAAGTCTTCACATTTCTGCCCGTCTGGCCTACACAAAATACAGTATGTTACACTAGCATAGATGATTTCACAAATGCCAGGTTCTCCATCACCATATTGTAGTGACACCATGGATGTTTACGTACTATTGAAAAAGTAATAATACAAACATATTAAACTGTTTATGTAGTGAAGCTCATAAAATGCAGCCGCAAGATGATCATCACATGTGTAGTTGCAATGCAGTTATACAGTGTACCATCAGCAAGAAATTTTGGAGAAATGAAGTTAGTGACATGGAAATCATGACTGAAACACTTGACATCATGACAAAATACTAAATGATTACTTCATTTGAACAAAGGCCATGTTAAGTATATCAACAGTAAAATAATGCAGCACTGTAATCGCTGCATCTCAACAACATCAGGAAATACTATTGGATGCCACTTTCACATCCTTCCCATCCATCTTCCTCATGTTCCCCCACTAGAAGCAACTGCAGCAATGATACAGTGCATGAAGTTATTAACTCATCACATAGTATCACATTAGTGTAGAAAACCTTTTTGTCATAAGTATGCAAAAGACTGGTGGATGATGGGCAAATTATCATCAAAATGTGTCACAATACCTCAAATTTAATAAAAAAGCTACTGTTGTGCAGCATAGGACAGGTAGTGTTTGTTACATTTGGGGATGGATGTTGGTCAGATAAGTTACAGCCATATATATGTACTGGTCAGGAGGGTGGAGTGGTGCATCCTGCAAATTGTACTCGACACTGGAGCTGAGTGTCAAACCAGACTTTTCTGCTGTTCAGTATGCACTGCATGATCAAATGACACAGGAAATATTATGGTTGCATTTTGACAATGTTCTGTGATCTCTTGTATCCTCCTCGACTGTTTGGCAGTCACAAGAGTGCACCTCCACTTGAGCAGCATGGTAACCAACTATAGGTTTCTATAAACTACCAGTAGATGGTACTATTGGTATGTGACAATACTTAGTTTTAACAGTCATCATTTGTGGTTGTAAAAAGAATGGTGCCTCAGAAATAGACAAGTCAGACTGTTTACAGTGAGCATTTAAAGTAACAGTGTTTTCAAAAATTAGAAGTCCACATGAAGTTTTTAGTTGGATAGCATTTTTTACAAATTCATACAGGCCTAGATCAACAATGCTTCAGATAGATTTCTTCAACTTCGTTCCAAAAAGACTGTTTACACGTGGTTTGCAGAATATGGGCAGGCTTCCATTACAAATGAATTTTGTCAAGGTCAGCCAGAATCGGTTGTTGTTCCAAAATAAATAAATAAAAGTCAATGATGTTCACAACACAACTGAAGAGTTTCAGCATATGACTTCCCATGAGATAGAGACGCCTAGGTGAATGCTTATCAATGCTAAGATTTGCGATAACATTCCTATGCTCAGCGAAAATGAGGGAGAATTACAAGACCTGTTGAAACGTCCCCTTAGAAAAATTATACAAGACTGTGCTTAAACTGACACACAATACTTTTAGCGCAACGCAATCTGACTTTCAAAAAATCCCTACAAAAAAATGGCCCTGACTAACATTAATCTATACGTTTCACAAATCGCTTACCTCACAAAAATCTTCGTTACTCGAACTACTGCAATACAGCGAGCGCCACTACTGCCAGCTAAATAAAAGATTCAAACTACAGAAGGCACTAACTACTGACAGGCATAGTTAGCAAATGAAAGATTTTATTAGAGAACAAACAATGTATTTACCTTAATAGTGCTGAAAAATCATAATATACATAGCAGTTCATGATATCCAGTATTACAAATTTCAAAACTCCGCCATCTCTCTCCCCACATCCACCACTGCTGGCGGCTCACCTCCAACTGCCAACGCTATGCGCTGTTCACATCCAGCTGCCCAACACTACAATGGCAGACAACAATGCAAACTAGCCACAGACTGCACACAGCACAGCCAGTGATTTTCATACAGAGCGCTACGTAACGTTTCCAATAAGAAAACATAAACAGCCTACTTACATAGCCCCCATGCTCCCCCCAAAAATTTTTACAAATTGTTTTTGGGCAGTGGCCAATAATGATTTGATAAAATTTTTCATAATTACAATAACAAAGAAATCAAATGCACACACTTATTGATACAATGTTGGTCAAAAGCTAAAATTTTCTCACAGTCCATAAAGACAGTCCTGATCGTTCATCACAGTAAAATTGCAGTGTTTTTCTCAAAGTCTGAGCAGTAAAAGAAAATGCACACGCAAGTAGTGGATTTCCATGCAGTCTTGAAGAAATAGTGTTGTCCTTCTAACGAAAAGACAGTGCTGACTCTTGACATGCAGACAGGTAATGGGCCACAACAGAGCAAACCCTCAACAGAGTCATTCGAAGTTTTGAAGACGATTGGTAGGTAGGTCATCACAGAGCAGACCCACTGTAGTCCTGGTAGAGATTGTGGTATTGGTGGACCACCAGAGGTGCAGACCCACTGCAGTCCTTGTAGAAATAATGGTACTGGTGAGTCCTCAATGGTGTAGACCCACTGTAGTCCTTGTGGAGACGGCCAGCAACCATCTGTTGCGACTGTGCAGGTGCACAATCACCATCGAAGAGTCTTGGGGACAATATAGCAAGTCCATAACCACCACTTGTGCACTCACAAAGTTTTTGGAATTGTCCTTAAAACCAGCAATGCTGTTAACGAGTCCCTTGCTGAATTATTAACACACGTGCAAACACTATCAGTCCCTACTTCTCACGTATTGTCCATATACTATGACCAACAGAAACGTGTGCAGTGAAATTTAACTTACAAGTTACTTAATTTGATGAACTGGTGTCAATTACAATTTTATAACAAGTGAATACAATTACAAAGGTACAAAATACATCATTAAAGAACATAATAATACAGATAACATTTGTAGTAAAACAGGCTTTACAAAAGAATAGAAATAGACATATACATCAGTGTTACAGGAATTATGACATAAGTAAATAAATAAAATAATGAGAATAGTTTTCGAAACATTAATTTCACACATGAGCATTGAAACAAAACAGAATTAATAATGTCTATAAACATCTTTACAAAGAAAATAACATATTATTAATGCAAATTATATTTGAGGATAACAGTATTCCTCATCATTGTGAATGTAGCTTAGTACTAGAAAAATTCTACAACATAAGTCTTATCAGATAAACACATAAAGACAGGAAGTACACAAACACACAAGGGTACACAAACAAATAGCATAATAATACAAAAGGAAAGGACAGGGTTTGTTTTACTGCAGTATTTTGCAAACAAAACTTTCTTTACTTCTTGGAGATCTCCCTTCATTCATCATTATTCCCAAAAAGTCCTATCTATACCTGCTTTCTGTATTCTATTCATATTTCTTTCAAAATAATTATTTCTTAGTGCACAATACTCATTTTTACCAAATCTGTTTCTTATAGCTTCTCAATGCATTTCTTCCAATTCATCATAGTTAGTTTCTTATATGGCCTACCCAATCTTAAGCTAACTTAAATCTACTGAGCTCAGATGCTAAACTAAGGGACGAGGCAATGCAGCAGCACAAAACAGTTAACACAAACAGCAATGACAAAAAAATTCAAATTGGCAAAGCAAGCAGCATAAATTAGCAAAGCAATTGCAATATTACAACTAATATAAGGCAATGCACAGCAAACAAGAAAAATAAATCAGTAGTAAAACTGGCTTAACAGAGTAATACAAAGTGAAATTCAGTAACACTATGCCTGGAAAACAGCAGCAGCAAATGCTATAACTAATACCTAAGCATGGCAAAGACAAGCAGAAAAAATATTACACTAAAGACAACAATGCAGATAAGGGAAATGTCTATTCACATCTTAATATCTATATCATTAAAGTGGTGCACCACAACTTATTCTACAAAATAAATTACCAAGTACTTGAAAAGAAAATTATGAATTCAGTTCCTGTGAAGGTAAATGTCTTTATGTGCTCCCTCATTTTTTTGAAAAAAATTATTATTTACTCGATCTGTAGACAGAAAATATTTATATTAGTACATCTATAAATTTTATTTTAACCAATCCTGCAGTGCAGCTAGAAACTAGATATTAAACAAAATGAGTAAATAAATACATAAAGCAAGCCATATGGCATTTCTCTCAACTAGCAAGACAATAGCCGTGAAATGTTTCTCATCGTTTCACTAGGCATTTTAGTAAATATCATAAATTAAGAGCTCCACAGTATAATCATATGTTTTCAAGTTCGAGCGTGTCGTATTTGCGATGCTTTCTACAAAGGAATGTCAATAGCGGGGATAATGGCCTCTCTCCTTTTTTTTTCTCCACCTAATAGCTTTCTTATGTCAGACGACTATCTCACAGCTGGGCGCTCAAAACGCATTACATCAAGGTCACTTACCTTTATTTCTGAAATATTGATGACAGCAGTTTGCTACAGTGACAGTCTCATATTAAAATTTCACAGGTCGAGAATTTGCGTTACAAATGTGTAGAAACAAAATCTTATGAATATAACAGTGTCCAAAAAATTTACGCCGGCATTGTGATACATTCACGCATTTACACACATTTCATAACTCTTAAAGTACGATTCTTGGTTTCCAACAACCTTTTTCATTTATGATTACAGCTTGCTAGTATAGTGGAAGTATACGCTTTTTTGTTTAGTGATATTTGAACCAGAGTCCCTAACCACTACTCATTATTCCTTACCTTATTTGTCGACACTTCTACAATATTTCATCATAACAGATACTTAGCATAATCAAATAACTCATATAGCATCAGCTTACTGATCATAAACATACCGCAACAGCATAATACACATAGTCATCGTAATAATATCATCATAACACCTCAGTCAACTCTCAAAATCGTCATAGCTTCCTCCAATAATTTCAAAACCTAAAAAAAATTCTCTGCTCATGTCAAAAGTGTCATCTGCCTCAAACGTACTTTAAAATCATGCTCCCTTACCAAATACATCATTCAAAGCTCTCATAGTATCACAATGGTTCCAAAAAAATATGAACATTTCACAAAGTCCAGACAAAATACAATTTCATAAGTGTGAAATTATCCAACTGTGTAATTGCGTAAACATGTGTCACTGATGTAGTAAAAAAGACATGTTTGTCTCTCTCAGTTAAATGATCAGATAGCTATGTAATTTATGTGTTAGAGAAATATGGTACCGATGTGTAAAGTTGTATAAGCAAATACCACATTAGCTAGGGCTCCTTGTGCTTGCCAAACACATGGTACACAAAGTAGGCATGTACCCCCCTGAGGATTAATGTAATTATACCCTCAGGTGTTACAGATTACAGCAATGGAATGAAATGTATCACGGAAAACCCTTGTATCATTGTACTTCAAATATCTTAAAAAATACATGTTTTAAGAGCGAAATTAATCACTCCAATACGTGTCCTGTGGCACTAAATGTGCGTCTTGCTGTAAGATAATCTCTGTGGAAGTGTCGTAGTTATCGTCCTCCGAAAGCTAAGTTCTGCAGAAGCCAATGCGCTTACCTCATGATACACCAAATGTCAAGTAAACCAAAACGTTGCGTTAAAATCTCATTAGCAGTACTGGTAAATGTTTTAAGTATGTGAGCCTTATAGTCATTACGTAATCGTGCAACTAACAAGCAAGAATGTACACACACAATAACACTGTGACGTCTGTTAACTATAACAATGCATTCGTAATTTCTGTTTCAATAAGTTCTCTTGGTTCTTGACTGGATATTTAACTTCAAACATTGTTGTATGTTAACAGATTCTAAGTCTGACAAAGCATACTAGCAATGTAAAGTGAAAAGTTATATGGCAAAGACAAAGTTAAAAAGCAGATTATCTTTCAATAAACGGTTTTACATGTGAAATGTGGTGTAAACCTTTACTCTTCCTAGTACTCACAGTTTGATTTGAATGCAATTATCATGTTGTATACGTCGGTAAGGAATGCTAAAATTTTTCTCAAGGTTAGCGTGTATGCTATTTTTCCCTGAGCCAACCGGCGCAGGTGGCTGCCTGCGGTGCGAGTCATTGTCTGTTTCTTTGTTGGCGCGCACCGTTATTGGGATTAGGAGACCGAACTTCTACAAATTCACCTTGACGAGAAGGCCCTGCCCTGTTTCAAGCTCGCCAGTTCTGATGGAATTCAGGTCTGTCGTTTTGTCGGTAGTTTACATAGTTTCTTGTTTGTCGGTCATGTGGTGGAGAATTTCTCCCAGAATCGTAACTGCGTGGTGGACCGTTGCGTCTAAAGTTATTCTGTCTCCCGTGATAATAATTATTTTGGTTCCCAAATTGTCTGTTTCTCTGATTGTCTCTGTGGTAGTCACTACCGCGGAGAAGTGATCTTTCCCTGTAATTATTACTACTCTGCCAACGGTTATCATACGGGTGGTGTCTATTTAGGTCACGATATGTGTTGTGAGAATAGCCTTGTCGTGTCCAGTTGTTATTTGTTTCATCGCGGAATTGTGACAGATGTGCCCTGTAATTGTTGTGCTCCTGTTTTCGCGTTCCGCGATTGTCAGTGTCAATTTCCAGTTCTTGTAACAGTCCCTGAAAAGCTTCAATGTCGTCTTTGCAACGTCCTGCTAAAATAATATGTCGTAGATGTTCAGGCAATTTGATTAAGCAAATGCAGATGTGTTCTGAGGGGCTGTATGGGTTTGAAAGATACTGATTCTTATGCAACATGTCTTCAAAATATTTGACAAGACTGGAAAATTCAGATTGTTCAAAGTGTTTCATCATCATGATGCTATGTTTTACTCGGTCTTGTGTAGCTTGAGACCAATATGCTGAGAGGAAAGCATGGTATAATTCTCCTTCACTGTGACAATCGTGAATGACCGATCGCATTCTTACAGCTGGTTCATTCTCTAAATAGCCACACATAAATTCTAATCTGTGTTCTAACGACCAGTTGGGAGGAAAACAATGAGAGAATTGATGGAGCCATGCTTGTGGATGAATGTCGTTGCCAGGATTCTTAAATGTTTTGAATTTACGTGTAGTAATGAACAGCTTATAGTCAAAATCATCATGTCGGCGAGTCGCATGTCGGTCATTGTTACGTCATTTCGGCGGTTCCATCTCAAAATTCGGTGTGCCTTGCCAATTTCTTTCATAATTTCCGAAGTGTCCTGTGTTATTATTTTGTGGTTGTTTCGTATTTCTAAGTCCCTCTTCCCGTGTTGGAGCGCGAGTGTCCTCTGAAATATGAAATATTTGTATTACTTGTGCCAACTGATCTTGTACTTCCCGGATTTCTCTTTTGTATTGCGTATTAATTTGATTCTGATTTTGTTTGAATTTCTTAATTTGTTCATACTCTTCTGTGTCATTAAAGACTACCGGTTTTGTGTCATTCAGATTATCATCTACCTTCGTAGATAAATTATTTAGCTGATCCGAAAGTTCAACTACTTTCTCTGATAATGTACTAATTTCCTCCATGTGTCTTTCTACTGTGCCCTTTAAGTTTTCCTGAGTTTTTGCAAGTTGCGTAACCGAATCGGTAGATGCAACTGAGTCAATTTTAGCTTGCAAGGTCTCATGATTTTCATGAACAATAATTTGCAGTTCTTTTATGGCTGCTTTGTGATTCTGTAATGCATTTTCATACCGCGAAAAAATAGGTTGAAAATGCTCACAAATTTGTGTTTTTACGTCGTTACAGACTTTTTGACATTTCAATTCGATTTTATGTAACTCAGTAGTCAAATCTTCACGTGTTTGTTCAAGCGTGGTGTGAAGATTTTGTTCCATTGCGTCTAACTGTTGCTGTGTTTGTCTCTGGTGTTGTTCCATTGTGTCTAACTTTTGAAGCATTTGCTATGTTTGTCTTTGATTTTGTTCCATTATGTCTAACTGTTGCTGTGTTTGTCTCTGATTTTGTTTCATTTGTTGCATTAATTGCAATAACAATGTATTAGTGTCTGGAATCTGTTCCTCTATGCTTTTCGGCAGTGCATTTGCACCGTGCAACATTCACATTTTGACAAGCAGAAAATGTGTCTTGACTTATTTGAGAAAACGGTGAGGACCCAAAACCGGAATCTACAGTATTTGCGAGATTGTTTCCTGTCATTTCGGATTCCTGAGGCGAGTTGTTGCCGACCGATCGATCGATAAATCTTCCCTGTTCACTATTTGTTTCACTGTGTACACCATTATTTGCAACCCGCTCCATTTCCCTATGCACAATTACCAAATTACTACTTTGAATGTCTGTTAATTCATTACATGGTGGCGTTAACACACTGCTTTCGTCTTCACTGTCATTTCTCAGTTTACTTTGGAGCCTAGTATTACGTTTTTCACACGCCATTGTTGTCACAATATTTCACACGACAACACAGAAAAACACAATTTGAAGAGTAAAAATAAGAGAACACATTAACGTAGCACTGAAAATATTATCTAGTTAATTGCAAGCGCAGCTGCGAAAAACTTGGTGCAAATTTACATGCGTGCCACACATGTTTTACTGTACAACAATGACAGACTGCAACTACAAAGGAGATTCTCTCTACAATTACGCGCTAGCAATAAACAAAATCTACACTAATTACACAAACTACAAGAAAAAATCAGAATATTCTAGTGAGGTATCCTCGGCTAAGGGTCGACGTCCCCTTTGAACAATTATACAAGACTGTGCTTAAACTGACACACAATATTTTTAGCGCAACGCAATCTGACTTTCAAAAAATCCCTACAAAAAAAATGGCCCTGACTAACATTAACCTATACGTTTCACAAATCGCTTACCTCACAAAAATCTTCGTTACTCGAACTACTGCAATACAGCGAGCGCCACTACTGCCAGCTAAATAAAAGATTCAAACTACGGAAGGCACTAACTACTGACAGGCATAGTTAGCAAATGAAAGATTTTATTAGAGAACAAACAATGTATTTACCTTAATAGTGCTGAAAAATCATAATATACATAGCAGTTCATGATATCCAGTATTACAAATTTCAAAACTCCGCCATCTCTCTCCCCACATCCACCACTGCTGGCGGCTCACCTCCAACTGCCAACGCTATGCGCTGTTCACATCCAGCTGCCCAACACTACAATGGCAGACAACAATGCAAACTAGCCACAGACTGCACACAGCACAGCCAGTGATTTTCATACAGAGCGCTACGTAACGTTGCCAATAAGAAAACATAAACAGCCTACTTATAGTGTTTCATGGAATGAACAGTCTAATAAGGACAAAATACGGATTGAGAGTAAACTGGTGAGAGACTTAAGTAAGAGACATAACAGATTAGCAATAAACTTAATATTAAAATTATGGGCCATGAAGAAGACAAAGCAAAGAAATTCTTCTACCTTGGAAGAAAAAGTACGTGATAGATTAAGCAAAGAGGATATAAGCAGTAGAGTAGCAGAGGCAAAGAGGGCATTCCTTGCTAAAATAGGTTACCAGTGCATAGGTTTCAATATGAGAATGTGTGTTAGGCCCAAGTATTGTATGGAAGTGAATCGTGGATCATGGAAAACCGAGAAAGAGCAAAATCTAATTATTTTGAGATGTGGTATCGAAGGAGGTTGAAAATTATGTACACTAACAACATAATAAATGAGTTAATTCTCTACGGAATTGGCTAGAAAAGGTATAAGTGAAGAATGCCATCTAGAGGAAGAGAAAGTATGATATGACATGTGTCAACGATCTATTACCGTCGAGAGGTTTCCATGACAGAAGTCCTGCAGTGTATAAATGTTAACTGAAATTTAAAAAAACGCTTATCTATAAGATATTGTGCGCAGAATAACGGCACAGTTTTTTCTAAATCTGATAAAATAGTGAAATGATGGACATGTGAAACAAAGATGTAGTTTTGTCACCTGTTTTTGGTAATTTTTCTTGCAATAACTAGTGAATAAATTAAAATGAAAAATTTGCCTATTACTATTTGTGGACATTCCAGAAGAGTGATTCAGGTATATTTCAGAAAGATATATTTACCAATGTGCCTGCAGTCTTTTCCATAATCTTGAGATACATTCTATTTGTGATATTATCATCGTTAGAATGACGTACTTCTGGATGAGAATTGGAAAACTACAACTGTTGGTTAACAAAGTTACTCTCGATGGGGTGGAGTTTCTTAATAATCTTGCGTCTGACTGTGTGAAATGTATCGATAACTGACTAAGTGAAGACTACAGTGGCTTTTTGTCTGAATCAAGAACCGAACTGTCCCAAAGATTTGAGCATGCATTGACAAATGTGAGACAGTGGAACCTATCATGAATCTTAACTACGAACTCTTGCTCATCCTGATATTGTAACCCTGCAAGCGACAATCACCATAATCTGCAGTGTAATATGAGCTGTGTGGAGAAACTGATCCTCACTGCCATAGACTTCGACATTACAATCAGTCACCCGAGGTTACTAACATTAAACCCCAGATGGTCAGATGGTTCCCCCCCCCCCCCCCCCCGCCCCCACCGCAGAGAGCGCAGCTTGCACAGTGCCGGTCTGTTCACCTAAAAGCCCCACGACGAAGTCTCTACCTTTGATGCTTATTCCTTCTTCCCGCCAACAAAATGTTACCAACAATAGCGTAATTGTTGAACAAAATACCCTACCAAGAAAGGCTAAACGCCAACAAATCAACTAACTGAATTTCCTTCTCTATTCTCCAAAAGCTTCTCACTAAGTGTTACGTCCTCCTGACGTCACTTCTATTACACTAATTAGTGCTCTCTCAGCCACCAAGTGGCCTCACATTACAGGTCCTGAGAAATGTTAAACTGTTCATGAGCCTATTCGCTGACTCTGCTGCAACTTCTGATTCTTTAAAGGGTCAGAAACACTATGCCACGTACTTTGGAAAGCTGGGGAATGGTTATTTGCTGAAGTATTTCTCTTAACATCCACCCACTAACAGAGTTCTGTCCTTCAGAATGAATGCTTTTATCTCGGCTGTCCACAGTATAACCATGCTATAAACTGCACAATAGCCCCTGTACCAGCACACTGCTCAGTTAAGCGTCTTTCTCCCTGACAAGGTGAGGCGGTTTTTCTGGCTGCTCTCCTCGCCTGTAATTCTACGAAAGCCTGCGTGCGATAGGTTCACTGGGGATTGCTTCACTGAGGCTCGCTGCAAGTCACCTGTCTCATATTCACAGCACTCTTCACTTCCAGAGCTCACTCACTCATCAGCAACCTGATACAGAAGGTTGAAAAGATGAAATGAAATCAGCTCATATAGTCACCGTAATTTCATTAATCGCATTAGAATCACTAAATTCTCATCCAATCACATTATTAACGATACATAAATGAACAGTAATGAGCCAAAGGGCTTGCCGCTTCTGTGTGCCACCCAAAAGCAGTTAAATGAGATCCTGTAGCATAACAAGTAATGAGAGGTGCTCATTCCGCAGCCAACTGGCATGTTCCTGATTATTGTAGAGAAATGGCAAAACTGTGAGGACAATGAAATAGTAGGAGTAAATAAATTAACACCCTACATTAAAATGATGAGAGATGTATGAGTACAAACAAACTAAAATGTAGGGGTTACGTAAGCCACAAGCTAGAAGCAGCCTGAGACTCTCCAGAGCTAGGCTGCAATGAGAGTTCACCAGTCTTCCCCACTAAGAGGTTGACAGGACCATAGCGTGTGACATTCAAATAAAATTATACAAGCTGTACTGTTCGATAAGTTGTAGAACTGTGTTCATTGGTCGGATGTGTTAGGATAAAACCAAGGGTAATGAATCACCTGGTTTCAGCATTTGCCTTGGTGTGTCTCACGAAAGCAAGTTAAGGGCTGTATTACGCAGTTACGAAGACTTGTGACCCACAATAAAAAGAGCCATTCTCAGTCGTACCAGACTACCTCAGTTACAATGTTTCATGAAGTTTATCTGTGGAAAATATCTGTTCAAAAAAGATTCCACGTAATTTGACATGAAAAAAAAATAAAAAATAGGCTCATGTCAATTGTTGTAAGAAAATGCTAAAAAAGTTGATCAAGGACATTACAATCCATATACACTGTACAAAATGGTAAATCGTAGTTATATACATACAAACTGGAAACTAGGCATATATCAACTCTATGGGTGTTCCAATGTGAGATGGAAAGAAGTGGTTCATTTGTAAAACACTTTCAAGAAAATGGACGCTTGTTTCGTTGGTTACAATGGACATGTGGCGACCATTGTTCAGTGGATTGAAGAAAAGTTACTACTGAATGTTGAACTAGTTATCTATGTGTCATTGATGACATGAGGAAAAATAGCTGAAACCTTTGCATCGTCTTGACAATGTTAGTTTTCGCTCAGCAAAACAATTGATTTTTCAATGAAGAAAAACATCAAATTGCTGTATCATTGCCGATTTTGTTTGATTTATTATGCAATGGCTTCATTTTGTTTCCTTATGTTCCACAAAAATCCAAGGACAACAATTTTTACCACCTGAAGAAACTGTTTAATCCTTTCAAAATCATTTCTTAGGTAATAACAACACGTGGAAAAGTGTTTCCAGAGCCGGTCTGAACACACGTGAAAGTGCATAAATTTTAAAGAGAAATATATTTGGAAACAAGAAAATAATTTGTACCAAAAAACATCTTTCTTTCATTATTTGTGCAAATAGTTCTGCACTACTAAATCTCAGATTCAGCATTTGAAGAATCTCAGGTTACCATTTCCACAAGTGCACCAGAATTCAGAAATAAATCAACAGTCTGTACCTCATATTCCCTGATAGTGTAACTGTCCCTCATGCCCCTCTTCCTCCTCCTCACAGACATCTATGCTTTGGCCTCAAAGCCCACTATTTTCTCTCATCTCACATCACGTCCATTGACATCATCATTATGGTATGAAAGCCAACTATTTTCCTTCATGTCGCATCATATCCATTGACATCATAATTACGGCATCAAGTAAACCTTAAGGTTCAATTGGAAATGGATTATTGGATCAAGTCAAAACATTATTACACTCCTCGAAATTGAAATAAGAACACCGTGAATTCATTGTCCCAGGAAGGGGAAACTTTATTGACACATTCCTGGGGTCAGATACATCACATGATCACACTGACAGAACCACAGGCACATAGACACAGGCAACAGAGCATGCACAATGTCGGCACTAGTACAGTGTATATCCACCTTTCGCAGCAATGCAGGCTGCTATTCTCCCATGGAAACGATCGTAGAGATGCTGGATGTGGTCCTGTGGAACGGCTTGCCATGCCATTTCCACCTGGCGCCTCAGTTGGACCAGCGTTCGTGCTGGACGTGCAGACCGCGTGAGACGACGCTTCATCCAGTCCCAAACATGCTCCATGGGGGACAGATCCGGAGATCTTGCTGGCCAGGGTAGTTGACTTACACCTTCTAGAGCACGTTGGGTGGCACGGGATACATGCGGACGTGCATTGTCCTGTTGGAACAGCAAGTTCCCTTGCCGGTCTAGGAATGGTAGAACGATGGGTTCGATGACGGTTTGGATGTACCGTGCACTATTCAGTGTCCCCTCGACGATCACCAGTGGTGTACGGCCAGTGTAGGAGATCGCTCCCCACACCATGATGCCGGGTGTTGGCCCTGTGTGCCTCGGTCGTATGCAGTCCTGATTGTGGCGCTCACCTGCACGGCGCCAAACACGCATACGACCATCATTGGCACCAAGGCAGAAGCGACTCTCATCGCTGAAGACGACACGTCTCCATTCGTCCCTCCATTCACGCCTGTCGCGACACCACTGGAGGCGGGCTGCACGATGTTGGGGCGTGAGCGGAAGACGGCCTAACGGTGTGCGGGACCGTAGCCCAGCTTCATGGAGACGGTTGCGAATGGTCCTCGCCGATACCCCAGGAGCAACAGTGTCCCTAATTTGCTGGGAAGTGGCGGTGCGGTCCCCTACGGCACTGCGTAGGATCCTACGGTCTTGGCGTGCATCCGTGCTTCGCTGCGGTCCGGTCCCAGGTCGACGGGCACGTGCACCTTCCGCCGACCACTGGCGACAACATCGATGTACTGTGGAGACCTCACGCCCCACGTGTTGAGCAATTCGGCGGTACGTCCACCCGGCCTCCCGCATGCCCACTATACGCCCTCGCTCAAAGTCCGTCAACTGCACATACGGTTCACGTCCACGCTGTCGCGGCATGCTACCAGTGTTAAAGACTGCGATGGAGCTCCGTATGCCACGGCAAACTGGCTGACACTGACGGCGGCGGTGCACAAATGCTGCGCAGCTAGCGCCATTCGACGGCCAACACCGCGGTTCCTGGTGTGTCCGCTGTGCCGTGCGTGTGATCATTGCTTGTACAGCCCTCTCGCAGTGTCCGGAGCAAGTATGGTGGGTCTGACACACCGGTGTCAATGTGTTCTTTTTTCCATTTCCCGGAGTGTACATGTATTTCATGAAATCCATTACTATAACAGAAAGCGTTAGCACTGAAATTACAGTAACAGTCTGCCAGTGTATCATATTTTTTATTGCCTAGCATTGTTTGTATGGTATACTGCACTCTATAACTATTGAACAAATGTTATCCCAACAGTGACACCTAATACCTGAAAGGGTAATGTTGTTGTGGTCTTCAGTCCAGAGACTGGTTTGATGCAGCTCTCCATGCTACTCTATCTTGTGCAAGTTTCTTCATCTCCCAGTACCTACTGCAACCTACATCCTTCTGAATCTGCTTAGTGTATTCATCTCTTGGTCTCCCTCTATGATTTTTACCCTCCACGCTGCCCTCCATTACTAAATTGGTGATCCCATGATGCCTCAGAACATGTCCTACCAACCGATCCCGTCTTCTTGTCAAGTTGTACCACAAACTTCTCCCCAATCCTATTCTGTACCTCCTCATTAGTTATGTGATCTACCCATCTAATCTTCAGCATTCTTCTGTAGCACCACATTTCGAAAGCTTCTATTCTCTTCTTATCCAAACTATTTATCATCCATGTTTCACTTCCATACATGGCTACACTCCATACAAATACTTTCAGAAATGACTTCCTGACACTTAAACCTATACTCGATGTTAACAAATTTCTCTTCTTCAGAAACGCTTTCCTTGCCATTGCCAGTCTACATTTTATATCCTCTCTACTTCGACCATCATCAGTTATTTTGCTCCCCAAATAGCAAAACTCCTTTACTACTTTAAGCGTCTCATTTCCTAATCTAATTCCTTCAGCATCACCCGACTTAGTTCGACTACATTCCATTATCCTCGTTTTGCTTTTGTTGATGTTCATCTTATATCTTCCTTTCAAGACACTGTCCATTCCATTCAACTGCTCTTCCAAGTCGTTTGCTGTCTCTGACAGAATTACAATGTCATCAGCGAACCTCAAAGTTTTTATTTCTTCTCCATGGATTTTAATACCTACTCCGAATTTTTCTTTTGTTTCCTTTACTGCTTGCTCAATATACAGATTGAACAACATCGGGGAGAGGCTACAACCCTGTCTTACTCCCTTCCCAACCACTGCTTCCCTTTCATGTCCCTCGACTCTTATAACTGCCATCTGGTTTCTGTACAAATTGTAAATAGCCTTTCGCTCCCTGTATTTTACCCCTGCCACCTTTAGAATTTGAAAGAGAGTATTCCAGTCAACATTGTCAAAAGCTTTCTCTAAGTCTACAAATGCTAGAAACGTAGGTTCGCCATTCCTTAATCATATAGTATTGCCTCACGTGTTCCAGTGTTTCTACGGAATCCAAACTGATCTTCCCCGAGGTTGGGTTCTACTAGTTTTTCCATTCGTCTGTAAGAAATTCGTGTTAGTATTTTGCAGCTGTGGCTTATTAATCTGACAGTTCGGTAATTTTCACATCTGTCAACACCTGCTTTCTTTGGTATTGGGATTATTATATTCTTCCTGAAGTCTGAGGGTATTTCGCCTGTTTCATACATCTTGCTCAGCAGATGGTAGAGTTTTGTCAGGACTGGCTCTCCCAAGACCGTCAGTAGTTCTAACGGAATGTTGTCTACTCCGGGGGCCTTGTTTCGACTCAGGTCTTTCAGTGCTCTGTCAAACTCTTCACGCAGTATCGTATCTCCCATTTCATCTTCATCTACCTCCTCTTCCATTTCCATAATATTGTCCTCAAATACATCGCCCTTGTATAGAACCTCTATATATTCCTTCCACCTTTCTGCTTTCCCTTCTTTGCTTAGAACTGGGTTTCCATCTGAGCTCTTGATATTCATACAAGTCGTTCTCTTATCTCCAAAGGTCTCTTTAATATTCCTGTAGGCAGTATCTATCTTACCCCTAGTGAGATAAGCCTCTACATCCTTACATTTGTCCTCTAGCCATCCCTGCTTAGCCATTTTGCACTTCCTGTCGATCTCATTTTTGAGACGTTTGTATTCCTTTTTGCCTGCTTCATTTACTGCATTTTTATATTTTCTCCTTTCATCAATTAAATTCAACATTTCTTCTGTTACCCAAGGATTTCTACTAGCCCTTGTCTTTTTACCTACTTTATCCTCTGCTGCCTTCACTACTTGATCCCTCAGAGCTACCCATTCTTGATCTACTGTATTTCTTTCCCCCATTTCTGTCAGTTGTTCCCTTATGCTCTCCCTGAAACTCTGTACAACCTCTGGTTCTTTCAGTCTATCCAGGTCCCATCTCCTTAAATTCTCACCTTTTTGCAGTTTCTTCAGTTTTAATCTACAGGTCATTACCAATAGATTGTGGTCAGAGTCCACATCTGCCCCTGGAAATGTCTTACAATTTAAAACCTGGTTCCTAAATCTCTGTCTTACCATTATATAATCTCTCTGATACCTTTTAGTATCTCCAGGGTTCTTCCATGTATACAACCTTCTTTCATGATTCTTAAACCAAGTGTTAGCTATGATTATGTTGTGCTCTGTGCAAAATTCAACCAGGTGGCTTCCTCTTTCATTTCTTTGCCCCAATCTATATTCACCTACTATGTTTCCTTCTCTCCCTTTTCCTACACTCGAATTCCAGTCACCCATGACTATTAAATTTTCGTCTCCCTTCACTATCTGAATAATTTCTTTTATTTCATCATACATTTCTTCAATTTCTTCGTCATCTGCAGAGCTAGTTGGCATATAAACTTGTACTACTGTAGTAGGTGTGGGCTTCGTATCTATCTTGGCCACAATAATGCGTTCACTATGCTGTTTGTAGTAGCTTTCCCGCATTCCTATTTTCCTATTCATTATCAAACCTACTCCTGCATTACCCCTATTTGATTTTGTGTTTATAACCCTGTAGTCACCTGACCATAAGTCTTGTTCCTCCTGCCACCGAACTTCACTAGTTCCTACTATAACTTCAACCTATCCATTTCCATTTTTAAATTTTCTGACCTACCTGCCCGATTAAGGGATCTGACATTCCACGCTCCGATCCGTAGAACGCCAGTTTTCTTTCTCCTGATAACGACATCCTCTTGAGTAGTCGCCACCCGGAGATCCGAATGGGGGACTATTTTACCTCCCGAATATTTTACCCAAGAGGACGCCATCATCATTTAATCATACAGTAAAGCTGCATGCCCTCGGGAAAAATTACGGCTGTAGTTTCCCCTTGCTTTCAGCCGTTCGCAGTACCAGCACAGCAAGGCCGTTTTGGTTATTGTTACAAGCCCAGATCAGTCAATCATCCAGACTGTTACCCTTGCAACTACTGAAAACGCTGCTGCCCCTCTTCAGGAACCACACGTTTGTCATGCCTCTCAACAGATACCCCTCCATTGTGGTTGCACCCACGGTACGGCTATCTGTATCGCTGAGGCACGCAAGCCTCCCCACCAACGACAAGGTCCATGGTTCATGGGGGGGGGGGGGGGGGGAAGGGTAATAATGCTTACGTTTTACAACATATGGACAAAAAATACGTTACATTGTGCCTAACAAAGAACATAAATCTATGTCTCGAAGTGAATTTCTTAAATAAAACTCCTCAGCTTTCAAACTGTTTTATTGAGGTATTGAAATACGTTTCTTGATGTTAGTATGCAGTTGGGAAGAGAACGAAACTCTAGAATAAATCAACAAGGTAATTTGAAATGCCTACCAAGAATTTCTGCTCTGATCTCTGTTGTATTTTTGTGAAAATAAGTATTGATGTTTTGTAAATTCTGTAGGACAATTTGTTATTGCTTCAGTTCTTAACATTGCTCTTTTGATCTTTGTCTGGGATGCACTTGGTGGGTTTTGCTGCAGCACTTAATTTCATTACCTGTGCTTGTCCTTTAATGCTGGGACTTCGTTTCAACTTTTCTTACAGTCCCTCATAACATCACATTCACTGTTCAGTACTCAGTGTGTGACAGTACATGTTAGTGTTTCATCTTCCAGCAGTATACGAAAAGCTGTTCATAATGTGATTGCTTATAATCCTGAGTGTTAATCTTCATTAATACATGAAATCTACAGTAATGTTAAAAGTTATTTGACACTGGTTGGCTTTGACAGTAAAACCCAAGTTGGAATTACGGCATTCAGTATCATCAATATTTTGCAAATACTACCTTCAAATTTACATTTTTTACCTGGACACAGAGAATATACCAAATTTTGCAACATTTTGTGGTACGCAACTGTTTTCATAGTATTTTGTTAACAAACTATAGGTTTCATATTTGTTGTGTTACAATTCGTTTGACATTACTAGGTTATCGTTACTTTCACTGGACTATCAGTGTGACTGATTATCTGTTGGACTCCACAAACATGTAATGAAATCTAGGAATGTTTGTAAATTTTTTCTTTGTTTTTAGTTACTGTGACATCTACCACATTAACATGATGAAAAGTTGAGTATACCCAACATACATTTGTGTTTTCTGGTCTCCATACTTTTCTTGTTTTCAATTATTTCTTTGGTATAATTTCTTCTAATAGGACCCTATCAAAGACATTTCCAAATAGTTTCATTTAATTCAGAATCACATTCCTCTCCATCTTTGCTTGAAACTTTCACTATCTCTTTCTTCAATAGTCATCAGCCTTTGAATGATTATCATTGTTGCACAAGTGCTCCTTTCAACAGTCCATAAAATTGCCTTTATGGATTGGCAGTTAGTGTTACTGGCCAGTAGTGCAGAGATCCAGGATTCAGTTACCTATAACCACATATGATTTTTCTGAGGTCGAAAAGTGTGGCACAGACGCTACTCAGCCTTGTGAAGTCAAATGAGAAGCTTATTAAATAAAGAAATCAACACAACTGGCTTGAAAGCTACTGAAGCAGTTTGCACCAGGCTGGGTGCATAAAGGCGTTATGATCATCATTATCATTATCATCATCTGAAGTAAGTTTGTTTTCCTAGTTTGCTGAAATTGTTGCATATGTGATATAGTATACATCTATTTTCTCAAATAAATACTCAAAATCTACATTTATGACTTATCGTTATTCATAAATACACTTGCACATAATGCTGGTCAGAGGTTACCTAAAACACCAAATTTTCTTCAACTGACAGTTGTTTTTGGCAGCACTATTTTACATGAACACTGAGAAAATGATTCCCATCTTGTATGAGAATCACTTCAGGAATGAATGTACTGACTTGTCTCAGCAGGAGAGCAGACATTATGTGACAAGAACTGGGGGAGGGGAGGTTGGTGTTTGCTCACAAAGTTGTCTCTGTTAGGCACATGGTGCACATAGTATGTAATAAGATATCTCAGAGTGGCTAGAGCTAAATAGTATGTTACTGAAGGATCAGTTCAATACAAATTATAATAAAGCATTTAAAAAACAAGTCATATACCAAATAGTGCTGCGCTATAGGTTAAGTGAGTACATATTTGTCTACAGTTGCTTCCTGTAGGACAAAGAAAGTTGTGGATTCGTGGAGGGAAAAGTCATACTGTACAGATGACTGTCAAGTTGTGGGAGGAGGCAATATAGTAAAACTTTCAGCAGTTAAAAAAAGGGCGAAGCTTAGAGAAATTAAATACAGCAGAGGATGTAACAATTTCTAAGATCAATCAAATTTTACATACCATTACACAAAAATTTAAGCAATGGCACAATTAATGAAATCTCAAATAAATAAAATATTTCATTAATTTAAAATGGTGCGACCACTGAGAATTTGAAGAAAAAACTGAAAAAAAGAAATCTGCTGGTGTTTCTTCAGAAAGAATTTCACTAAATAAATTATGGAAAGAAAGTTTAAGACCAACAATTTTATTCCCTTTTGACTATTTTGGGACAGATTAAGAGACTTGAGACTTAATATGATATAAGTGACTAATGATTCTGTACTGTGGTCATTAGTCACTATTAGTAGTCCTAACATTTCCCACACTATAACAATAATGAAAATGCCTGCATGGAGCAATAGCTAAAATATGGGAAAGGCAAACATTCACCTATAGCAGACTGATGGATGGTGTGCAGAGACACAAAATTGGAAACAGCACTTACACTAGCATTCAAGCTCCAACAAAAGAACACGCTTCTTCACAACAACCACACAGACGTCAAACACTCAATAATCAGTTCTAAAATGTCTACGGGAGTGTGGTTTTGGTGTCTATGTAGTTTGTGTGTGTGTGTGAATCTGTTGTTTTATAGGAAACACAGAAAATGTCCTCACACTTTCACATGGGTTAATCAGGGTGTATACGACCTGGGAGATCCGGAAAAAAACGGGAATTTTTGTATCCAGGAGAAAACCGGGAAAACCCCGGGATTTTTTTAGAATTCCGGGAATTTTTCATTGTTTTAGTTTTCAGTTAAATTTTTGTAATTTTGACTGGTAAGAACGGATACTTAACAAAGGATATTACTGTACCCCTCTACTGCAGAATAATACTTCAACAGTAAAACATGAACGTGAGAAAAAACTAAAATAACTAAAATTGCAAAGGAAATATACAACAACTACACACAGTGCTCATGCAAGCGTCTGCCAGCTGCAAAATGTGTCAAAGGCTTTAGGAAGACTATGCAATGCTTCATAACAACAAATTGCCTCCGGTGAGCGTGAAGTCACAACTGTTTACATTAGATTCGTTTTAGCAGTTACGAGCGGGCGCATGCGCAGTTGAGTCGCGTTTGATTAGTAGATTCTTCCGCTTCTGACTACAGGAATGTGGTGGCTGTTGGCTGTGCAAGCAGTCGCAGCAAGCAGCTAGAGTTTCACAAAGCGCCTAGCATCCAGCGCACGTCTGTCTATCGATTATTCATGATTTTGAAACGCTTCCCTGTTGGTTTTCAACAGTTTTGAACACATTTTAAGTTGATTTCTGAATGATTCATAAGCTGACTTTTGAATGCATGCATAGTGTAAGTGATGTCTCTGTTAGGAGAATCCTCGTCACATCTAGAAATAAACTTTCCGTAGACAAAAAGAGGACGGGGCTATACGAGCTGAGCGAAGTAAAGCCGAACTGATGAATGCCAATCGCTTACTGATTATGTGGTTGATTGCGTTTGCGAATGATCAGTGTTGTCATAATTACTAGCGAAATCCATAGATGGAGGCTACCAGAATGGAAATAAACGACTGACAGGAATAACAGGTGAGAAAGATTACGTATTATCTTCTCGGTGTATCCAAGAAAATGAAATTTTAATAGAAAATTTTTGGCTAGATCGCAACACTAGTAAGGACCAGTAGTACAGTCCCCGACTAGCAGCCGCTTAAATTCTATTCTGGAAGTAACGTGGAAGACGTGTTGTACGAACACGTAATAACGCCTAACCGGAAAATAATCGCGGGATAACAAAACCTGTGATTCTGGCAGGGTTAGTGAAGTTAATCGGTGAACAAATTTTGACAATGGCAGGAATAGCTACAGAATTGGTGATGACCAGAATGTTAGAACGGGGAAGGAGAAGAAACGGGGACATCACACAAATTATCGAAGAATAAGATGATTCCAAATTTATATAAAAATTTCGTAATGCTCCTTTTCGATCTCATGCTTAAACTGATGCGAATTAATGAAATGTGAAACTACTTCCTAACATGAAGCTTTTTGCTTGTAATACGCCTAATAGGCATTTGATATTGGTACTTCATGAATTGTATTCTGTCGTGTTATAAAAATGGCCATTTGTGCCAAAACAGTCTTGTTTATTTGGTGTGTGTTACAAAATTGCTGCCATATTAGAAAGGCCTATTTTGTTTTATCTAGCAGACAGTGACAAAAGAGACGTAATCAGATCGACAAACCTCACCAGTCTTGGGTATTATTTGCGTTAACAGCTTTTTCAGTATTAGATAACGACATTTAGATTTTCATGTAGAAAAACGTTTGACGAACTTTGATGAGGTAGTAGATTCTTTCACAGAAAGGAAAGCACGCCATGTAAAGCTGTAGCAAGATTAGAGAGAAAAATGTGTAATTTCTTGTTTATCTGTTGTCTTTAATTGTTTTATGTATCCTCTCTTGGGTAAAATATTCCGGAGGTAAAATAGTCCCCCATTCGGATCTCCGGGCGGGGACTACTCTAGAGGACGTCGTTATCAGGAGAAATAAAACTGGCGTTCTACGGGTCGGAGCGTGGAATGTCATATCCCTTAATCGGGCAGGTAGGTTAGAAAATTTAAAAAGGGAAATGGATAGGTTGAAGTTAGATATAGTGGGAATTAGTGAAGTTCGGTGGCAGGAGGAACAAGACTTTTGGTCTGGTGATTACAGGGTTATAAATACAAAATCAAATAGGGGTAATGCAGGAGTAGGTTCAATAATGAATTAAAAAATAGGAGTGCGGGTTAGCTACTACAAACAGCATAGTGAACGCATTATTGTGGCCAAGATAGACACAAAGCCCACACCAACTAGCTCTGCAGATGATGAAGAAATAGATTAAATGTATGACGAGATAAAAGAAATTATTCAGGTAGTGAAGGGAGACGAAAATTTAATAGTCATGGGTGACTGGAATTCGTCAGTAGGAAAAGGGAGAGAAGGAAACATAGTAGGTGAATATGGATTGGGGCAAAGAAATGAAAGAGGAAGCCACCTGGTTGAATTTTGCACAGAGCACAACATAATCGTAGCTAACACTTGGTTTAAGAATCATGAAAGAAGGTTGTATACATGGAAGAACCCTGGAGATACTAAAAGGTATCAGAGAGATTATATAATGGTAAGACAGAGATTTAGGAACCAGGTTTTAAATTGTAAGACATTTCCAGGGGCAGATGTGGACTCTGACCACAATCTATTGGTAATGACCTGTAGATTAAAACTGAAGAAACTGCAAAAAGGTGAGAATTTAAGGAGATGGGACCTGGATAGACTGAAAGAACCAGAGGTTGTACAGAGTTTCAGGGAGAGCATAAGGGAACAACTGACAGAAATGGGGGAAAGAAATACAGTAGAACAAGAATGGGTAGCTCTGAGGGATGAAGTAGTGAAGGCAGCAGAGGATAAAGTAGGTAAAAAGACGAGGGCTAATAGAAATCCTTGGGTAACAGAAGAAATATTGAATTCAATTGATGAAAGGAGAAAATATAAAAATGCAGTAAATGAAGCAGGCAAAAAGGAAAACAAACGTCTCAAAAATGAGATCGACAGGAAGTGCAAAATGGCTAAGCAGAGATGGTTAGAGGACAAATGTAAGGATGTAGAGGCTTGACTCACTAGGGGTAAGATAGATACTGCCTACAGGAAAATTAATGAGACCTTTCGAGGGAAGAGAACCACTTGTATGAATATCAAGAGCTCAGATGGAAACCCAGTTCTAAGCAAAGAAGGGAAGGCAGAAAGGTGGAAGGAGTATATAGAGGGTTTATACAAGGGCGATGTACTTGAGGACAATATTATGGAAATGGAAGAGGATGTAGATGAAGACGAAATGGGAGATAAGATACTGCGTGAAGAGTTTGACAGAGCACTGAAAGACCTGAGTCGAAACAATTCCTCCAAGAAATTCATCTCCACCATTCTCATACTCTTCCAAAAGTTCGCTGCATACCGTTTCTCTTGTTTCTTTGTGAGCCACTGTCAACATCCTGGGAACCCACCTGGCACAAAGGTTTTTAACGCCAACACTTGCAATATTCTGCAAACACTTCCTTCCCCTATCCCGACGTAGCGTGACAATTCGTTCACTGTGATGCGTCTGTCAGCAGTCACCAATTCGTTAAATCTCTGCACATTGTCTGGAGCGTGTGCAGTACGAGGACTGCGGCTGCGAGGACAATCCTCAATAATGCCGTGCCCGCTTTCATCACGTAACCTGCTTGCCCACCATCTCACTGTACTGCGATCGACAGCGGCATCTCCGTACACCTTTTTCAACCTCTTGTGGATGTTTCCCACTGTCTCGTTTTCACAGCACAGGAATTCTATGACAGAACGTTGCTTCTGACGAAATTCAAGTGTAGCAGCCATCTTGAAGGCATGTTGTGACGGCGCCATTCACGGGAACAGGTTGAACTAAGTTTTAAAACAAGCGGGAAGGATGTATCTACACACTGTATAACTTTCACACATGCAGAATGAAATCTGTATTTTTACAAAAATAGTGTGCATTTTTTTTGGAGTGACCCTCGTATTATGCTCCCCGTTTTCACATAATATGGCTTTTGTTACGTACATTTTGTCACTTTTCTATTATAAACGCAAACAAAATATGAACTTTGTTTGTTGTTGTTGTTGTGGTCTTCAGTCCTGAGACTGGTTTGATGCGGCTCTCCATGCTACTCTATCCTGTGCAAACTTCTTCATCTGCCAGTACCTACTGCAACCTACATCCTTCTAAATCTGCTTGGTGTATTCATCTCTTGGTCTCCCTCTACGATTTTTTACCCTCCACACTGCCCTCCAATACTAAATTGGTGATCCCTTGATGCCTCAGAACATGTCCTACCAACCGATCCCTTCTTCTAGTCAAGTTGTGCCACAAACGTCTCTTCTCCCCAATCCTATTCAACACCTCCTCATTAGTTATGTGATCTACCCATCTAATCTTCAGCATTCTTCTGTAGCACCACATTTCGAAAGCTTCTATTCTCTTCTTGTCTAAACTATTTATCGTCCACGTTTCACTTCCATACAAATACTTTCAGAAACGACTTCCTAACACTTAAATCAGTACTCGATGTTAACATTATGTCTCTTCTTCAGAAACGCTTTCCTTGCCATTGCCAATCTACATTTTATATCCTCTCTACTTCGACCATCATCAGTTATTTCGTTCCCCAAATAGCAAAATGCCTTTACTACTTTAAGTGTCTCATTTCCTAATCTAATACCCTCAACATCACCCGACTTAATTCGATCACATTCCATTATCCTCGTATTGCTTTTGTTGATGTTCGTCTTATATCCTCCCTTCAAGACACCATCCATTCCGTTCAACTGCTCTTCCAAGTCCTTTGCTATCTCTGACAGAATTACGTCATCGGCGAACCTCAAAGTTTTAATTTCTTCTCCATGGATTTTAATACCTACACCGAATTTTTCTTTTGTTTCCTTTACTGCTTGCTCAATATACAGATTGAATAACATCGGGGAGAGACTACACCCCTGCCTCACTCCCTTCCCAACCACTGCTTCCCTTTCATGCCCCTCAACTCTTATAACTGCCATTTGGTTTCTATACAAATAGTAAATAGCCTTTCGCTCCCTATATTTTACCCCTGCCACCTTCAGAATTTGAAAGAAAGTATTCCAGTCAACATTGTCAAAAGCTTTCTCTAAGTCTACAAATGCTAGAAACGTAGGTTTGCCTTCCCTTAATCTAGCTTCTAAGATATGCCGTAGGGTCAGCATTTCCTCACGTGTTCCAATATTTCTACGGAATCCAAACTGTTCTTCCCCAATATCGGCTTCTACTAGTTTTTCCATTCGTCTGTAAAGAATTCGCGTTAGTATTTTGCAGCCGTGACTTATGAAACTGATAGTTCGGTAATTTTCACATCTGTCACCACCTGCTTTCTTTGGGATTGGGATTATTATATTCTTCCTGAAGTCTGAGGGTATTTCGCCTGTTTCATACATCTTGCTCAGCAGATGGTAGAGTTTTGTCAGGACTGGCTCTCCCAAGGCCGTCAGTATTTCTAATGGAATGTTGTCTACTCCGGGGGCCTTGTTTCGACTCAGGTCTTTCAGTGCTCTGTCGAACTCTTCACGCAGTATCATATCCCCCATTTCATCTTCATCTACATCCTCTTCCATTTCCATAATATTGTCCTCAAGTACATTGCCCTTGTGTAGACCCTCTATATACTCCTTCCACCTTTCTGCTTTCCCTTCTTTGCTTAGAACTGGGCTTCCATCTGAGTTTTGTTTGTAGTATAATATAAAAAGCTTCATTTCTACGTACTCGTAAAAACAGTCTTGAAATTATGAAGTAATGTCAGTGTGAGATGATCCGGGCCATCATGGACTATGCGGCTGGTCCCGGCGATGGTTCGAGTCCTCCCTCGGGCATGGGTGTGTGTGGTTGTCCTTAGGATAATTTAGGTTAAGTAGTGAGTAAGCTTAGGGACTGATGACCTTAGCAGTTAAGTCCCATAAGATTTCACACACATTTGAACATTTGAACATTTGATCCTGGACAGTTTCTGAACGCTTGGCGCAGATGCTTCACCTGTGTACAACGCGATTTTCTAAGCACCTCTTCATAGCTCTATAGACGGCTGCTGTTTTCGCCTAAAGCCGTTTGAGCTTCGCAGTTGAAAGCAGAGAAAAGCGCTGCCAGATGTCATGGATTTCCTCAAGTTGACTCAACTATAAGAGTTTCTTAGTAGCGAAGAATAGTTGTATTAACGCTTCATGCATTATGCGGCATTTTTTCAGGTATATTGGTGTTTATGACGTCATATCTCCTGGACTATGGGTGGTACCATGCTATAATTTTGTAGGTGCATTTGCGACTAGCACGTAAGCAATAAATTTAAACGTTGCGCACGAGGTGGCTGTTTTTCACGCAAATCCTTGTCTATGTCTTCATGTCTACTGAATTGCGGTAGGTAGGTAGTTATTACTCGCATAGCGATTGTTTGCTATCACTGAGAAATATGTATACCAAGTTTGGTTGAAACCAGTGCAGTCGTTTAGCAGGAGATGTGGAACACACATCCACACACCCACCCACCCACACACACATACACACACACACACACACACACACACACATACATACACACATACATTTTCGTGTATGGATTATCACAGTAATACAACAGTATTTCATAATGTTAAGCCAATTCTTTTCATTGCAGTTACCTACAAAAACCATAGTTTACTCCTTTCCACATCCTAGAAACCTCCCTCTGTGGAAGCCGTAGAATGTAACTAAAATATTGTGTCAATGACTCAGTTTGAATAGTTCGGGGAATTACTATGCCATTATCATCAAAGTCCTACAAAGAGCACATCTGAACTGCATTAAAGCCGCTATTATTGGGCATTAAGTGAGTGGACGAGCCGCACCTTATGAGTGAAACCAGGTTCCCCCGTTAACAACTATGCATTGAATTCTGTTTCTGTTCCAGAAAATGTGGTGTTCCTATGAGATGTGACAGGAACCGACTTAAATATGTAATCAGACTGACAAATATTAACCAGATAGATGGGACTATCTTTAAAAGGATCGTCGATGTTTGATTGAAATTGCCTGTAGATCTGTTGGAATATTTAGAGAGAAACGCCACACACAAGAAGGTACATGCTACGGACAGAGAAATATCTCCATACCCTACCATGTCAGGATTTTCCTTCTCAGGGTAATGCTCTTTTATTTTCGTGGTGTGCTGTCAGCCAGCTATTTTGTAAATTTTGAGTCGTGTGCTATGAGTTTGTTTGTTCCTGTTTTCTAGAGTCCAGTTTTTAAATTATTTATAAGTGTGTGTCGTTCAGCTCTCCTGACTCACTCATTCCGCTGTTCGCCTCCTTCATACTTACGGGTCCGCCTATTGTGTCATCTGGTGCTCAATGCCGCATTACATAGAGGTGTCTGGATACTTGGAATCAGATTGGCTATTCCATGCAGTGCTTGGAATTATTTTCGTAGTTCTCAGTATGAGCCCAACTTCTAATATAAGCACGGTATAGGATCACGAATCAGGGGAAACAGTCGTGCCTGAGTGATCTGGCCTTTTAACATTAACCAAAAAGGCCTTGTTGTGTTTGTGCTGTGTACAATATGCGAAGTGTTCGTGGGTTACGACCGTTCAGCGTGCATTTGTTCGATACATACGGGAAATACATACGGGAAAGCTGTACTGGTCACCAGATCATTTTGCGTTAGTTTCGCAGTTTCGTGACACTGATTGTCTGTGTGAAGGGAAAAGAACAGGCAACCGCGTTTCTCAGAGGAAATCGCGAAGCACGTGGTTTGTATACGGCGCACAAAAATCAACCTACCGTGCAAGCCGTGGATTGTGGATTCCACAGAAAAGAGTGTGGAATGTTTTGCGGTGATGTTTGTACTTCAAATCATAGCGTTTGAAACAACTGACTACAGATGATTATGCCCACCGATTGGAGTTTTGTAGCGTAGTGCAGCAAGCTATGCAAGATGATGATGGCTTTGCAGGAATTTTGATATTCAGCAAGAAACTAACTTTCCATCTATTGGGGAACATGAATCGTCACAATGCAAGAGTGTGGCGTGCTGAACTACCACATGTCTGTGTGGAGTTAGAAAAGGATTTGTCAAAACTGAATTTCAGTGCCACATTCAAGAGAAAAGTTTTTCTTCATCGAACAGTCGGTGAAGTTTTCATGTATTTGGGTTACGTTCCAATTACGGTTGTTGCCTCAACTGACTGATAATTCCTCCATTTCGATTTTTCAACACGACGGGGCGCCACCACACGGGAACAAAATTTACCGCCCCTTTCTCAACAGAGAACTGCCACTTCGCTAGGTGGGGCGCGACGGTCTAGGTGATGTTCGTCTGTTGCCTTGGCAGCCGAAGCCGCCAGATCTCACGCCATTTGATCTTTTCCTGTGGGGTTATGATGAGGACCAAGTTTATATATTCCCAATGCCAACAACGCTGCAAGAACTGCAGGAACGCATCAATGCTGTTGTGATGGACATTGACAGAAACATTCCAAATAACGTTTGGATATGTGGCACCTGACCACGGGCTCACACATTGAACAGGTCCCGGAACCTTAGTGTGTGTACTTATCATATTATGTATCACCTACCTTTGTGCATCGCACACTTATGAATAAACAGTTCTTTTAAACCCGATTATTCACTTAGGCTACCCCACTGTTGTGGCGCGCCAAGTCACTTTTTTTGAATGCTGCACTACAGTTCAACGTCACACAGACACATGAAACTATTTTTCAGCATAGTCACGAAGAGTTTGTTAACAATGTCCGGAAGATTCAACTAATCGTTCAATTCTCCAACGACAGAAATCCGCTACTTGATGGCAGGGCCTTTCGAGAGCATCGTCGTTGGAAAACGTGCGATTGCTACGAATCATTTTCTCGACTGCCCAGATATTTTCTTCTGTGGTCGATGTCGATGTCCATTCTTGCCCATCAGCATCATTCTCGTTTGTCGGGCCTTGGTGAAATTGTTGGCATATTTCAGTACAGTTAAACGTGACACTGCATTTTATCCATATACCGCCAGAATTTCATGATGAATCTGTGTGGAATCTGTGTACTTTTGTTTGCTGATGACATCGATATTATTAAAAAAACGAAGATTACATCCAAAGATCAGTATAACCGCTGAACGAAATTTGCAAGGACAACTTTAAAAGTCTAGAAACAAAACAAAAATAATGGTATTCCGAGGAAAATACCCAGTTAGATCAAAAATTGTTTTGGATAAATCAATTTTAGAATAATTGTCTCAAATCTCTTATTTAGGCTGTGCTGTAAGTTTTGATTTGGACCCTTATATTGCAAATAAAATACACAAATTCCAAGCTGTCTGTGGTAACATCAGCAGAACATTGAGCCACAAAGTGCAAAAAGAAACCGCCATGAAATTTTATAAAGCATTGGTGGTTCTAGTGTTATCCTACGGAAGCGAAAGCTGGGTTACCACCAAAAGACAAGAAAACAAAATTCAAATAGCAGAAGTGAGATTCCTCAGAAAGACATAGGGCTGCATAGGAGGAAATATGATTAGAAGCGAAGATATTAGAATAGAGTTAAATATATCCAGCATTAACGAAAAAAAATTCAAAAATATTGTGAAGATTGGAAACATCTGATGAGAATGCCATGTGACAGAATTCCTGAGATCTTGAACTACAAGTCGAATGGGGAGAGAGGTATTGGAAAGCCTAGGAAAAGGTTGGAATGGTTTTGTTTGTGAGTTCGAAACAGGCAACATCATGATCCTTGAAAGAAAGGTGATGATGATGATGACCTGTGTAGAATATAGACACTTTCTCAACAAGAATCGTGTTATCCCACATACTTCAATTTTGGAGTACGTTTGCAATCGCCTCACCATTTCACTCGCACAATGTGATGCACCGGTAACCTGTAACGCAGCAGAACTGCCACTGCAGGGAACAGAGAACACGCCCTCTCTCACGACAGCGCACTATACATGTTGAGCTACGGTCTTAGCATGAAACGACATGTCTGCCTTTTGGAAATCCCCTCGTTAGTTCCTTGATAGTATAGTTACGTTAAAGAACTTAAATAGAGAAATGGATATCGGAAATTCGTAAAGTGCAATTGAGAGAGGAACAAGATCTCTCGAATGCAGATAAGCGGCTATGAACAGAACAGTGGGTGCATTATCGTACCAAGATAGGCACTAAGCCAAAACATTACCAAGATAGGCACTAACAAGTAAGCCAAAATCCACTATAGCAGCAAGCACATATTTCTATTTGCATTAGCTCCGCAAATGGTGAAGGGATTGAAGGAATCTGTGATGAGATATAGGAATTTCTTCAGATAATTAAGGAAGCCGAAAATTTAATTGTGATGGAGGACTGGAATTCTATAGCATGGAAAGGAAGGGTAGCGCTACTACAAAGGTAATATGAATACGAGGTAAGGAATAGGATGGGAGCCCCGTGGTAGGATTTTGTACCATTTAATCATTCATAACTCTTGGTTTAAGACTGTTGAAATTAGGTTGTATTCTTCGAAGAGACCCGGAAACTGAGGAAGCTTTCAGGTACGTTAGACAAAGGTAAGACAGAGATTTCGAAGCGAAATTTTATACCGCAAAATATTTCCACACTTGTAACTTTCCAAATGTATTTAAACGAGAGCGGCATTGTAAATAAGGCAGCGTGAAATTTTGGGAGAGGTATCGAAAAAAAATTCTATGTATTATGTGTATTCCTCGACGAGCCTGAATTCAGCTATACGTTATCACAAGGGAAACTCCCATCGTACCACTCTCAGATTTAGTAGTAAAATGGCCCAGTGGATAACCCGTCAGAAGCTGAACACTGATCAAGCGCGAATACAGGAATAAGGTGTACTGAACTGTGAAAAAAGAAGCAAAACAAAAACAAAGAACGGTCCTAGGTCAAGATGTGCAACATTTAGCGTTGTGAAAGAGCCGCGGCGTTGTCTTTATGTGGCCACGGTGTTGGACTACCACAGGGGAGACCGGTGTCCAAATATCCCTCCTGCTTTTTGTATATATATATATATATATATATATATATATATATATATATATATATATATATATATATATTTCATAAAATTGTGAACTGTTGGTCCGGTCATTGGCATATCTGTTCGCTGTGTTCAGACTTGTGTCTGTGACGTGTCGTAACGTCCATTTGCAACAGCGACTCTTAAGAAAGGGATCTCCACATGTAGGTACCTCCTCTTTGTTCTACGCAAGTACCACATGTTATGACTCTTGCGTTCCGTTTTGTAAGTTTTGACTCTTGAACTCCTTTGTTGCGACATAGTTCACATCCGTTTGTTTGTTGTTTTCATCTTTGTGAGAGGTATGTGCGGCATCTCGCCTTGTGTCACTATTCATCACAATTACTTGCGACGGTAACATATTCTTACCACATATATCATATTCTATATGTAGTGTCGGCAGACTTGCCAACACTACGTACACTAATTGAAAGAGGCGGCCAAGATGCACGCGCTAACTCACGAAGGATGGAGTGAGGTCTGAAACAGGAGACTTAATGAATGCTCTAAAGAAAAGTACGTAGCTCCTTTGGTACTTATCTTTTAATCCATCCTTTGTATACATCGTACTTGATGAGACATCTGGAGATTGTGGCGATACAAGTGAGACTCTTTAGATACAAGCTATCTAAGGCTAATGGCGCCTTGCTGGTCGTAGACATGAACTTAGCTGAAGGCTATTCTACTGTCTCTCGGCAAATGAGAGCAAAGGCTTCGTCAGTATAGTCGCTAGCAACGTCGTCGTACAACTGGGGCGAGTTCTCGTACGTCTCTCGAGACCTGCCGTGTGGTGGCGCTCGGTCTGCGATCACACAGTGGCGACACGCGGGTCCGACATGTACTAATGGACCGCGGCCGATTTAAGCTACCACCTAGCAAGTGTGGTGTCTGGCAGTGACACCACACTATAACCATTATAAACTATGAGAATTGCAGGAGGAGGACAGACACGTCAATGAACGCACGGAAAGTTCATAATTTTGTGAAAAGAAAGGGGCACAATGGAGATCTGAACACGGATCCTCCGCTTTGCCATCCAGCGCAGTGACCACACAAACACGACGCCGTGATTCTTGCAATTCTCTTGGTGTTGCACATCTTGAGCTTGGGCCGTTCACTTTTCTATATCGTTTCCCTTTTCACAGTTCAGTACACCTTCTTCCTGTTTTCATGCTTTATCTGTTTTTAGTTTTTGACGGACTGATCACTGGGACATTTTATCGCTAAATCTGAAGGGGGTACAATGGGGAGTTTCCCCTGTCAGCACAATCTCGTATTATAAAGACTTCGTTCGTCCACTTTATTATGTGTAGTATGATGTAAGTTTGACTGCCGCTTCTTTGATGCTGTGTGCTGGCTTCAGAAGCAAAACACAAATAGATGACATCATACTCTGTCGGGGTGTGCATATTCGTTCGCAGTCATTCTAAACAGTATTGTACAGAATAAGGACAACAAACTATCTATAGTACGGACATCACCCTTCAGCTGCCTGTAAGAAATCCAAACAAACTGGAAAGGAACAGAAACAAGCATATTGCTGAACAAGGCAATCACTTTATTATATTTTAATGACGGCAACTGAAACATGGCAGAACTTTTGCACTACACACTATGACTGCATCTTAAGCAGCTTTCTCCTTCTTGGTTGCATTATGCTACCGCCACCGCTACTTCTTTGCAGTCTAGAACAGAAAAAAACAGCAAATTAAATACTGTCAATGCTGTCATTTTGACAAATTTGTCCTCGAACTTAAACTCTTATATTACTCTAATTACATTTCACATGTTCCGTGGAGAAGAGCCTCTGGAATTTGGAAAGAACCCAAAACTGTTCAATGTACTGAAGAACAGTACAACAGAATGAAACAAAACTGTGAAATATTGTAACTCAAACGGGGAAATATTAACTACATTGCAATCAAATGAGGAACTGAGGACAATAAGGACCTAAAGCAAATCGTCATCGATTTTGAGATTGTAGCATGGATGCACGCCCCTCCCATCTGAAGATTTTTAGACAAACCACCAATCTCATAGGTCTCACTTATTTTTTTTAACCAAGCTTCAACATCCTATACTTCCTGTGAAGATATAATGTACTAACTTTATGTTATGAAATATTAATTAATATTTACGATTATATTTATTATTAATGTTAATCCACAACATTTTCATATATAGGAAAGTGACAATAGCGTCTTTAGACAGTTTTAAAGTTTGTAATTAATGTGAATCTAGAATCAGAACATAAAGAATAGGTACTAAATGGACCACACACAAAATTGTGACCTATTCCAGCACTTCACGGTCTCGTTGTCATAATTTTCACTAAGAGCATTCTGTGGCTTCAGGTTCAGATAAACCTGTCGAGGCTTGGTTAAAAAAAATAAGCGAGACCTATGAGATTGATGGTTTGTCTAAAAATCTGATTTTCAGAAACATGTATTTTTCTCCAAACTCCGCTACTGTGCTTTGGACCCCTATGGTTCTCAGTGACTCAAATCATTGTAACACCGTTTAAGGAATTATCCAAAGATCTTGTAAAAAGCAGCACTGGATTCTACATTTTTTTGTATGAGCAGTATTCTACAGCTTTAACTTCAATATATTTCTTTAAAGAAGTCATCGTATTCATTCCATTACCATGAATGTTTTTAAATGCACTGAAGCTGTGTGCACAAGTTAAATATTTTCATCCAGACATTTCGCATGGGAAGGAGAAGTTGAGAAATAGAACATTGTTTAATTTACTCACAAAATCCGTTGTACTTCTCACAAAATATTATGTATTCTATCAAATTATTAAAAATATTAACTTTATTCTGACATCTACCTGAAATTTGATGCGGTGAAAATTTGTATGACAAATATTAATCTCAGGTTTTGAAAGTGGAACATTACATGGATATTTATTTCAAATAGCTGCCAACGTACCAAGCTATGTTTAGAGGTTTCGGTAAAATGGTCTAGAGTCAAGAGGAGATATAATTGTTACAAAATGGTTCTGAATTAGAAAATACATTTCAAGAGATGCTATTAAGCTTTCCCACCACTGTCCCCCCGCCACCCCTCCCCCCTGCCAACGAATAAGAGGAAACAGATTTGGCGTCTCGTTAGCGAGTGTAAACATTCGTAATGAAGAAATTTCTTCAGGGTAAAATACTTACTGTACGTAGTAAAAATTTGCAAGGATACACGTTGTGTCAACAAAAAATATTTCACAAATTAGAAAAATTACATCATACAATTAACAGTGATTACAAAACTGTATCATCAATTTGAGTGTGTTATGTAGCTAAGACATGATTTTAAAGGTGAGGGAATTGAATAAACTAGTAGCCTGTATATATATGGTGATTTTTCAGTGCGTATGGAAATATCACCTGCTGCGTGCACAATTTTTTAAACGAAAATTATCATCCATTTTTATTTAGCCAACTGTATACCCAGTCAACAGTAGAACCACTATCCTCACCAACCTCGATTCCTTAAAGAATCGAAATGCCGTTTATGAAAGAGCTTCAAGAGTCTGATTTCTTTAAAAATGAGTGAATTCGTGAAAAAATTTACGTTAAGCATGTAAAGCAATTACAGTTGAAAACGCAAAACTCTAATTATATTGGTTTCATTAGTTTCAGTGTATTTACATGCAAACAAATGATAAATTTCAATTCTAATGACACTCATGTTCATGTTTTTAAAGCGGTAATTTGGTAACTCATACGAGAACCATCTTACTATACACCTCTTTTTCTTTAATTCTGTAAACAACCTATCTGAGAACTACTTAGTTTTTCCGATTAATTATATACCATGCAATGATATAATTTTGTAACCACCTTCAGTTGTATATGTGGATCATGTCTGCAATGTGGGTAGGAAACAGAATTACCAGTAGAGATATAATAAATTAAAACGTCGTGCTTGCTGCGGAAGCTTCAGTAAGCGGTTAACTGTTTTCCTATCTCTACCCTATGGACCTGTCAGTAAGAAAAAGCTCAGTAAATGTTTGAAATTAAGTATAAAATTTGTTTGAGGTCGTCAAGTAGTCTCATTATTAAACAATGGATGAGTATAGACTGGGTCATTTCCACTCCATTTTAAGAAATGCAAGTTTTTCACGTATCTCAGTTTTTATGATGACGTACCAACTGAACCACGAGTCGTACAATAACATAATTACGCAGGCACATTCAGTGGTATGTATGGATACTGTCTGCAGGAAGTGCAGTAAGTGTGACAAAGTTAGTTATGAAGAGGTAATAAATTAAAACGTCATCTCTGATGCTGAAGTTTTGCTGCATGAATACCGAAAATAAAGTAAGCGATAAACTTTTTGTTGTCATTATTCTGTGGAGTGCGTCAGCGAGCAGAAGTTTATAAAATGTTTGAAATTATGCTTAAAGTGTGTGGTAAGTCAGTTAAGTTCTCTCATACTGGATGAATACAGCCTGAGTTAGTAGCACATTGTGCATCACTTGGCCTCAAGACTTATTAACATTTTCTAACTTTAATCTTTACCATAAGGCTATACGTGTTAATAAGTAGATTATGAAAGAATTTAAAAAAATTTAAATCCGGTCAATGATTACAAGAAATACTGAGAAACAAATTTTTGTTGCCTCTGAAAGCTGTTAGATAGGTAACTTGCAACTGACACTGAGTGACTGGTTAACCAATTTAGTTGTTCCGTAATATAAGATTGGTAGTTAACTATTCAAATCCTTTCAGCAGTATTTTTTAGGTGTTTGATTTAGTGTACACTTCGAATAGTCACCTTATGTCTGCTTTTGTGGAATTTCACTGTAATGTAGATGTGACTATCAACAGTCAGTGCAGAAAGGCTGCGATGATAAATTTGCCAACCAGCCTCATCCCAGACGAGTTCAGTGAGTTGAACATGTAGGTCAGTAGACCATAGATACAAGTCGTTTTCTGGAGAAGGCACACTTTTGCTTGGTATGAAGTCAGTGATCTGTGTTGTCATAAAGTGACATGTCAGTTCGGAACTGCATCTTAAATTTTCAGTTTTTATGCTTTCTGTTAACATATGATGTGCAAGGTGTTGCAAAACTTCGAGGATTTGTAGAGAGTGTCATGAGGAACAAACTGAGGATAGTAACCTGCGTCTGGAAACGTCATCCAACGATGCTAAAGAATGTTGACGTTATAGGCGCTGCCGCCTGCTGCTAGGCCACCCCTCCTGCACCAAACGTGACTTTGCACTCTGACGAACGTAGGCGGAACGTCTCGCAGTGTTGTTTATCATTTAGCTGTGGCGACTGGTTTTCACGATACCCAGTGGAGAAGACGGTGCTGCATAGATAGGTCCTTCCTCCTATGAATACACTGCTCTGTTGCCACAGAGGAATATGTTTTTGGACATCTCCATTCGCAATTTATTTTTCTTCTCTATACCGAAAACAGTGGAAATTTTAGAAGATTCCATGAGACAAGTAAACTACAGATGGAAACTTGTGTCCAAAACCATAATCCACCGAGACAACAAAGAATCACATTATAGGAGACAAGGCCTGTCTACGCAGCAGTTAGTTCCATCTTTTCCGCTGACGATCGTGGCAATCAGTTGCGATAACTGACCAACAAGCAACATTGCGTGGCGTTCCACTTACGATAAGCCGGTGTACAAAGTCATGTTTACTACCAAAGGGGTGGCATAGAGACAGGCGGCGGCACCTATAACTTGACACTCTGTAGCATAGCTGGATGACGTTTCTGGATGTGGGTTCTCATCCTCAGTTTGTTCCTGACGACACCTTCTACAACCCCTTGAAGTTTGTCACTATCGTTTTGTAACACCCATATTATGATTCGTTAAGCAGTGGTGTTTAAGTGTCGTGTGAGTGGCTCACTGATCAGTATATTCGTACATCTTGTGTTTAGCCCTTTGTGTGGTTAGACATGTGGTGACACCATATGGTGGATGAGGGTTATCTCAGTAGCACCATTGTTGTGTGGAAACCTCTATAATGACACACAACCTTCCTGCGCCAATCTGTAGATTTTTACGAGTCAGAATCCATTTGCTTTCTTGACTACTTTGTCTACCTAAAAAGCACTTGACGCTGAGGCAGTCAACGGAGTTACTTGATTGTGTAATGGATTCGTGTGTGTTGCTGTCGAACAGCTCTGGTGAGTTATGGAACATAGTGTTTATGTGTACCAAATGAGGCATGTGAGAGTCAGTCTGCTCCACATGGCTTCACCGTAACATGCCAGTGATGGTGCTGTGACATATTTATTATCGTTCAAAATTTAATCTTCTCTGAACATTTTGGTGGTATTGCTGCGACCATAAAAGATGATTTAATGCAGCCAAATCTTCACTTCGTATTAAATACCACATTTTACCGAAGGAACATATCAGTATTGCCAGCAACAACGCTGAAAGAAACATATTTTTGTCCTCACACCGCACGTAAATGAACAGATGTGTTTGTGGGAGGCATACGTAGTTGGCTACGGTAACGTTAGAAGAGTAAGACCTCAAATTGCTTTGCAGTGTGGTCTCACTTGATTTATGTGTTGTAACGCTGACCTAATATAAGTTGGAAAATTAGTGTGGTGTTACAATATTCATACGTTTTACTGAGTGATCATTTAGCTTGATATGAATCATTACAAGTCAGAGCGAAATTAAGTGTTTTGTCTCAGGCTGTTACCCGACTGACAAACATTGTGTCTATAGTATCATTTCTATAGTGATCAGTTAATGCGTTATTTTTAAGAACTTCTTCTCAAATTGTAGCAGCAAGTACAATTATTGAAGATACTATCAGACGTTTTCAATTTCATATCACTTAAGTTTTTGTAATAAGGATCCCTTACTACTGTATATAGTAAGAAAAACACCAGCAATAACTGTAGACTAATGATAGTCATGTCGATACCGTCATTTTGCGCACAGTTCCACACAGTCAGCATGCACGCGTTTGAGAAGGTTTTGACTTCGCTGCCTCCCTTGCAGACCGCCTTCACAGGACTATAAAGGGCTGGGCAGACCTCGGGACAGGCCGCATCACAACAGACCAGACCCGCTAGTAGCACTGCAAAACAACAACACAGAAATAGTAGCGGGCAGTCCAACATTTCTTCAAAACATGAATCAGATGGTCCAATAATAACGCTCATTTTTTACAGCTGTCAATATGTGTACCGGATATAAGGGGTATAATTGCACATATTTCTATTGATGAGCGAGGACAGTGCACTGAACAACATTATATCCAATTTGCTCCATTTGCAGACAAATAAATACGGCTACTATGAGTAGTATGTTTTTAAGATAGCTAGTACCTCCAAGTACATGTGGCACAAGCAAGCCATTAATGTTTATTTTCTCCTGGCACCAGGTCGGGGATTGAAGTGTTTCACATAGATACAAAATGTAAAGTCTATATTTCCAGGGTTATCCACTTCACAATGAAGTTCTGATTGTGCAGTAAACATCAAGTAGTAAATTACTTGTATGTGATGTTCTTGTGGGAAGGCAGATGCAGAGAAAAAAACAACTGCACACTGTGTGTGTGTGTGTGTGTGTGTGTGTGTGTGTGTGTGTGAAATCTTATGGGACTTAACTGCTAAGCTCATCAGTCCCTAAGCTTACACACTACTTAACCTAAATTATCCTAAGGACAAACACACACACCCATGCCCCAGGGAGGACTCGAACCTCCGCCGGGACCAGCCGCACAGTCCATGACACACTGCAGTAGCTACGTATTAAGGTACCAATTATCACAGTATCTCTACCTAAGTAGTAGGGCAAGGAGAGCAGCACTCCACTCTGCATAGTTGCCAAATTTATTCAAGATGGCGGCGACAAATGTGGTAATGATGCAATGATGTCGTGGGGGAAGTTCAAATTTTGACGTAAGTTATCCAACCATCACCCCTTTCGTGGAATTGGCAGGAAAAAAAATTAGCCTATGCTGGGCTGCTGGATAGGATAAACGTAAATGTTTATTTTGCATACAGTGTATATTTAAACAATTTGTCATAGAGTCCAACTCACCTAGTGCAAGTCCTGCCACCAGAAGGTGCTGTCATCCCTCCCATGACATAATGAAAGACGGCAGTATGGAGGAAAAATGGCGGGAAAAGGACTCGTCTGTGGCCAGCTGCTGTAGGGAGGAAGGAGTTTTTGAAGGACATCATCTTTACGCCAGTGACTGTTATAGGTTTTTTATTGCGCTATTGCAATTTCGGGCTTAGGCCAGTATCAAGGGCTGATATTATTGCATTAAGCCATTATATCAGCCCTTGATACTGGCCTAAACCAGAAATTGCAATAGCGCAATAAAAAACCTATAACAGTCACCGGCGTAAAGAAGATGTTCTTCAGAAAGTTTTGTATGACTATGAATCCAGCTACAACAAATACAGAGGAAGGAGTGTACTTCATTTAATTTCAGTGCAAAGTTGGAACTATTTATTTAGGGACAGATTTCACGTAGTTTATTTATTTATTATGCTGAAACAAAACACTTTCCCTGTCGTGTTTAGTGACATAATCATAGTCTACAGACCTACAAACTGCTCATAAACTACTGAAGTAGTTCAGTACACTGTTGTACAGACACGCAAACAACCCGTAAATTGCCAAAATAATGCATGTATAACGCTCTGCAAACACGCTCACTAATTGTGAACTATCGAAATAATGCGTTGCACAACCTACAGATATGTTCACAGAACAATGCAGTACACCGTTGCACAAGTTCACTATGCGTAAAATTGGCGAAATAATGCGTGTATAATGCTCTGCATACGCGCCCACAAAGCTTAAACAGCCGAAATAATGCAGTGCGCCAACACTCATTGCATGTAAAAAAAACGCTTTCAGACTATCGTTAAGAAATTCGACCATGATGTATCAGTGAACTGTTTCCTACAGAGCTCCAAGGTGGAATTATGTACGGATGGATTCTTCCTAGTGACCCTAATGGGACAGCCCATCCCATATGCAAAACCCCTCTGACTGTGCACATGTTTACCTAGCCACTGTGGGTGACCCATAGCTTTTATAGCTGCAGGTCCAGCGCCAAGCGAGATGTTTGCATAGTGGAACTCGTAGGTGCAGCTAAAAGGTTGTCACTGTTATACTGACGTCGTATGTCTATGTAAATAAGAGCCAAGTCTCCTCTTGGAAATCTTAAAGTGTCGCAGAAATAGTTAACGGTCGCTTTCATCGTTGTAGGAGCATTCGTGATGTCTCAGCTTGTCTGTATGGAAATTCACACGTTACCCTTCTTGGAAATCATGACATCATTCATTCAACAAACGTCTCCAAAATGGTGAATATTCTCACCGCTAAAAGCCATCATCATGTCTGCACATACTTGTGAAAACACTGTTAATCTTAAAATCATTCTTGTTGTTTGGAAACAGAGCACTGTCTAAGCACAGGCGGGAAAATCAGAACAATTACGCAAACAGAATTTGAAGCATTGTCGTATAGAAGAGAAAAATGGTTGGAATTTCCAGTGTCCTACAGTTGTTGGTCTGGAGGTATCCTAATGCCACAAAGGCCGATGAGGTACAGCATCCCACCAGAGATGGATGGTCTGCTTCAACTTGTCTTTGTACACTTGAACAAGGAAGACATCATGTTACTCTTAGAACTTTCCATAGATACTTTGCCCCCATCTTGTTCAAACCAATCTGTAGAGGCTCCTATGTCCCAGCACAAACGATGTATTGTGAATGGAGCATTCTGATTCACTCTTACCGAATTTACCCGCCAAATTTTTTTATGTAGCCACTATTATGTTTTCCTTTTTGATGTTTTTGCTACACTTGTCTTATTTTTACTGTCACACCTCGTGTATCGATTTTACTGAGTGTTACTTGCAGCTACTGCAGCTGGTGTGACTTTCGTGGAGTATAGTTATCGGTTGCAAGGTTTGGTCTTTTTTGCATTTTATTTCTTTTCGTGTGCAGTAATGTGTGTAAAGGTTTTCATTTTTTGAAATTCTAGTCGTATTCTGTAGTTCACTAACAAGATCATTTTTTACGCACGTTTCTGATTTGTTATAAGATTTTGCGCAACAAACAGTAATAATATTGGAATCGGTAACTAGAAATGACCTCCTACATAGGTTGCTTCTAGTTACCGATTCCAACTATTCGACGATTCATTATTTAGATTGGTTTTGCAGTACGTGTGGAAAATATAATAGAACAGGCTCTGCTAACGGTACATTGCGCCTTCCACATCGCTGGCAACAGGTTCTATACAACGTTGTTCTATTATATTACATAATATATGCACTCGTAATTGCTCTTGTGTTCTGATTTATTTCAGTCATCTTCAACTCGTTTAAGAGAAATTAGCGCGTAAATAATAGTCGCATTAAATGTATTTTTTATGGCACACTACATTCATTTGTTTACGAGTATAATCCGTTCCATTCATAGATTGTCCATTGCAGCATCTTTGCCTTACGTATGACGTCATTGGTCAAAGCCGACTGGTGGTATCGGACACTAGAAATTACGCCCACCGCAGTTCATACCTGATAAACCTGAACTGTGGCTTGCAATGCTAGATCTGACTTTCCAGCATCATGGCATTGTATACGAAGAGACAAAATTTATGATCACCGTTAGTGTGCTTGACACTAAAACAGCAACGATCTGCGCAGATATAATACTTCAGCCTCCTGCCACGCAAAAGTATACGCGTTTTAAGCAGCTGCTCATTGAGCGCCTACGTCGGCCGGTGGAACAACGTATCCAGCAAGTATTGCACGGTGAAAAGAGAGGAGATAAGTCACATTCGGAATTTTGCCGTCACCTGCGAAGTTTAGTCAACGACACCGAGTTGCCAGATACGACTCTGCAACATGTATGGTGTGGTGTCACCGCCAGACACCACACTTGCTAGGTGGTAGCCTTTAAATCGGCCGCGGTCCGTTAGTATACGTCGGACCCGCGTGTCGCCACTGTCAGTGATAGCAGACCGAGCGCCACCACACGGCAGGTCTAGAGAGACGTCCTGGCACTCGCCCCAGTTGTACAGCCGACGTAGCTAGCAACAGACACTGACGAAGACTCTCTCATTTGGCGAGAAGATAGTTAGCATAGCCTTCAGCTAAGTCATTGGCTACGACCTAGCACGGCGCCATTATCCTTTGTTATATTGCTATAATACTTCTGTATCATCAAGAGCGATGTTCTACAATTATGAATTAAAGTTAAGTATTCCAGAAGCTACGTACTTTTCTTTATAGCATTCATTACGTATCCTGTTTCAGACCTCACGCCAGCCTGCGTGAGTTTAAGCGCGTGCCTTTCGGCTTCCTCACCTGGTGTCTAGGCTGTCTTGTCTAGACACATTTTTGGCGACTCGGATACAAATGGTCGTATTGCTCTAATTTACTTGTGTCATGGCTTCGCCACAATCTCCAGATGTACTGTCCGAATTTTATCGCTTGCAGAATCAGCAGACGCAGGCGTTATTGGATGCCCCTGGACAGCTCGTCCAGGGTCAACGTGCAATGCAAAACGATGCGGCCGCCGCCGCTCCACCGCTACCGCAGCCACAACACACAGTTGCACCACCTTTTCGACCTTTTGGTGCTGCACTGGAAAGCTGGACGGAGTGGTCACGCCAACTTGGATTCCATCTCGCCGCCTACAGAATTCAAGGTAATGAGCGGCAGCCTCACTTATTGTCTTGTGTCGGCGTGCACACGTACCGTGTGATAGTGAAATTGTTTCCCCGACACGACGTAGCAACTCTGTCCTACGAAGAAATTTTGTCTGCATTAGATGCATATTTCAAGGAATCAGTCAATGTAGTTGCAAAAAGGTATACTTTCTTTCGTACCAAACGTACGGCCGGTCAGACTAATCGGGAGTGGGTTGCAACCTTGCAAGGTCTTACTAGGGATTGTGCTTTTGAGTGTGAATGTGGACTCCCTTATTCAGATACTATGGTGCGTGATGCAATTGCACAGAACGTTTCTGATGTTCGTATCAGGGAACAGATTTTGAAACTAATCAATCCCTCCCTTCAACAAGTGATGGACATATTGGATAGGCAAGACACACTTGACTTTGCTCAGGAATCATGTGCAACTTCGCCAGCCATGTGTCACGTTAACCGGCCCGCCGGGCGCGCTGCACGGAACAGTAAACAGCCCTCGCGGTCGTCCGCGCAACTGCAGCCAAGCACTCCGCTACGTTTGCCGCGCAAGCACGCAAATGCAGTGCTAAAATCATGCCCGCGGTGTGCTACTAGACATTCGCGTGAGAATTGCCCGTCACGCCAAGCTATTTGCTTTTTCTGTAATAAAAAAGGACATGTTCAGAGTGTTTGCCAGAAAAAGCTCAAATTGGACACTCATAACGATTCCAGGCCCTTTGCTTCACGCCAGAATCGAACCAAGAATACTCAGGCTCGTGAACCTTCGCCCGTGGACATTCATGTAGTTAATTCCACTCCGTCCAGTGCCGCTCTTTCTAACAGGGACTGTGTTCGTCCTACAAAAAGTGTGCGTCGACGTCGCCGGAAATCACGTCAATTAGCAAGTGATTCTGTGCCAGTGTCTGTTCACATTGCACGAGACAGTCGCTCTTGTCGTCAGCAGGACAATAAAATTTTTGTAGATTTGGACATTCATGGCCGCGTGATACCATTCCAGCTCGATACCGGAGCTGCAGTTTCATTGATCAATAAAGACACGTACAAACAACTGGGCACCCCTCCGTTGCGTACCGCAAATGTTAAGCTGACTACATATTCCGGTCAGAATATCCCTGTGTTAGGACAGTGCAGCCTTCTTGCAACATACGAGGGACAAACAAAACTTGTGTCATTTTACGTACTTCGTTCTTCTTCTGCAGTGAACTTGTTTGGTTTGGATTTATTTCAGTTGTTTAACTTGTCTATAGTCAATCAGGTCCTATCAGTGAACCAGACTGTGCCTTCAGCCAGTGTTTCTCGTCTATGTGAAGAATTTGCAGACATTTTTGCACCGGGCCTTGGCTGCGCTAAGAACTATGAAGCACATTTGGAACTGAAAGTAAACGCACAACCGAAATTTTTCAGAGCGCGCAATGTTCCCCACGCATTGCGTGATGAGGTCGCAAGAACATTACACGAATTAGAATCACAAGGTGTAATTGAACGTGTGCAAGCTTCTCTCTGGGCATCACCCTTAGTAATTTTGCCAAAACCTTCCGGAAAACTGAGACTTTGTGTGGACTTCAAGGCAACAGTGAATCCACAATTAGTGATTGCAACTTATCCTTTACCCCGCCCGGAAGATCTTTTTGACAAACTGTGCCCGGGTAAATATTTTTCAAAGTTGGACCTAGCAGATGCGTACTTGCAAATACCAGTGGACGACGAATCCCAGCGCGTCTTGGTGGTTAACACGCATCTTGGTTTGTATCGATTCAAAAGACTGCCATTCGGGTGTGCCTCCGCCCCTGCATTATTTCAGCAATATCTGCAAACTGTTTGTGCGTCGGTCCCTACAGCAGCAAACTATCTGGACAATATTGTGATCTCCGGAAAGACGGAAGAAGAATACTTAGCCAATCTCAGAACATTATTTCAGGTCTTGCGACAAAATGGTCTTCGCTTGCGGAAGGACAAATGTGTGTTTTTTGCTCTTGACTTACCCTATCTGGGACATGTAATCAATGCTTAAGGCATACATCCGAGTCCAGAGCACCTCCGTGCCATACAAGACTTGCCTTCGCCACAGAATTTGAAGCAGCTACAGAGTGTGCTGGAAAAAATTATTTATTACCGTAAATCTATACCACATGCCTCTTCCATTTCAGCTCCGCTTCATCGCTTACGCCGTAAAGGTGTTCCGTTCGTCTGGACGCCGGAATGCGAACGGGCCTTTCGCCAGTTGAAATCGGCGATGCTTTCAAATACTTGCCTAACGCCATTCGATCCCCAGAAACCCCCTTTGTTGATGGTAGATGCATCAGATTTCGGGATCGGTGCTGTGCTTACGCACAAAGATGGATTGCATGATCGCCCTATTGCCTTTGCGTCAAAATTGCTCTCGTCTGCGCAAAGAAATTTTTCACAGATCGAGAAAGAAGCTTTGGCTCTCGTCTTTGGTGTTATAAAGTTTCATGATTTCTTGTATGGTCGTCACTTTACCATCATCACAGACTACAAACCTTTGACATCGCTTTTTCATCCGAACAAGCCTGTACCTCCGTGTACGGCGCAGAAATTCATTCGCTGGTCTATTTTCCTCTCGCAGTACCACTACGATACCTTGTATCGGTCCACTGCTAAGCACGGCAACGCTGATGCGCTGTGCCATTTGCCTGTTGCTGAGGATAGAGCATTCGATTCCTCCGACCTTGCTTGCATGTTCATTGATTCGGAAACCGATGACGTGGTCGAATCGTTTCCGATTGATTTTCGTCGTGTCGCTACAGCCACAGCTGCTGCCCCTGTCCTTGCTACCGTTTTGCGTTTTGTTGCTGCACAATGGCCCTTGTCAAAGTCACGGATCGAGGATCCGTTGGTTCGCCGATTTTTTGCTCACAAGGAGAGACTTTTTCTTCGACTTGGTGTTTTGCTGTTGCGTTCTGATAATGATCAGTCCAGGGTCGTGGTCCCACGTTCGTTACAGTCCTCTGTCTTACGGCTTCTCCACCAAGGACATTGGGGTATAGTGCGAACGAAACAACTTGCTCGTGAGCACTGTACTTGGTTCGGAATCGATGCTGCGATTACGAAAATGTGCTCTTCTTGCATGGCGTGTGCCGAACAACAATCCGCACCACCGCGGAAATTCTTTGCATGGCCACAAGCCGCTTCCCCTTGGCAACGCTTGGACATCGCTTTTGCTGGTCCATTCTGGAATGCTCTATGGTTGGTTCTGGTCGATTCCTTCAGTAATTTTCCTTTTGTTGTCAGGATGTCTTCCACGACGTCATCTGACACCATCCAAGCGTTATCGGCTATCTTTTGTATTGAAGGTCTTCCACAGACTGTTTCCGACAATGGCCCACAATTCATGTCCGCAGAATTTCAGTCATTCTGCAAGGCCAATGGTATTCAACATCTGACATCCGCGCCGTTTTCGCCTCAGTCACACGGTGCCGCTGAACGATTGGTCTGGACTTTCATGTCACAGATGTTGAAGTTGAAAGAGTCCCATTCTCGGGAGGACGCGTTATTGCTCTTTTTGTCTTCGTATCGCTCTCAGCCCCGAGATGGTCGCCCGCCGGCTGAGTTGCTCCACGGTCGTCCTCATCGAACCTTGATGTCTTTGCTGCATCCGCCGCATCAGGTTCCTGTGCAGCGGCAGCCACCTGCTTTTGCTCCAGGCGACGTTGTATTCTATCGCAACTATCGAGGCTCATGGCGTTGGCTCGCAGGCCGCATTCTTCGCTGCCTCGGCCGCGCTATGTATCTGGTTTTGGGGGCCTCTGGTGAGGTGCGTCGGCATCTCAATCAGCTGCGCCTCTGTCGTCGTACGGGTTCTGCCGCTCCCCGTCTGCTTTCAGCGACGGTGCCGTCCGGTCAGCGCCCTGGGGACCCATCTACTGGCTCGCCTCATCCCCAGGTGTTACCGACACTGCCTTCCATTTTGCCCCATGGCGACGCGCCGCCGCTGCCGCCGCCGCCGCCTGTTCTCCCGCCGGCGACGCCCGCAGTAGACGCGTCGCTGCAGCCGCCCAGCGCCTCCCTGGGTCACGCCCCGCCGATCGCTTCCCGTGACCAGCTGTCCTCCGACATGGAACTTTTGCCCGCTCCGGACCAGATGTCGTCTTCGCCCGTCGGATACCCCAACGCGATGGAGGTCGAATCTTCGGCCCCTCCTGTCTCTTTACGGGCGCATACACCGCATGTTGGCGTGCACCCTGGACTAGGTTTTCAGGCGTTTCCTAGCTCCCCTCGGACCGAATGGCAGGGTGCGGGTGGCACAGCCTCGCCTGTTGTTAGGCTCCCCACCTTGTCGCATACGTCAACATGGGGTCCTCCCCACGGCGGGCGGAAGCCTTATAACACGACCGTTCGCCGATTTGCGGGGGAGGAATGTGGTGTCACCGCCAGACACCACACTTGCTAGGTGGTAGCCTATAAATCGGCCGCGGTCCGTTAGTATACGTCGGACCCGCGTGTCGCCACTGTCAGTGATAGCAGACCGAGCGCCACCACACGGCAGGTCTAGAGAGACGTCCTGGCCTCGCCCCAGTTGTACAGCCGACGTAGCTAGCAACAGACACTGACTAAGACTCTCTCATTTGCCGAGAAGATAGTTAGCATAGCCTTCAGCTAAGTCATTGGCTACGACCTAGCACGGCGCCATTATCCTTTGTTATATTGCTATAATACTTCTGTATCATCAAGAGCGATGTTCTACAATTATGAATTAAAGTTAAGTATTCCAGAAGCTACGTACTTTTCTTTATAGCATTCATTACGTATCCTGTTTCAGACCTCACGCCAGCCTGCGTGAGTTTAAGCGCGTGCCTTTCGCCTTCCTCACCTGGTCTCTAGGCTGTCTTGTGCAGTTGCCAGAGGCAGTTAGAACGGCTGTGGCGCTCTCTGACGTACAAGATATCTCGTCGTTGATGTCATTAGCCGACAAGGTCTACACCTCGTTAGACGCTGCGCATATGTCGACGGTGATGTTCGGACACAACAATACAGACTCACTGGAACCGGCGGCGATACAACGACGCCAACAGCCGGGCGTTTCTCAACAACTGGATGACCTACGAAAACAAGTTGACGGATTTAAGCAGCAGATTTCGACGTTGCTCGGAGGCAAGACAGGTACATACAAGAAGAGCAAGGAAGATGACATTGTGTCTAAGGAGCGTATCTGCTGGTACCATCGACGATTCGGAAGTGAGGCGACGCGCTGCACGTCACCCTGAAATCACCCAAATGGCGACAGCGGCCGGCGTTAGGCTCCTCCGGTCTCGAGTTCGAGCATCAGCGCGTATTGTTACGAGGTGAGATCGACGAGGGGCAGCTACGGGTGAGTAACCTTTCTTCTTTACCATCACTGTCCCATCGGCTGTTTGTTACAGACGTTAAGTCCGGCCGTGCTTATGTAGTCGACTCAGGTTCGGAAGTTAGTGCATTGCCTGTTAGAAATTGTGATGTGAAACTCCCTCCATCTCAGTCGCAACTCACAGCAGCAAACCAGACTTCGATAGCGACTTATGGAAAACGTCAGATAGAGCACGGACTTTCGTAATTGCCAATGTGTCAGACACAATATTGGGTGCAGATTTCTTGTTTCATTGTGCACTTGAGGTATCTATTAGCTCAGTGAGCGTTCGACGGGGGACACAGTGCATTAGAGGCACCCTAGGACGAAGCCCTATGTCCACGTCTGATTGCAGACAAGCAGCAAACTGCGAAACCATGTATGGTGGGCAGACAATAAAGCACAATACGGTACATCACATCAGGACTACACCTGGTCAACCAGTGTCTCAACGCCCACGCCGGTTAGCTCCGGATCGTTTTGCTGCAGCGAAGGCAGAGATCGAAGAATTATTACTCTCGGGAATCGTCCGTAGATCCGACAGTCCGTAGTCATCGCCACTACACCTCGTAAAGAAGAAAGATGCGACTTGGAGACCATGCGGAGATTACAGGGCACTAAATACTCGTACCATCCCCGATCATTATCCGGTACCACATACCACGGATTTTACGCACGCACTTGCAGGCGCGACCATTTTTAGTGTCATTGATTGCAAAAAAGCGTATCACCAGATACCGGTCGCACCTGCTGATATACCGAAGACGGCTGTCACGACACCATTCGGTTTATTCGAATACCTCCGTATGCCGTTCGGGTTAAAAAATGCGGCACAAACTTGGCAGCGTTTCATTGATGAAGTCCTCAAAGGTTTACCATATTGATTTGCGTACCTCGACGACATCTTGGTTTTTTGTTGTCTAAGGAATTGCACGAACTACATCTAAGGACTGTTTACCAACGTATTGAGGCATATGTCGTTTCAGTCAATTAATAAAAGTGTTTACTTCGACGACGTCAAGTGCCATTCTTGGGCTACTCTGTTTCAGCAGCCGGTATCAGCCCACTGCAAGACAATCTCGACCTTATCGAAGAGATGACTCGCCCCAACTACTATCGCCAACTACGCCGGTTTCTTGGAGCAGTGAACTTCCACAGACAACATCTGGAATGCGGCGGCCATTCAAGCACCTTTTACGTCAGCACTAGTCGGCAATGATGCAGTAGGCAAACGGCCTTTACAGTGGACATCAGAGAGGCAAATGGCATTCGACAAGATCACAACCTGTCTACGTCAGGCAATAATGTTGGCACATCCTAATCCTCAAGCTCGACTGGCAATTGTTGTGGATGCGAGCCAGCAGGCAATAGGTGCAGCTCTACACCAGAAGGTAGGAAACAATTGGCAGCCCCCAGGTTTCTTCTCCCGCAACCTTACATCATCACAAGTAAAATGGAGTGCCTATGATAGGGAGCTACTGGCAATTTATGAAGCCATCAGACATTTCCGACCACAAGCAGAAGGCAAACCATTCACTGTTTTTACAGACCACAAGCCAATTACCTTCGCCTTCAGTAAGAACAAGGATGGTTGCTCACCACAATTTAGACAACTCGAGCTTATCGCCCAGTTTACGACAGACTTGCAGCACATAAAAGGAGCTGAGAACGACGTGGCAGATTACCTGCCTAGGTTGGAAACAATCTCTCAGACTATTGACTACAAGGAAATAGCTGCAGCACGGGAAACAGGCCAGCAACTTGCTAAATTCTCTCGTGATAGTACGTCCGGGTTACGCTTGCAACAAATACAACCTACAGGCGAACACTTCCGAGTTTGGTGTGACGTGTCGCAAGGAAAACCGAGACCGTTCGTACCTGAGAGATTGCGAAAACAATTATTTGATAGAATACATGGACTGGCTCATCCGGGAATAAACGCCAGCGTCAAACTAATGACAGACAGATTCGTGTGGCCCAGTATAAATAGAGACTGCCGTAATTGGTGAAAAACATGCCTGGACTGTTAGAGGGCCAAGGTGGGACTACACGTGCACAAAGTGGCAGGAAACTTCTCACTTACCACACAACGTTTCACACATATGCACCTGGACGTCGTGGGACCGCTTTTGCCGTCGGAAGGATGGCAGAGGCGATTCCGTTATCGGATATTTCAGCAGAAACGGTGGCACGCGTATTTCTTTCATCTTGGATCGCACGTTTCGGCTGCCCTTTACATGTCACCACAGACCAGGGGCGTCAGTTTGAATCGACGTTGTTCACAGATTTAGCCAATCTCTGCGGGTTCCAACATCATTGCACCACAGCGTACAACCCAGCAAGCAATGGGATGGTGGAACGTTGGCATAGAACATTAAAAGCTGCATTAATGTGCCATGCACAATTTTGGTCGTCAGCGTTACCACTAGTTTTGTTGGGCCTACGCAGAGCATTGAAAACGGATTTAGGGGCATCCACCGCATAATTGGATTATGGTGAACCCTTACGACTGCCTGCAGAATTCTTCACCGATAAAGAAGGGGCACGACAGACCGAATTGCCGTTTGCAAATGGTACGCGAGCATATGACCAGACTTCGCCCATTTCCTGTCTCGAAACATGGAGCGGTAAATACGTTCGTGCACAAAGATCTACACTCATGTACACATGTGCTGCTACGGACGGACGCTGTCAAGTCACCGCTGCAGCCTCCATATTTTGGACCTTACAGAGTGCTCTCACAGGACGAACATACCATGCAGATAGATCTAAATGGAAAGAGTCAAGTGGTATCATTGGAGCGGCTCAAACCTGCGCATATGTTAGCGACTGAAGAGGACACAGAGGTCAGGCACCGAGCGCCACCTCCCACACCACTGGACCAGGATGACACCACCTCAAGAGGAAGCGGTACCGTCAGTACCAGCAACAGAAGCTGAAGAAGTTCAACCAACGCCTTCAGTACACACAAGAGCTGGGCGTCGGGTGAAATATAAATACCCCTACAATCCCGGAGCTCCGCTCTATCGGAGGGGGGCTGTGTGGGAGTCGCCAGCAGAACATCCGTAGACGCACAGTGAAGGATAGCATTATTCTGTGGCGGCGCGCACAAGGGACATATTGTTTATTCTTTGATTATATATAATAGTTCTGTTGTTATTGATTCAATGTTAATATGAGCTTTTCGTTGCAATAAAAAAATAAAATGTTATAGCCTAACTACTTCGTAAGTCTTTCTGAAGATTGTAATAAGTAGTACGTGGCTAAAATGCCGTACGTGCTAGAAAATGAAAACGTTCACTTGAAATGCAGCGAACACTTGAAACTAGCCAGTACTAGCGTGGCCGAGCGATTCTAGGCACTTCAGTCTGGAACCGCGCGACCACTACGGTCGCAGGTTCGAATCCTGCCTCGGGCAAAGACAATGAAGAAAGAGACATATAAGCAGATTTACCAAAGTCTTTATTTGCAAGTTCTGCCATATGGTAGGTACGATAGGCAATAATGTCTCTATCAACAAAACTTTCAAGTCCAGGTACGTTAGTAACTCCTGTACCTCCACGTATAATGACTACAGTGAGCCAACCATTACCACGTGAGCACGTATCGTTAATGTCAATACTAAAATTAAGTCTACAACCACAGAAAACACATGGTCCGTCGACAAGTGCAGTGGCAGCAACACTCTTAACTGGTATGCGATTCTTGTTGTCTCCATCTGTTGTGGCGAACTCGATGTTCGGGAAGGTTTTATAAACTGTTTAGAACGGCGACGAATTCTCCTGTAAGGCATCGTGGAGGCGTTCAATGCAGTTGCCTGTGCAGCAGCAGCACGTACAATGGCTACAGTGAGCCAACCATTACCGTGTGAGAATGTTCTAAACAGACAGTCTATAAAACCATCGAGAACATGGAGTTCGCCACAACAGCTGGAGACAACAAGAATCGCATACCAGTTAAGAGTGTTGCTGCCACTGCACTTGTCGACGGACCATGTGTTTTCTGTGGTAATGGTTGGCTCACTGTAGCCATTGTACGTGGAGGTACAGGAGTTGCTAACGTACGTGGACTTGAAAGTTCTAGGGGACTGATGACCTCAGATGATAGTCCCATAGTGCTCAGAGCCATTTGAACCATTTAGCCAGTACTGTGGAATTAAACATTTCGTCTCAACTACATTGACTGCCTCTGCGGAAAAGGTTAACAAAAGTCAAATTTCTTCAGCAAACAGACAAAAACAACTTCATTGTTTCGCAAGGCGATTAATGCTTGACTGTCAGGAAAATGGAAATAAAATAAAATCTGAAACTAATGACGTACTTTAGCCTTCCGTAATTATGTCAATGTATTTTGATTCACTTGATAGCTCCCGGCCACATATATCCGATTTGTTTTCATTTGACGTGAGAGTAAACGAAGGGGAAACAGCAAAGTCACTGAATGTAAAGGCGGGTCACGAGGAGACTACCCACTATAACTGAGACTGCTCTGCGCATCAGCCTTCGGATCTACGATATTTGTGAACCGAGTCAATGCTAAAAAAAATCGAACTTTCAAAAATATGTCCATCTTGTAGCGCACATCTTTCTGAAAAGTCTGAAACACAAAACATATGTGTTCGAGTAAATGTAAGACATATTATTTGGTCTTAAGTATGCTAAAGTGCAGTGCCATGCCTCTTCATAAAGCATTCTGCTTCCGCACGTCACTATTTCGCTCTGTGGAATTGAAACTTGTGTGGTGTCACCGCCAGGCACCACACGTGCTAGGTGGTAGCCTTTAAATCGCCCGCGGTCCGTTAGTATTGGTCGGACCCGTGTGTCGCCACTATCAGTAATTGCAGGCCGAGCGCCGCCACACGGCAAGTCTAGTCTAGAGAGACACCCTAGCACTCGCCCCAGTTGTACAGCCGACTTTGCTAGCGATGGTTCACTGTCTACATACGCTCTCATTTGCGGAGACGACAGTTTAGCATAGCCTTCAGCTACGTCATTTGCTACGACCTAGCAAGGCGCCATATTCAGTTACTATAGTTACTTTCAAGAATGTATTCTGAACAGATAATATTGTGAATCATGTACCGTCAAGAGCGACGTTCATCATTAATGGATTAAAGTTAAGTATCAAACTAATTACGTCCACTTTCTGAATTCTTATTCCTTGTCATGTTCCAGACCTCACGTCAGTATAGTTTTTCCCTCCTCACGCCAGCCTGCGTGAGCTAAAACGCGTGCATTTCAGCCTCCACTCGTAACTCGGTGTTGGCTCTTCAACTAACACAAAAGTCACCATCACCTTCGAAGTAGTTCCCATCCGCACGTACACACCGGTCCCAGCACTTCTGCCGCTGGTCGAACGTTTTCTGGAAGTCCTGTTCTTTGAGGGTGTTAATCTCCACCAGCGCTGCTTCTTGAATCCTCCCTAGAGTGTAGAACCGACGGCCTTTCAACCTGAGTTTCAGTTTTGGGAATAGCGCGAAGTCGTATGGTGCTATATCTGGCGAGTACGTTGGGCGGGGTGCAACCGGCGTGTTGTTTTTTGCCAAAAAGGTCCTGGTGAGCAAGTACAGGGCGGATTGTCAAGATGCAGCAGCCAGTTCCCTTGACCCCAAAGTTCGGGCCGTTGTCACTGCATATTTTCATGGAGCTGTCGCAAAAGTCACAGTATTACTCGGAATTCACTGTTTGGTTGGGTGGGACGAATTCTTTGTGCACAATTACCTTGGTATGAAAGAAGACGATGATCATGCTCTTCACTTTGCTCTTCACATGTCTCGCTTTTTTGGGTCTTGGAGAGCTCGGGCTCTTCCACTGGGACGATTGTTGCTTTGTCCATGGGTCATAACTGTAAATCTAGCTCTCATCGCCGGTGATAACCCGTGACAAGAAGGTTGAATAATCAGATGCCGGCTGACGAATGTCTGCTGTTCCGTTCGCGGATCCATCACAAAATCACCACACACCAAACACAGAGTATTACAGAAATCACTGTGGACACGCAACAGGTCCTCCCAGCTGAATGCCACTCCGCACACTGACACATCACATATGCAGCTCTCGCCACCTTGCAGTGCAAAGATCTACTACCCCTACTTTCCAGATGGCAGCACCAGTCCCGAAAATTTTGGATTCCATCTCTTATGTTCGAGAATTAACAATGAATGGACGTACTGCACAGTCATCTATCTACATTTGGAATGGTACTCGCAAAGTAAAGGAGGGGCGGTTTAGTGATGATACTGAAGCTTGGATTTGCTTCATTGGTTGGTGTTGAAATTACTGTAAAATTGCTAAAATTGTTCACACTGTGGGGCGGCGCTTTTTAGGGATTGAATATTAATCGTTTTCTGTTTAAAATGTTTGAATGTCGAATCAGTTTCTGGCTTTTTAGAATGTTGTTAATGCTGTCTTTCGCCGTTCTCAACACTGGCTCTCTAATTCCTTTTTAGCCCCCAGAAAGTGATTTAACAAAACGTGAAGCCTGTAATTAGAGTTCCTAGTGCCCACTTCATCTGAGAAAACAATTATAGCTGCAGCTTATAGCTCTGAGGAATTAGGAGATTGTCCAGGATTTCTAATCAAAAACGATTTTCCAAAATAGTTGAGTATATTCTCAAAGTCACAAATAAAAAACACAAGTATCCCTACAACCTAACTAACAGAGCAGTTCAGAGTCTAATGCGCTGATGCAACTATAAATGTCCGAATTAAATGTTAAAATGAATGCTCGCCATAATTTGATGAAAATATTTCATCAAACGCCACGCTAAATAATTGGTAGAATGTCTGTCCCGCGACGGCACGTGAAAATACGACAATACGCACACTGAAGCTAGATAATGAAAATCATCCCAGAATTAACACTTCACTTGAAATGATTTCCTGGTTCCGCGCATCACGAGTAACTGAATACGGCATCCGAGGCTGTTAGTAGCAGTGATACCGACGCGACGCGGCTCCCGACACAGATGGCGTGTTATTCAGCGTCTGGAGAGAACTGGGGCCTTGCTTCCTCGCGCAACGTTCTTATATATAAAGCCGCGGTGCGGACGGCTAAGGGAACGCCTGATCAAATCGGCTCTCCCGACTAGCCGCTGGGCTAATAACGCACCACTTCAAGTTACACAATAAATTATAGCTTCTCTTGCTGATGGCCGATGAAGCTCTTAATTTAACTGTGCATTCAGCACGCAGGTAAGTATTGATAATAAAATTTTGACGTGGCTAAGTTAAATATTTTGGGCGAGAGAATTAATTTAATTACACTGCACGCAGCAGATGAGCTCTGAACTGTCCCTTTTGAGATCCGCTATCGCTATAATTTTATAGGTATTCAAAAGAAACTTTTCACATCTTCATAGTCATAGCGGACCTCCAACCTATTTAAATCTAAACATCCTAGCCTTAGTTATTAGCCTACTTAATCTATCTTGCTTCCTTCAGTTGTGAGACGAAAACCACAAAATCATGAATTTCCAGTAAAATCTTAATTTGTGAAATCCAAAGTACTGTTTTTATTAAATCATTATGAAAGATGAATCTAAATATAAGTTTTGAAGTCTCTAGCTCTTTTCTGTTGCGCCAATGATTTTTACAGAAAAACGTCCAAATTTCGGAAATGGCTGAAGTTATCGAACTGATATTTAACACATATTAATTTATTATTACTTCTGACATGCCAGAAAAGATTTTAGGTCATTTGCTTGATTTTTAAGGTATTGCGCAACATTTATGACGTCAGAGCTAGTTACAGCAGACTGGCTGGCACACAATGGAAACTGATGTGAATTTACTACAGCGTGAGTAGGCTGCTTCCCTACAACACTATCAACTGAATGTGAATATCGCGTGGCTAGGGCCTCCCGTCGGGTAGACCATTCGCCGGGTGTCTTTCGAGTTGACACCACTTCGGCGACCTGCACGTCGATGGAGATGGTTAGGACAACACAAAACCAAGCCCCTGAGCGGAGAAAATCTCCGACGCAGCCGGGAATCGAACCCGCGCCTTTAGGATTGACATTCTGACGCACTGACCACTCAGCTACAAGCGGCGGACACACTATCAACTGTGATGCTTATTATTACACTGTGATTGACTGACGTCGCTTGTTTGAGATGGAGAAAGAGTCTTGGGGGAGAGGCAAAACCTGCGGATGGCTAGCACCGAAACAGTGAAATGGTTCAAATGGCTCTGAGCACTATGGGACTCAACTGCTGAGGTCATTAGTCCCCTAGAACTTAGAACTAGTTAAACCTAACTAACCTAAGGACATCACAAACATCCATGCCCGAGGCAGGATTCGAACCTGCGACCGTAGCGGTCTTGCGGTTCCAGACTGCAGCGCCTTTAACCGCACGGCCACTTCGGCCGGCCCGAAACAGTGATTGGGTACATGAGTGCAATATGAGGAATCAATCGAAATGGAACACAGATGAGTTTAAATGTTGAGGTCGTCGATCACCTTTGGAAAGCAGTTTGGAAACGCTCCACAACGCTGCAAAACACTCCCAGTTTCCTAATGTTATGACTGTCTTTTATTTAAAATCATCTAGTGTGTCTGTGTGTGTGTGTATATGTGTGTTGTGGTAGCAGCAGCAACAACATGATTTACACCTTAAGACGTCTAGTTTTCTGTGAGGGGCAATGCATCAGAACGTGTTGTCAATTTCGAACCTGACACAGACCTGTAAGTCGTGGTGGAAAAAACAAAGCGTATAACAGTGTACAAAGAGTGATACAACAGAAAAAAAAAACAATGTTTCAAACAGCGACACAGCGAGCCTCTCTTGCGACTGACAGTATACTCTGTGGGATATGATTATCCTCCTCCCACAGTATGGGCATTTGACACGATACACTGGTCGGTGCAAGCGACTTCGATCACTGGCCACGTACTCCAGTATACACTCCTGGAAATGGAAAAAAGGACACATTGACACCGGTGTGTCAGACCCACCATACTTGCTCCGGACACTGCGAGAGTGCTGTACAAGCAATGATCACACGCACGGCACAGCGGACACACCAGGAACCGCGGTGTTGGCCGTCGAATGGCGCTAGCTGCGCAGCATTTGTGCACCGCCGCCGTCAGTGTCAGCCAGTTTGCCGTGGCATACGGAGCTCCATCGCAGTCTTTAACACTGGTAGCATGCCGCGACAGCGTGGACGTGCACCGTATGTGCAGTTGACGGACTTTGAGCGAGGGCGTATAGTGGGCATGCGGGAGGCCGGGTGGACGTACCGCCGAATTGCTGAACACGTGGGGCGTGAGGTCTCCACAGTACATCGATGTTGTCGCCAATGAATTCACGGTGCTCTTATTTCAATTTCCAGGAGTGTAAATAAATGCAGTAAATGAAGCAGGCAAAAAGGAATACAAACGTCTCAAAAATGAGATCGACAGGTAGTGCAAAATGGCTAAGCAGGGATGGCTAGAGTACAAATGTAAGGATGTACAGGCTTATCTCACTTGAGGTAAGATAGATACTGCCTACAGGAAAATTAAAGAGACCTTTGGAGAAAAGAGAACCACTTGTATGAATATCAGGAAATCAGATGGAAACCCGGTTCTAAGCAAAGAAGGGAAACCAGAAAGGTGGAAGGAGTGCATAGAACGTCTATAAAAGGGCGATGTACTTGAGGACAATATTATGGAAATGGAAGAGGATGTAGATGAAGATGAAATGCGAAATACGATACTGCGTGAAGAGTGTGACAGAGCACTGAAAGACCTGAGTCGAAACAAGGCCCCGGGAGTAGACAACATTCCATTAGAACTACTGACAGCCTTGGGAGAGCCAGTCCTGACAACTCTCTGCCATCTGGTGAGCAAGATGTATGAGACAGGCAAAATACCCTCAGACTTCAAAGAGAATAAATAATTCCAATCCCAAAGAAAGCAGGCGTTGACAGATGTGAAAATTACCGAACTATCAGTTTAATAAGTCACAGCTGCAAAATGCTAACTCGAATACTTTACAGACGAATGGAAAAACTCGTAGAAGCCGACCTCGGGGAAGATCAGTTTGGATTCTGTAGAAATATTGGAACACGTGAGGCAATACTGACCTTACGAGTCACCTTAGAAGAAAGATTAAGGAAAGGCAAACCTACGTTTCTAGCATTTGTAGACTTAGAGAAAGCTTTTGACAATGTTGACTGGAATACTCTCTTTCAAATTCTAAAGGTGGCAGGGGTAAAATACAGGGAGCGAAAGGCTATTTACAATTTGTACAGAAACCAGATGGCAGTTATAAGAGTCGAGGGACATGAAAGGGAAGCAGTGGTTGGGAAGGGAGTAAGACAGGGTTGTAGCCTCTCCCCGATGTTGTTCAATCTGTATATTGAGCAAGCAGTAAAGGAAACAAAAGAAAAATTCGGAGTAGGTATTAAAATCCATCGAGAAGAAATAAAAACTTTGAGGTTCGCCGATGACATTGTAATTCTGTCAGAGACAGCAAAGGACTTGGAAGAGCAGTTGAACGGAATGGACAGTGTCTTGAAAGGAGGATATAAGATGAACATCAACGCAAGCAAAACAAGGATAATGGAATGTAGTCGAATTAAGTCGGGTGATGCTGAGGGAATTAGATTAGGAAATGAGACACTTAAAGTAGTAAAGGAGTTTTGCTATTTAGGGAGCAAAATAACTGATGATGGTCGGAGTAGAGAGGATATAAAATGTAGACTGGCAATGGGAAGGAAAGCGTTTCTGAAGAAGAGGAATTTGTTATCATCGAGTATAGATTTAAATGTCAGGAAGTCGTTTCTGAAAGTACTTGTATGGAGTGTAGCCATGTATGGAAGTGAAACGTGGACGATAAATAGTTTGGACAAGAAGAAAATCAAAGCTTTCGAAATGTAGTGCTACAGAAGAATGCTGAAGATTAGATGGGTAGATCATATAACTAATGAGGAGGTATTGAATAGGATTGGGGAGAAGAGGAGTTTGTGGCACAACTTGACAAGAAGAAGGGACCGGTTGTTAGGACATGTTCTGAGGCATCAAGGGATCACCAATTTAGTACTGGAAGGCAGGGTGGAGGATAAAAATCGTAGAGGGAGACCAAGAATACACTAAGCAGATTCAGAAGGATGTAGGTTGCAGTAGTTACTGGGAGATGAAGAAGCTTGCACAGGATAGAGTAGCATGGAGAGCTGCATCAAACCAGTCTCAGGACTGAAGACTACAACAACAACCGTATATTAAATGCGTTGTGAATACGGTTAGTAGTAAAGGAGTAATAAATTAAAACGTCACTCTTTATGCTCAAGTTTGACTGTACGAGCAGAGAACATGTAGTAATGATAAAATTTTTCCTTTCATAATTTTGTGGTGGTATCAGCGAAAAAATGTTTCGTAACGGTTTGAAACTATGTGTATAATTTGTTGGATGACACGAAGTGCTCTCATTCTCAAATACTGGATGAACGAAGTTCTTGCATTTGGGCGCCGTCCGTTACTCTACTTCAAGACAAATATGCAGTTTCTAACTGCAGTACTGGTCTAATTTTCTTAAATTTATAACATAAAGTTATCCCTCTTAAAAAGTAGGTTATGGCAGCATTTTAATTTTTAAATTCTATCAATAATTACGCGAAATATTGAAAACCGTATTTTTGCACCCCTGTTCTGCAGGTACTGGGTGCTGGATCCCAGTCTGGCGTTTTAGTAATATGGATGGTCTGCAGTTACATCAAAAGTGCGGACTGTTCAGAGCTATTTGATATTAATGGAACAAAGTAAACAGGCGTCTATGTAACATAACTAGCAGAGGGAAGGGGAACTGTGTAAAAGGTCACGCGTTAATGGAGCATCGTTGGCTTGCATCTAACACCAACTGGTTGGGTTGGGTTGTTTGGGGAAAGAGACCAGACAGCGGGGTCATCGGTTTCGTCGGATTAGGGAAGGATGGGGAAGGAAGTCGGCCGTGCCCTTTCAAAGGAACCGTCCCGGTATTTGCCTGGGGTGACTTAGGGAAATCACGGAAAACCTAAATCAGGATGGTCGGACGCGGGATTGAACCGTCTTCCTCCAGAATGTGAGTCCAGTGTGCCAACTGGTCAAATGATTCTAAATGCGAAATGAGCCCACACCGAATAAGTAAACTATCTTTTTGTTTTTAATTTTATGGACTCATATGCATACTTAGGTCAAGCATAGAACATCTTTTTTAAATATTGTCTCGTTGTTGATACAGTGTTTTACCTCTGTTAGAACACATTCCATGCAAATGCCAACTGCTTTAAGGCACCAGAAACATGCTGATTTTTTTCAGAAATATGGAAACTGTGATCTCCCATGTCTGTATGAACAATTTTAACCATATCTACAGGTTTATCACACAGCCAAGAGTACTCATGATCTCAACATCAAGTAAAATAAGTTTGCGTTCTGTTGCGCCACAGCACAGTATACGTCCGTATAAGAGATTATGGAAATGAATGCTCTAAACCACCTGCATCTACTTAGACCGAAACACTCTGCATTCAGAAAAGCTGGATGTATCGGTGTAGTTCTGAAGAGCCTGATTCCAAGTACAAAATCCTTACGTGGAGGTTCGGCGATAGGTGAAATAAAAGTGATGAGCTAGTGGTAGAAAAATGCGAGAAACGGGCTACAGTTACAAAATCATATGTATTTGGTAGTGCTCAGAGACTGAATCCAACCAACAAATTACTTGCGAAACAGTAAAGAAATTCTCTATTGAAAACTAAGAATAACCGCTTTACTTACGTTAAAACGGAGATGTTGTTGTTTGTTGTTGTGGTCTTCAGTCCTGAGACTGGTTTGATGCAGCTCTCCATGCTACTCTATCCTGTGCAAGCTTCTTCATCTCCCAATACCTACTGCAACCTACATCCTTCTGAATCTGCTTAGTGTATTGATCTCTTGGTCTCCCTCTACGATTTTTACCCTCCACGCTGCCCTCCAATGCTAAAGTTGTGATCCGTTGATGCCTCAAAACATGTCCTACCAACCGATCCCTTCTTTTAGTCAAGTTGTGCCACAAACTTCTCTTCTCCCCAATCCTATTCAATACCTCCTCATTAGTTACGTGATCTACCCACCTTATCTTCAGCATTCTTCTGTAGCACCACATTTCGAAAGCTTCTATTCTCTTCTTGTCCAAACTAGTTATCGTCCATGTCTCACTTCCATACATGGCTACACTCCATACAAATACTTTCAGAAACGACTTCCTGACACCTAAATCTATACTAGATGTTAACAAATTTCTCTTCTTGAGAAACGCTTTCCTTGCCATTGCCAGTCTACATTTTATATCCTCTCTACTTCGACCATCATCGGTTATTTTACTCCCTAAATAGCAAAACTCCTTTACTACTTTAAGTGTCTCATTTCCTAATCTAATTCCCTCAGCATCACCCGACTTAATTCGACTACATTCCATTATCCTCGTTTTGCTTTTGTTGATGTTCATCTTATATCCTCCTTTCAAGACACTGTCCATTCCGTTCAACTGCTCTTCCAAGTCCTTTGCTGTCTCTGACAGAATTACAATGTCATCGGCGAACCTCAAAGTTTTTACTTCTTCTCCATGAATTTTAATACCTACTCCGAATTTTTCTTTTGTTTCCTTTAGTGCTTGCTCAATATACAGATTGAATAACATTGGGGAGAGGCTACAACCCTGTCTCACTCCTTTCCCAACTACTGCTTCCCTTTCATGCCCCTCGACTCTTATAACTGCCATCTGGTTTCTGTACAAATTGTAAATAGCCTTTCGCTCCCTGTATTTTACCCCTGCCACCTTCAGAATTTGAAAGAGAGTATTCCAGTCAACATTGTCAAAAGCTTTCTCTAAGTCTACAAATGCTAGAAACGTAGGTTTGCCTTTTCTTAATCTTTCTTCCAAGATAAGTCGTAAGGTCAGTATTGCCTCACGTGTTCCAACACTTCTACGGAATCCAAACTGATCTTCCCCGAGGTCGGCTTCTACCAGTTTTTCCATTCGTCTGTAAAGAATTCGCGTTAGTATTTTGCAGCTGTGACTTATTAAACTGATAGTTCGGTAATTTTCACATCTGTCAACACCTGCTTTCTTTGGGATTGGAATTATTATATTCTTCTTGAAGTCTGAGGGTATTTCACCTGTCTCATACATCGTGCTCACTAGATGGTAGAGTTTTGTCATGACTGGCTCTCCCGAGGCCATCAGTAGTTCTAGTGGAATGTTGTCTACTCCCGGGGCCTTGTTTCGACTCAGGTCTTTCAGTGCTCTGTCAAACTCTTCACGCAGTATCTTATCTCCCATTTCGTCTTCATCTACATCCTCTTCCATTTCCATAATATTGTCCTCGAGTACATCTCCCTTGTATAAACCCTCTATATACTGCTTCCACCTTTCTGCCTTCCCTTCTTTGCTTAGAACTGGGTTTCCATCTGAGCTCTTGATATTCATACAAGTGGTTCTCTTCTCTCCAAAGGTCTCTTTAATTTTCCTGTAGGCAGTATCTATCTTACCCCTAGTGAGACAAGCCTCTACATCCTTACATTTGTCCTCCAGCCATCCCTGCTTAGCCATTTTGCACTTCCTGTCGATTTCATTTTTGAGACGTTTGTATTCCTTTTTGCCTGCTTCATTTACTGCATTTTTATATTTTCTCCTTTCATCAGTTAAATTCAATATTTCTTCTGTTACCCAAGGATTTCTATTAGCCCTCGTCTTTTTACCTACTTGATCGTCTGCTGCCTTCACCACTTCATCCCTCAGAGCTACCCATTCTTCTTCTACTGTATTTCTTTCCCCCATTCCTGTCAATTGTCCCCTTATGCTCTCCCTGAAACTCTCTACAACCTCTGGTTCTTTCAGTTTATCCAGGTCCCATCTCCTTAAATTCCCACCTTTTTGCAGTTTCTTCAGTTTCAATCTGCAGTTCACAACCAATAGATTGTGGTCAGAATCCACATCTGCCCCAGGAAATGTCTTACAATTTAAAACCTGGTTCCTAAATCTCTGTCTTACCATTATATAATCTATCTGAAACCTGTCAGTATCTCCTGGCTTCTTCCATGTATACAGCCTCCTTTCATGATTCTTGAACCAAGTGTTAGCTATGATTAACTTATGCTCTGTGCAAAATTCTACAAGGATATATCTACGGAGATATCAGAATAAAAACTACGCCTCGAATTTGCCAAGTGACGAAGACATGAGATGAGATGATGCAATATAGGAACTCACCGAGGGCGGCAATAACGAAATACTTCATGTCGGCAGTGGTCAGCTGGCTCTGTAGGCACGCCGATCTGTGTGTTGCGTTATATAGGGAGCTCCATTAGTGCTGGGAGTGCCCCGGTCACAGTCAAAGTCATCTGTGTTATCTGTTTCCAGATTCCCCGGCTGCCACCTGTGACCTTGAATTAGCTCGACAGTGGGACACATACGACCATCTTACACATCTCTAGCCGGAGATATAGTGCAAATTGTACTGCCACTATAGTTTCTGAACCTCCAGTATTTCATGTACGTGGTCGAAGTAAACTGCAATTATTACCATTTTAGACAAAAGCAGATTCCCAGCATTCTAATTTCGCGGAAGCGACAACGTAGATATCCTCTGCGAATATCGGAACATCATTTCTAACGATCTGTTTTTCCTGACGATGGGTGTCGAGTAGTGAGATACGTCCACTTCTGAGCAAGCTAAATCTCTTTGATACTCCGGCACTGAAGTCTGACACATTTCTGGAGCAAAATTCTGCAGCACAATTTTACAGGTAAAATCAGGACAAGAAAGAGCGAAGTGTGTCTGACCATAAGACGGTACTCGATTACAATCCCGACGTATCCACAATGATGCACAGCTTTCGCCACAAACTAAATACACTACTGACCATTAAAATTGCTACACCACGAAGATGACGTGCTACAGACGCGAAATTTAACCGACAGCAAGAAGATGCTGTGATATGCAAATATGCTTTTCAGAGCATTCACACAAGGCTGGCGCCGGTGGACACATACAACGTGCTGACGTGAGGAAACTTTCCAACCGATTTCTCATACACAAACAGCAGTTGACCGGCGTTGCCTCGTCAAACGTTGTTGTGATGCCTCGTGTAAGGAGAAATGCGTACCATCACGTTTCCGACTTTGATAAAGGTTGGATTGTACCCTGTCGCGATTGCGGTTTATCGTATCGCGACATTGCTGCTCGCGTTGGTCGAGATCCAATGACTGTTAGCAGAATATGGGATCGGTGGGTTCAGGAGGGTAATACGGAATGCCGTGCTGGATCCCAACGGCGTCGTATCACTAGCAGTCGAGATGACAGGCATCTTATCCGCATGGCTGTAACGGATCGTGCAGCCACGTCTCTATCTCTGAGTCAACAGATAGGGACGTTTGCAAGACAACAACCATCTGCACGAACAGTTCGACGACGTTTGCAGCAGCTTAGACTATCAGCTCGCAGACCATGACTGCGGTTACCCTTGACGCTGCACCACAGACAGGAGCGCCTGCGATGTTGTACTCAACGACGATCCTGGGTGCACCAATGGCAAAACGTCATTTTTTCGGATGAATCCAGGTTCTGTTTACAGCATCATGATGGTCGCATCCCTGGTTGGCGACATCGCGGTTAACGCACATTGGAAGCGTGTATTCGTCATCGCCATACTGGCGTACCACCCGGCGTGATGGTATGGGGTGCCATTTGTTACACGTCTCGGTCACCTCTTGCTCGCATTGACGGCACTTTGAACAGTGGACGTTACATTTCAGATGTGTTACGAGCCGTGGCTCTACCCTTCATTCGATCCCTGCAAAACCCTACATTTCAACACGTCAATGTACGACCGCATGTTGCAGGTCCTGTGCGGGCCTTTCTGGATACAGAAAATGTTCGACTGCTGCCCTGGCCAGCACATTCTCCGGATCTCTCACCAACTGAAAATTTCTGGTCAATGGTGGCCGAGCAACTGGATCGTCACAATACGCCACTCACTACCCTTGATGAACTGTGGTATCGCGTTGAAGCTGCATGGGCAACTGTACATGTGCACACCATCCAAGCTCTGTTTGACTCAATGCCCAGGCGTATCAAGGCCGGTATTACGGCCAGAGGTGGTTGTTCTGGGTACTGATTTCTCAGGATCTATGCACCCAAATTGTGTGAAAATGTAATCACATGTCAGTTCTATTATAATATATTTGTCCAGTGAATACCCGTTTATCATCTGCATTTATTCTTGGTGTAGCAATTTTAACGGCCATTAGTGTTCAATGCAATCAGCGGATACTGATATTTCTCAATCAAATGTCACTTCTCCAAAGTATCAAGAGAGGCCTTAATCCAAACAGAAAGTGGTAGTCACGTGCAGTGAAACTGAAATGGATGCTGTATGTTCTTGAAGTAATTTTTCAATAGGATAGTGAGAGAGCGGAATTATTCATTCAGTATTTTTGGGACTCACCCGCATTCTTAGTCTTTTACAAGTTCCTGCGTTTATCTGTTACTACGGAATCGATGTAAAGCAGCTAATGAAATGCTTTAAAAACTCTGAAAGAAGAGCGCATATTTTGGTGTAATCAATAACAAAGAATAATTAGCTCTCATTGGTATTAACAAGATACAGTCGTCCCTCTTTGAAAGGCAGCCACATCGCGTGGTCAAATTATTCTTATTTCCTTTCCATCACCAACTGCTTACCAATTATGATTCGGTACTGTAACTGTGTAAGTGTTTGTGCGAAACTATACATTTTTAAAGTACGTGAGCCACCTACTTGAGGATGAAATACGTTTTTGGATGGTAAGTAGAATTGGCTAATAATACAAATACAAAGGGTACACTTTTGTCTGTCATCTATGATAATACGTGACAAAGTATTAAAACAGCGAGTTAAGTGAAGTCTTTCACTTCGTGAAAATAATCAAAGAAGGTCTTGAAGCTCTCAGGAGTAAAAACGTCCGTGTTACATTTACCCAGGTTGAAGGACTTGTAGCTGCATCAGACAAGTTATACCTTAGAACGAAAGGGACTGAAGACCACAACACCTAGGATGGCGGCCGAGTTTTCACCTTTCTGCTTACTCTCCCTCCATTAACCGCTGGCGGAGAATGACATTCGTTCTGTTTCCTAGCGCTAGCAGTGAGTTAAGCTTAGACGGCGAGTAACATCCAGTATGCTGCACTCTTGCGGTACATCGCGACAACGAAATTATTCAACTGCTGGTTTTTTTTTTTTTTATACATGTGAATGTGTATCTGCAAACGTCTTAATGCGATTGAAGAAAAAAATGTCAGATGACTTATCACCTTTTCAAACGTGAATCTGAAGGCGTCACTCCTACTGTTGACATTAGAAGACACAAGAACGGGCAGCAGAAACATGTGGTGTTGGCAACCAAATGTCAGAGATGTAGAAACCTTAGCAAATGTTGGTTTCATGTCGCCTGGAAAGCATCGACATCACAAGAAACCAGTAACACGAGTGGATGGTTTTGACAACGATGTTTCAAATGCATTAAGTACAGAGTATTTAGTTGAAGGAAGTGACATAGGTGCAGCACGAGCCTCATCCCTTATAAAGTAGCACTATACAGGAAAAGACTTGGATCAACAGTGTATAACTTCATGAAACCTGTTTTGTTTTCTATAAATTTTAAAGATGTCCTTCTTACAAATCTCTTTCAGCTGGTATACTGATATTTGGAGGACATCTTCACTTTTTTGAATAGTAACGATGTATCAGCAAACAAAAGTACACAGATTCTACAGAGATTCACCATGAAATTTTGGTGGTATATGGATAAAAAGCAATGTCACGTTCAACTGTACTGAAATATACCAACAGTATCACCAATGCCCGACAAACGAAAGTGATGCTGATGGGCAAGCTTGGACATCGACATCGACCATCGAAGAAAATGTCTGAGCTGTCGAGGAAATGATTCGTACCAATCGCAGGTTTTCAGACGATGAGGTTCTCGAGTGTTCCTGTAACAAAGGAACGGATTTTCGTCTTTGGGGAACTGGACGATTAACTGAATGTTCCGAACTTTGTGAAGAAAGACTTGCTGTCTATACTGAAAAATATTTTCATGTGTCTTTGTCACTTTGAATTGTAGTGCAGCATTCAATAAAAGTTACTTGGCTCGCCATAACAGTGGGATAGCCTAAGTGATGTATAGGGTTTAAAAGCACGGTTTATTCATATGTGTGCGACGCAAAAAGGTAGGTGATACATGATATGCCGGCCGGAGTGGCCGTGCGGTTCTAGGCGCTACAGTCTGGAACCGAGCGACCGCTACGGTCGCTGGTTCGAATCCTGTCTCGGGCATGGATGTGTGTGATGTCCTTAGGTTAGTTAGGTTTAATTAGTTCTAGGTTCTAGGCGACTGATGACCTCAGAAGTTAAGTCGCATAGTGCTCAGAGCCATTTGAACCATTTGATACATGATATGATAAGTACACACACCAAGATCCTGGTACCTTGTACAATTGTTGACTGTGCGCGCCCTTGGCCACCCCGCACGTATCGAAACGGTAATCCAGTTACAGCCATACGCTCATTGGAATGTTTCTGTCAATGTCTGTGACAAAAGCAGTGTTGCGTTCCTGCAGGTCTTGCAGCGTTTCTGGCATTGGAAGTATATAAACTTGGTCCTCAACATAACTCAACAGGAAAGAATCATATGGCGTGAGGTCTGGCGTCCTCGGGTTGCAAGGCAACAGACGAACATCACCTAGACCGTCGCGCCCCATCCAGCGATGTGGCAGTTCTCTGTTGAGAAAGGTACGGTAAATTGTGCTCCAGTGTGGTGGCGCCCCGTCATGTTGAAAAATCAATGTGGAGGAATTAGCCGTCAGTTGAGGCAACAACCGTAATTGGGACATAACGCAGGTACATGGAAACTGTCACAATCTGCTCGACGAAGAAAATCTTTTGTCTTCAATATGGCACAGAAAACATTTACTTTTGATGAATCCTTTCCCAGCTGCACAGAGGCACGCGGCAGTTCAGCAAGCCACGCCCTTGCATTATGACGATTCATGTTTCCTGACAGAAGGAAACTTGGTTTGTTGGTGAATATCAATATTCCTGCAATGCCATCACCAACTTGCATAGCTTGCTGCACTACGCTACAAAACTCTAGTCGGTGGACACAATCTTCGGAAGTCAGGTGTTGCAAACGGTATGATTTGAAATACAAACATCACCGCAAAACATTCCACACAGTTTTCTGTGGAATCTGCAGTCGATGGCTTGCACGAGAGCTTGATTTTTGTGCACTGCGCATAAACTTCTGTCTCACGTGCTCCACGGTTTCCTCTGAGACATGCGGTTGCCTGTGCTTTTTGGATTTACACAGACAAGCAGTATCACGAAACTGCGAACTAACGCAAAATTATCTGACGACCAGTATAGTTTGCCCGTATTTACGAACAAAAGCACACTGAACAGTTGTAACCGACGAACACTTCGCATATTGTAACATGAAAAAATTCTTCAGCTGGATTGCCGCCATCTTGTGCAGTACCGTCACAGGCCTGCCACCTAGCGTGCATGTGAGCCACGAGGTGGGCGTTTTAAACTTGGTGAGTGTATCTACGTTTTCATGTCCCACCCACCTTTGTACATCGCGTGACATACTTGTCAATAAACAGTGCTTTCTAACCCAATGAATTATTTAGGCTGAATCTGTACTCTCTGATGTCCCCTCGTAACGTGTCTTTCTCCGGTCCTTAGTATGCCAGTTACAGTTTTCTTGATTTCAACATTCTCCTGAGTAGTTCCCACCCAGTGATGAGAAACAGTGACTATTTTGCCCTGAAATATTTTACCCAAGACGAGACCATCATCATTAAACCACATAGTTCAGTCCCACGTCCTCCGTAAATATGGCAGCAGCAGCTTACTCCTCGCTTACAGCCGTTCGCAGCACCAACACAGCAAGGCCTTAATGACAAACTGCCTATTTGCTTCTGTCTCGGGTTCTTCGGCCGACGTTCGTCTGATGATTTTACTGACGTTCCGCCAGCTCGAGTGGCTGGCATTGTCAAAGCTTCGCCCTCCATTGCCGGTGGTGAACTGGAGCCGACCTCGCGGCCGCAAACTATATGACCTCAGAAGTTAAGTCCCATAGTGCTCAGAGCCATTTTTCTTTTGAACCAAAGAAAAATTTGGAGTAGGAATTAAAAATTGATTCAAATGGCTCTGAGCACTATGGGACTTAACATCGGAGGTCATCAGTCCCCTAGAACTTAGAACTACTTAAACCTAACTAACCTAAGGACATGCAGAATAATTATCCAAGAACCTCTTCCTACAGAAACTTTAAAACCGCCAGTACAAAATGTTCAAATGTGTGTGAAATCGTATGGGCTTTAACTGCTAAGGTCATCAGTCCCTAAGCTTACACACTACTTAACCTAAATAAGGAACAGCAGAGGTCCTTTAACACTACGTTGGGGAACGCCAGGAATCATTTCTGTTTTACTCGATAGCTTACCGTCAATTACTACGAACTGTACCTGTCTGACAGGAAATAAGAAATGCAGTCACATAACTGGAACGATATTCCAAATTAATTATAAGTCGCTTGTGAGGTACAGTGGCAAAAGCCTTCTGGAAATCTAGATATACGGAATCAATTTGAAATACTTGTCGATAGCACTTAACACCGTGTGAGTAAAGAGGTAGTTGTGTTTCACAAGAACGATATTTTTCTTTCACCTAAACACAAGTCTACTCTCAGGAACATGATCAGAAGAAGAGTCAGCATGCAGAATAATTATCCAAGAACCTCTTCCTACAGAAACTTTAAAACCGCCAGTACAAAATGTTCAAATGTGTGTGAAATCGTATGGGCGTTAACTGCTAAGGTCATCAGTCCCTAAGCTTACACACTACTTAACCTAAATTATCCTAAGGACAAACACACACACCCATGCCCGAGGGAGGACTCGAACCTCCGCCGGGACCAGCCGCACAGTCCACGACTGCAGCGCCTGAGACCGTTCGGCTAAACCCGCCCGGCAAACCGCCAGTACCATCACTCATTTTCCAGCGGGTATTTCTGGAATGATTCTGATTCACCCATGTTTCATCAAGGTAATACACTGTTGATCCAACTCTTTCTCTTGTATCGTGCACCTTCACAAGGGATGTGGTTCATGCTTTAGCTATGTCACTTCTTTCAACGAAGTACTCTGTTCTTAACATATCTGAAACTCACCATTAACACGGAGCACTTTAAAACATCGTTGTCAAAACCATCCCTTCATGTTACAGGTTTCTTGCGATGTCGATGCTTTCCAGGCGACACGAAACCAACATTTCCTAAGGTTTCTACAGCTCTGATATTTTCGTTACCAGTTCTCTCTACACTTTTCTTGCCAACACCACAGGTTTTCTGCAGTCTATTCCTGTGTCTTCAAAGGTCAACAATAAGAGTTACGGCTTCAGAGTCACATTTGAAAGAGTTGTAAGTTATCTGAGATTTTTTCCTTAATGGCATAAAACTTTTTCAGATAGATATTTTCATGCATACTGGTAATAAAAAAAAAAACACCGACAGTTGAATAATTTGGTTGTCGCGATGTATGGCAACAGTACAGCATGCTGGAGAGTGTTTCTCGCCTTCTAGGAGCAGGTCGCGGCTAGACGCTCGGAAAGAGAATAAATGTCATAGGCTGTCAGCGGTTAATGGAGGAGGATGAGCAGAACGACTGAAAACTGGACGCATTCCTACGCGATGCGGACTTCAGTCACTTTCGTTCTATGATATAACTTATTTGATGTAGGTACAAGTCCTGATGCACAAACGTGGGTGAATGTAACACGTGCGGTTTTACGCCTGAAATAGTTTCAAAACCATCTTTGATTATTTTCACACAATGGAAGACTTCACTTAAGTCACTGTTTTAATAATGTGTCACGTATTATCATATATGACAAACAAAAATGTACTTTTCGTATGCCTTTAATTATTAGCCACCTCTACTTACCATCCAAAAACTTATTTCATCCTGAAGTAGGTGTCTCACATACTTTAAAGATGTAAAGTTTCTGAACAAAATCTTACGCAGTTACGATACTGAATTATAACTGGCGAGCAGTCTGCTGATGGAAAGAAAGTAAGAAGAATTTGACCACGCGATGTGGCTGCCTTTCAAAGAGGGACGACTGTATGTTGTTAATACCAATGAGAGATAAATTATTCTTTGTTATGGATTATGCCAAAATGTGAGCTGTTCTTTCAGCGTTTTTGTAACATTTCATTAGCTGCTTTACATCGCTTCCATGATCACAGACAAACTCAAGGATTTGTAAAAAGACTATGCATGCGGATGAATCCCAAAAATATTGGATGAATGATTACAGTCTCTCACTACCTTATTGTAAAACCGTACTTCGAGAATACATAGCGACCATTTCAATTTCTCTGCATGTGACTACCAGTTTCTCTTTGGATTGAGACCTCTCTTGACACTTTGGAGAGAGGGACATTTGACTGAGAAACATGCCCTTTGCCACTTCACAGATGCATCCGTATTCTCTGATTGCATTGTATTTAGTTTGTGGCGAAAACTGTACAACATTGTGGACACGTCTGTAATTGAGTACAGTATTATGGTCAGACACACTTCGCTGTTTCTTGTCCTCTCTGCACTTGTTAAACTGTGGTGAAGAAGTATCTGAGACTTTAGTGCCAGAGTATGAAAGAGATTTTTAGCTAGCTCAAAAATAGACGTATCTCACTTCCTGACCTCCATCATCAAGAAGAACAGATCGTTAGGAATGATGTTCCGATATTCCCAGAGGATATTTACGTTGTCGCTTCCCAGAAATTAGAATGCTAGAAAGCTGCTTTTGCCTAATATGATAATAATTACGGTTCACGTCGACCATGTATATGAAAGATTGAAGGTCCAGAAACTACAGTGGCAGTACAATTTGCACTATGTCTGCGGTTAGATATGTATAAGATGGCTGTGTGTGTCCCACTGTCGAGCTAATTCAAGGTCACAGGTGGCAGTTAGGGAATCTGGAAACAGATGCCGGCACTAATGGCACACACTATATAACGCAACAAACAGGGCGGCGTGCCTACACAGCCAGCTGACCACTACAGACGTTATTGCTGCCCTCGGTGAGTTCTTACATTGCATCATCTCATGACATGTCGAGACGTAACTTTTACTTTGATGTCACTATTTTACTGTAAGTAAAAAGGTTAATCTTAGTTTTCATTAGAAAATTTATTTACTATTTTGCATGTAACTTGTCGGTTGGATTCAGTCTCTGGACATTACATTTGATTTTGTAAGTGTAGCCCATTTCTCGTATTTTTGTACCACTAGCTCATAACTTTTCTTCTATTTCACTGTCACCAAACCACGTAAAGTTTTAGTACTTGGAAGCAGTCTCTTCATCACTACGCAGATACAGCCAGCTTTTCCGAATGCAAACTGTCTCTATATAGACATTATTGAAATGAATGCGCAAAACCAGATGCAGACTACTCATGGCTGTTTGATAGACGTGTAGATGTGGGTGTGCATACAGACTTCGGACATTTGAGTTTCCATATTTCCAAAAAGATCAGCACGTTGTGTCACATTGTGTTTTAAAGCAGTTAGCATTCACACGGAATGTTTTCTAACAGAGGTAAAACTCTATATCAACAGTAACACAATATTGAAAAAAGGATGTTCTATGCATGACGTAGCTATTCATATGAGTCCATAACATGAAAAATAAAAATAAACTCATTCCGTGTGAGCTCCTTTCACATTTAGAATTGTTTGACCAGTTGGTGTTACATGCAATTCAACGATGCTCCATTAATGTGTAACGTTTTCTACAGTTCCCCTTCCCCCTGCTGGTTATGTAATGTATATGCCTGTGTACTTTGTTCCACTAGCAATCAAGTAGCTCTGAATAGTGCCCACCCTTAATGCAACTGCAGAAATCTGTATTACTAAAACGTTATACCGGGATCCAGAACCCAGTACCTGCAGTCCAGGGGCAACAAAAATACTAAGTAGCGTAATTATTGACCGAACTTAAAAAATTAAAATGCTGTCATAACCTACTTTTTAAGAGGTGTGGCCTTATAAATGTAGCACAATAAGACCAGTACTGAAATTAGAAATTGTATTTGCCTTGAAGCAGAGTAACTGACGGCGCCCAAATGTAAGGACTTCATTCATCCAGTATTTGAGAATGGGAGCACCTAGCGATTTCCAAGAAATTATACACATAATATCAGGCCTTTACGAAACATTTTCTCGCTGACACCGCCACAAAATGATGAAAGAAAGAAGTTATCGGTTACTTCATTTTCGCTGTTCATACAGTTGAACTCGAGCTTAAAGCATATTGTTTTAATTTATTACTTCTTTACTACTAACTCTATTTGCAACGCATTTTGCACAAAGTATCAATATTATTTAATTCACCTGCATTGTACGACACATAATTAAGGATATATGTGAAAAACTAGGTTTTGCGTAAAATGTAAAGCAAATTACCTTAATGTCAAACCTTTCCTAAACTTTTTCTCCCTTATGTGCTTAAAGGCAAATATTTAACATATTAACTCATTTGTAAAGTACCTGTAGTGAGACGTTTGAAGCTGTTTTACACTTGGGAACTCTATTCTTCAAAGGATCGGGGTTTTACTGGTACATTTCTAAACATGTCATTCGATTTTAACAAACAATACGTATTTTTATTGCCTGCTTGAATGACATGTCATCAAGAACAGTTTCTCTGCTGCAACTTTAAATGTACTCCTGAACTTAATAAGCAATTAATACAAAATTAATACAAACAATAGTAAAATTTAAAAATGAACTTCATTGAGTAGTTTCCGTAAACGGAAGATTAATATAGTAATCCTGTTAATGCTAAACGAGCGGCTTATCATGTTTCATTGTTATTATTCATACCTGCGCCTACCAACCAGACTGTGTCTGTCTCCAGCACACAGAAAGTGAAATCCAGGTAACAGTTAGCCATATGCAGATGTGCTATTGCCCTTTTTACAGTTAACACTCCACGACACGTCCGGCGACAAAACCTGCAATCAGTTGGGGGCTCGTCGCATGCTAGAAGCACCGTGTCTCCCAAACTCCTTACACAACGCATTCTTCGTGTTGATTATCCTCTGTTCCTCTATTAGGCCCATAAACGTCTCATCTACCCACGATGTGGTTTGTTTTTCTTATGAAGATTCTTGTGAGGCGATTACCTCAGTGCCTGCGGTGGCTGTACCTCATATCCTTCTTCATTGAATTTGTGCCATAGCCTTTCTTCTCTCAGTGTTATAGGGAATGTCTGTTCCTGGAAGAAATTACTATAGTCACCTCTCATTACTGATTGTCTGTTGCACTCCCGTAGCACACTGACAAGCATTGCTCGATTTTCGGTTTATTCTTCTCAGATACCTCAGGTACGAGTCACGCTCACTGCCATAGTGAATTATTTGTCTGTAGGGCTGCAGGAGATCTGTAATGTTCAAGAGGAAACCGTATACGCGTCCTTCAGTTGTTGATGTGTTCCAGGAATACTTTTACTTTCACTGGAGACGTCATTACATTTCTTCTTTGGTTGACACAAATTACCATATAATCTCCTCCATCTCTAGGACATCTCTCCTCTTCAGACAATGCTCCGTGCCCTTTTCTCTGAGCCAGCCGAGGCATCCGAGTTTTTCGCTCTCGTAAAGATAAGTTATTTAGATTGTAATAAAAGTTAGTTTAGTACAAATTACTTATTACACTGAAGCACCCAAAGAAACTGGTATAGGCATGCGTATTCAAATACAAAGATATGTAAATAGGCAGAATACGGCGCTGCGGTCGGCAACGCCTCTATAAGTCAGTAAGTGTCTGGCACAGTTGTTAGGACAGTTACTGTTCTACTATGGCAGGTTGTCAAGATTTAAGTGAGTTTTAACGTGGTGCTATAATCGGCGCACGAACGATGGGGCACAGCATCTTCGAGGTAGCGATGAAGTGGGGATTTTCCCGTACGACCATTCTACGAGTATACCCTGTATATCAGGAATCCGGTAAAACATCAAATCTCCGACGTCGCTGCTACCGGAAAAAATCGTGCAAGAATGGGACCAACGACGACTGAAGAGAATCGTTCAACGTTACGGAGGTGCAACGCTTCTGAAATTTTCTGCAGATTTCAATGCTGGGCCATCAATCAGTGTGCGAACCATTCAACGAAACATCATTGATATGGGCTTTCGGAGCCGAAGGCCCACTGGTGTACCTTTGATGACTGCAAGACACAAAGCTTCAGCCTTGCCTTGGCCCGTCAACATCGCCATCAGACTGTTGATGACTGGAAACATGTTGTCTGGTCGGACGAGTATAGTTTCAAATTTTATCTAGCGGATGGACGTGTACGGGGATGGAGACAACGTCATGAATCCATGTCAGCAGGGGACCGTTCCAGGCTCTGTAATGATGTGGCGTGAGTGCAGTTGGGTGATATGGGACCCATGATGCATCTAGATACGACGCCGACAGGTGACACGTACGTAAGCATCCTGTCTGATAACCTACATCCATTCAAGTCCATCGTGCATTCCAGCAGGACAATGCGGCACCCTACATGTCCAGAATTGCTAGAGAGTGGCTCCAGGAACACTCTTCTCAGTTTAAACATTTCCTCTGGATACCAACCTCCCCAGACATGAACATTATTGAGCATATTTGGAAGGCCTTGCAACGTGCTGTTCAGAAGAGGTCTCTGCCCCTCTTACTCTTACGGATTTATGGACAGCCCTGCAGGATTCACGGTGTCAGTTTCCCTCCAGTACTACTTCAGACTTAGTCAAGTCAATGCTACGTTGTGTTGCAGTACTTCTGCGTGCTCGCAGGTTCCAAAATGGCTCTGAGCACTATGGGACTTAACTTCTGAGGTCATCAGTCCTCTAGAACTTAGAACTACTTAAACCTCGCTAACCTAAGGACATCACACACATTCATGCCCGAGGCAGGATTCGAAGCTGCGAACGTAGCGGTCGCGCGGTTCCAGACTGTAGCGCCTAGAACCGCTCGGTCACCGTGGCCGGCGTGCTCTCAGGGGCCCTACACGATATTAGGCAGGTGTACCAGTTTCTTTGGCTCTTCAGTGTAAATACTGTATCAGTGCGTATTAGAGGTATCCCTTCCCTTTAAATATTAGTTCAGAAAACGCGAAAAGGTCGTAAGGTCGGGTTCTAATCGTATATTTGTTTACGTTTTGGCACAATTAACTTAGAGAATCCCGCTCAATTGTCCCGTTTTTCTTTCCAACCGTTTGATTTGACTGTGTCCATTCACTGTTCAGTTCATATTTTTAGAAAGTAGCGTAAATCTTAATCTTTTAAATTAATAATTTAATTTTGATTTAGAATTTTTCACAACAGTCGATTATTTACGTGCAGTTTGCGTAAATTAAAGTGACATTCCATTGTGATTAAGATCATTTAGCGGATACTGTAGTTGAGTTCTTGCTGTAAGCGGAAATAAATAACTTTTTACGTTATATCATACACCTGAAGCTCCAACCTGTAGGTCTAATCCGTGCTGTTCGTAAGTAACGATAATTTGTGTAGCGCAAAGTATTTTACGTGGTTTAATTCTACTTTAAGTGTGTAATCTTCGTTGGAATACGTGATAAGTTTGGATGTTACTGTAGGATAGTCAAAGAGGAAGCGGTAAATGGAAAATGTGTGTTGAAATTTCGCTGGGATGTCTAGTGGGGAGCTGAATAGGGAACTCAACGAGTCTCTCACGTAGGTTTTGCAAAAAAGCCACGAGAATCGCTGAGAGGGAGGCAAGTATTTGTACCCTTCAGGCCAAATTACATTACCCTAGATTTGAACCAGATAGGCTGAAGGGGGAAAAATATCTTGGGAACTGAGCAATGGTAACAAGTAATAAGCGAAAGGAGAACGCATCTTCAACTTCATCTACATTTCACTTAACAGTATCGAATAAATTTGAATTCTTACCTGAAGCAGGGGGGGGGGGGGGGGGCGGGGAAGAGCCTTATCCAGCTGTAGGACACAGTAGGATGCAGCAGACTTCTAGCAAAGAAACTGAACGTAAGTCGGTAGTAAAAGAGAGCAGGAAGAAAAGAGTCCTGTTGCTAGGCAGTAGTCTGGGGAAGGGTGTAGACCAGATGGTACAGGACAAATCAGGGACAGGGTACCAAGCTACAGCTATTGTGAAGCCAAGTTCTGGCCTTAGCCAGAAGACAAAGGGAATTTGTGCTAAGGTTTTGGCAAAGACAATCAGGTTATTATAGCTGTTGGAACAGGGAACAGCCTGGCTGAGAACCGTAATTAAAGCATTGGCTGTGACCTGGATGAAGTGTGAGTAGCAACTACACACGCAAATGTGAGTTTTGTGGAGGTCTTCCACCATGGCCAACCCAGGGCAAACACTACTGTGTGCCGTGTGAACACTGAGTTGTGCAGGCTGCTGTTGACAGAACGAAATCGCTTCTGAGTGCAGTGCCAGTTGCTTCAGTTCGAAGATGGGAATACTTGCATATGAGGCATGGCCTGCACTTGAACAGGATAAAGAAAGACAGGTTGGCTGAGCTTCTTGTAGATACTATATGGGGTCCACCATCACACACACAAGATTCCTGTGTTTACTGGTGTTAGAGGGCACCTTTTTAGGATACAATCATGAGTCAGGCACACTGTATTGAGAAAAGTGAAAATAACAGAAGAGCCTCACAAAATGGTTAATAATGCACAGAAAAGTAAGGTTAGCTTATTTCACCAAATTATTGGAGGATTGAGCAATAATGTAGAAGAGTTTTTGTGTGTTCGAAAAATTTAGGGAACTCTGAAAAGATACACATCCTGTGCCTGTCTGAGCACCACACAGCCACAGGGTTAGATAAGTTACTTATAAAAGATTACAGTATTGCAGCTCTTAACCATGTAGAAATAACATGTGAAAAAGAGTAGTTGTTGGATACATTAAGACAGATCACAAGTTCAGAAACACTGAGGAAAGTAAATTTTGGAGTGATTAGCAAATAGACGTGTGTACTTGTAAATTAATGCCGAAAAATGGATCACATTTAATTGCATCTGTGTCCAGATCTCCACTGGGAAATTTCGAACTACATGAGGAATCTTTATTTCGTACTGTACTACCTGTCAGGTAATAGCCAGCAGTTAATAGTATGTGGTGACTTCAATGTAGGTTTTCTAAAGGATTCTCCTAGGAAAAATAATCTGGGAGCCTTGTTTGGTTCCTACAATTTGGTCTCAGTAACCAGCTTTCCAAGACGGCTGGATATAGACAGTAGGACCCTAATTTATAAAGTTTCCTTTGATTGAAGCTCAAAGCAAGAAAATTACTGTTTACCTTTTAACAAATGCTCTCTCTGATCACGATGCACAGTTGGTTAGCGTAAATAACAAAACGCCTTACACTGTGGATACCCCTCAGTGGAAATCAGTATATATAAGAAACTATCAGCCTTACATATTAGATTATCACGACTGCTGACTGTGCTGCAATGTTGAAAGTACGGAAATCAGAATGATTAATGACTCCAGGACAAATGTTTTTAAGAATGGTTTACAGGAGATGACATGGGATGTAACTTACAATGAACCAAATCACAACATATTGAAAATAGCTTTCTGCATAAGCTAGGCAGAAATGACACTAGCCATGTAAAAAACCATGGATCACTAGAGGCATTAAAGTATCACGTGAAAGGATAAGGAAAATGTATCTTTTGGAAAGATTAGAGACCCTGCAGTAGTTGCACACTTCAAATGCTACTATAACTTACTAAGAAAGGTTATTAAAAATCAATTCTGACAACAGACATAATGCTATATGGAATGTAGTGAAATGAGAGACAGGACAACCAGCCACAGACTAGGACATCATCACTACTGAATTAAATGGAAGAGCTATAAATGATGAGTCACAGGTAGCAAATGCTTTTAATAATCATTTCTTCAACATAGTAGAAAGCATAGAGACAAGTTACGGGCAAAATTACAGCTGTATGTTGAAAATTTAACTTTCATTAAGTTCAATAGTATGAATATATCACCAACTTCTCTTTCTCTAATTAAGAAAATCATATATTCTCTCAAAAATGTAAGCCCACCTGGTTTTGATGGTGTTTCCAATAGAAGGACTAAAAATTTGTTTCCATGTAATATGGCAAGTCTTATCTGAAATATGTAATGCATCACTGACTCAGGGCATCTTTCCAGAAAGACTGAAATATACCATTGTTAAGCCCCTCTTTAAGAAAGACGATGACATGGATGTCAATAACTGCCGACCTGTCACACTGCTGACATAATTTTCCAAAATCTTTGAGAAGGAGATGTATTCTAGAGTAGTATCTCACCTTAACAACAGTAATATCCTTAGCAAATCACAGTTTGGCGCCAAGAAAGTTTGCTCAATTAAGATGGTATTTATACATTCACTCACCAGATTTTACAAGCAGCGCCGATTGGTATTTTCTGCAGCCTCTTTACTAAGCCATTTTATTGTGTGAATCACAGTATTCTCCTAGATAAACTGACATTTTATGGGACTGATGGTATAGCCAAACAATGAATATGTCATATCTAACCAAAAGAATGCAGAATTCTACTAATATAGTCCAGGGTTGTAATACGTATATATACATATACATATATATATATATTTTCCTAAAAGAATCATTGACTGGTTTTCTGTGCACGGTCTAACTCTCAGTTTTAAAAAGAGAACATAATCAATATATTGCCCATACTGATGATAAATTAAACTGGACGAAGCACATCTTGAAACTCCTAAAACAGCTTACTTCAGCAATATTTGCACTCAGAATAATTGAAAATCTTGGCGAGAGGCAAATCAGTAAGTTGACTGTTTTGCCTATTTTCATTCGATGATGTCCTATGGATTAATGTTGTGGGGTAACTCATATTTAAGAAAGAAAATATTCATTGTGCAAAAGTGTGCTGTAAGAATAATATGTGATGCTCACACACAATCAGCTTGTAGACATGTGTTTAAGAAGCTGGACACTCTACAATCTATCACAATTGTTCGAAACATAGCACACTTGCAGAAGTAACAAAAATTTTGAGGTATGAGCGTCTAGTATCCTTTTTGAATACTTTATCAAAGAGGTAACCAGTTTCAGCCAGTTCAGTTTCCTTCTTCAGACCCGTAATCCGAGTACTTGCAAAATATTAGACATTTAGCTACTGTACAGACTACTGAGCACTCTCACAGAGTGCGAAAAAACGGCGCAAAATCACATTTGTATGATGATCTGACACTTCCTGAGGTATTAATCATGAGTAATATAACACGCCATTTTGCATGACATGAGAACCAGAGGAAGTTGTGCTGGTGACGGAAACAGGCCTGTTTCCGCACAGTATCTAATATGTTGCAAGTTTGAGGGTTATGGAACTGAAGATGGTCATTGAGGTAGCTGGAACTGGTTGTCTATGTAACAATACTTGCGATCTTGGTAATAATGTGTTCCAAAAGGATGATGCTACACTCATGGCCTCCCGAATCCTGCTTCCATTGACGATGTCTGGCATATATAGTATAGGCACAGATTCTGTGATAATCGATACCTTAATATGTACTGACTGTAGTGTGTTTGTTGTTTTTTCTCTGCATCCAACTGTCTTCCCACAAGAACATCACTTACAAGTAATTTACCACATAATGTTTACTGCACAATCAGAACTTCACTGTGAAGTGGATGGCCCCTGGCAATATATACTATAGATTTTGTATCTACGTGTCACACTTCAACCCCCGACCTGCTGCCCAGGAGACAATAAACATTAATCACCTGCTTGTGCCACATGTACTTGGAGATATTAGCTGCCTAAAAACATACTAGTCATAACAGCCGTATTTATTAGTCTGCAAATGGAGCAAATACGAATGTAATGTTGTTTAATACACTGTCCTCGGTCATCTATAGAAATGTGTGTACGTATACTCCTAACATCCTGAATATATACTGACAGCTATAAAAAATGGCCTTTATTTATTGGACGATCAAGATCTATGTTTGGAAGATGAAATGTTGGACTGTCTGCTACTATTTCTGCATTTTTGTTTTGCAGCGCTACTAGCTGGTCTGGCCTACTGTGATGCGGCCTGTCCACAGATCTGTGCAGGAATTTTAAGTCCTGTGAAGGCGGTCTTCAAGGGAGGCAGCGAAGTCAAAACCTTCTCAAACCCGTGCATGTTGACAGCGTGGAACTGCGAGCAAAATGACGGTATCGACATGATTATTATAAGTCTGCTGTTATTGTTGGTGTTTTTCTTGATATATATGGTAGTGTGGGATCCTTATTAGGAAAGCTTAAGCGATATGAAATTGAAAGTACACTCCTGGAAATTGAAATAAGAACACCGTGAATTCATTGTCCCAGGAAGGGGAAACTTTATTGACACATTCCTGGGGTCAGATACATCACATGATCACACTGACAGAACCACAGGCACATAGACACAGGCAACAGAGCATGCACAATGTCGGCACTAGTACAGTGTATATCCACCTTTCGCAGCAATGCAGGCGTCTATTCTCCCATGGAGACGATCGTAGAGATGCTGGATGTAGTCCTGTGGAACGGCTTGCCATGCCATTTCCACCTGGCGCCTCAGTTGGACCAGCGTTCGTGCTGGACGTGCAGACCGCGTGAGACGACGCTTCATCCAGTCCCAAACATGCTCAATGGGGGACAGATCCGGAGATCTTGCTGGCCAGGGTAGTTGACTTACACCTTCTAGAGCACGTTGGGTGGCACGGGATACATGCGGACGTGCATTGTCCTGTTGGAACAGCAAGTTCCCTTGCCGGTCTAGGAATGGTAGAACGATGGGTTCGATGACGGTTTGGATGTACCGTGCACTATTCAGTGTCCCCTCGACGATCACCAGTGGTGTACGGCCAGTGTAGGAGATCGCTCCCCACACCATGATGCCGGGTGTTGGCCCTGTGTGCCTCGGTCGTATGCAGTCCTGATTGTGGCGCTCACCTGCACGGCGCCAAACACGCATACGACCATCATTGGCACCAAGGCAGAAGCGACTCTCATCGCTGACGACGACACGTCTCCATTCGTCCGTCCATTCACGCCTGTCGCGACACCACTGGAGGCAGGCTGCACGATGTTGGGGCGTGAGCGGAAGACGGCCTAACGGTGTGCGGGACCGTAGCCCAGCTTCATGGAGACGGTTGCGAATGGTCCTCGCCGATACCCCAGGAGCAACAGTGTCCCTAATTTGCTGGGAAGTGGCGGTGCGGTCCCCTACGGCACTGCGTAGGATCCTGCGGTCTTGGCGTGCATCCGTGCGTCGCTGCGGTCCGGTCCCAGGTCGACGGGCACGTGCACCTTCCGCCGACCACTGGCGACAACATCGATGTACTGTGGAGACCTCACGCCCCACGTGTTGAGCAATTCGGCGGTACGTCCACCCGGCCTCCCGCATGCCCACTATACGCCCTCGCTCAAAGTCCGTCAACTGCACATACGGTTCACGTCCACGCTGTCGCGGCATGCTACCAGTGTTAAAGACTGCGATGGAGCTCCGTATGCCACGGCAAACTGGCTGACACTGACGGCGGCGGTGCACAAATGCTGCGCAGCTAGCGCCATTCGACGGCCAACACCGCGGTTCCTGGTGTGTCCGCTGTGCCGTGCGTGTGATCATTGCTTGTACAGCCCTCTCGCAGTGTCCGGAGCAAGTATGGTGGGTCTGACACACCGGTGTCAATGTGTTCTTTTTTCCATTTCCAGGAGTGTATCTGATTAGTATGTACTTGCTGCTACAATTTAAGAACAAGCTCTTAAAAATAATGCGTTCACTGACAACTATAGAAATGATACTACAAGCACAATGTTTGTCAGTTTGATGATGACCCGAGACAAAACACTTAGTTCCGCACTGATTTGTACTGATTCATATCAAGGGAAATGATCACTCAGTAAAACGTATGACTATTGTAACATCACTCTAATTTTCCAACTTGTATTACAAAATCAGCGGTACGACATATAAATCAGGTGAGACCACACTGAAAAGCAAAATTGCGTTCTTACACCTGAAATGTTACCATAGTCACCTACGAATGCCTCTTGCAAACACATCTGCTCATGAGGAAAAAACGATGTTGCTTTCAGGGTTGTTGCTGGCAGTACTGAAACGTTTCATTCGTTAAAATGTGGTATTGTGAAGAGTTGGGTCCAAATAAAGCACGAGTGCCCTTAAATCTCCCTTTATCGTCGCAGCAATACCACCAAAATTATCAGAGAAGATTAAATTTTCAACGATAATAAATATCTCACAGCACCATCACTGGCATGTTACTATCAAGCCATTTAGGGCAGATTTACTCTAACGTGCCTCATTTGGTACACATACACTATGTTCCGTAACTCATCAGAGCTGTTCGCAGCAACACACAAGAATCCCTTACACAATCAAGTAATCTTCTTTGACTGCCTCAGCGTGAAGTGCTTTTTAGGTAGATAAAGTAGTCAGGGAAGTAAATGGATTCTGACCCCGCTAGAATCTACAAATTAGCGCAAGAAGGTTGTGTGTCATTATTGAAGTTTTATAATCCAAGTTAGTTCTGGATTGTAATGTTTCTAATTTGTGAAACATTTTTTGTTGAATCACTTGTATCATTTTTACAACGTACAGTAAATATTTTACCACAAAGAAATTTCTTCATTATGCATGTTTCCACTTACTAACGAGTGACCAAATCTGTTTTTTCCTTACTGACTGGCAGGGATGGCAGCGAGATGGAAGCTTAATAGCCTCCTTTGAAACTTATTTTCTAGTACAAAACCCTTCTGTAACAATTATATCCCCTGTTGACTCTGACCATAGCCTGGTATGTTGGCAACTATTTTAATGAACAGTCTTTAATATCCGTGTAATATTCTGTTTTCAAAATCTGGGGATTAATATTTGTCATATAAATTTTCACAGTATTAAAATTCAGGTAGATGTCAGAGTAGAGTTATATTTTTAACAGTATGATAGAACACGTGAGAAGTACAACGGATTTCATGAGTAAATTAAACAATGATTTATTTCTCAACTTCTCCTTCTCATGCGAAATGTGTGTTTGTATGAAAATGTTTAACTTGAGCACTCAGGTTTAATACATTTAAAAGAAAAAGTCGTGGTAATAGTGTGAATACAATGATTTCTTTAAAGAAATATATTGAAGCTGTAGAATAGTGCTCACAGAAAAAAATGTAGGAGCCGATGGTGGTTTTTAAACGATCTTTGGATAATTCCTTAAACAATGTTACAATAATCTGAGGCAGCGAGAACTATAAGAATCCAAAGTACGGTAAAGAAGTTTGGAGAAAAATAGATATTTGAGAAAATCAAATTTATAGGAAAACAACCTGTCTCATAGGTCTGACTTATTTTTTTAACCAAGTCTCAACATAATAAACTTCCTATGAAGAAATAATGTACTAACGTTATGTTACGAAATATTAATTAATATTTAAGATTACATTTATTATTGACGTTAATCCGCAACATTTTCATATATATAGGCGAGTGACAATAACGTCTTTTGACAGTTGTAAAGTCTGCAAATAATGTGAAACAAGAATCAGAACATAAAGAATAGGTACTAAATGCAAAAGACACGTAATTATAACCTATTCCAGCACTTAACGGGCCTCGTTGTCATTTTCATTAAGCGCATTCTGTGGCTTCATGTTCAAATAAAACTGCCGATATACCTACGATTATGAGGCATTACTACCGCGGACGTGATGTAGACACTAAATTATGTTTCAACACTAGATAACTATTGAACAGAGCAGAGCTACAAAATTATGCTTTGTGCTTTGGGCCCATATGAAAATGAATATCCGAGATATCGGTGAGAAAATGTAAATTTTCATACGTTCTGCGTGGGACTACAGACTTGCATAGAGCTGGTTTATCATAAGATTTTCATATGGCAGAGGCATGCATCCATACTGCAATCTCAAAATCTATGACACTGTGCTTTAGGCCCTTATTGTTCTCAGTTTCTCATTTGATTGCAATGTTTGAGTTACAATATTTCATAGTTTTGTTTGATTCTGTTGTACTGTTCTTCGGTAAATTGTACACTTTTGAGTTCTTTCCAAATCCCAGAGGCTCTTCTCGATGGAACACATGGAACGTGATTAAAATAACGTAAGAGTTTAAGTTCGTGTGTCAAATTTGTCAAAATGATAGCACTGACAGTATTTAATTTGTTGTTATTTTCTGTTTCAGACTGCAAAGAAGTACCGGTAGCGGTAGCTTAATGCAACCAAGAAGGAGACAGCTACGTAAGATACAGTAATAGTGTCTAGTGCAAAAGTCGTGTCATCGTCATTAAAATATAATAAAGTGATTGCCATGTTCTGCCATATGCTTGTTTCCTGTTCCTTTCCAGTTTGTTTGGATTTCTTAAAAACAGCTGAAGGGTGATGTCTTTACTATAGATAATGTGTTATCCTTAGTCTGTAAAATTCTATTTAGAATTCCAGCGAACGAATATTCACACCCCTACAGAGTACGATGCCATCTACTTGTATTTTGCCTCTGAAGCCAGCACACAGCATCAAAGAAGCGGCAGTCAAACGTACATCATACTACACATAATAAAGTGTACAAACTAAGTCTTTATAATACGAGATTGTGCTGACAGGGGAAACACCCCATTGTCCCCCCTTCAGATTTAGCGATAAATTGTCCCAATGATCAGCCTGTGTAAAACTGATCACAGATAAAGCATGAAAACAGGAAGAAGGTGTACTGAACTGTGAAAAGAAAAACGAAATAGAAAAGTGAACGGTCCAAGCTCAAGATGTGCAACACCAAGAGAATTGCAAGAATCACGGCGTCGTGTTTGTGTGGTCACTGCGCTGAACGGCAAAGTGGAACATCTGTGTTCAGATCTCTCCCTTGTGCCTCCTTCTTTTCACAAAATTATGAACATTTCGTCCGGTCGTTGACTTGTCTGTTCTTCCACCGTAGTTTTGGCAATTTTCTTACTATACAATGGGTATACAATAAGAACTGTCTGGTAAGAATATATAACCGTCGCAAGTAAATGTAATGAATAGTAACAGAAGGCGAGATGCCATATAGAGGTCTCACAGAAATGAAAACAACAAATAAACGAGTGTCAACTATGTCACAACAAAGGAGTTCAAGAGTCAAAACTTACAGAACGGAACGCAAGAGTCATAACATGTGGTACTTGCGTAGAACAAATAGGAGGTACGTACGTGTGGAGGTCCCTTTCTTAAGCGTCGCTTTTGCAAACGGACGTTACGACACGACACAGACACAAATCTGAACACAGCGAACAGATATGCCAATGACCGGACCAACAGTTCACAATTTTATGAAAAAAAAATATATTCAAAAATCAGGAGGGATATCTGGACACAGGTCTCCCCTGTGGTAATCTAACACCGTGGCCACATAAAGACGACGCCGCGGCTCTTCCACTACGCTAAATGTTGCACATCTTGACCTACGACCGTTCATTGTTTTTGTTTTGCTTCTTTTTTCACAGTTCAATACACCTTATTCCTGTTTACTCCCTTGATGTGTGTTCAGTTTCTGAAGGGCTATCCACTGCGCCATTTTACTACTAAATCTGAGAGGGCTCCGATGGGAATTTCCATTGTGAGTAACGTATAGCTGAATTCAGGCTATGACAGTCATACCAAGAAATACACAGAATACAAAGAAATTTTTTTCGATGCATCCCTCACAATTTCGCGCTGTGTTATTTACAATATTGCTCTCGTTTCCATACATTTCGAGAGTTACAAGTACATAAATGTTTTGCGCTAGAAAATTTCGTTTAGAAATCTCTGGTTTACCTTTATACACACATCGAAAATTTTTTTGCATCACCCAGGGTCCCAGAACCCCTGAAGATAGACGTTGACTGTGGATATTGTATCACACACACAGTCCCTTTGACAGTGACGTCACTAAACCCGCCCAAAGATCTAAACAACCACGCATCAGCAGTGCCTATTAGTCGGGGGGGGGGGGGGGGGATCCAACAGCCGATCAGTTCCAGTCATTCCACCAAGAAGGACGTACACGGCTCGTCTTGTCTGTAGTTCAACAATGCATAGACGGTCAATACCGCGGTTCGATCGCGTCCACATTGTTACTTTGTGCCAGGTAGGGCTCTCATCATGGGAGTGTCCAGGCGTCTCGGAGTGAACTAAAGCAATGTCGTTCGGACATGGAGGAGATACAGAGAAACAGGAACTGTCGATGACATGCCTCGCTCAGGCTACAATGGATAACGGCTACCAATGGGTTATGGCTCAGAGGAACCCTGACATAAACGTCACCATGTTGAATGATGCTTTTCGTGCAGCCACAGGACGTTGTGTTACGACTCAGACTGTGCGCAATAGGCTGCATGATGCGCAACTTCACTCCCGACGTCCATGACGAGGTCCATCTTTGCCACCACGACACTGCGCTGTGAGGTACGGACGGGCCCAACAACATGCCGAATGGACCGCTCAGGATTGGCATCACATTCTCTTCACTGATAAGTGTCGCATATGCCTTCAACCAGACAATCGTCGGAGACGTGTTTGGAGCAACCCGGTCAGGCTGAACGCCTTAAACAGACCGTCCAGCGAGTGCATCAAGGTAGAGGTTCCCTGCCATTTTGGTGTGGCATTGTGTGGGGCCGGCGTACGGCGCTGGTGGTCACGGAAGGCGCCGTAAGAGCTTTACGATACATGAATGCCATCCTCCGACCGATAGTGCAACCATATTGGCGAGGCATTCATTTTCATGGACGACAATTCGCGCCCCCATCGTGCACATCTTGTGAGTGACTTCCCTCAGGATAACGACATCACTCGACTAGAGTGGCCAGCATGTTCTCCAGACATGAACCCTATCGAATGTGACTGAGATGGATTGAGAAGGGCTGTTTATGGATGACGTGACCCACCAACCACCCTGAGGGATCTACGCCGAATCGCTGTTGAGGAGTGAGACAGTTTGGACCGACAATGCCTTGATGAACTTGTGGATAGTATGACACGACGAATACAGAAATGTATCAATGCAAGAGGACGTGCCACTGGGTATTAGAGGTACCGATGTGTACAGCAATTTGGACCACCACTTCTGAAGGTCTTGCTGTATAGTGGTTTCCATGAGCAATCAAAAGGGCGGAAATGATGTTTACGTTGATCTCTATTCCGTTTTTCTGTACAGGTTCCGGAAGTATCGAAACCGAGGTGATGCAAAACTTTTTTTTATGTGTGTATAAGGTGCCTGAAAGCTTCCTGCGTTTCTGGGTCTCTTCAATGAACAGAACATTGTTGCACGAGTCTTAAAGAGTTATGAATGATTAAATGGTACTAAATCCTACCACGTCGACTCCCCTCCCATTGCTTTCCTCGTATTCATATTTCCCTAGTAGTAGTCCCACCCTTCCTTTCCATGCTATCTACCATTCCAGTCCTCCACCACAATTACAATTTCGTCTACCTTAACTATCTGAATAATTTCCTTTATCTCATCATAAATTCCTTCTCTCTCTTCATCACTTCCGGAGCTAATATGTGTAGAAAGATTCGCTGCTGTGGTGGGTTCCAGCTTCATGTCTATCTTGGCTACGATAATGTATCCATTGTTCTGTTCATACTAGCTTACCTGCTTTCGAGAGATCTTGTTCCTATCTCAGCTGCAGCTATCCATTTCTCTGTTTAAGTTCTCTAATGTAACTACACAATTAAAGGAATAACGAGGGGACTTACAAAAGCGAAACATGTCGTTCTATGATAAGGCCATTGCACAACCAGAGTAGCGCATTGCCCTGAGATAGAGGACACATTCCGGGTTTCCTGCAGATGCAGTTCTTCTGCATTACGGGTATCAGGTGCACCAGATTGCACGAGTGAAATTGTGCGACAATTGAAAACACACTCCAAAACTGAAGTACGCGGGAGAATACGATTCTACACAGATTCACCACGAAATCCAGGCGGAATATTGATTAAATGCAATGTCACGTCCAACTGTAGTGAAATACTGCCAATAGTTTCACCAAGACCCGACAACCGAGAGCGATTCTGATAGTCAAGGATGGACCGATACAAGCTACAGGAATCCCAGGTGAGATTCAATCCAGTAAACGTAGGCGCTGTAGTCCCCTATAGAAATGTATGCATGGCGCCTGTAATTATCAATTACGGTGCAATTTCTGCCTCGCATTGCCAATATGATGGTCTGAGTGATAAAGTACATTGGGCAATGGTTCGTCGGATACAAGCTACTGGACTCCCAGGAGAAGTACAATGAGGTAAAAGTAGCTGCGTTAGTTCTTATAGAAAAGTTCCTTAGAGCCTGTATTTTCCATTCGCGACACAATGTCGCATCATAAATTTGAGAGTGCCAAGGGTACAGCAAGTTGGCAGTTGTACGTCGGAGAGAAGCTACTGAACTCACAGGGGAGATTCAATCCGGTAACCGTAGTCACGGTAGTCCCATATAGGGATGTATAAATGGAGATAGTATTTTTCAATTGTAATACAATTTCTGCGTCGCATCGCCAATATGAGGATGCGAGGTATAAAATAAATAGGCAGTGGTTCGTCAGATACAAGCTACTGGTATCCCAGGAGAGTAACAATGAAGTAAAAGTAGCTACGTTGGTCCCTAATAGAAAAGTTCCTTGGAACTTGTATTTTCAACTCACGACACAATTTCAATGTCGCATCATGAATTTGAGGGCGCCAAGGGTACAGCAACTGGGAAGTTGTACGTCGGATACAAGCTACTGGGCTCCCAAGTGAGATTTAATCGAGTAATCGTAGATGTGGTAGTCTCCTACAGAAATGTGTGCATGGAGCCAGTCATTTCCAATTGCGAATGAATTTCTGCGTCGCAACGCCAGTATGAGGGTGCGACGAATGAAGTAATTGCGAAATGGTCCGTCGGACACAAGCTACTGGACTCCAAGAAGTGATTCAATCCGATACCCGTAGCCGCGGTATCCCCTATGTGCATGGAGCCAGTAATTTTCAATTGCGATGCAATTTCTGCGTCGCATCGACAATACGAGGCTGCGAGGGATAAAGTAAGTGGGCCGTGTTTCGTCAGATACAAGCTACTGGTCTCCCAGGTGAGATTCAATCCAGTAACCGTAGCTGCGGTAGTCCCCTATAGAAATGTGTGCATTGAGCCAGTCATTCTCAATGGCGATGCAATTTCAGCGTCGCATCGCAATTACGAGGGTTCAGGAATAAAGTAAATGGGAAGTGGTTAGTCAGATACAAGCTACTGGACTCCCAGGTGAGATTCAATCCGGTAACTGTAGCCGCGGTCGACTCCTATACCAATGTGTGCATGAAGCCAGTAATTTTCAATTGTGATGTAATTTCTGCGTCGCATCGCCAATATGAGGGTGCGAGGAATAAAGTAAATAGGAAGTGGTTCGTCGGATACAAGCTACTGGACTCCAAGGTGAAATTCAATCCGGTAACCGTAGCCGCGGTAGTCCCCTATAAAAATGGGTGCATGGAGCCTGTAATTATATATTGCGATGCAATTTTGGGGTCGCATCGCCAATATCAGGGTGCGAGATATAATGTTAATGGACAGTGGTTCGTCGGATACAAGCTACTGAACTCCCAGCTGAGATTCAATCCGCCAACCATAGCCGCCGTAGTCCACTACAGAAATGTGTGGATGGAGCCAGTAATACTCAATTGCGATGCAGTTTTTGGGTCGCATCGCCAATATGAGGGTGCGAGGGATAAAGAAAATGGCCAGTGTGGTTCGTCGGATACAAGATACTGGACTCCAAGCTGAGATTCAATCCGGTAACCGTAGCCGCGATAGTCCCCTATTTTAATGTGTGCATGGAGCCAGTAATTTTCAGTTGCGATGCAATTTCAGTGGCCCATCGCCAAATTGAGGGTGCGAGCGACAAAGGAAATTGGTAGTGGTTCGTTCTATACAAGCTCCTGGACTCCCAGGTGAGATTAAATCCAGTTACCGTAACCGCGGTAGTCTCCTTTAGGAATGTGTGCATTGAGGCAGTAATTTCGAATTGTGATGCAATTATCTACGTCGCATCGCCTACATGATGGCGTGAGGGATAACGTAAATGGGCAATGGTTCGTCGGATACAAGCTACCGGACTTCCAGGTGAGAGTCAATCCGGTAACCGAAGCCGCGATAGTCCGCTACAGAAATGTGTTCATGGAGCCAGTAATTTCCAATGGCGATGGAATTTCTGCATCGCATCGAACATATGAGGATGTGAGGAATAAAGTATTTGGGAATTGGTTCGTCGGATACAAGCTACTGGTCCCCCAGACGAGTTACAATGAGGTAAAAGTAGTAACGTTAGTCCCTTATAGAAAATTTCCCAGGAGTCTGTATTTTTCTTTAAGCGATACAATTTGAATGTCGCATCATTAATTTGAGGGTGCCCAGGGTACAGCAAGTGTTCAGTTGTACATCGGATAGGCGCTACTTTGCTCCCAGGTGAGATTTAATCCAGTAATCGTAGATGCGGTAGTCTTCTATGGAAATGTGTGCATGGAGCCAGTCATTTTCAATTGCGATTGAATTTCTGCGTCGCATCGCCAATATGAGGGTCCGACGAATGAAGTAATTCGAAATGGTCCGTCGGACACAAGCTACTGGACTCCAAAGAGTGATTCAATCCGGTACCCGTAGCCGCGGTAGACCCCTATGTGCATGGAGCCAGTAATTTTCAATTGCGATGCAATTTCAGCCTCGCATCCCCATTATGAGGGTTCGAGGAATGAAGTAAATGGGAAGTGGTTAGTCAGATACAAGCTACTGGACTCCCAGGTGAGATTCAATCCGGTAACTGTAGCCGCGGTCGTCCCCTATACCAATGTGTGCATGAAGCCAGTAATTTTCAATTGTGATGCAATTTCTGCGTCGCATCGCCAATATGAGGGTGCGAGGAATAAAGTAAATAGGAAGTGGTTCGTCGGATACAAACTGCTGGACGCCCAGGTGAGATTCAATCCGGTAACTGTGTCCGCGGTAGTCCCCTACAAAAATGTGTGCATGGAGCCTGTAATTATCAATTGAGATGCAATTTTGGGGTCGCATCGCCAATATCAGGGTGCGAGGTATAACGTTACTGGACAGTGGTTTGTCGGATACAAGCTACTGAACTCCCAGCTGAGATTCAATCCGCCAACCATAGTCGCGGTAGTCCACTATAGAAATGTGTGCATGGAGCCAGTAATATTCAATTGCGATGCCGTTTTTGGGTCGCATCGCCAATATGAGGGTGCGAGGGATAAAGAAAATGGCCAGTGGTTCGTCGGATACAAGCAACTGGACTCCAAGGTGAGATTCAATCCGGTAACTGTGTCCGCAGTAGTCCCCTATAAAAATGTGTGCATGGAGCTTGTAATTATTAATTGCGATGCAATTTTGGCGTTGCATCGGCAATATCAGCGTGCGAGGTATAATGTTAATGGACAGTGGTTTGTCGGATACAAGCTATTGAACTCCCAGCTGAGATTCAATTCGCCAACCATAGCCGCGGTAGTCCACTATAGAAATGTGTGCATGGAGCCAGTAATATTCAATTGCGATGCAGTTTTTGGGTCGCATCGTTAATGTGAGGGTGCGAGGGATAAAGAAAATGGCCAGTGGTTCGTCGGATACAAGCTACTGGACTCCAAGGTGAGATTCTATCCGGTAACCGTAGCCGCGGTAGTCCCCTGTAGAAATGTGTGTGTGGAGCCAGTAATTTTCAGTTGCGATGCAATTACAGCGTCGCATGAATAATATGAGGGTGCGAGGAATAACGTAAATGGGCAGCGTTTCGTCGCATACATACTACTGGACTCACAGATGAGATTCAATCCGGTAACTGTAGCCGCGGTATTCCCCTATAAAAATGTGTGCATGGAGCCAGTAATATTCAATTGCGATGTAGTTTTGGGTCGCATCGCCAGTATGAGGGTGCGAGGGATAAAGAAAATGGCCAATGGTTCGTCGGATACAAGCTACTGGACTCCAAGGTGAGATTCAATCCAGTAACCGTAGCCGCGGTAGTGCCCTATAGAAATGTGTGCATGGAGCCAGTAATTTTCAATTGCGATGCAATTTCTGCGTCTCAGCGCCAATATGCGGGGTCAAGGAATATGGAAAATGGGCAATGGTTCGTCGGATACAAGCTACTGGTCTCCCAGGTGAGTTACAATGAGCTAAATGTAGCAGCGTTAGTCCCTTATAGAAAAGTTCCTTGGAGCCTGTATTTTGCATTCACTACACAATTTCAATGTCGCATGATGAATTTTAGTGTGCCAAGGATACAGCAAGTAGGCAGATGTACGTCGGATAGAAGCTATTGGACTCCCAGGCGAGATTCAATCTGGTAACTGTAACCGAGATAGTACCCTATAGTAATGTGTGCATGGAGCTAGTAATTTTCAATTGCGATGCAATTTCTGCATTGCATCAATAATATGCGGGTGCGAGGGATAAAGTAAATGTGCAGTGGTTCGTCGCATACATGATACTGGACTCACAGATGAGATTCAATCCGGTAACCGTTGCCGCGGTAGTTCCCTATAAAAATGTGAGCATGGAGCCTGTAATTATCAATTGCGATGGAATTTTGGCGTCGCATCGCCAATATCAGGGTGCGAGGTATAATGTTAATGGACAGTGGTATTTCGGGTAAGAGCTACTGGACTCCCAACTGAGATTCAATCCCCCAGCCATAGCCGCGGTAGTCCACTACAGAAATGTGCGCATGGAGCAAGTAATGTTCAATTGCGATGCAGTTTTTGGGTCGCATCGCCAATATGAGGGTGCTAGGGATAAAGAAAATGGCCAGTGGTTTGTCGGATACAAGCTACTGGACTCCAAGGTGAGACTCAATGGGGTAACGTAGCCGCGGTAGTCCCCTATTAAAATGTGTGCATGGAGCCTGTAACTCTCAATTGCGATGCAATTTTGGGGTCTCATCACCAATATCAGGGTGAGAGGTATAATGTTAATGGACAGTGGATTGTCGGATACAAGCTTCTGAACTCCCAGCATAGATTCAATCCTCCAACCTTAGCCGCGGTAGTCCACTATAGAAATGTGTGCATGGAGCCAGTAATTTTCATTTGCGATGCAATTTCAGTGGCCCATCGCCAAATTGAGGGTGCGAGTGATAAAGGAAATGGGTAGTGGTTCGTTCTATACAAGCCCCTGGACTCCAAGGTGAGATTAAATCCAGTTACCGTAACCGCGGTAGTCCCCTTTAGGAATGTGTGCATTGAGTCAGTAATTTCGAATTGTGATGCAATTATCTACGTCGCATCGCTTACATGATGGCGTGAGGTTTAACGTAAATGGGCAGTGGTTCGTCGGATACAAGCTACTAGACTCCGAAGTGAGATACAATGCGGTAACTGTAACCGCGATAGTCCTCTCGAGAAATGTAAGCATTGGGCAGCTAATTTTCTAATTTACTTTACTTTACTTTCATTCACTGTATCCCTGGATCGTCAATTTGATGGTGCGATGGATACAGTACCTGGGCAATGGTTCATCGGATAAAAGCTACTGGTGTCCCTGGAGAGATAAAATGAGGTAAAAGTAACATCATTTATCCCTTATAGAAATGTTACCTGGAGCCTGTATTTTCATTTCACGACACAATTTTAATGTCGCATCATGAATTTGAGGGTGCCAAGAGTAAAGCAAGAGGGCAGTTGTATGTCGGATAAAAGCTACTGGACTCCCAGATGAGATTCAATCCGGTAACCAAAGCGGCGGTAGTCCGCTACAGAAATGTGTGCATGAAATCCGTCAATATCTTTTGCGATGCAATTTCTGCATCGCATCGTCAATATGAGTGTGCGAGGGATAAAGTAAATGGGCAGTGGTTCGTCCCATACAAGCTACCGGACTCCCAGGTGAGAGTCAATCCGGTAACCGAAGCCGCGATAGTCCGCTACAGAAATGTGTTCATTGAGCCAGTAATTTTCAATGGCGATGGAATTTCTGCATCGCATCGAACATATGAGGGTGTGAGGAATAAAGTATTTGGGAATTGGTTCGTCGGATACAAGCTTCTGGTCCCCCAGACGAGTTACAATGAGGTAAAAGTAGTAACGTTAGTCCCTTATAGAAAAGTTCCCAGGAGTCTGTATTTTTCTTTAAGCGATACCATCTGAATGTCGCATCATTAATTTGAGGGTGCCCAGGGTACAGCAAGTGTTCAGTTGTACATCGGATAGGCGCTACTTTGCTCCCAGGTGAGATTTAATCCAGTAATCGTAGATGCGGTAGTCTCCTATGGAAATGTGTGCATGGAGCCAGTCATTTTCAATTGCGATTGAATTTCTGCGTCGCATCGCCAATATGAGGGTACGACGAATGAAGTAATTGCGAAATGGTCCGTCGGACACAAGCTACTGGACTCCAAAGAGTGATTCAATCCGGTACCTGTAGCCGCGGTAGACCCCTATGTGCATGGAGCCAGTAATTTTCAATTGCGATGCAATTTCAGCCTCGCATCCCCATTATGAGGGTTCGAGGAATGAAGTAAATGGGAAGTGGTAAGTCAGACACAAGCTACTGGACTCCCAGGTGAGATTTAATCCGGTAACTGTAGCCGCGGTAGTCCCCTATACCAATGTGTGCATGAAGCCAGTAATTTTCAATTGTGATGCAATTTCGGCATCGCATCGCCAATATGAGGGTGCGAGGAATAAAGTAAATAGGAAGTGGTTCGTCGGATACAAACTGCTGGACGCCCAGGTGAGATTCAATCCGGTAACTGTGTCCGCGGTAGTCCCCTACAAAAATGTGTGCATGGAGCCTGTAATTATCAATTGCGATGCAATTTTGGGGTCGCATCGCCAATATCAGGGTGCGAGGTATAACGTTAATGGACAGTGGTTTGTCGGATACAAGCTACTGAACTCAGAGCTGAGATTCAATCCGCCAACCATAGTCGCGGTAGTCCACTATAGAAATGTGTGCATGGAGCCAGTAATATTCAATTGCGATGCAGTTTTTGTGTTGCATCGCCAATATGAGGGTGTGAGGGTAAAGAAAATGGCCAGTGGTTCGTCGGATACAAGCTACTGGACTCCAAGGTGAGATTCAATCCAGTAACCGTAGCCGCAATAGTCCACTATAGTGATGTGTGCATGGAGCCAGTAATTTTCAATTGCGATGCAATTTCTGCGTCGCAGCGCCAATATGCGGGGGCAAGCGATAAGGAAAATGGGCAATTGTTCGTCGGATACAAGCTACTGGACTCCAAGGTGAGATTCAATCCGGTAACCGTAGCCGCGGTAGTCCCCCATAGAAATGTGTGCATGCAGCCAGTAATTTTCAATTGCGATGCAATTTCTGCATCGCATCGCCAATATGCGGGGGCGAGGGATAAAGTAAATAGGAAGTGGTTCGTCGGATACAAACTGCTGGACTCCCAGGTGAGATTCAATCAGGTAACCCTAGCCGCGGTAGTCCCCTATAAAAATGTGTGCCTGGAGCCTGTAATTATCAATTGCGATGCAATTTTGGGGTCTCATCACCAATATCAGAGTGAGAGGTATAAAGTTAATGGACAGTGGTTTGTCGGATACAAGCTACTGAACTCCCAGCTGAGATTCAATCCGCCAACCATAGCCGCGGTAGTACAACAGAAATGTGCGCATGGAGCCAGTAATATTCAATTGCGATGCAGTTTTTGGGTCGCATCGCCAATATGAGGGTGCGAGGGATAAAGAAAATACCGAGAGGTTCGTCGCATACAAGCTACTGGACTCCAAGGTGAGATTCAATCCTGTAACCGTAGCCGCAGTAGTCCCTTAATAAAATGTGTGCATGGAGCCTGTGATTATCCATTGCGATGCAATTTTGTGGTCTCATCACCAATATCAGCGTGAGAGGTATAAAGTTAATGGACAGTGGTTTGTCGGATACAAGCTACTGAACTCCCAGCTGAGATTCAATCCGCCAACCATAGCCGCGGTTGTCCACTACAGAAATGTGCGCATGGAGCCAGTAATATTCAATTGCGATGCAGTTTTTGGGTCGCATCGCCAATATGAGGGTGCGAGGGATAAAGAAAATAGCCAGTGGTTCGTCGGATACAAGCTACTTGACTCCAAGGTGAGATTCAATCAGGTAACCCTAGCCGCGGTAGTCCCCTATTAAAATGTGTGCACGGAGTCTGTAATTTTCAATTGCGATGCAAATTTGGGGTCTCATCACCAATACCAGAGTGAGAGGTATAAAGTTAATGGACAGTGGTTTGTCGGATACAAGCTACTGAACTCCCAGCTGAGATTCAATCCGCCAACCATAGCCGCGGTTGTCCACTACAGAAATGTGCGCATGGAGCCAGTAATATTCAATTGCGATGCAGTTTTTGGGTCGCATCGCCAATATGAGGGTGCGAGGGATAAAGAAAATAGCCAGTGGTTCGTCGGATACAAGCTACTTGACTCCAATGTGAGATTCAGTCAGGTAACCCTAGCCGCGGTAGTCCCCTATTAAAATGTGTGCACGGAGTCTGTAATTTTCAATTGCGATGCAAATTTGGGGTCTCATCACCAATACCAGAGTGAGAGGTATAAAGTTAATGGACAGTGGTTTGTCGGATACAAGCTACTGAACTCCCAGCTGAGATTCAATCCGCCAACCATAGCCGCGGTAGTCCCCTATAAAAATGTGTGCATGGAGCCAGTAATATTCAATTGCGATGCAGTTTTGGGTCGCATCGCCAGTATGAGGGTGCGAGGGATAAAGAAAATGGCCAGTGGTTCGTCGGATACAAGCTACTGGACTCCAAGGTGAGATTCAATCCAGTAACCGTAGCCGCGGTAGTGCCCTATAGAAATGTGTGCATGGAGCCAGTAATTTTCAATTGCGATGCAATTTCTGCGTCGCAGCGCCAATATGCGGGGTCAAGGAATATGGAAAATGGGCAATGGTTCGTCGGATACAAGCTACTGGTCTCCCAGGTGAGTTACAATGAGCTAAATGTAGCAGCGTTAGTCCCTTACAGAAAAGTTCCTTGGAGCCTCTATTTTGCATTCACTACACAATTTCAATGTCGCATGATGAATTTTAGGGTGCCAAGGATACAGCAAGTAGGCAGATGTACGTCGGACAGAAGCTATTGGACTCCCAGGCGAGATTCAATCTGGTAACTGTAACCGTGATAGTACCCTATAGTAATGTGTGCATGGAGCAAGTAATGTTCAATTGCGATGCAGTTTTTGGGTCGCATCGCCAATATGAGGGTGCTAGGGATAAAGAAAATGGCCAGTGGTTTGTCGGATACAAGCTACTGGACTCCAAGGTGAGACTCAATGGGGTAACGTAGCCGCGGTAGTCCCCTATTAAAATGTGTGCATGGAGCCTGTAACTCTCAATTGCGATGCAATTTTGGGGTCTCATCACCAATATCAGGGTGAGAGGTATAATGTTAATGGACAGTGGATTGTCGGATACAAGCTTCTGAACTCCCAGCATAGATTCAATCCTCCAACCTTAGCCTCAGTAGTCCACTATAGAAATGTGTGCATGGAGCCAGTAATTTTCATTTGCGATGCAATTTCAGTGGCCCATCGCCAAATTGAGGGTGCGAGTGATAAAGGAAATGGGTAGTGGTTCGTTCTATACAAGCCCCTGGACTCCAAGGTGAGATTAAATCCAGTTACCGTAACCGCGGTAGTCCCCTTTAGGAATGTGTGCATTGAGTCAGTAATTTCGAATTGTGATGCAATTATCTACGTCGCATCGCTTACATGATGGCGTGAGGTTTAACGTAAATGGGCAGTGGTTCGTCGGATACAAGCTACTAGACTCCGAAGTGAGATACAATGCGGTAACTGTAACCGCGATAGTCCTCTCGAGAAATGTAAGCATTGGGCAGCTAATTTTCTAATTTACTTTACTTTACTTTCATTCACTGTATCCCTGGATCGTCAATTTGATGGTGCGATGGATACAGTACCTGGGCAATGGTTCATCGGATAAAAGCTACTGGTGTCCCTGGAGAGATAAAATGAGGTAAAAGTAACATCATTTATCCCTTATAGAAATGTTACCTGGAGCCTGTATTTTCATTTCACGACACAATTTTAATGTCGCATCATGAATTTGAGGGTGCCAAGAGTAAAGCAAGAGGGCAGTTGTATGTCGGATAAAAGCTACTGGACTCCCAGATGAGATTCAATCCGGTAACCAAAGCGGCGGTAGTCCCCTATAGAAATGTGTGCATGAAATCCGTCAATATCTTTTGCGATGCAATTTCTGCATCGCATCGTCAATATGAGTGTGCGAGGGATAAAGTAAATGGGCAGTGGTTCGTCCCATACAAGCTACCGGACTCCCAGGTGAGAGTCAATCCGGTAACCGAAGCCACGATAGTCCGCTACAGAAATGTGTTCATTGAGCCAGTAATTTTCAATGGCGATGGAATTTCTGCATCGCATCGAACATATGAGGGTGTGAGGAATAAAGTATTTGGGAATTGGTTCGTCGGATACAAGCTACTGGTCCCCCAGACGAGTTACAATGAGGTAAAAGTAGTAACGTTAGTCCCTTATAGAAAAGTTCCCAGGAGTCTGTATTTTTCTTTAAGCGATACCATCTGAATGTCGCATCATTAGTTTGAGGGTGCCCAGGGTACAGCAAGTGTTCAGTTGTACATCGGATAGGCGCTACTTTGCTCCCAGGTGAGATTTAATCCAGTAATCGTAGATGCGGTAGTCTCCTATGGAAATGTGTGCATGGAGCCAGTCATTTTCAATTGCGATTGAATTTCTGCGTCGCATCGCCAATATGAGGGTCCGACGAATGAAGTAATTCGAAATGGTCCGTCGGACACAAGCTACTGGACTCCAAGGAGTGATTCAATCCGGTACCTGTAGCCGCGGTAGACCCCTATGTGCATGGAGCCAGTAATTTTCAATTGCGATGCAATTTCAGCCTCGTATCCCCATTATGAGGGTTCGAGGAATGAAGTAAATGGGAAGTGGTAAGTCAGATACAAGCTACTGGACTCCCAGGTGAGATTTAATCCGGTAACTGTAGCCGCGGTAGTCCCCTATAACAATGTGTGCATGAAGCCAGTAATTTTCAATTGTGATGCAATTTCGGTGTCGCATCGCCAATATGAGGGTGCGAGGAATTAAGTAAATAGGAAGTGGTTCGTCGGATACAAACTGCTGGACGCCCAGGTGAGATTCAATCCGGTAACTGTGTCCGCGGTAGTCCCCTACAAAAATGTGTGCATGGAGCCTGTAATTATCAATTGCGATGCAATTTTGGGGTCGCATCGCCAATATCAGGGTGCGAGGTATAACGTTAATGGACAGTGGTTTGTCGGATACAAGCTACTGAACTCCCAGCTGAGATTCAATCCGCCAACCATAGTCGCGGTAGTCCACTATAGAAATGTGTGCATGGAGCCACTAATATTCAATTGCGATGCAGTTTTTGTGTTGCATCGCCAATATGAGGGTGTGAGGGTAAAGAAAATGGCCAGTGGTTCGTCGGATACAAGCAACTGGACTCCAAGGTTAGATTCATCCAGTAATTGTGTCCGCAGTAGTCCCATATAAAAAGGTGTGCATGGAGCCTGTAATTATCAATTGCCATGCAATTTTGGGGTAGCATCGCCAATATCACGGTGCGAGGTATAATGTTAATGGACTGTGGTTTGTCGGATACAAGCTACTGGACCTCAAGGTGAGATTCAATCCGGTAACCGTATCCGCGGTAGTCCCCTATAAAAATGTGTACATGGAGCCTGTAATTATCAATTACGATGTAATTTTGGGGTCCCATCGGCAATATGAGGGTGCGAGGGATAAAGAAAATGGCCATGGGTTCGTCGAATACAACCTACTGGAATCCGAGATTCAATATGGTAACCGTTGCCGCGGTAATCCCCTATGAAAAAGTTTGCATGGAGCTTGTAATTATCAATTGTGATGCGATTTATGGCGTTGCATCGGCAATATCAGCGTGCGAGGTATAATGTTAATGGACAGTGGTTTGTCGGATACAAGCTACTGAACTCCCAGCTGAGATTCAATCCGCCAACCATAGCCGCGGTAGTACAACAGAAATGTGCGCATGGAGCCAGTAATATTCAATTGCGATGCAGTTTTTGGGTCGCATCGCCAATATGAGGGTGCGAGGGATAAAGAAAATACCGAGTGGTTCGTCGGATACAAGCTACTTGACTCCAAGGCGAGATTCAATCCTGTAACCGTAGCCGCGGTAGTCCCTTAATAAAATGTGTGCATGGAGCCTGTGATTATCAATTGCGATGCAATTTTGTGGTCTCATCACCAATATCAGGGTGAGAGGTATAAAGTTAATGGACAGTGGTTTGTCGGATACAAGCTACTGAACTCCCAGCTGAGATTCAAACCGCCAACCATAGCCGCGGTTGTCCACTACAGAAATGTGCGCATGGAGCCAGTAATATTCAATTGCGATGCAGTTTTTGGGTCGCATCGCCAATATGAGGGTGCGAGGGATAAAGAAAATACCGAGTGGTTCGTCGGATACAAGCTACTTGACTCCAAGGTGAGATTCAATCAGGTAACCCTAGCCGCGGTAGTCCCCTATTAAAATGTGTGCACGGAGTCTGTAATTTTCAATTGCGATGCAAATTTGGGGTCTCATCACCAATACCAGAGTGAGAGGTATAAAGTTAATGGACAGTGGTTTGTCGGATACAAGCTACTGAACTCCCAGCTGAGATTCAATCCGCCAACCATAGCCGCGGTTGTCCACTACAGAAATGTGCGCATGGAGCCAGTAATATTCAATTGCGATGCAGTTTTTGGGTCGCATCGCCAATATGAGGGTGCGAGGGATAAAGAAAATAGCCAGTGGTTCGTCGGATACAAGCTACTGGACTTACAGGTGAGATTCAATGCGGTGTCCGTAGCTCCACTAGTCCCCTAGAGATAAGTGTGCATGGAGCCAGTAATTTTCAATAGCTATGCAATTTCTGTGCCGCATCTCCAATTTGAGGGTGCGAGGGGCAATGTAAAGTTGCAGTGGTTTGTTGATACATGCTACTTGACAGCGAGGAGAGTTTCAATGAGGTAAAAGTAGTCGGATTAGTCCCCTATAGAAAAGGATGATTGGAGTCTGTATTTTTTTAAATTGCGGCACAATGTTAATGTCGCATCGTGAATGTGAGGGTGCGAAGGGTTCAGCAAATGTGATTTAGTGTATCAGATAGAAGCTACTGGTCATCCAATTGAGATTCAATGTGCTGACCGTAGCTGCAGTAGTCCCCTTGTGGAAAAATGTACATGGAGCCAGTAAATTTCAATTGCGATGCAATTTCTGTGTCGCTCCGCCAATATCAGGGTGTGAGGGATCAAGTAAATGGGCAATGGTTCGTTGAATACAAGCTACTGGACTCAAGCAATAGAATTAAATGAAGTAAAAGTAGCCGGGTTAGTCCCTTATGGAAACGTTTGCTTGAAACTTGTATTTTTCAATCGCAACACATCAAGAATTTGAGGGTGTAAAGTGTAGTGGAATTGGGCTATGGTGCGTCGGATAGAAGCTATTGGACCCCCAGGTGAGGTTCAATGCGGTGACCATAGCCGTGGTAGTCCCTTATAGAAAAGTGTGCATGGAGCCAGTAATTTTCAATCGTGATGCAACTTCTGTGTAGCTCCGCCAATATGAGAGTGCGATTGGTCAAGTAAATGGGCAATGGTTTTTTTCAAATACAAACTACTGGACTCCAAATAGGATTTCAATCACATAAAAATATCCGTGTGAGTCCCTTATAGAAAAGTTTTCTTGGAGCGTGTATATTTCAATCGTGACGCAATTGCATTGCCACATCATCATTGTGAGGGTTCTAAGGGTACAGCAAATGGGCGGTGGTGCGTGGGATACAAGCTACTGGACTGCCAGGTGAGATTCAATGCGGTGACTGAAGCCGCGTTAGTAACTTGTAGTAACTTTCGATGGCGATGCAATTTCTGTGCACCTTCGCCTATATGAACGTGCGAGGGATAAATTAAATGGGCAATGGTTCGTCAGATACAAGCTACTGGACCGCCAGGAGAGTTGCAATGAAGTAAAAGCAGCCGCGTTGGTCCCTTATAAGAAAGTTTGCTTGTTGCCTGTATTTTTCAATCGCGACGTAATTTCAATGTCGCATCGTGAATGTGAGGGTGCATAGGGTAGTGGAAATGGTCAGTGGTTCGCCGGATACGAGCTACTGGACTCCCAGGAGAGTTTCAATGAGGTAAATACAGTCGCGTTAGTTCGTTATAGAAAAGTTATCTTGGAGCCAGTATTTGCAAGCATTACGCAATTTCAATATTGCATCGTGAATGTGAGAGTGCAGAAATTACAGCAATTTGGCCGTGGTGCTTGAGATACAAGCTACTGAACTCTTACGTGAGATTCATTGTGGTGACTGGAGCCGCGGTAGACCCTTATAGAAATGTGTGCGTGGAACCAGTAATTTTCAATCGTGAATCAATTTCTGTGTCGCATCGTGAATATGAGGGTGCGGGGGATAAAGTAAATTTGCACAGGTTCGTCGAATACATGCTACTGGACTCCCACTACAGTTTGAATGAGGTAAAAGCAATCGTGTTAATCCCTTATAGAAAAGTGTGTTAGGAGTCAATAACTTTCAATCGTGATGCAATTTCTGTGTCACATTATAAATATAAAAGTGAGAGGGATAAAGTAAATGAGAAATGGTTCGTCGGATACCAGCTACTGGACAACCAGGGAAGTTTATATGGGGTACAAGTAGCCACGTTAGGCCATTATAGAAAACTTTGTTTGGAGACTGTATTTTACAATCGCAACGCAGTGTCAATGTCCCATCGTGAGTGTGAGGGTGTGAAGAATACAGGAAAATGGCGGTGGTGCGTCAGATACAAGCTACTGTACTGCAAGGTGAGATTTAATGCGATGACCATAGCAGCGTTAGCCCCTTATAGAAAAGTGTTAATGGAGGCAGTAATTTTCAAACGCGTTGTTATTTCCGTGTCGCATCAGTAATATGAGGGTGCGACGGATAAAGTAAATGGGCAATGGTTGGTCGAATAGAATATTCACTACTCCCAATAGAATTTCAGTGAGTTAAAAGTAGCTGTGTTATTCCCTTATAGAAAAGTTTGCTTTCACCCTGTGTTTATGAAACGCGAAATAATTTCAGTGCTGCATCGTGAATGTGAGAATTCTAAGAGTACAGCAAATGGTTGGTGGTGCGTCAGATACAAATTACTGGAATCCCTGGTGAGATTCAATGTGGTGACCGTAGCCGCAGTACTGTCTTATAGAAAAGTGTGCATGGAGCCAGTAATATTCAATTGCGGTGCAATTTCTTGTTTCGCATCGCCAATATGAGGGTGCGGCGGATAGAGTAAATGGGCAATGGTTCGTCGGATACAAGCTACATGACTCAGAATAAAATTTCAATGAGGTAAATGTAGCCGTGTTAGTCCCCCATAGAAAAGTTTGCTTGGAGCCTGTATTTTTCAATCGCGACGCAATTTATATGTCACATCGTCAATATGAAGGTGCGAGGGATAAAGATAATGGGCAATGTATCGTCGGATAGAAGCTACTGGACTCCCGGGAGAGTTTCAATGAAGTAAAAGTAGAGGATGTTGTCCCCTATAGAAAAGTTAGTTTGAAGTCTGTATTTTTCAATTCCATAACAATTTCAGTGATGCTTCGTGAATGCGAGGATGCGAAGGGTACAGCAAATGGGCGGTGGGGTATCGGAAACAAGGTACTGGACTCCCAGGTAAGATTTAATACTGTGTCCGTAGCTGTGGTTATCCCTCATAGAAAAATGTGCATGGAGCCAGCAATTTTCAATGGCGATGCGATTTATGTGTGGAAGGCATAAAATAAATGGCTAATAGTTCGTAAGATAAAAGCTACTGGACACCCGGACACAGAGGAGAGTTTTAATGAGGTAAACGTAGGCGAGTTAGTCCCTTATAGAAAGGATTGCTTGAAGACTGTATTATTCAATCGAGACTCAATTTCAATGTCGCATAGTTAGTACACTCCTGGAAATGAAAAAAAGAACACATTGACACCGGTGTGTCAGACCCACCATACTTGCTCCGGACACTGCGAGAGGGCTGTACAAGCAATGATCACACGCACGGCACAGCGGACACACCAGGAACCGCGGTGTTGGCCGTCGAATGGCACTAGCTGCGCAGCATTTGTGCACCGCCGCCGTCAGTGTCAGCCAGTTTGCCGTGGCATACGGAGCTCCATTGCAGTCTTTAACACTGGTAGCATGCCGCGGCAGCGTGGACGTGAACCGTATGTGCAGTTGACGGACTTTGAGCGAGGGCGTATAGTGGGCATGCGGGAGGCCGGGTGGACGTACCGCCGAATTGCTCAACACGTGGGGCGTGAGGTCTCCACAGTACATCGATGTTGTCGCCAGTGGTCGGCGGAAGGTGCACGTGCCCGTCGACCTGGGACCGGACCGCAGCGACGCACGGATGCACGCCAAGACCGTAGGATCCTACGCAGTGCCGTAGGGGAGCGCACCGCCACTTCCCAGCAAATTAGGGACACTGTTGCTCCTGGGGTATCGGCGAGGACCATTCGCAACCGTCTCCATGAAGCTGGGCTACGGTCCCGCACACCGTTAGGCCGTCTTCCGCTCACGCTCCAACATCGTGCAGCCCGCCTCCAGTGGTGTCGCGACAGGCGTGAATGGAGGGACGAATGGAGACGTGTCGTCTTCAGCGACGAGAGTCGCTTCTGCCTTGGTGCCAATGATGGTCGTATGCGTGTTTGGCGCCGTGCAGGTGAGCGCCACAATCAGGACTGCATACGACCGAGGCACACAGAGCCAACACCCGGCATCATGGTGTGGGGAGCGATCTCCTACACTGGCCGTACACCACTGGTGATCGTCGAGGGGACACTGAATAGTGCACGGTACATCCAAACCGTCATCGAACCCATCGTTCTACCATTCCTAGACCGGCAAGGGAACTTGCTGTTCCAACAGGACAATGCACGTCCGCATGTATCCCGTGCCACCCAACGTGCTCTAGAAGGTGTAAGTCAACTACCCTGGCCAGCAAGATCTCCGGATCTGTCCCCCATTGAGCATGTTTGGGACTGGATGAAGCGTCGTCTCACGCGGTCTGCACGTCCAGCACGAACGCTGGTCCAACTGAGGCGCCAGGTGGAAATGGCATGGCAAGCCGTTCCACAGGACTACATCCAGCATCTCTACGATCGTCTCCATGGGAGAATAGCAGCCTGCATTGCTGCGAAAGGTGGATATACACTGTACTAGTGCCGACATTGTGCATGCTCTGTTGCCTGTGTCTATGTGCCTGTGGTTCTGTCAGTGTGATCATGTGATGTATCTGACCCCAGGAATGTGTCAATAAAGTTTCCCCTTCCTAGGACAATGAATTCACGGTGTTCGTATTTCAATTTCCAGGAGTGTATAAGGGTGTGAAAGGTAAAGAAATTGGGCTATGGTGCGTCGGACACAAGTTACTTGATAATCGCTGGCTCCATACACACTTTTCTATAAGGCAATACTGCGTTTGTGGTAGCTGCACTGTACCTCACCTGGATCCCAGTAGCTTGCATCCGACGCTGCAACGACCATTTGCTGTAATCATTGCAACCTCACATTCACAATGTGATATTGAAATTATGTTGCCATTGGATAATACAAGTTCCAAGCTAACTTTTCTTTAATAGACCAACGCGACTAGTTTTACCTCATGGAAACTCACCTGGGAACCCTCTAGTTTGTTCCGACGAAACATTGCCCATTTTCTTTATACCTCCCACCCTGATACTTACTATGTGTCACAGAAATTGCATCGTGACCTCAAGGTACTGGCTGCATGAACTCTTTTCTATAAGATACTACCGCGACCACGGTCACGCGCATACTCCCAGATATTTTACAGAAGTAACTGCTACCAGTGTTTGTTCCGCTATCATATAATCATACAATAAAGGATCCTTCTTTCTATGTATTCGCAATACATTACATTTATCTATGTTACGGGTCAGTTGCCACTCCCTGCACCAAGTGCCTATCCGCTGCAGATCTTCCTGCATTTCGCTACAATTTTCTAATGCTGCAACTTCTCTGTATACTACAGCATCATCCGCGAAAAGCCGCATGGAACTTCCGACACTATCTACTAGGTCATTTATATATATTGTGAAAAGCAATTGTCCCATAACACTCTCCTGTGGCACGCCAGAGGTAACCTTAACGTCTGTAGACGTCTCTCCATGCTGTGTTCTGTTTGCTAAAAACTCTTCAATCCAGCTACACAGCTGGTCTGATATTCCGTAGGCTCTTACTTTGTTTATCAGGCGACAGTGCGGAACTGTATCGAATGCCTTCCGGAAGTCAAGGAAAATAGCATCTACCTGGGAGCCTGTATCTAATATTTTCTGTGTCTCATGAACAAATAAAGCGAGTTGGGTCTCACACGATCGCTGTTTCCGGAATCCATGTTGATTCCTACAGAGTAGATTCTGGGTTTCCAAAAACATGATACTCGAGCAAAAAACATGTTCTAAAATTCTACAACAGATCGGCGTCAGAGATATAGGTCTATAGTTTCGCGCATCTGCTCGACGACCCTTCTTGAAGACTGGGACTACCTGTGCTCTTTTCCGATCATTTGGAACCTTCCGTTCCTCTAGAGACTTGCGGTACACGGCAGTTAGAAGGGGGGAGAGTTCTTTCGCATACTCTGTGTAGAATCGAATTGGTATCCCGTCAGGTCCAGTGGACTTTCCTCTGTTGAGTGATTCCAGTTGCTTTTCTATTCCTTGGACACTTATTTCGATGTCAGCCATTTTTTCGTTTGTGCGAGGATTTAGAGAAGGAACTGCAGTGCGCTCTTCCTCTGTGAAACAGCTTTGGAAAAAGGTGTTTAGTATTTCAGCTTTACTCGTGTCATCCTCTGTTTCAATGCCATCATCATCCCGGAGTGTCTGGAATGCTGTTTCGAGCCACTTACTGATTTAACGTAAGACCAGAACTTCCTAGGATTTTCTGTCAAGTCGGTACATAGAATTTTACTTTCGAATTCACTGAACGCTTCACGCATAGCCCTCCTTACGCTAACTTTGACATCGTTTAGCTTCTGTTTGTCTGAGAGGTTTTGGCTGTGTTTAAACTTGGAGTTGACTATGCGACAAATAAACTGGGCCGCAACTGAAAGTTACTGCCTCTGTGAACTCTTTTCTATAAGGCACTACCGTGGCTACAATCACCTATTTACATCTCATCTGGTAGTCTAGCAGCTTGTATCCGACTCATGACCGCCCATTAGCTGTACCCTTCGGATACTCTCATTCATGATGCTACTTTGAAATTGCGTCGCGATTGAAATCAGTTGTTTTCCATGCACACTTTTCTATAAGGCAATACTGCGTTTGTGGTAACCGCACTGTATCTCGCCTGGGTCCCAGTAGTTTGTATCCGACGCAGCAACGACCATTTGCTGTAATCATTGCAACCTCACATTCACAATGTGAGATTGAAATTATGTCGCGATTGAATAATACAGGTTCCCAGTTAACTTTTCTTTAATGGACTAAGGCGACTAGTTTTACCTCATTGAAAGTCACCTGGGAGTAACATAGCTTGTATCCGACGAAACATTGCCCATTTACTTTATCCCTCCCACCGTGATATTGACTATGCGACACAGAATTTGCATCGCGACAGAAAGGTACTGGCTGCATGAACTCTTTTCTACAAGGCACTACAAGGCTATGGTCACCTAATTAAATCTCATTGGGGAGTTTAGTAGCTTGTATCCGACGCACAGCTGCCCATTTTCTGTACCCTTTGCACCTTCACTTTCACGATGCGACATTGAAATTGCGACGCAATTGAGTGTTACAGTCTACAAGCTAACTTTTCTGAAATGGACTAATGTGACTACTTTTTCCTCATTGAAACTGTCCTGGGAGTCCTATATAGTATTTCCGACGAGACATTGCCCATTTACTTTATCCCTCCTGTGGTGTCACTGCCAGACACCACACTTGCTAGGTGGTAGCTTAAATCGGCCGCGGTCCATTAGTACATGTCGGACCCGCGTGTCGCCACTGTGTGATCGCAGACCGAGCGCCACCACACGGCAGGTCTCGAGCGACGTACGAGAACTCGCCCCAGTTGTACGACGACGTTGCTAGCGACTATACTGACGAAGCCTTTGCTCTCATTTGCCGAGAGACAGAATAGCCTTCAGCTAAGTTAATGGCTACAACCTAGCAAGGCGCCAATTGTAACAGTGCATGTATCATACGAGTCTCATTTGTATAGTCAAGAGAGATGTATCACAAGGAGTGATTAAAAGTTAAGTATATTCCAAAGCTACGTATTTTCTTTATAGTATTCAATACGTATCCTGTTCCAGACTTGACGCCAGTCGGCGTGTGTGTACGCGTGCCTTTCGGCTTCCTTCTCAGTGTGGCGTAGCGAGCTTGTTACGCCACAACACCTCCCACCCTGATATTGACTATACGACAAAGAAATTGCATCGTGACTGAAAGTTACTGCCTCTGTGAACTCTTTTCTATAAGGCACTACCGCAGCTACAATCACCTATTTGAATCTCACCTGGGAGTCTAGTAGCTTGTATCCGACTCATGACCAACCATTAGCTCTACCCTTCAGATACTCACATTCATGATGCTACTTTGAAATTGCGTTGCGATTGAAAATAGCTTTCTTCCATGCACACTTTTCTATAAGGGAATACTGAGTAACTGTATTGTATCTCACGTGGGTGTCCAGTAGCTTGTATCCGACGCAGCAACGACTATTTTCTGTACCGTTTTCAACGTCACATTCACGATGCGATATTGAAATTGCATCTCGATTGAATAACACAGTTTCCAAGTTAACTTTTCTTTAAAGGACTAACGCGACTAGTTTTACCTCATTGAAACTCACCTGGGAGACCTATAGCTTGTATCCGATGAAACATTTCCCATTTACTTGATCCCTCCCACCCTGATACTGACAGAAATTGCATCGTGACCGCTGTAATAGGATGGCCGGAGCAGGTGACGTGGTCGGGGTTGTTGGCCGTGGCTGGGTAGGAGGAGGTGGCTGTTTTCAGCAATCTTCCTCTTTATTGTTGGTTCTTCCAATACATTTTCCGGTAGCTCAGCCCCACCGCTCGTGTCGTGGTGGAGACGTGCTGAGGCACGCAGTCCGGGGAACGCGACGCCGCGCTCGTTCAGTGGCTGCACAGGTGGTAGGAGGTTAGCAGCACGAGGCCCGGCCTAGCATGCCTCCTGCAGACACGGCGGCTCGTGACGACGCCGGGGGTCGCTGGTGCAGCAGCGGGCAACGCCCTCCGCTAACCGGTCCTTGGGGACAGCGTCACTGATGACGACGACGTAACAGCGACCGAACGCCCAATCGGTCGAACCGAATGCTGACATCAACCTCCGGTGCCCTTAAATAGTGCAGACCGCTGCTGAATCCGCCGGTGTTTATTCGAAGTTTCTCGATGATTTGCCTAACAGAACCGCGCCACACGGGGCCTGTGCCTGCATAATTCTGCTAATGCTGCGTTCTGGCTGTTGATGGCTGCCGGACACGTAGACACACACCGACGCTTGTTGCAAAGCTGTGTCAGCTGCATAGCGCGCTGGCCAACCTTCGTCCGCCGTCTGCCGTGAGGCTGGCACATCGCGCACTGAAACACACTAAATCACAATTTCGCACCATATTTCCTGAAAATAACCCCTTGTCCTCAAAAATTCTTCCCTTGTACGAAAAGAATTCTTCCCCAAATTCAACCAAAAAGTCAAAACAACTACAGTTCACTTCACAAACACCACAAAATGTGATTGATTCACTATTTAGACTGCGTTCATTCACTTCTGTCCTCAGTCTAATCCTGGTTCATAAACATTACTCAGTATTCTGCTGCAGTGCCTCAAATTGTTCAGTGATTTTGTCTGGACCCTTAGGTTAAAGGTTGTAAAGGGGGGAAGGGGGGGGGGGATTTGGGCTATCTTCCTCTTGAGCCAATAGTACACTAATCCTACGACAAAGATAAAAATACAGGTGGTGGTGGTTGATGATCCAATAACCAGCAAGCGTTGCTTATGCTCACTATGGTACTCATGCACTCGTTGAAAAAGATATTCCATAGTTATACGTCCAGCCCGCATCTCGTGGTCGTGCGGTAGCGTTCTCGCTTCCCACGCCCGGGTTCCCGGGTTCGATTCCCGGCGGGGTCAGGGATTTTCTCTGCCTCGTGATGGCTGGGTGTTGTGTGATGTCCTTAGGTTAGTTAGGTTTAAGTAGCTCTAAGTTATTGGGGACTGATGACCATAGATGTTAAGTCCCATAGTGCTCAGAGCCATTTGAACCATTTGAAGTTATACGTCCATCCTGAGCTGCTAGCATCCGGTCCAAAGAGGCGAGTAAAGTAGGGTCTAATGTCCTATTTAAAAGAGTGAGATTTTCTTTCATGGCGAATTGCACCAGCTGGTCGGGTACATAGATCAAAGTGTGTGTTATGTTCATGATTGTAGCTCCAGTAATCACGGTTGGTAAACGGAAAGTTAGCCCTGAAATGTCGCACTGTGTGCCGTTAATTAACAGTCCCTGCCCCTGCAATTCTATTCTTTGCATACTCCCTTGCATACCCTGCTCGTAACAAACTCAAATAACGACTGTGTTTTCCATTACTGAAAATACCCAATGTGGACCCACTTGCTGAAAGAACTGCACCGTGCCTGCTATAATTTCCTTAGGGCACTCTGCGACTGGTTCTTGAGAGCGGAATAGAGAATACTCACAAGTTTTGGGAACAGTGTGTAACAATTTTGCGGTGCAGATGGTAACTGGACCCGTTTGACAATGCAGCAAGTTTTGTACAGTGAGGAACGCATGAGCTTGTCTGTTACGTGCCACTAACAGTATTTCCCGTACTGTTAACTGTACGAATTTCTGCAAAATTTCCCACTTCACTGGATACGTATGCAAGACGTAACATTCAAATTTACAATCCTTACATGTTAATGGTATTATGATATGAATTCTCAGCAGGGTACCCGTCCGTGTACTGGTAACAGTGGCCATTTTGTAGTACAGAGATATGTGTTCGTCTGTTAATGTCGTCAGTAGCTCCAGGGATGCGGGCAATTCCGATTGAACTTTCCGTAAACCTTCCCGAAGTTGTTCCAAAGGTAACAGCACCGGGGTTGTGTGCCCGCACTTTGCATACAACAAAGCCTCCTGTAGTTCCGTGGCTTCTATGTGTGCTTCTGTAATACTATCAGCAAGAAAACGGAGCAGCTTAGCGATTATCAGCTGTGAATCGATGTTATCCAACCGGTACTTGATTATACCCAAGTCGTGATTGGTTGTGTCGGTTGTGGCCTTAAAGTGGGACATCAAGGTCGCGGCCAAAACTCGCAGTTGGCGCGTATTATTAACTACATCTTTCTCCAAACTCTCTAATTGGGTTGTGTGAAGATCTAGCATTCCATGGTTGCTGTTCACATTATCCTGTACCTGCTGTAGCGTTTCATTAATACTTTTAATATCTTTCGCGTCAGCGGTCCCAAAAGCAGTTTTTAGGATACGACCACCTGCGTCTAACCATCCTCTTTTTCTACGGACATGCGGGATTAACCCTGCAGTTTACCGCAACTGAGACTGTAAGCATGCAAAAGCTGATCTTAGTAGCTGATATTCTCCCTGTGTGTCATTAAACCTTGACTGATTAGCTATCATGGAATGAAGTTCGTCAAATGTATCCTCTAATTTACAGATTTCGTCTTCAAGCGCCCAAATATTACAGTCCACCCTTAAGGTCCATTGACGTCCGGACATAATTCCGTCCGCTTGTCGCGAGAACAAAACACCACTTGATATAGATCGTACCTTCAAGGCTTCAGCTAAGTTGCAACAGCAAACAGAAAAGCTATGCTGAGAGATAGTGCGCACCTTCCCTCTTCCCTCTTCAGCGCAACCCATGACGCTGGAACTGCTGGTGTTACCAGAACGTCACGCCTTCTGAAAAACAAAAGAAAAACGACTCACATTAGCTCTTCCTTTTTACGCGTGGGCTAAGACCATAATAGCATGTCTGATCGCTTCCACAAGTAACTTGGTTCTCTTGTTTATCTACTCCTTTCTTATTCTTTTTCTTAGATTCATCTTTCTCTTCACTGGAAGTTACTGCAGACAATGAAGGAAGTTCTTCAAAATTCCCCTTGAAAGGCCTAATTCGGCTCACATGCGCAATAGTACAACGAGTTCGAAGCTGTAATTTCACATTCACTGGCGATGTCATCTCGATAACCTGGAAAGGACCTTGATAACGGGATACAAATTTTTTCGTTTTGCCTTTTGGCACATACAGATTAGTCATCATCACCAATTGGCCTACATGATATTTGGGTAAAGCCGCCATTCTATTGTGAACTTTGTCCTGTCTCTCTAACGCCTTAGTGTTCATTTTTTTCACCTGCCGCCAGATTGTTTTCAACTTTGTGGATAAATCCTTAACAGCCGAAATATCGGTTCTTGGTAGGGTCTTGAGCAATCCAAACGGAGATGGCATCTTCCGACCGAACAGTACTTCATACATTTATAAGTGATAAAATTAAGCTAGTAATGGCAATGGCCCTTAAATTCCAAAACTAACTCTTAAGGTCGGATAACGCCTCTGTGCTTTTTATTTTCTACTCTCCCTCCTTGTCAGACGGCATAAAATACGTCAGACAAACCTACTGCAACTAACAAATTTTCAATAAGAGTGTGGCTGGAAAACTGTGCTCTGGTAATCACAGGCGTGCGTAATATCGGATTAAATGGCGAAACTGAGCATCACGTTACCAAATGCAGCATCGTGGACAGGTCAGCAAACTACCGATGGCGTCTGCGTCGTCGAGGAGCCTCAATTGCAACAAAATGAATTTATTTTCGCGAACAGGCTTCCGGTTCGTAATTCTGGCTTCTGTTTCTGTCTATATTCACGCCTTGGCCTTCCTCATGCGGTTCCCTTTGCTTCTTCTTCTCACACACCTGCTGCTCGTTATAGGCAAACTCCAGTTCCCTAAGAATGCCCTTAAATGCTTCTACGTCATTTCCGCATCTGCCAGCTAGCGTGTGCTGATATGTAAGTGGCTACTTCATATAGCATACGCGTATAATCTCCCCAGGGCTGCACGGTTCGTCCAGATACTGATTCTTTTTCAGCATGTTGTCAAAAAATTTCACAACTCTTCGGAAACCTGAGCTCTCGAAGTCGCGTGTCATAAGGATTAGCTGTTTAATTCTGTCTTGGGTCTCCTTTGACCAATATCTGCTCATAAATGCGTCGCGGAACTCTTGGTACGTTCTGCAACCTTTAGCAACACTACGCATACTTTCCGCTGATGCACCTTCCAAGTGCGCACACACAAAGTCAAGTTTGTACATTAAAGGCCACTGTGGTGGTAACGTTTGATCAAACTGTCCAATGAACGTTTTTGGATGTAACGTATTATTATATCCTTATAGTGCTGGAACATGCGTACGACAGAAAGTGTTTATAATCAAACTGCCTAGTTTCATCTTTCTGCGGTCACGTTTCGATGTTTTCATAAACTACCTCCGTGTGCGTCTCCTGGATATCCTGTGACTCTTGCAAGTACGTGGTGGATCGCCCAAGCGGATAGCAGTTGCTTGCGCCACTTGTTATGCTATTGAATTACGCCTCCGGCAAATCACTTATTACGCGTGGTTCCTCCGTACGTGTGACTCGGTTCATAGCTACTCTGACGTTCTAACGGTCTGGTTTCCGGCATGCGTGCTTCATTATCACGTCGGTTCACTGCTCCTGTGACAGATACTGTGTCCCGTTGCCGTACTTCCGAGGTTACCTCTTCCGTGGATACCGTCTGAATATCGGCTCCAGTTTGTCCTGTATTTGTAGAAATTCTGTCGACTGACTGTGCCTCTACCCTACTCTCGATTTGTCGTTTAAATTCGGCAAATTCTGCCATCAGTGGTGCCTCTCCGGCTTCCTCCTTCCTGCTCGACATGGTTTCCTCAATCTTTTTCACTCGCGTCTGCAGCTTATGTATAACAGTTTTGCCGACCTTGGTCGTGTTCTCTGTGACCTCCTTCGTTTCTCTCGCTATTCTCTCGGCTCTCCGCGCAATTAATTTCGCATCACTGGTGGTTCTTTTCGCTTCGGCTATCTCCCGCTCTAATGTCTCGCGCAACGCTTTTGCTTCATCCTTCACACTGCATGTTTCATGCTTTATGGTGGCAAGCTGCGCCCGGGTTTCCTTTTTACACTCCTGTATGCTGCTCTGTGTTTCTTCATTGATTATTTCCAGACTAGCTTGCGTCTCCTTTCTACACGTTTCAATTCTTTCCTGAGTCACTTTCGTACTAGCGTCTATCTTCTGCATCATACGCTCTATAGCGTCCCCAGTGCTATATTACGAAAATACTTAAAAAACAGTATTTATAAATAAGAGACATTTAAAAATTGAATAATATATTTTTATCATGTAGCCGTAAAATAATAATTTCTCTGTGTAAGTTTCGAGTGCAAAGAAATATAACTAAATGATTTAAACAGACGACAAGATACGCTCTTTTGTTAATTTTTTTAGTCGTCTTCACTTCTTCTCTTGTCTTGGTTGTGTGTAGACGGACATCTTGCGAGTGCTGGCAAATGTAACCATATTTGTACGAATTAAGCAGATAATATATTGATTTAATATCATTGTTCACTTTTAATTTGTAAGAGGTGATTCCGATTTCATGTCCGCCTTCCTTGAATTAACCTGCATTCAAGTTATTTAAAGTTCAACAATCGCAGCGGCCGATGCAGCCAACGACGCCGTTACGTTACCTTATGAAATTTAGCGGAAGCGAAATACTCGCCCGCTATTAACGTAGTAAACATTTTTCTCCACAGCCGCACGAAGTTGCAGAAAATACGTAGCTTTAAGATTCTTATTTTCAGTACCATAGCCGACAGCCAGAGCCAGGACTCCGACTACAATACAATGGTTAACGGAGGTAAGAAAAAATACCCTCGCGCGTGTGTGGGCCGCAACTGTAATTAATAACTAAAGATTTCTTGCTTTAAAGTGAACTGACTAGCCGAGGAAATTAATATGAAAAGTTTATTCCAATGTTCAACTTGTATGCCCATGTTTTAAGATTCAGCGAGTCTAACATTCATTAACGTAACAAATAATTTAAGATTAATATTGTTAAAAAGGAGAACTTCACAAAAGCATTTAATCATAAATCAAAATTGAATGAAATATCATTTTTATCAAGGCCGACCACGTAAGTCGGCAACAATCAAAAAATAATAATAACAATAACAATATATTAAATTACGACGGCCGACGGATGCGAGAGCTCCAAGAATCCAGCTACTACTGTCATGACTTGCAGGTGATCCCCTGCTCATTCTTTCGTCTCCAGTCTAGTAAGGTCTAAACCCTGCTCGGTGCGACAGTGTCGGACTATTCCGTTCCGATCCTCCTGTACGTAACCCACTCATGCTTCTCGTGGGCGACGTTTGCCCCCGCGGTGACACACTGCCGAACTCGCGCGTGTGTATCACCGGTTCCATGTGCCTGCTTGCACCTCTTGGACTCGCCAATGGCCCACCAATTCCTGCATCATACTCCATGTCGTCCGGTGACGCCATGCGCTCTGTTCGATCCCGAAAATAGCTGTTTTCTCTTTCGAATTCCGCTGCCGCTAGTTCGTGTAAGCTGTCGCTGCTTCCTCTCGTGAGTGCCATTCTGTCAACCCCTATTGCGCCCTGAACTGTCTCTATTAAGCGCGCCTTAGCCCTCGTAATCATCTACGTTTCCTTACCCACTAACGTTATACACTAACAAAACCTTACACACAAAATACATATTATAATCATTAGCTCCCAATATCTCTACAATATTCACAAACAGGTTACCCAACAAATCCCACAAATCTTCCCGATTTCTGCGGATCCTATTCCTAACCAATTACTCTCATTATTTCCCTAATCGAAAATATTTATTCAGTCTGTGACAAAACACAGAACACGAAACAACACAGTAATCCCATGACGAACAAATTAACGACTCTACAGCAAAACATAGAAACACTGAAACAAATACGCAACATTAATACACAAACACAAATATAAAGAATTTACCTCACACAAATAACTGCCGCCATGACTACTAAACAGAAGATTACAGCTGTCTACGCATCCTAGGCAGGGTCAGCCACTCGCATTCGGGAGGACGACGGTTCAATCCCGTCTCCGGCCATCCTGATTTAGGTTTTCCGTGATTTCCCTAAATCGTTTCAGGCAAATGCCGGGATGGTTCCTTTGAAAGGGCACGGCCGATTTCCTTCCCAATCCTTCCCTAACCCGAGCTTGCGCTCCGTCTCTAATGACCTCGTTGTCGACGGGACGTTAAACACTAACCACCATCACCAGGGTCAGCCACGTGGAAGGGGTTTCTTTCAATTATTGATGACTGGGGACCCTAGGTGGGGCAGCCGAATGTCGGTTTTTTTTTAGCAATAATGCTTTTACTTGTTTACTTTGCCTACTGGATCAGGTCGTTGGCTCTGGCTGTAGGCCTGTTATGAGACCCAACCTGTTAATTAAAACGGCCCCTTCACTAATTTTGATTAATATTTAATAACTAAATAGTGTTCAGGGAACTGATCACTACCAAACAAACAAGGATAGCATTGAACACATTTATTGAACACCAATCTTCCGAATATCAAACTGAACAATGACATACATTTATAAGTGATAAAATTAAGCTAGTAATGACAATGGCCCTTAAATTCCAAAAGTAGCTCTTAAGGTCGGATAACGCATCTGTAGTTATTATTTTCTATTCTCTCCCCTTGTCAGACGGCATAAAATACGTCAGACAAACCTACTACAATTAACAAATTCTCAATAAGAGCGTGGCTGGAAAACTGAGGTCTGGTAATCACAGGCGTGCTTAATATCGGATTAAATGCCGAAACCGAGCATCACGTTACCAAATGCAGCACCGTGGACATGTCAGCAAGCTGCCGATGGCGTCTGCGTCGTCGAGGAGCCTCAATTGCAACAAAATGAATTTATTTCCGCGAACAGGCTTCCTGTTCGTAAACTCCTATTCAAAAGCTAATTCTGCTTGCTTTCCAATCGTCTCGCACTCGTTAAGACAGGACTCACCAGCCCAAAGGCGGAGTCCAGTAACGTCTTTAATAAAGTGTGGTTCAAGGAAATTGCTCTGCTCCTGTATGCTTCTTGTGAGACAGTATTCCCAACCGTAATTAGCGGAATCAGCCTGTCTCTAACAGTAAAACATGACAGTACTGCTAACTGAATACTAGTTTCAGTTGCAACTGGCAGACTTATTCAAAATACCTGCACTACACACTGGAAAAAATTTACTCTGCTACAGCAGAGGCGAAAGCACGACATCCGCTTGCTACAAGAGCTAAGTCACTTCTCTCCGATAACAGCTCCAAAAGCTTCCCTCTGCAAAAATCAGCACCCCTACGCTATTTTTCGAGCTGGCCAATCCCGTGGCTCTAGACCAGCACAGTTCGCTCCCAGTATTATTTCCTGCCTTCTTCCAGCCAATTAAAACATTCTGAGCCTTACTGCGCCTAGAATGTTCTGGAAAAAACTGCGACTCCGTTCAAAATTGAACCCACCAATTGTGTATCTCTGTTCGCCCTCGTGCGGGAAAAGGTCATTGCACTAGCTTAACCGTATTTCTTAGCAAGTCACAGAAAACGTTAAGATTCGTGCGAATGCTCCCTTAGGCGCCAGCTCATGTCGACATAGTGGCGTCGGTGTAACGTCCAGCGCCAATGAGGCGCCGTCCCTCAAAGGCCCCATGCAATGGGTGTCTACCTGCTCCGGCGGCGCGTCTCCCCCAGTGGGACGCTTTCGCATGCCGACTCGTAATGGTCGGTTGTAAACTTCCGCACCACTCTGCCCCTGCCTTTGAGCAGTGCCGCCCGTCCGCTCCAGCCAAACTCCGTGAAAATGTCACCTGAACCTCGACTTCATGCCACATACGAATTTCTTAAAGTTAATATGCGTCTTATGCCGTCTGATACTCCCTATATTAATTTCAATAGGATGATTGCCTGATAAATAACATAATAACCGATATCTAACTCGTCTTTGCAACAATTACTATATTACAGTAAGGTGCAAAATACTGCTATCTTACACGGAGACAAGCCTGTACTTTCATGCACTTTTGAGTTATACGCCGCAGTTACAAACGCCAATAGGGTATCCCACTTGTTGTCTTGCGAATTTACATAATAACTTAACATCTTAGCTATTGTACGATGAACTCTCTCGGTCTGACCATTAGCCTGCAGGTGTAACGCGCTCGTTCTCAATTTCTTTACATGCAACAACTTGCATAACTGTTTCATCAAATCGGACGTAAAGTTTGTTCCTTGATCTGTAATTATAGTTTCAGGTGTTCCGAATTTCAGTAATCATTGGTGTACCATGGCGTGAGCAACTGTTTCCGGAATAGCTGTCATAGACACATAGCGCAAAAAATGATCTATTATTGATAAAACATAGCGATTACCCTCTGCTGTTTGTACAAACGGTCCCAAGACGTCTGTGCCCAGCAATTGGAGAGGTCTATCCACTCCCGGTAGTCGTTGCAACACAATTTTCTGATGACTCAATTCCGCCCGTTGAGCACACGCAATGCAATTCTTTAGATACTGATCGAAATCTTGCCTACGCATTGACCATCAATAACTCTGTGCTACCCTCCTTTCCATTGCTCTTCGACCCGAATGACCAGAAAAAAATTGAATCATGTGGTTGCCTTAAAATTCCACTTCGGAATTTTTCTGGTACGATTATGCATAGACTGTTCCTAGTTTTACGGTACCATATCCCATCTTTCGCGATGAACTGTCGCTGCGAGGTAAATCGTTGACAATCTGTGTCGGTGGTTTGTGCCTCCACCCATTCGTTCTCATTTATTCCTGTGCATTCCATGGTGCATACTTTATGACTCAGACCATCCGCGTTTCCATGCGATTTACCCGGTCGATGGATCACTTCAAAATCGTACTCACTAAGATGCAAAGCCCACTTAGTTAATCTACTCGTTGGGTCTTTAAAGCCCTAACAACCACTTAAGTGCTACATGGTCATTAATCATACGTCGTCCATACAAATAGCACCGGAAATAGGTTATTCCAAAAGTTAATGCCAATAACTCCTCGGTTGTTGAGTAATTTTTTTCTGCATTGTTTAGCTGTCTGGAAGCATATGCTACCAGGTGTTCCTGCCCATCTATTTCCAGGGATAATATAATGTCCAAAGCAAAATTGCTATAGTCACAAGATAATATAAACTGTTTACTAAAGTTTGGAAAAGCCAAAACCGGACTAGATGTTAACAATTTTTTTAACTCTTCAAAACCTCTTCGCATTCTGCTGACCAGTGAAATTTTTCTCCCTTCTTCAACAACTGCGTGAGGGGCCTTGCAATTTCCGCAAATTTTGGAATATACCTCCTGTAAAAATTGGCAAGACCTAAATAAGACTGCAACTCTTTTACTTTTGTAGGTGTCGGAAAATTCATTACCGCCTCTACAAGTTTTGGATCCATGCGGACACCCTCCTGTCTTATGATACAGTAAGTTGGCAAGAACTATGCCCCTTACATGAGATCATTAAAGATCACCTAACTCACGTTGAGCTAACAGTAGGGCTGAACAAAAATGACTGACTAGGCACAATGCATCTTGTAGAGGGTATAGTATGGACATATTGGAATAATTAATGTTGGGTGATGTAAAGTAATTCACACAACTTGAAAACTTTGTGGAAATGCGTCGATTTACTGGAGGCTAGTTTATCCCAGGGAAGTATTCAGAGTTGAACGTGGCCAGCTGGGCAGCAGTGAAGGGAAGTGACAATAGGCAGCGTAGGGGGCTCAAGCTCTGAGAAAGTAGTAATGGGGCATGGCCTCCAGCTGCCTTAAGATGAGTGACAGTGAGTGGGTGGTTGACCCCATGCTGGTGTACCGAGAAGCAGACGGAGAACTTGTACGCCTGTTGATAAATGTCTCATCCCGTTTTGAGTGAAACATGCAAGAACGCTGCGCAAAGCTATGGTGGAGCGGTCAACAGAGGCCAAAATATGTGTGTTCATGACTATAGCAACTTCACACTGAATTCACGGTCCGCAGAGTCTGAAGTAAATCAGGTAAAGAGCGACAGAATGAAATACGCCGGCCACAGATGGGAACGTAGGGCCAAGGAATTTGAAGTACTCTCCTGGGACTCAGAATTCCGGAAAAATTGGTGTTTTGTGCAGGCACTCACCTTGATGGGTGGCCTTGGAGGAGCTAAATAGCAGAAGTTGAGAGGAAGGGAAATTTTGTGGGAATTTGTCCACTTCGCAGAGCAGGCATTGGTCGGCGCTGGGAAGCGACGCATAATTAACACAACTTGCACTGCAATTGGTGTAAGTGGTTTTGCTGGAGGGGAAACTGAGGCGAAGAGCGGACTGGGAGGAATCTCCGTAGGGGTCTTCCGTTCCCGGCTAGCCTAGAGGGCGTACGTGGCGTTCTTGACTCAGCTTGCCTGAGAAAGAGTGACCATCTCTGCAGTTTAGGACTTAGCAAATGGAACGATTGAGCTTGGAGATAGAAAGTTTTGGTTCAGCTATATAGTGAGCAAGATAGTGAATAGACGAGTGCAGCCTTGCAGCACCACGAGGCCGGCCGACGCTCTCACAATGACGACGCCCCGCCACGCTGAATTCGGTGATATTGCACCCGCTCCGGCTTGAATTAGGCCACATTAATTTGTTAGATCACGTCGGCAAAGTTTCCACGAGAATTTCATGGGCCGTGTATTGGGGAATTCTTCTCGCACTTCGCATTATGCCTGGGTCAGTCGATAGGAATCAATTTTGATTTAGCGCACTTTACTCCACGTAAACGCAACTTATTACCTCTGCCTGATAGGAGAGTCATGTAATGAGATGATGAAAGGTTGGGAGTTAAAATAAATTTATGCTAATCGACTACATCTGTTTTCAACCAAGTAGTTGAAATCCCAAGTCATTTTCTCAATTAATTTTATGTTCAACATTTGCATCTGGTGTTCAATAGCTGAATATAACATCAATGTGCACCCCTTTTTAATTAAAAGTGATCAATTCTGAATCAACTAATGTCAACACTGCCACCGCAGTTCAATCAGGAGTCACAGGGCTTATTACTTTCTTTGCGTTATCCGATATTGCGTCAGTTTTGCACTCTCTGTTCATCTGTTAGTCAATTAGCTGGGGTCAACACACGCCAAAACCAGATAAGTGTCGGGTGGGGTGTTACAATACGAGCTAAATAATGGACTTCTTGCAACAAAAAATGACATTTTTCCATATGAAGAGTTAACCGCGTTGCTTTCAGACGATCGAAAACTTCGCTTAAACGGCGCACATGTTCTTGCACGTTCTTTGAGAAAACAATTATGTCGTCCAAATATACCATACACTGATTAGGTTTCAGCTCTCGTAACACGCTATCTAGTAACTGTTGGAAGGTTGCTGGAGCATTTTTGAGTCCGAAAGGCATTCGCCGATACTGAAAATGACCTGTAGGTGTTGAAAAAGCTGTCTTCGATCGGTCTTCCAGGGCGACCTCCAACTGGTGGTACCCGCTTCGAAGATTCAAGGTCGTGAAGTACCGACACTGACCCAAATTATCCAGAGTTTCAGTGATATTAGGCAGTGGATATGCATCCGATACAGTTTTTTGATTCAGGAAACGATAATCACAACAAAAACGATATGCCTTGCCCTCATCAGGTGATTTTTTACCCACTATTACGACAGGAGCGGACTAGGGACTACTACTGGTTTCTATTATCCCATCCCTAAGCTGTTGATTTATAAATTCCTCCATGACAGGCTGTAAACTTTTTGGAACACGATATGGACGTTTACACACCGGTGCTTCATTCCCAGTGGGGATGTAATGCTGAACTAACGGTGTGGCGGGCAGTGGACCATGAGAATTAAATAACTCTTTATATTCCATCAAAAGGTTCTCCATGACTTCTCTGTCTTGCCCTTCTAAATGTGCTACTTTACCCCTCAGTGCGGTCCAGCTGACAGACTTTCCCTGCTGCAAAATCATTATATAGTTCATCTTCCCCTATTATCTCCAGATTCGCAATTACGGTACCCCGCGCTAACTAACGCCAAAATTATCAGTACTGACAAGCACAACCTTTTTTCCTTCTACCTCCACACGTAGGACACGCTACAGCGCGTAAAACACTTCATTTTATCCAGCGGCTCATTCTCAGACAAAGGTTCAATGACACACAACGAATTTACGAGCACGCTAGCTCCAACATCTGCCCAGATTATTTTCCCTGTACCCTTCGGTATAGTATCCCGCGAGTTAACCCTAAGGCACCTTGTACGCAATTTAGGTGGCCCACCAGACGTCTGGGCGGTTCCTTGCGACAGTAATGGTTTTTCGACCCCTGAACCTAGGCGAAATTGTATTCCGTCCAGTTCTACTGTACGCCATTCCAGGTTAACTTCTGCGTGATGCGCAACCAGGAAATCCAATCCGAGTATGACATCAGAGCTGCTGCCAAAAACTAGAAGAACTTCTACCTTCACCTGGAAGTTCGTCATTTCCACTCAGAAGTGACTTCACCTGTCCCTCACCCACGCCACCTAACGCCCAGCGTGGTGGTTTTAATTCTACTTTACCGAGTACATTTCTATTCGCCACGGACACCTGAGACCCGGTATCCAATAAAAACTTGCACGGTCTGCCCCTCACCAAGCCAGCCAGAAAAAAGTCTGCCACTGATTCTGCACTAGCATTAATCCTTTCCGGGGGTGTTGCACAGTGGACACACCACCCCTACGCAGTTTAACTGAGGGGGGTGAGGCCCACCTTACGGTTTCTATCATGTTTCTGCCAGGACCCATTGCAATTACGCTCCCGATGACCCCAACGTCTGCATTTCCTGCACTGCACTTCCTTGCAATCGCGTCTAATGTGTCCCATCCGACCACATCTGAAACATTTTATTTCTGCATTAAACACTGCTTTCCTGTCCTGCGTCTTTGTTACTGCTTCAACTTCCTCTAACGCCACAGCGATTCCGACTGCCTCATTGAGAGTCTTAGGAAATTGCATCCTAATCTTGCAGGAGGTTTCGGGTTGTATTCCCTGCAAAAATGCGACTAGTGCCCTCTGCTCATCTTCCTGCAGAATGGCTTCATTAACCCTATCAGAATCCGTTAGCTCATAGGTATTAACATTAATTTTTCGAATTCGATCTACAAAAGCTTCTATTGATTCCCCATTCCTTTGATACATTCTATTCAATTGTTCCCAATAATATCTAGACGTATTTTTCCTCCGATATCTTTCCAGCAACCCTGTTTTGAATACTTCAAATGTCTGAGCATCCCTTAATTCTTCATGGCATGTAACGTACGTTCTGGCATCCCAAGTTACTTTCAACATAGCCACATGCAAAAGTGTTTCTGCACCCCAATTTCCAAATTTAGCGGCCGTGCTAAGATTCTAAAAAAAAAATCATAACATCCTCCCCAGCTTTTCCCGAGAAAGAGGTGACCAAAGATGCAGCGAAGTGTCAAGAATTACTGCATTAACAGGAAACCGTTCTTTGCTCGCTTCTTTAGACCGAGCAAGCTCTGTCTCTAATTCCGACACTTGCTCAAGTAGCTGCTGAATAGCCACCTCGGCTGACACAGACTGCTCCATCCCTACCAGCTATCGAATCAAGACTACAGTAAGCCAACAAAGAAGAACAGGAAGGGACGACAGACTATGCTAAGGGTTCAGACAAACCATCAAACGAAAAATTGGCACTTACTTGTCATGTTGCAGTACTTGCTGATCCATTGTTGCCCTTCTCAGGTACCACATATCCTCATCAATTACCAGCCACAATTTCCTCCAAATACAGGGCGAAGACTGCTACTGTCACCAATTGTAACAGGAGTGTGTGATATGCAGGTTGCCCAACTGACACCACTTGTAATAGGACAGCCACAGGGGGTGAGATGGTCGGGGCTGCAGGTCGTGGCTCGGTAGAAGCAGGTGGCTGTTTTTAGCAATCTTCCTCTTTATTGTTGGTTCTTCCAATACATTTTCCGGTAGCTCAACCCCACCGCTCGTGTCGTGGTGGAGACGTGCTGAGGCACGCAGTCCGGGGAACGTGACGCCGCACTCGGTCAGCCGCCGCACAGGCGGTAGGAGGTTAGCAGCATGAGGCCCGGCCTAGCATGCCTCCTGCAGACACGGCGGCTCGTGACGACGCCGGGGGTCGCTGGTGCAGCAGCGGGCAACGCCCTCCGCTAACCGGTCCTCGGGGACAGCGTCACTGATGACGACGACGTAACAGCGACCGAACGCCCAATTGGTCGAACCGAATGCCGACGCCCAGCTCTGATGCCCTTAAATAGTGCAGACCGCTGCTGAATCCGCCGGTTATGCGGCGCCGTGTTTAATAGAAGGTTCTCGATGAGTTGGCTAAAGCAACCGCGCCATACGCGGTGCGCTCCTCCGTAATTCTGCTAATGCTGCGTTCTGGCTGTTGATGGCTGCCGCGCACATACACACATACCGACGCTCGTTGCGAAACTGTGTCACCTGCATAACGCGCCGGCCAGCCTTGTCCGCCGTCTGCCGCACTGAAACACACTAAGTCACAATTTCGCACCATGTTGTTCTTGTTGTGGTCTTCAGTCTTGAGACTGGTTTGATGCAGTTCTCCATGCTACTCTATACTATGCAAGATTTTTCATCTCCCAGTACCTACTGCAACCTACATCCTTCTGAATCTGCTTAGTGTATTCATCTCTTGGTCTCCCTCTACCATTTTTACCCTCCACGCTGCCCTCCAACACTAAATTGGTGATCCCTTAATGCCTCAGAACATGTCCTACCAACCGATCCCTTCTTCTGGTCAAGTTGTGCCACAAACTTCTCTTCTCCCAAATCCTGTTCAATACTTCCTCATTAGTTATGTGATCTACCCATCTAATCTTCAGCATTCTTCTGTAGCACCACATTTCGAAAGCTTCTATTCTCTTCTTGTCCAAACTATTTATCGTCCATGTTTCACTTCCATACATGGCTACACTCCATACAAATACTTTCAGAAACGACTTCCTGACACTTAAATCTATACTCGATGTTAACAAATTTCTCTTCTTCAGAAACGCTTTCCTTGCCATTGCCAGTCTACATTTTATAAACTCTCTACTTCGACCATCATCAGTTATTTTGCTCCCCAAATAGCAAAACTCCTTTACTACTTTAAGTGTCTCATTTCCTAATCTAATTCCCTCAGCATCACCCGACTTAATTAGACTACATTCCATTATCCTTGTTTTGCTTTTGTTGATGTTCATCTTATATCCTCCTTTCAAGACACTGTCCATTGCATTCAACTGCTCTTCCAAGTCCTTTGCTGTCTCTGACAGAATTACAGTGTCATCGGCGAACCTCAAAGTTTTTATTTCTTCTCCATGAATTTTAATACCTACTCCGAATTTTTCTTTTGTTTCCTTTACTGCTTGCTCAATATACAGATTGAACAACATCGGGGAGAGGCTACAACCCTGTCTTACTCCCTTCCCAACCGCTGCTTCCCTTTCATGTCCCTCGACTCTTATAACTGCCATCTGGCTTCTGTACAAATTGTAAATAGCCTTTCGCTCCCTGTATTTTACCCCTGCCACCTTTAGAATTTGAAAGAGAGTATTCCAGTCAACATTGTCAAAAGCTTTCTCTAAGTCTACAAATGCTAGAAACGTAGGTTTGCCTTTCCTTAATCTTTCTTCTAAGATAAGTCGTAAGGTCAGTTTTGCCTCACGTGTTCCTGTGTTTCTACGGAATCCAAACTAATCTTCCCCGAGGTTGGCTTCTACTAGTTTTTCCATTCGTCTGTAAAGAATTCGTGTTAGTATTTTGCAGCTGTGACTTATTAAACTGATAGATCGGTAATTTTCACATCTGTCAACACCTGCTTTCTTTGGGATTGGAATTATTAAATTCTTCTTGAAGTCTGAGGGTATTTCGCTTGTTTCATACATCTTGCTCACCAGATGGTAGAGTTTTGTCAGGACTGGCTCTCCAAAGGCCGTCAGTAGTTCCAATGGAGTGTTGTCTACTCCGGGGGCCTTGTTTCGACTCAGGTCTTTCAGTGCTCTGTCAAACTCTTCACGGAGTATCATATCTCCCATTTCATCTTCATCTACATCCTCTTCCATTTCCATAATATTGTCCTCAAGTACATCGCCCTTGTATAGACCCTCTATATACTCCTTCCACCTTTCTGCTTTCTCTTCTTTGCTTAGAACTGGGTTTCCATCTGAGCTCTTGATATTCAATCAAGTCGTTCTCTTATCTCCAAAGGTCTCTTTAATTTTCCTGTAGGCAGAATCTATCTTACCCCTAGTAAGATAGGCCTCTACATCCTTACATTTGTCCTCTAGCCATCCCTGCTTAGCCATTTTGCACTTCCTGTCGATCTCATTTTTGAGACGTTTGTATTCCTTTTTGCCTGCTTCATTTACTGCATTTTTATATTTTCTCCTTTCATCAATTAAATTCAATATTTCTTCTGTTACCCAAGGATTTCTACTAGCCCTCGTCTTTTTACCTACTTGATCCTCTGCTGCCTTCGCTACTTCATCCCTCAACGCTACCCATTCTTCTTCTACTGTATTTCTTTCCCCCATTGCTGTCAATTGTTCCCTTATACTCTCCCTGAAACTCTGTACAACCTCTGGGTTAGTCAGTATATCCAGGTCCCATCTCCTTAAATTCCCACCTTTTTGCAGTTTCTTCAGTTTTAATCTACAGGTCATAACCAATAGATTGTGGTCAGAGGCCACATCTACCCCTGGAAATGTCTTACAATTTAAAACCTGGTTCCTAAATCTCTGTCTTACCATTATATAATCTATCTGATACCTTTTAGTATCTCCAGGGTTCTTCCATGTATACAACCTTCTTTCATGATTCTTGAACTAAGTGTTAGCCATGATTTAGTTATGCTCTGTGCAAAATGCTACCAGGCGGCTTCCTCTTTCACTTCTTAGCCCCAATCCATATTCACCTACTACGTTTCCTTCTCTTCCTTTTCGTACTGCCGAATTCCAGTCACCCATGACAATTAAATTTTCGTCTCCCTTCACAATCTGAATAATTTCTTTTATTTCATCATACATTTCATCAATTTCTTCGTCATCTGCAGAGCTAGTTGGCATATAAACTTGTACTACTGTAATAGGTGTGGGCTTCGTATCTATCTTGGCCACAATAATGCGTTCACTATGCTGTTTGTAGTAGCTTACCCGCATTCCTATTTTCCTATTCATTATTAAACCTACTTCTACATTACCCCTATTTGATTTTGTGTTTATAACTCTGTAGTCACCTGACCAGAAGTCTTGTTCCTCCTGCCACCGAACTTCACTAATTCTCACTATATCTAACTTCAACCTATCCATTTCCCTTTTTAAATTTTCTAATCTACCTGCCCGATTAAGGGATCTGACATTCCACGCTCCGATCCGTAGAACGCCAGTTTTCTTTCTCCTGATAACGACATCCTCTTGAGTAGTCCCCGCCCGGAGATCCGAATGGGGGACTATTTTACCTCCGGAATATTTTACCCAAGAGGACGTCATCATCATTTAATCATACAGTAAAGCTGCATGCCCTCGGGAAAAATCACGGCCGTAGTTTCCCCTTGCTTTCAGCCGTTCGCAGTACCAGCACAGCAAGGCCGTTTTGGTTATTGTTACAAGGCCAGATCAGTCAATCATCCAGACTGTTGCCCTTGCAACTACTGAAAAGGCTGCTGCCCCTCTTTAGGAACCACACGTTTGTCTGGCCTCTCAACAGATACCCCTCCGTTGTGGTTGCACCTACGGTACGGCTATCTGTATCGCTGAGGCACGCAAGCCTCCCCACCAACGGCAAGGTCCATGGTTCATGGGGGGGGGGGGGTTTCGCACCATATTTCCTAAAAATAACCCTCCTCTTACAAGTGCAACCGTGAACAGTTATCTTCGCTATTGTGAAACACATCTCATCTACTGAACAAGTAATAATAGCTCATGAGGTATGCACTTTAGAGCCCAAATATACTAGAAATTTTTCCTTTTTTTGTTCCATACTATCACTTTCCAAACTTTGGAAAGCATAGTGGTTGCTGTAGAAGAGATTTGTTTCATAATGCCGAAAACAAAGAAGTGCCCATATCTCTTAAGGTATGCATTTAACAGCCCATGTTTATCAGACATTTTGGTTCGAATGATCGTTCCTGTCATATCCCTCAACACCGGTCATTTCTCCCGGGACACCCTGTACAACATCCGCACAAGATACTACCTAAAACGATGGTTACTTGAAGAGGATGCTAAGATTTATTCCCTGGTATATGGGGCTGGTAGACCACTAATAAAAAGAGGGAAAGAGCTGGCCGGTATGAGAACAAGTAAATCTTGGGGGAATATGGGCGTTAAACACACTGAAACGAAAAGGTCTGAGTCTCACTCTAAAAATATAGAATGAAAGAGATATGGATACAAAGTCAAAATTGGAAAGTGGTTAAGATAATGGTAGCTGGCTTGATCACTGACTAAAAGAGAGTTAACGAGCCACTTCTGAGGGACATTAAATTAATTGTCCCTAATAATTTAGGCAGCAGGCTTGATCGCACACAACTTTAGAACCTTTCCCACGCTCGTCCCGCTATTATTCAAAAGAATGGAGCAATCGTTATCAAGAAAATTACACTGTTCTACAAAGAACTTTTTTCCTATTTCTGAAAAAATACGCTACTGGCCATTAAAATTGCTACTCCACGAAGATGACGTGCTACAGACGCGAAATTTAACCGACAGGAAGAAGATGCTGTGATATACTAATGATTAACTTTTCAGAGCATTCACACAAGGTTGCCGCCGGCGGCGACACCTACGACGTGCTGACATGAGGAAACTTTCCAACCGATTTATCATACACAAACAACAGTTGACCGGCGTTGCCTGGTGAAACGTTGTTGTGATGTCTCGTGTAAGAAGGAGAAATGCGTACCATCACGTTTCCGACTTTGATAAAGGTCAGATTGTAGACTATCGCGATTGCGGTTTACCATATCGCAACACTGTTGTTCGCGTTGGTCGAGATCCAATGACTGTTAGCATAATATTGAATCGGTGGATTGAGGAGGGTAATACGGAACGCCGTGCTGGATCCCAAAGGCCTCGTATCACTAGCGGTCGAGATGACATGCATCTTATCTGCATAGCTGTAACGGATCGCGCAGCCACGTCTCAATCCCCGAGTCAACAGATGGGGACGTTTGCAAGACAACAACCATCTGCATGAACAGATGGACGACATTTGCAGCACCATGGACTATCAGCTCGGAGACCATGGCTGCGGTTACCTTTGACGCTGCGTCACAGACAGGAGCGCCTGCGATGGTGTACTCAACGACGAACCTGGGTGCACAAATGGCAAAACGCCATTTTTTCGGATGTATCCAGGTTCTGTTTACAGCATCATGATGGTCGCATCCGTGTTTGGTGACATTGCGGTGAACGCACATTGGAAGCATATATTCGTAATCACCATACTGGCGTTTCACCTGGCGTGATGGTATAGGATCCCATTGGTTACACATCTCGGTCACCCCTTGTTCGCACTGACGGCACTTTAAACAGTGGACGTTACATTTCAGATGTGTTACGACCCGTGGTTCTACCCTTCATTCGATCCCTGCGAAACCCTACATTTCAGCAGGATAATGCACGACCGCATGTTGCAGGTCCCGTACAGGCCTTTCTGGATACAGAAAATGTTCGACTGCTGCCCTGGCCAGCACATTCTCCAGGTCTCTCACCAATTGGAAACATCTCGTCAATGGTGGCCGAGCAACTGGCTCATCACAATACGCCAGTCACTACTCTTGATGAACTGTGGTATTGTGTTGAAGCTGCATGGGCAGCTGTACCTGTACATGCCATCCAAGCTCTGTTTGATTCAATGCCCAGGCGTATCAAGGCCGTTATTACGTTATCTGGGTACTGATTTCTCAGGATCTATGCACCCAAACTGCGTGAAAATGTTATCACATGTCAGTTCTAGTGTAATATATTTGTCCATTGAATACCCGTTTATCATCTGCATTTCTTCTTGGTGTAGCAAATTTTTTGGCCAGTAGTGTACACTGTGATCCTAGTTGTACCTCGATTGCTGAATTCAAAACTGTTTTTTTTTTTTTTTTTTTTTTTGTCAGTGATAGTTTATGAGGATAGAAATTTTATTTCTCTTTTATGTTTCTGATATAGTGCAGCAAACATGAGGTGAAATGCGATAAATAAATTCACGTTTTTTGATGTTATAAGTTCATCAAATTAATGGAGGGTGAAATCTATCATATAAAACAGTAATATTTGTGTATACATTTCGTAGCATTTATCTGACATGAGAAATTACAGAAAATTGACAAAAAAAATGAACCACTGTATTGTAATGCACATCACTGTTTTTTCTTGTTTTGTTAATCTTTCTTCTCTCGAATGATATTCCAGCAATAATCTGCTAACATAGAAGGTACCCACTTCCCATGATCCATGTTCATCAGATACGTCACTATAATTCTCTGTGAACTATTCCAGATCGGATTGCACCCTAGGTGTCGATATACTTTGATCATGGTATTCAGCATTGCTTTCTAGTTATAGCTCTTCTTCTTCCAAGGAAGTTTTCTGACACCATCTTGAAAGAGTCCCATCCTGTCTTTTCTTTGTCAGTTAAACGTGCTTCAGAATTTGCATCTTTTTGCAGCTCCTTGATTTGTGGAACCAAAAATACACCTACCTTTATTTTTGCTGCTGAAAGATGGGGGAATCTGGTAGCTAGATACGCAAACCCACTGTCTGTTAGATCCATGGCCCTTAAGAATTGTTTCATTAGGCCAAGTTTGATGTGAAGTAGCCGGCCGGTGTGGCCGAGCGGTTCTAGGCGCTACAGTCTGGAACCGTGCGATCGCTACGGTAGCAGGTTCGAATCCTGCCTCGGGCATGGATGTGTGTGATGTCCTACGGTTAGTTAGGTTTAAGTAGTTCTTAGTTCTAGGGGACTGATGACCTCAGAAGTTAAGTCCCATAGTGCTCAGAGCCATATGAACCATTTTTTTTTATGTGAAGTGGTGGAAGTAGTATATATTCAGGGGCTACCAGACTTGCACGTTGTACATCCTTTTCGCCCACTTTTCATCTCAGCCTGGGCCATTTCTTTTCACGTAGTGAGAATTTCTATCTCGACTATTCCACTTGCAAAGAAAACAAGCATACTTTGTGTAGCCTTGTTGCTTTCCCATTACTTTGAAATCTGCACATATTTTCCATTTTGTATTTATTGTATTGTAATGAATGTAGCATCCTTTGTACGAATTCGTAGTTCTCTTTGGTCAGGCTGGCATAAGCTGCTGGAACAGAGCGTATTTTATTTCCGTTATGGAGCAAAACACCCTTGAGACTCGTTTTCGACGCCTCTATGAAACGTCTCCACTCCTTTCATTAGGCCAGCAACGTCATTGCAAAATGCCAGTGCTCCTTCAGTTGCAAAATAGGAGATAAAGGCATGTTCTCTGTACCTGAACACACTGATTTTAGTACTTTGCAGAGTAGATTATACTCCTGTAATCTTGAACCAAGCAGCTGCGCCTTTTGTTTACTTAGTCCCAGATCACGTACTAAATCATTTAAATCTGCTTGTGTTCACAAATGTGCCGATGACTCACTTGTGCAGTGATATAAAGAATCATCATCTGTGATTTTTTCAGTACTATTTATTTCACTATCACTCCGAATTTGACGCTGAGCTCTTGAAGGCACTGGAAGGCTGTCAGAATGCTGCACTGCCATTCTCGTTGAAGTCAGATCTGGGTAAACAATGTGCTTCTTCGATTTTTTGTTTGTAAAACACCGAATTTTTGTTAGATGGAAACAACAATCAGTACCGTGGTCCTTGGGCTCTCTCCACACCATTGGCACAACGAACAAGGCCACATTCTCTTTACCTTTCCACCACTGAATTCGTTTGCAGTAAGATGTAGCACAACAGAAATTTGATGCCCATACTCTGTCTTGGTCTCCTACCTCTACTCCAAAGTAATGTTTATATGCTTTATTTATGACTGTTGAAATTTTCCTCCTATTCTGACAAAGGTGAGCTTCCCACAGATGTAGAAGAAGTTGTCTAGCTTATGTCGACGTCCACGACGATGTGGCATTTCTGAAAATTTAAAAATACCTCTTCAGTTATACACCTGTACTACATTAACACTAGAAAACTGTAGAAACGCTGAAATGTAAAAACAAGCAGTCAATTTACCTTCAGCATCAATGTAAATCAGTTTAAACACAGAAACTTTTAAGTTCAACTGTGCTCGGAAATATGATAGAGAGGGTTACTTGTCAGACAAAACACTCATTTGTTAGGATTGACACAAATTGCGGCTAACATCACTCCTGTAGACTCGATGCACCTGACTCTGGGAAGCGTGAAGGTTTACTGACGAGGCAACGACCGGCTGTCGGTGTTACAGTTAATGAGCTATTGCAGGTGGTCTTAATGACATAGGTGAGGCTGGGGATAACCCAATGACGCCTGATTCTTCCCACCTGCTGCTGTACATGAAATTGTCACGTTCCATTGCTACTGGATGCGGCAACATACCCGTATTTCTTTGTAACGCCCCTGTGTATGCTATGAATTGTGGATATACATCTATATATGTATACATATTACATAAAAAGTATCCCCGACAACGATATTTGTTTACATATTTGAATTTCCCATGGTAAACTGGTTCAGAAGCACACACTTTAACATCAGAAATAGAACTCTTGTCAAACAGTGATTCTGCCCTCTTGCCAAAATTTAAAATGCATGCAAGCAGTGGCGCACCGACACTGTCGGCTTCACCAGTCTCACTTTGTTACTCTGCATGCCCGGCCATACATTCTGCCATTGGTACGTAAATCATCTCCACGGAAACGATGTTAACATCGCTCGAGATGACAACACAAGGTGGGAAGCTACATAGCGTGTGTCCCTTGCTGCGGTCTCAGCTTGCTCGTTTTTCACGATTGCCCCATAGGCTGATAATAGCACGATGATACCTCCTCCCCTTGACGTTGCAGCACGAACTGCGTGTTGCGGCTGCTGGGTACGTTTTCTGAATCGTCTTTAGAGCACCTGAGGGAGTCAGAGGTGATGGGAAAGTGATATCGCCGAACGCACCTCGTCTGCTGCAGTGCCTTTAGAATCGCACAGAGCTCCTCGTCCAAGACTGAATTCGTCTGCAAGTCTAATCATAAAAAACAACGTGAGGAGAATCTACTGAGCAGCTGACAATATAGCGCTCCACAGACTCACTAGTGTAAATTGTTGTTAAATTTTGTGCTCAGTTAAAGACTCATAAAAAGTCTGTTTAAAAACATAACCTGGTGTGCAAGGTTTCATGTATTTCGTGAAGTTTAAAACCAGCCTCTACTTCGCTACTAACCAGGGGGGATGATGCCAGGAGACATCAATGGAACTTACATTAGATACGAAACTTGGAAGGCTAACGTTTGGAGAATAAAATGGCAAGAAGACCTAAGAGTCTGTAAAATGACAAGGAATTCTAGAAATTACAGACCACACGTAAGATACTTTTGAGTTGGTTACGTGTAGTCCTGCCCACGTTGATGAGTTTGCGGTCTGGCTCGTGCATTCACAGCTTGATTATAACTCCAGAGTGAGATTTTCACTCTGCAGCGGAGTGTGCGCTGATACGAAACTTCCTGGCAGATTAAAACTGTGTGCCCGATCGAGACTCGAACTCGGGACCTTTGCCTTTCGCGGGCTAGTGCTCTACCATCTGAGCTACCGAAGCACGACTCACGCCCGGTACTCACAGTGCTTCGGTGCTCACATGGTAGAGCACTTGCCCGCGAAAGGCAAAGGTCCCGAGTTCGAGTCTCGGTCGGGCACACAGTTTTAATCTGCCAGGAAGTTTGATTATAACTGCTGTCAACAACAGATTCGACACCGTTTGTAAGTCCACACTTAGAACTGGAAAACCACAGGAAGCTGAACAGGGCAAGACACAAAATGAGAGACCGTCAAATACGAAAAAATGACAAAAAGAAAATTTCTCGATGGTAGTCAGAAACTACTGAAAGTGACACCATTTAGATGGTCCCATAGCCACAGATCACAGACTTGTGTTTACAATCGTAGTAAGCTCACTGGACAAAAAATAGTCACCGCTAGAGAAATCATTACAAAATCGTTTAACACCACGTAATTCCCCCCGTGGTTTTGATAACCGCCTGGATTCTGTTAGGAAGTGCGTCCACAAGGTTGTGCAGGTACGCCGTATCCTGGTTACGCCACTCGCTGAGGATTTGGTCACACAGTTCCACCAGATTGTGGGGATGGTGATGCCGGCGTTTTATCTGCTGTTCCAACATGTCCCACAGATTTTATATGAGGTTCGAGTCATATGATTTTGCAGACTAGTCGAGGTATAACAGGGTTGGGCAGTGTTCACAATACCAGTCATATATTCTTCCAGATCTATTAACTTTGCTGTTGTCTTCCTGAAAAATATAGGTATCAATAGCATTCTCATCATATGCATTTTGAGTAAAAGGTAAAAACTAAAATGTTTAAATAAACATGCTGGTTCATGTTAATGGTCACTTCAGTGAACGCGCCCAATTTATGTTAAGAGAAACACCCCTAATACATCACTGACCCTGCCTCCTCTGGAATCTGACCTATCATACATTCAGGATGAAATGCTTCATTTGGCCTTCGGTGAATTCGACGAAGTGCGTCATTTCAATATAGGCAAAAACGTAAATAGTCACATCACATAGTGTTCCGACAGTCACCTACTGTCCACGTTCGATGACTTCTAGCCCACTGACGACGCGCTGCTTTATATACCGGTGTGGGCAATGGCCTCTTGTTAGGTGACCGACTCCAAATGTTCATTCCATCGAGTTCTTGTCAAATGGTTCAAATGGCTCAAATGGCTCTGAGCACTATGGGACTTAACATCTGAGGTCATCAGTCCCCTAGAACTTAGAACTACTTAAACTTAACTAACCTAAGGACATTACACTCATCCACGCCCGAGGCAGGATTCGAACCTGCGACCGTAGCGGTCGCGCGGTTCCAGACTGAAGCGCCTAGAACCGCTCGGCCACACAGTTCTTGTCCCAATGTTCTGTCGCTTACAGGTTGGGATGGACCTCCATTTCCGTTGGGCTTGAAAGCGAATTTGATTCACGTCTCTGGTCCCTCACAGTCAGGGTCTTTTTCTGACTGCAATTCTGCTGTCTTGCTGCGTGGCCACGTGTATTACACCACTGTTTGTAGTCATGCTGAACAGTCCGCCGCGAAACACCAGCAAATCGAGCAACTACGCCGCCGTATGGTTTAGGCACAGCCAAACGCGATAGTCCATTTTGGGCACTTTGTCACAGGTCCTTACATTTACCCATGTTTACGTACAATGTCCGCTTGAAACATAAATGTCTCACCGCTTGCTACTACCATATGCTCACGTAGAAGCAGTGCGTGTGCAGTTGAGCATGGATCGCTGCACTAACTGTAAAGGCTTAACGGTTCATCTGTGTGTGCACCAGGCATGACCAATGTTTTTGTGGGGTGAGATTGCTTGGATGTGTCAGACGAGTGAGAGTATGTTACTATCATAGCTCATAAATTAATCGTACGTCACATGTACTTGTCAAATTTTTGAACACATATTTTTGAAACATTATATTTCTCTGAACTGAAATGTCTAGCATGCTATGCTAAAGAGATGTACTACGTCTGATGTAAACAAATTATTATCATATTAAAACATTTTGTATATTGCCTTGCTATGCTATTATTATTATGGACCTTGCCGTTGGTGGGGAGGCTTGCGTGCCTCAACGGTACAGATAGCCGTACCGTAGGTGCAACCACAACAGAGGGGTATCTGTTGAGAGGCCAGACAAACGTGTGGTTCCTGGAGAGGGGCAGCAACCTTTTCAGTAGTTGCAGGGGCAACACTATGGATGATTGACTGATCTGGCCCGTAACACTAACCAAAACGGCCTTGCTGTTATGGTACTGCGAACGGCTGAAAGCAAGGGGAAACTACGACGGTAATTTTTCCCGAGGGCATGCAGCTTTACTGTATGATTAAATGATGATGGCGTCCTCTTGGGTAAAATATTCCGGAGGTAAAATAGTCCCCCATTCGGATCTCCGGGCGGGGACTACTCAAGAGGATGTCGTTATCACGAGAAAGAAAACTGGCGTTCTACGGATCGGAGCGTGGAAAGTCAGATCCCTAATCGAGCATGTAGGTTACAAAATATAAAAAGGGAAACGGATAGGTTAAATTTATAGTCGGAATTAGTGAAGTTTGGTGGCAGGAGGAACAAGACTTTTGGTCCGGTAAATACAGGGTTATAAACACAAAATCAAACAGGGGTAATGCAGGAGTAGGTTTAATAATGAATATGGAAATAGGAATGCGGGTAAGCTACTACAAACAGCATAGTGAACCCATTCTTGTGTCCAAGACAGACACGAAGCCCACGCCTACTACAATAGTGCAAGTTTACATGACAACTAGCTCTGCAGATGATGAAGAAATTGATGAAATGTATGATGAGATGAAAGAAATTATTCAGGTAGTGAAGGGAGACGAAAATTTAATAGTCATTGGTGACTGGAATTCGGCAGTACGAAAAGGAAGAGAAGGAAACGTAGTAGGTGAATATGGACTGGGGCTAAGAAATGAAAGAGGAAGCCGCCTGGTAGCATTTTGCACAGAGCATAACTTAATCATAGCTAACACTTGGTTCAAGAATCATAAAAGAACGATGTATACGTGGAAGAAGCCTGGAGAAACTGACAGGTTTCAGATAGATTATATAATGGTAAGACAGAGTTTTAGGAACCAGGTATTAAATTGTAAGAAATTTCCAGGGGCAGATGTGGACTCTGACCACAATCTATTGGTTATGAACTGAAGATTAAAACTGAAGAAACTGCAAAAAGGTGGGAATTTAAGGAGATGGGACCTGGATAAACTGACTAACCCAGAGGTTGCACAGAGTTTCAGGGAGAGCATAAGGGAACAATTGACAGCAATGGGGGAAAGAAATACAGTAGAAGAAGAATGAGTAGCTCTGAGGGATGAAGTAGTGAAGGCAGCAGAGGATCAAGTAGGTAAAAAGACGAGGGCTAGTAGAAATCCTTGGGTAACAGAAGAAATATTGAACTTAATTGATGAAAGGAGAAAATATAAAAATGCAGTAAATGAAGCAGGCAAAAAGGAATACAAACGTCTCAAAAATGAGATCGACAGGAAGTGCAAAACTGCTAAGCAGGGATGGCTAGAAGACAAATGTAAGGATGTAGAGGCTCATCTCACTAGGGGTAAGATAGATACTGCCTACAGGAAAATTAAAGAGACCTTTGGAGAAAAGAGAACCACTTGCATGAATATCAAGATATCAGATGGAAAGCCAGTTCTAAGCAAAGAAGGGAAAGCAGAAAGGTGGAAGGAGTATATAGAGGGTCTATACAGGGACGATGTACTTGAGGACAATATTATGGAAATGGAATAGGAGGTAGATGAAGATGAAATGGGAGATATGATGCTGCGTGAAGAGTTTGACAGAGCACTGAAAGACCTAAGTCGAAACAAGGCCCCGGGAGTAGACAACATTCCATTAGAACTACTGACAGCCTTGGGAGAGCCAATCCTGACAAAACTCTACCATCTGGTGAGTAAGATGTTTGAGACAGGCGAAATACCCTCAGACTTCAAGAAAAATATAATAATTCCATTCCCAAAGAAAGCAGTTGTTGACAGATGTGAAAATTACCGAACTATCAGTTTAATAAGTCACAGCTGCAAAATACTAACGCGAATTCTTTACAGACGAATGGAAAAACTGGTAGAAGCCGACCTCGGCGAAGATCAGTTTGGATTCAGTAGGAATGTTGGAACACGTGATGCAATACTGACCCTACGACTTATCTTAGAAGAAAGATTAAGGAAAGACAAACTTATGTTTCTAGCATTTGTAGACTTAGAGAAAGCTTTTGACAATGTTGATTGGAATACTCTCTTTCACATTCTGAAGGTGGCAAGGGTAAAATACAGGGAGCGAAAGGCTATTTACAATTTGTACAGAAAGCAGCTGGCTCTTATAAGGATCGAGGGACATGAAAGGGATGCAGTGCTTTGGAAGGGAGTGAGACAGGGTTGAAGCCTCTCCCCGATGCTATTCAATCTGTATATTGAGCAAGCAGTAAAGGAAACAAAAGAAAAGTTCGGTGTAGGTATTAAAATCCATGGAGAAGAAATAAAAACTATGAGGTTCGCCGATGACATTGTAATTCTGTCAGAGACAGCAAAGGACTTGGAAGAGCAGTTGAACGGAATGGGAAGTGTCTTGAAAGGAGGGTATAAGATGAACATCAACAAAAGCAAAACGAGGATAATGGAATGTAGTCTAATTAAGTCGGGTGATGCAGAGGGAATTAGATTGGGAAATGAGACACTTAAAGTAGTAAAGGAGGTTTGCTATTTGGGGAGCAAAATAACTGATGATGGTCGAAGTAGAGAGTATATAAAATGTAGACTGGCAATGGCATGGAAAGCGTTTCTGAAGAAGAGGAACTTGTGTCAGGAAGTCGTTTCTGAAAGTATTTGTATGGAGTGTAGCCATGTATGGAAGTGAAACATGGACGATAAATAGTTTAGACAAGAAGAGAATAGAAGCTTTCGAAATGTGGTGCTACAGACGAATGCTGAAGATTAGCTGGGTAGATCGCATAACTAATGAGGAGGTATTGAACAGAAATGGGGAGAAGTGGATTTTGTGGCACAACTTGACAAGAAGAAGGAATCGGTTTGTTGGACATGCTCTGAGGCATCAAGGGATCACCAATTTAGTACTGGAGGGCAGCGTGGAGGGTAAAAATCGTAGAGGGAGACCAAGAGATGAATACACGAAGCAGATTCAGAAGGATGTAGGCTGCAGTGGGTACTGGGAGGTGAATAAGCTTGCACAGGATGGAGTAGCATGGAGAGCTGCATCAAACCAGTCTCAGGACTGAAGACCACAACAACAACATTATTATTATTGCTGAAAGTACCAACTACCATCCAATCCGGCTTTTCTCCCACACCATGATGATATTGGAACCTATTGTTGACAACAGGCTCCGAAATAAAGTTTAGCTCACAATAAATAAATATGCATCTACATCTACGTGATTACTCAGCCATTCACAATAAAGTGCCTGGCGAAGGGTTCAATGAACCACCTTCAAGCTGTCTCTCTACCGTTCCACTTTCAAACGGCGCGCGGGAAAAATGAACACTTAAATTTTTCTGTGCGAGCCCTGATTTCCCTTACTTTATCGTGATGATCATTTCTCCCTATGTAGGTAGGTGCCAACAAAATGTTATTCCAATCGCATGAGAAAACTGGTTACTGAAATTTCACGAGAAGATGCCTTCACAACGAAAAATGCCTTTGTTTTAATGATTGCCCCTCCAATTCACGTATCGTGTCTGTGGCACTGTCTGCCCTATTTCGCGATAATACAAAACGAGCTGCCCTTTTTTGAACTTTTTATATGCCATCCGTCAATCCCACCTGATGCGGATCCTACACCGCACACCAATACTCCAAGACAGGGTGGAAAAGCGTGGTGTATACAGTCTCTTTAGTAGACCTGTTCCACCTTTTAAGTGTTCCGCCATGGAATCACAGTCTTTGGTTTGCTCTACCCGCAACATTATCTATGTGATCTTTCCAATTTTGGTTATATGTAACTGTAATCTCTAAGTATTTAGTTGAATTTACAGCCTTCAGATTTGTGTGACTTTTCGCGTAATCGAAGTTTACCGGGTTTCTTTTAGTACTCATTTGAATAACTTAACGCTTTTCTTTATTCAGGGTCAATTGACACTTCCCACCATACAGATATCTAAATCATTTTACAGTTCATTTTAGTCATCTGAAGACTTTACGAGACGGTAAACGACAGCATCATCTGGAAACAACCAAGAGGGCTACTCAGATTGTCTCCTGTTGTTGCTGTCGTGGTCTTCAGTCCAAAGACTGATTTGATGCAGCTCTCAATGCTACCCTATCCTGTGCAAGCTTTTTCCTCTCGAAGTACCTATTACACCCTACATCCTTCTGAAACTGTTTAGTGTGTTCATCTCTTGGTCTCCCTCTACTTCTTTTACCCTCCATGCTGCCCTCCAATACTAAATTGGTGATCCCTTGACGCCTCAGAACATGTCCTCCCAACCGACCCCTTCTTCAAGTTGTGCCACAAATTTCACTTCTCCATAATTCTATTCAATACCTCCTCATTAGTTACGTGATTTATCCATCTAATCTTCAGCGTACTTCTGTGGCACCACATTTCGAAAGCCTATATTCTCTTCTTGTCCAAACTATTTACTGTCCACATTTCACTTCCATACATGGCTATACTCCATACGAATACTTTCAGAAAAGGCTTCCTGACACTATATCTATACTTGACGTTGACAACTTTCTCTTCTTCAGAAACGCTTTCCTTGTCACAGTCTACATCTTATATCCTCTCTCCTTCGATCATCATCAGTTATTTTGCTCCCCAAATTGCAAAACTCATCTACTACCTTAAGTGTTCATTTCCTAATCTAACTCCCCCTAGCATCACCTGATTTAATTCCACCATTTTCAAGAAAATGGCTCTGAGCACTATGGGACTTAACATGTGAGGTCATCAGTCCCCTAGAACTTAGAACTACTTAAACCTAACTAACCTAACACACATCCATGCCCGAGGCAGTATTCGAACCTGCGACCGTAGCGGTCGCGCGGTTCCAGACTGTAGCGCCTAGAACCGCTCGGCCACTCCGGCCAGCCCACCACTCTCCACTATCCTCGTTTTGCTTTTGTTCATGGTCATCTTATATCTTCCTTTCAAGACTGTGTCCATTTCGCTCAACTGCTGTTCTAGGTCCTTTGCTGACTGTGATATAATTACAATGTCATCGAGAAACCTCAAAGTTTTTATTTCTTCTCCATGGATTTTTATTCCCACTCCAAATGTTTCTGTTGCGTCCTTTACTGCTTGCTCAGTATACAGATTTAATAACATCAGGGATAGGCTAAAATCCTGTCTCACTCCCTTCCCAACCACTGCTTCCTTTTCATGCCCCACGACTCTTATAACTGCCATCTGGTTCTGTACAAATTGTAAATAGCCTATCTTTCCCTGAGTTGACCCCTGCCACCTTCATAATTTGAAAGAGAATATTCCTGTCGACATTGTCAAAAGCTTACTCTAAGTCTACAAATGCTAGAAACATATGTTCGACTTTCCTTGATCTATTTTCTAAGATAAGTCGTGGGGTTCAGTATTGCCTCACGTGTTCCAACAGTTCTACGGAACACAAACAGATCTTCCCAAGGTCGGCTTCTACCAGTTTTCTATTCGTCTGTAAGGAATTCGTGTTAGTATTTTGCAGCCATGAGTTACTAACTGATAGTTCGGTAATTTTCATACATCTGCCTTCTTTGGGATTGGAATTATTATATTCTTCTTGAAGTCTGAGGGTATTTCGCTTGTCTCATACATCTTACTCACCAGATGGTAGAGTTTTGTCACGGGTGGCTCTCCCAAGGCTATCAGTCGTTCTAATAGAATGTTGTCTACCCCCGGGGCCTTGTTTCGACTGAGGGTTTTCAGTGCTCTGTCAAACTCACGCAGTATCAAATCTCCCATTTCATCTTCATCTACGTTCTCTTCCATTTCCATAATATTGCCCTACAGTACATCGCCTTGTATAGACCCTCCATGTACTCCTTGCACCTTTTTGCTTTCCCTTCTTTGCTTAGAACTTGTTTTCCGTCTTATGTCGTTAATATACGAGGGCAGTTCAATAAGTAAAGCAACACATTTTTTTTCTGAAACAGGGGTTGTTTTATTCAGCATTGAAATACACCAGGTTATTCCCCAATCTTTCAGCTACACAACACTATTTTTTTAACGTAATCTCCATTCAATGCTACGGCCTTACGCCACCTTGAATTGAGGGCCTGTATGCCTGCACGGTACCATTCCACTGGTCGATGTCGGAGCCAACGTCATACTGCATCAATAACTTCTTCATCATCCGCGTAGTGCGTCCCACGGATTGCGTCCTTCATTGGGCCAAACATATGGAAATCCGACGGTGCGAGATCGGGGCTGTAGGGTGCATGAGGAAGAACAGGCCACTGAAGTTTTGTGAGCTCCTCTCGGGTGCGAAGACTTGTGTGAGGTCTTGCGTTGTCATGAAGAAGGAGAAGTTCGTTCTGATTTTTGTGCCTACGAACACGCTGAAGTCGTTTCTTCAATTTCTGAAGAGTAGCACAATACACTTCAGAGTTGATCGTTTGACCATGGGGAAGGACATCGAACAGAATAACCCCTTCAGCGTCCCAGAAGACTGTAACCATGACTTTACCGGCTGAGGGTATGGCTTTAAACTTTTTCTTGGTAGGGGAGTGGGTGTGGCGCCACTCCATTGATTGCCGTTTTGTTTCAGGTTCGCAGTGATGAACCCATGTTTCACCGCCTGTAACAACCTTTGACAAGAAATTGTCACCCTCAGCCACATGACGAGCAAGCAATTCCGCACAGATGGTTCTCCTTTGCTCTTTATGGTGTTCGGTTAGACAACGAGGGACCCAGCGGGAACAAACCTTTGAATATCCCAACTGGTGAACAATTGTGACAGCACTACCAACAGAGATGTCAAGTTGAGCACTGAGTTGTTTGATGGTGATCCGTCGATCATCTCGAACGAGTGTGTTCGCACGCTCCGCCATTGCAGGAGTCACAGCTGTGCACGGCCGGCCCGCACGCGGGAGATCAGACAGTCTTGCTTGACCTTGCGGCGATAATGACACACGCTTTTCCCAACGACTCACCGTGCTTTTGTCCACTGCCAGATCACCGTAGACATTCTGCAAGCGCCTATGAATATCTGAGATGCCCTGGTTTTCCGCCAAAAGAAACTCGATCACTGCCCGTTGTTTGCAACGCACATCCGTTACAGACGCCATTTTAACAGCTCTGCACAGCACTGCCACCTGTCGGAAGTCAATGAAACTATACGAGACGAAGCGGGAATGTTTGAAAATATTCCACAAGAAATTTCCGGTTTTTTCAACCAAAATTTGCCGAGAAAAAAAATGTGTTGCATTACTTATTGAACTGCCCTCGTAGATCAAGAACAATGGAGGACCTATAACACTTCCCTAGGGAACGCCGGATATTACTTCTGTTTTACTCGATGACTTTCCGTCTATTAGTAGGAACTGTGACCTTTCTGACAGGAAATCATGAATCCAATCGAACAACTGAGGCGATAATCCATAGGCACGCAGTTTGAATGGAAGACGCTTGTGAGAAACGATGTCGAAAGCCTTCTACAAGTCTGAAAATATGGAATCCATTTGACATCCCCTCTCGATAGCACTCATTACTTCGTGAGTATAAAGAGCTAGTTGTGTTTCTCAAATACGATATTTTCTGAATCCGGGCTGACTATGTGTCAGTAAATCGTTTTCTTCGAGATAATTCAAAATGTTCGAACACAGTATATGTTCCAAAACCCCACTGCAAATCGACATTCCGTTCAGCCCTCGAGAATGTCTTTCGCCCCCTGCCACACCTTGAGATGACCTCCCACTCTACCACAGGTGAGGGATCAGCCTCAATGCGGGCAGTATCCCGGGCAACCACAGCCGTAGTCCGATGGGGGGATGCGTGGGACGAGCTGGCTGTCCCCGACAAACCGCCATCCAGACCCCCACAGTGATGCGCATTGGCAACAGCCTCAAGCTGTGTGACCGAAGCCAACACTGCCTGAAGCTGGGAGCGAAGGGATGCCAACTCAGCCTGCATCCGAACACGGCAGTTGCAGTCCCTATCCATGCTAAAAACTGTTGTGCAAAGAACGTCTGAACTAATCTACAGAGAGCGCAAACAAATCGACACAAAATTTAAACGGTTATTAAAATACAAGATTGCCTAGTAAATGCAGTAATGCTGCTACTTGCGCACTGCTGACACACTGCTCGGCGGCGGAAGGAGACTACGCGATTTTACACTAACTGTTAGGCCATTTAAGAAAATTGCTGCTGAACTTTATCCAGCTTTACATACCTGTAACTATTTGAGCTTCAGTGCTTTCTATTAGGACTTGGAGCTTGGTTCTTTCCCAACACAGCTACGACGTTTTACAACTACAATACCCATTGTTTCTACAACTACCTTACTGAGTTTTACTTGCCCCCTATTAGACAGACGCCGGTTCTGGGGTTTCCTGAGACCCTCTAACCCAAAAAAAAAAAAAAAAACCGCGCAGTCACTTCCACACAGCCCCCGATATCCGTGTAGCTGCTCCCTGTGTGTAGTGGATTCCTGACCTGTTAATCGGAACCCGGAAACCCACCACCTGATTGCGCAAGTCAAGGAATCTGCAGCCTACACGGTCACAAGACCGCGTGAGCCTCTGATTCAGACCTTCCACTCGGCTCTACACGAAATGAACACAGTCGGTTCTATCGACAATGCTGGAGATGGTGAGCTCCAACTGAATGTCGCAAGTCTTTACTATTTCCGCTAGCCGCCTGAAACCAGGGAGCATCTCTGATCCAAAGCGACACATGTCATTGGTACTGACATGCTGCTGGCTGCACGCTGTACTGTTCATGGTATCCTGAAGCACCCTCTCCACATCCGGAATGCCTCCCTCCTGTATGCACACTGGCTTCCTTCCCCTCCTTGGCAGCCATGTTCTTAAGGGGTCCCATTATGTGCTTAGTGTTGGAGCTCCCAACTACCAGCAAACAAACCCTCTGTGAATGTCCAGACCTTGAAGGCCGAGAAGCTTCCTCTGCAACAGTGTGGAGACTGCATCCAGCTTAGCGATTTCGTCAGCCACAGAATACCCGAAACCTGTTCGTCAAAACAACCAAGGAAGCCATACAATCGGCCCCTCAGAAACTCTTTTGATTTGGAATGATATCCCACTCGACCACAGGTGAGGAGTCAACCTCAGTGCAGGCAGTACCCGAGGCAGCCACAGCATTGGACCGATTGGGGGACACATGGGACGTGCTCGACATCCCTTGCATCTACAACCCTCCCCCCCCCCCCCCCCCAAAGTGATGCACCTTGGCAGCAGCCTCAAGCTGTGTGATGGAAACCAACAGTGCCTGGAGCTGTGAGTGAAGAGTAACCAACACAGCTCGCATCTGACCACAGCAATCACAGTTCCTTTCCATTAGTGAAGTCGCTCCTGTTTGAAGCTCGTAAAAATATGTAACAAACGGTGTACTTGGCTTATTAGCAGCAGCAACTCGAGGTGCTCTGTCACTGATAGTCAACTGACAATGTGGTTTGTGGAAGGTATGGGGCACAATATATGTATTTGTTTCTGCGTACCTGCTGTTTTTGTAATTCCACCTGAAAGGAGGTCACTACATCTTGCCTTCTTACCTTGAGAAGGCACTTGGTCGAGTACCACATCCGATGATTTGGGATGATCTTTGTGATCGTCAAGTTCCTGAAACGTACGTAAATAGGATAAAAATGCTGTAGAAAAACATCAGAGTCTGTGTACCATGCTAAGCAGCACTGACTCAAGCTCCCTGTGACAGATGAGATTCATCAAGACTCATCAGCTTTATCTTCACTGCTCTTTGTTACCATAATGGATAACCATAAGGCTGATCTACAGAAATGTGTACTATGGGCAATGCTGTACACTCATGACATTAAGCTTGCAGCAGACATTATGGACCATCTTGAAACTCAAGTGCGAACGTGGTATGTCGTCTACAGCATATGGCCTTCATTTAAATATTCACAAGACAGTACCTCGAAACGATTGCATCTCCAGGAACTATACAGATTACTGGAGCTCCCCTTACCAAGTTGGACACATTCTATTATCAAGGTTCTCGACTACAGACTGACTGCTGTGTGAATGAAGATGTGCGAGCAAGAATCAAAGTGACTTGAATGCGATTCAGAGACATCACTGGTGTTATCTGGGATAAGAAGATGCCTGTACACATTAAATTAAAGGTTTTGCGGCACAGTGGTGCGACCAGTTCCATCACATGTTACCGAGTGTTGGCCCACAACTAGAAGTGCTGAGCACTCACGCAACGTCATGGAAATGTGGATACTGATTAAGATTATTCTACATTTATCTGATCGACCTTATCAACAATATATCGACCCAATAACTAGCTGGACTGGCTCCAATCAGTGAGAAGGTTCAAGAATGAAGACCTCACTGGTATGGACACATCGTATGGCCACAACCTAGTGCAGTCTATGATGACAGTGTCGAAGGCCAGAGACTGCATGGGGGACTTCGTCTAGAGGAAGCGTTAAACCATAAAAATTTGCATGATTCACCCAAAAAGTGGCCCCTTCCACCAGGAAAGCACCAGGAAGAAGGAGAAGGGCAAGATTATTATTTTTACTGTTACCATTATCATCATCACCATCATCATTAATATTAGTATTAACTATCTTTTACCCATAGCTGCACTCACATATCAGTAGTTCTGGTATGATGTGTGATGGTGAAGAAGTAACCTATTATACATGCAGTAACATGAGCTGCCTTCACATCAGTGTACGATTTGCAGGGGGGGATGGGGGGGGGGGATTTCCCCCCCTCTGCATCAGACCATCCCCTCCTCTGGTTTTAGTTTATGCATCCCAACCTGGGATGTTTATTTCCACGCACTGGAGTAAAACTTTACATATAATTTAAATTTGTGGAGCCGAACACTGAAAGTTTTTAATACAGTCTTACTATTAATATGTTTGCTTATTAATTTTGAAAAAGTGTTATGTAGTAGGTAAGCATTTCAAAACATTTAGAACAAAACGACAAGACGTCGCCCCAGCGTAAACGAGGCTTTAGAGCCAGGTCTGTATTGTATGGTGGATGTGATGTGTTGCGTACGAAACTGAAACCTGCTATCAGATCCAAACGTCGTGGAAAACTGTGAAGAGGTGTCATCCTACAGCAAGATAACGCTCGCTCACATTCTGCCAAACGGACAGACGACGCAATAAAGGAGTTGAGATTCGAGGTGCTGGAACATCCACCATACAGTCCAGACCTAGCTGCAAGCGATTTTCACATGTTTGGACTCTTAACGGGAGCACTACAGGGAAGAAGATTTGAAAGTGATGAAGTGATGAAGACGTTATTGGTGCGGTGCAACCGATAAACGTATTTTCTGATGAAATAAAAAAACTCGTAAAACGTCGGGAAAACTTCATTGAAGACCACGGAGGTTACGTAGAAAAATAACGCATGTTTCAGTTTTCTATCATCAGAATAAGTACAGCTTTTCACAAATGTCCCTTTACTTTTTGAATTCCCCTCGTATACCTGTATGTAGAATAAGCTTTACCTATAACTTACTTTTAAAGATATAACAAGGGATGGCTTTTCTGATAGTGCTTACGCGTGAATAGTGAGTTTCGGCTTTAACATCTATTTATAAATAACTGTTTAACCATGGGTAACGCCACGGTCCAAGCTAGTAACATGTATAATTATACTAACCCCCTAAGACATCCCCTCCACTGGTAAAAGCACAAATCGAACACTGCTTCACATGTCTGCGTGTTCAGCTAAGCATAGCTCGTGGTTTGTGGTCACTCTCACACCTCTCAAACTGTTTCAAAGCACAATCCATTAGCAGCGTCCCTGTCGAGCAGTGCATACACACAAGCATGAGCAGGTATGCTAATGTACACAACGTGCTATTGAAGTACCTGTGTGTTATACAACGTGTACATTATGCAACAAACAGTGTTGAAGTATGGATTAAACACAGTTAACATTGTATAAGTATCGTATTCATTACTTTCAATCATATCACGTAGCACACATCAACCAATAAAAGCGTCTCACAAATACAATAATCTAAAGTCAAAGAGTAAACAGCTTTCTCAAAGAGTAAATAATTTTCTACTTCGTGTGATACTCTTAAAAGCAACATGTATCATGCACCATACACTTTCTAAGGAAACCTGTGTTCTTTCTCAGGGTAGAAGCTATCTCCATACCAAATGTGACTGCAATCGATTTAGTGCGTTAGTCGTAAAAACGTAACAGGCAGAGCTACTTTTGCATTTATAATAGTAGTTGGATGAAGCTTTCAGGTACGATATCTTTCTATTCCATTATGCGATTTTGATGAAATAAAGCCTATACAGTGCCCCAACCTAAGCTAAAGTTACCCGTGATTACCTCATGCAAATTCGTCTGGTAGTTTTGGAGAAGCATGTGCAAAAAGGCAAGCAGACACACATGACAGTTTTACGGAATTATTATTATTAAAATCGTAGTATCTGTGGCACGGTAAAAGCGTGGGTGACAAGCATCTTATATTTCTTCATGTGGAAGGGGGCTGAAAATGAGAGACTACGACGGGGTACCCAAAAAAAATTCGCAATAACACTGACGTGGAAGGAACTTTAGTAGTACGCATTTCTGCCGCTAGGCGTGTTAGTGCTGTTTTGTTCCTATTTCGTTTTTCATGATGGCAAGTTTAAGCGAACAAGGTGGAGCTGTGAAATTTTGTTTTCTACTTGGTAAAATTGCTGCTGAAACTGTTTTAATCTTGAAAACAGCTTACCAAGATGACGCCAGGGGAAAAACGCAAGTGAATGAGATGGTTTGCTCGATTTAAAAATGGCGACTGACGACGAAGCTCGTTCTGGACGTCGATCATGTGCCCGAATCCAGATATGACTTGTGCTCACAGACTTGTGCTCACAGACCGTCGACAGAGAGTTGGTCAACTGTCAGAGATGAGTAGGTTATCTTGGAACTCGGTTCAGCGAATTTTAACGGAAGATTTGGGAATGGAAAAGGTTGCTGCCAAGTTTGTTCCTCGACTTCTGACCGACAATCAAAAGGAACGTCGAGTTTTTGGCTAAAAATGTCATGGTTCAGCTGCCCCACGCACGTTAGTGGCCTGACTTGGCACTGTGCAACATTTCTTATTTCCGCATGTGGAAAGGGTCATCAAAGGGAAACGTTTTGACAACGGGGTTATTCCACGTGAAGTGTCCTAGGGCTCCCAGCTCGACCATCTGCAATTTTGATGAAATTTGTACAGGATGTACCTGAGGGCCATACATGAACTTATGCAAAGTTTCAGGCTCACCTGTAATTTGGTTGAGGTGCTAGAGCCATTTTCGTGAAGACCACTTTTACAGAGACCAAAAGCCGTGAAGAAATCGTCAAGTTTGGAATTCCACGGTCCCTAATGTAAAAGAGCTAGACTCTTGCTTCTGGGTAAGGTGGTACAACTTTATATGATCTAGACACAAATGTTGCAAGTAAAGTTCAGTAAGAAATGCATTTGGCATAATCTCATTTCAAAGTGGGCAACAAATCATGACGCGAGAAATTTGCCCCATAGTTTAACGAGGCATAAGTAGTGGACAAAGTGTGCTATGGACCTGGTCTTTTGCCAAACTATTGTCTGTCTGGGTGTTTAGTATATCACAAATTTTGGCGTGGCTTGTGAGTTTAATTACTGTGTTACCATCTTATAAACTTTCCTTAGAAGAACAAGAATCACTTACTAGATGGGGTGGTTTACGCTGAAATACTCAACTATGCTTCCATCATGAAGCTTTACTCCTAAAAAGATTTGAATTTTTGCAAAGATCATGCTGCAATCCATTTGGCAAGAAAAACCACCCTGCACGAAAAAGCTTGCGCTCAATCAACACAGAAACAGCTGACCTACTGAAAAGGATAACCATGTCTGATATTAATCCAGGCCAAAAAAATGTGCCCTTCTTGTAGAAAAGAATTTGATACACTGAAATATTCACAAATCGACGTTACATATCAGTCAGATGAAGATGATGAGACTAATGTTGGTCACAATTTGAATACAAGCTTAACATCTGTTGGAATAGCACCATTAAAATTTCAACGAATTGGTGCAAGGGATACAAAAGGATATGCAAAGCGGAAAATACATCAAGTTGAAGGTACAATTATTAAGAAAATCGCAGAAGTGGGACGACTTGATCCCAGTGAACTGGAGCAACCATCCACAAGCAGTCAATGGTTGACTTGTTCAGATTACATTGAGCTGATCCAAGAGTTGAAAGAAAAATTACATATATCAAATAATAACGAGAAAATTCAAATTTTGACCTAAGTTCCCCAAAGGTGGTCTATCAAAAAGACTGTGGAAGAATCTTGTGTTTCAGAAAGAATGGTAAGGAAGGCTAGAAAGTTAAAAGCTGAACAGGGAATATTGGCACAGCCCAAAGGTAAATGTGGGAAAAAGCTTTCTGAGGATGTGAAGGCAAGAGTCATAGAACTTTTTTATGATGAAGAGTTTAGTCGGATTTTTCCAGGAAAAAAGGACTGTATTACTGTTCGGATAGATGTAGAAAAGGGTAAAAAACAGAAATACTTATTACTGAGCAATTTAAAAGAAATGTTTGTTGCGTACCGCAATAAAAATGGACCGGAAATTGGTTTTTCCAAATTTTGTGAATAAAGGCCAAAGTGGTGTGTGACTATAGGCACAGCTGGTTCACATTCAGTTTGTGTCTGCACAATACATCAAAATGTGAAACTATTCTTGGTACATAGCCCAATAAAAGAAGATTACAGAATTTTACAAAGCAAAATTGTCTGTAATTTGGAAACTTCATCGCTGTGAAGTATGTCCAGGAACAGAAGCTCTAAATGAATATTTGTAAAGCGCTTTTGCAGATATTTGTCCTGAGGATACAATTCAGTTCAAACAATGGACTCACACTGATAGAGATAAACTTGAAACAAGAGAAATGACAGTTGAAGAATTCATTGAACTATTAGTTACAAAACTGTTGGCCCTTTCTACTCACCACTACAATGCAAAGCATCAGAGCAAGCATTTGCAGTTCACTAAAGAAGGTCTCAAACCAGGTATATTGATTATATTAATGGATTTCGCAGGAATTGTCCAAGACGCAGTGCAGGTATTCCATTGGGAAAATAGTCAAGGTACAATACATCCATTTGTCATTTACTACAAAGGTAATGAAGACCTAAGGAGTGTCAGCTACTGCATAATCAGTGATTGCCTCCGACATGACACAGTTGCAGTGCATGTGTTTTTAATGTGTTTGATCAAATCCCTTGAGTGCATTTTCAAAGAAATTAAGCATTGTCATTATTTTAGCGACGGTTCTGCAGCACAGTAAAAAAATTTAAGAGCTTCCTAATTCTTTGCCATCATCAAAAATATTTTGACATTACTGCAGAATGGAATTTTTTTCGAAACAAGCCATGGGAAATCACCATGTGACGGAACTGGGGGCAGAGTTAAGCGTTTAGCAGCAAGAGCTAGCCTTCAACGCCCAATTGACAACTAAATCTTAAGACCAACTGATCTGTTTGAATATTGCAGAAAAAAGTGTTCATGGCATTGAATTTTTTTATATTAAAAAAGAAATTATTGAGGATGCAAAAATTGATCAAGAGAAACGCTTTGAGGATGGATGTACAGTGTCTGGTAGAAGAGACCATCACCATTTTGTGCCAGTTGATGAAAATGATACATTGTCCTTTATAGTAAATGTTAACCAACATGCTGAAGTTGCTACTAAACATGTTGCCATTAATAAACTACAGCCTGTGCAGTATGCTGCCTGCGTTTATGATGGAAAATGGTGGATAGGAAATATCTGTGAAGTTTCATGTGAAGAAAAAGATGCCTTGATCAATTTCATGCATCCTTATGGAGCTGCTCAATCATTTCATTCGCGTACTAGAAGAGACGTATACTTTATCCCGGAACAACAGATAATTGCAGTCATACCGGTCGCAACTGCTTCAATGATGGGGCGGCAATACAGTTTGCCGGAAGCAATAGTTTTGGACATCAGCAAAAAATTTAAAACATTTAACGATTGAAGAATTCTGGATTACGGCTTGGGAACCACAGAGAGACGGAAATAAGGCTTGGGAACATGCTAGATATTCGCATTCCGGCTTGGGAAGCTGCAGTAAAGAAACCCCCCTGTGGCTGACCTTGCATGGCTCGAGCGTGACCCCTTGGCGAAGGGGTCATCAGTCTTGAGAATGGCAGTGGCATAGCCACGACGGACCAACGCAAGGATTTTCCGAATTATCAAAAAAGTCAATAGTTTAGGTGAATTTTTTGCACCTTACCCAAAGAGACACCAAAATGAAAATAAGTTTTTCTAATAGAACTAAATGTGCTCTGTTGAATGGTGTTAATGAATGTAATGTGGTAGGTGTCCATTTTCAGATAGATGACTTTGAACTCTGGTATATTTTGATACATTCATGTTTTTTAGCAAATTTACAGGATGGTAGCACAGCAATTAAACACACAAGCCAGGCCAAAATTTGTGATATACTAAACACTCAGACAGACAGTAATATGGCAGAAGACCAGGTCCATAGCGCACTTTCTCCACTACTTATGCCTCGTTAAACTATGGGGCAAATTTCTCGCGACATGATTTTTTGCCCACTTTAAACTGAGATTATCCCAAATGCATTGCTTTCTGAACTCTTCTTACAACATTTGTGTCTAGAGCACACAAATTTGTACCACTATACACATAAGCAAGAGTCCAGCTCTTTTACATTAGGAACAATGGAATGCCAAACTTGACGATTTCTTTAGGACTTTTCGGTCTCTAAAAGAATTCTTCACGAAAATGGCTCTAGCACCTCAACCAAGTTGCAGGTGAGCCTGAAACTTTGCAAAAGTTCATGTAGGGCAGATGGTCGAGCTGGGATGATCTTCTAAACTGGGGCACTTGACATGGAATGAACAAACGCTGAAGACCACAAGAAGAAAACCAGGGAGGAGCTGTCAGCCATTTCGAAAGATGACTACATAAAATGTTCCGAACGGTGGAAGCACTGGTGGTACAATGTATCAGTTATAATGGGGAGTAATTTTAAGGGGATAAGGTGGTTTTGCAAACAATTTGAAAATATATAGCTTTTAAAAAATAATTCCAATTGTTTTGGGTACTCCATGGTATGATGAATATTTACGCCCCTCCTTCGTCCAAATCTCAGAACTGCTCCCTGTCACCCCACCACCTGCACCTAGTGTGTTTCGAGTGTCTGACGACCAGTCTGTCGTGCAGTACGACGAGCGTGGATTTCCTGTCAGCAGTGGGCCACCTCTTCCTGGAGAGGCTGGGCCTGCACGAGAGTCCGGACTGGCCCTGGGAAGACCAGCGACCGCCCTCTCTGGCCGCCATCTGGCGCGCGACCCGGCGCCTCCGGGCCATAGCGTGTGGGGACCACGACTGGTGGGTCGGCCCCCCTGCCAGCCTGGGCCGCACCTCGTACCTCGGGTCGCCGAGCGCTTCCGTGATCCTCCACAGCCCCGCGCCGTGGACAAGGAGCTCTCGGGGCGACCTGTTCTACAGGCGGTCGCGTTTCAGGAGGAGCGCCGTTGAGCGAGAGGAGCGTTTCGACCGGGCGCTGGCCTGGACGAGCTAGGTAAGTCATCACGAGTGGTCAGGGCTCTAGGGGCAGTCGCTACAATCTAAATGAGTGGTTCCCAGCCTGGAGGTTTATTATTCCCTGAGGATAAAATGAAATTTTCTGAGGGCTAAAAACATACAGGTTCAATTGTGTTACGATCACTGAGCTAAATTATTTGAGAAAGGTCACTATTTTGTAAAACTGTAATGCCTATTACACGATTTACCAGTAAATACCTCATTTTTTTATTTCAAATACTAGCAATGTCATGTGAGACAACGTGTTGGACGTTTAGCTAGTGAAACGAAGATATAAACATCTTCCTCAAACACGTAGTTGACCCACTGCACACGTACACTGTATCTTGCATGTACAACAGTAAAACTGGGACATGTATATCGAGTACGTCAAATATTCTCATGAAAACACCACCTAAAATGTGGTAGTTTCCGCGACAGACCGTGAAATTGCTGCATTCCTCACTTTGCAGCAGATAAACAAACTAACTGTCACAACAACAGAACCACATATAGAGCTTACACAGTGTTGTAATTATTATTGTTGTTATTATTTGTGACAGTGGTCATGCAAAAAGGAACGGAAGGGTGAAGTCTTCCAGTGTCTGTCAGTTCAGAAGTATGGAGTCCAAGAATCAGGTGATATACAAACAGTAGGCTCAAGTATAGTGCATACATTTTTACTTGGTTGATTTTAAATGGAAGTTGAGGGCGTGGGCGGAGGAAGTGTAGCAGAGAAACCATGTTTTTATCAAGTATCTACCCTCAATATGCATAGTTAACCTTCACTGCCAAGGAGGAGTTGTATGTAGCGCTCTTCATACACTGAGAATTGCTTCATCATTTTATAAAAGAGGTTGTTAGAAACAAGCAGTACCCGTTGTCTCATTGACTCATTAATTTTCGGTTTATTTACAAAAACTAAATATTCACCTTTTAGCATTGGGGAAATAAAAGTGTTCTAAGAACATTCTTCTTCATTCTAAAGTTTATTTAGGTGCTAGCGTTGAAGATGGGGCAAAGAGAGGGAGAGAAATGGCTGATATGTGATTTCGCTTAGAGGTAATGATCTCGGAAAGGCTGGGGACCACCTATCTCATTCCATTCACTTATTTCTACTCTGAAGTTAATAAGTTTGCTGCATAACTCACAATAAACTAGCTGATTTTACAAACTGACAAAACACATCTACATCTGCAACTAAGTAGCTAATCTGCAATACACATTTAAGTACCGGGCAGAGGGTTCTTCGAACTACCTCGAGTTTTCTTCTCCATCGTTCCACTCTCTAACAGCGCATGAGAATTTAACCTATCATTTAAATCTTTCTTTACTGTCTATGATTTATCTTATTTTACCACGGAGATTATTTCTCTCTCTGTACGCTGGTGACACTAAAATATTTTCGCATTCAGAGGAGAAAGCTGATGTTTGAAATTTCGTCAAAAGGTATAGCCGCAGCGAAAAACGCCCTTATTTTAATGATTGACACCACAGCTTATTATACTAGTGACAATCTCTGCCCTATTTCGCGATAATTCAAAACAAGCTGCTTTTCTTTGGACTTTTTCAATGTCTTCCGTCAATCCTGTCTGGTAAAGTTCAAACACCGCACAGCAGTACTCGTAGGCAAACTCTTTAGTAGGACAACTGCATGTTCTAAGAGTTCTGCTGATAAATTTCAGTCTTTGGTTTGCCTTCCCCACAACATTATCTACGTGATCGTTCCCCATTATGTTGCTCGTAATTACAGTTCCTAGGTATTTAGTTGAACTGACACTCTTTATATTTCAGTGATTTTTCGTGTAATCGCAATTTAACGGATTTCTTTTCGTACTCATGTGGATGCCCTGACACTTTTCTTTATTCAGAGACAGTTGCCACTTTCCGCAAATCTACATTTACGACTATATTCCGCAAGCCACGTTACTGTTTCTGACTAACGGTTTTTATGGCACCACTATCTTTTTGCCCCCCTCCCCCTCCTTTTCCTGTTCTCATTTCGAATGGCACGTGGGAAGAATGAATGTCTGTAATCCTCCGCATGGGTTGTAATTTTTCTTATTTTATCATCGTGTTCACTTCGTGAGACATAATTCTGTGGGAGGAAGTAACGTGTTGTCCTACTCTTAATGGAAACTATCCTCCCGAAATTTCAACAATACCCGTCTCTGCGATGCACAACGGCTCTTTTGTAGTATTTGCTGAGTGTCTCCGTTACTTCTCCCCTTCGACGAAACGGCCCGCCCTTTGACAGATCCTTTCTGTCTCACAGACTCTTCTATTAATCCTACTTTCAAGAATCGGTCGAAAATGTTCTGTAAGGCGAGAGAAAAGGCGAAGTGGAAAGTGCCTGAAGTAGTTCTTGATATCACAAAGGAGAACATGTACAAGAGAAGCATTATTGTAAAAACTTCTTCTTTATACAGGATGGTTAGAAACAGTCTGAAAAAGCTTGTAAGATTGTTGCAGGAGAGGGTGAGGTGAGAAATAGACGTTAAGAAAAAAATTCGGTACGTTCGTCGTTTGCCAGTTAGTTAGCATTGAAGTTCACCAATCAGGTGTTCGGGCCCGCAAATTTCAAGCAGCCTACTAGAGACTGTGTCGCTGAACATATTCATTGTTTCGTCTGCGCAAACCGAAAAAACGTAGCGTTTGCTCATCTACCTTAAATTTATCATTTTCTAAATAGCTGTAGTTTAACTGATAAGGAGCATTTCAATAAGTTGTAACTCACGAACGCACACCTGTCTGTCCATTACCGCATTTTAGCGCTTGCAAGTGCTTGAGTTTGTCTTCCCCATAATATTATCTATTTAAGCTGTTCGTAATTGTAATTCCTAGGTATTTAATTGAATTGACAGCCGTACCTGATTGGCTAACTTCAATGCTAAACGACTCAGTAACGGAGTAACGTATAGAATTTGTTTCTTAACAGTTGTTTTCAGTACAATGTCTCCTGCAACACCCTCACAAGGTTTCCGACTGTCTGACCACGTACATACATTATAATTATCCATATATACTCACTACTAAAGTTGATACTTAACTAAACTGGACGTTAAGATGTATACAGATTGCGTACCTGCTATCAGTATGGACATATTGTCATCTGTTTCCATACAGAAAAATCGGCGAATGCACTGTTGCTTATATTTCTCTCCAGGTTTACGAAATGTTGCTGATTTTCTCTCTCGTGATTAAAGAATTACAAGCTGCATACCGAAACTTCGTCACATCTTTTCTGCGGTTCGCCCTACAAATTTCACATTTTTAGACGCAACTACGGAAATAAAGCGAATTATACAAAACTCGCATGATTTACACTGTTAGCCCACGTTTAGTCCAAAGATTACACACGTTTTCCAAAGATGAAAATGAAGTTACTTTGTTGTATCTGAGCGGATACGTTCAAAAAGTATTATTTGTTGTTTTTGGAAACTCTGTATGAAAGTGTTTGACGAATTAATGCAAGAATGGCGTAGCTTCACTTCCGTTTAAATAGTTGGTAAATACCTGCAAATCATGCTAATATAAATGAATCTCTAAATCTTCCCACAGATTTTGTTATCATCCTACGTACCTTTCTCCTGGCATACGGGGTTGATACCATGGTTATCGGCCAATACTTTGGGGCAAGTCAGAAACAGACCATGTCACAATTCATACGTTTTGTACTTATTCTACAGGGCCTATATTCCAAATGTTACTCAAAGTGCAAAGAGAGTTCCTTTGTATTTCTTGCCACACATCATGTTCCGAATCACACACGCCAACATCTGTCAGGAATGTTCGTTAAGGGGTGCCCTCCCCCGCACTGTGGAATTCTCGTTTTCGATACAAGGCATACAAAACGGCAGATAGGCAATATTTATTGTGCCATTTCCTAACTCATTCTTGGAAACATTGGTTGGCTACAGGTGTGACTGCCGCTATCAATTCTTCGCCAGTTGTGGAGTCTATAAGGATGAGGATAAGAAATAGGCACTTATCGTACAGTTTTACTGCTTTATGAGTAAAATCAGACTGTAGCTTGGTTGGCTGTTACAAGGTCACATGTGCCTTATTAAAATAAGCCAGGCGCATTGTTACGGCTGTTGCAGGCGTCCTGCCAGCTTCAGTCTCCTCCTTCAATTAATTTTGTTTCACGGTACGACTTCAAATGGCTCTGAGCACTATGGGACTTAACTGCTAAGGTAATCAGTCCCCTAGAACTTAGGACTACTTAAACCTAACTAACCTAAGGACATCACACACATCCATGCCCGAGTCAGGATTCGAACCTGCGACCGTAGCGGTCGCGCGGCTCCAGGCTGTAGCGCCTAGAACCGCTCGGCCACCCCGGCCGGCTTCACGGTATGTGTGTCACCTTAATACACATGTGATACACCTAATTAAAAATGTTACATAAGCAGGTAACACCTGATAAGAGCTGACAACAAATCATGATAACTCATCGTGGGAACTCTTTGATGTTATTGAGGGAAAGAGGGGAAAGAGTGGTACAAGAACCTTAGTTTGTTATGAAGTGAAACTGCTACATACTGTCCTAGTTCAATAAGGAAGAAATTAATGAATACCTAGACAGTCCAGGGAACGGAAAGAAACTCTCTGTGGGAATAGATACTCACTTAAATGTCCATGTTGATCCATCTTAAAAAAATTCTTGATCGTTTTGGAAGATTTGGAATTTTATGACGTGCAGACACTAGTGAGAAATTGGTATTTCCTGTTGCTTAGGCTTGTGTGTAGTGATTTGTGCGTCGCGATACCATTCTCATAAAGGGAACAGTGATATTGATGAAGTACTACAGGAACAATTGGGGAGTGTCTGCGCCTATCCTGTAGAACGGACCGAGGAAGAGACCGTGATGGGAATGGACCCATGTGATGGGCGTCCCTGCCATCTACCGCTGGTACTGTCAGTAAGCGACGACCTCGTGGGAGCAGAAGGTTTCAGATTTCAGTACCAGTGTCGTCCGTGCGGTCGCTTCTCATACCATTCTTCGTCCCACGCATTACGTGCCCTCACTTTGAAGTCAGCGGTGATGTCGAGTCTGTTGGTATCAGGATTAAGTAAGTGTCTGCTGCACGTTGCAGTCGTTGAGACGAGATGCATGTATTTATTTCGCTGGACGCCTTGGGGCTCTGTTATCCAGAACAAGTATAAACAAGTTTGCTGTCGCTGTAGTCGCAGCTCATGCACTTTTTGTATTATTTTCTTAAGATTAACGTTGTTGGCCCTCCATATTGCTGGGCTGTTGGGACTGTAAGAAAACATAATGAGTCACATGTGATCGGGATCTGCTTCAGTCGTAGCTATCTGCTGAAATGGAGATCTTGTATGATAGCTCTTAATCTGCCATCACCACTGACGTTTGCTAGGGGAGGGCGATTTACAATGGTTCAGCTATGAGAGCAGGAGAAAAGGAGGTGCATCTCCACGTGTGGTTGGTCAGCTGTCTTCGACCCAACAGCGAAACGTTTACTTACCTGTTGTCTCTGATATTCTACACCCGTGCATCCATTTTGGGGAGACTCTGCAGTCACAATTTCTGTAATATCCTTACTCCGTCACTGAAATGCTGTTTACTGAAGAGTCATGGGGAGGCACTATGACACGAGTCAGTCGTTGCCTGCTGAAGCTTACACATTTCGTTTGCCTCCTTTTAATTCCTCGACTTGCGCCAAAGGGTGGTTGGGTTTCGGGTTCCGCTGAATAGGTCAGGTGTCCACTATACGCAGGAAGCGGCTAAACGGGTAACAGGGGTTGTGTGGCGTGGACTGGGCGGTTTTTTAGGTTAGAGGGTCTCGGCAAAACACAAGAAGGGCCACAGTCTCAAAGGGTGCATGCTGATCACAGGAAGAACTCAGATACAGTGACCATTGGTATAACAGTTGTAAACTGTTGTAGCTGTGTTGGGGAAGTACCAGAGCTCCAAGCGCCAATAGAAAGCACTGATGCTCAAATCGTTATAGGCAATGAAAGCTGGCTAAAGCCGGACATAAGCTCAGCCGAAATTTTTGAGAAGAACCTAACGGTGTTCCGAAAAGACAGGCTAAACACGGTTGGCGGTGGCGTGTTTGTTGCTGTCAGAAGTAGTTTAACTTGTCGCGAAATTAAAGTAGATACTTCCTATGAGTTAGTATGGGCAGAAGTCATTGTTGGCAACCCGAACAAAATAATAATTGGATTCTTTTACCGTCCTCCCAGTTCAGATGATACAGTTGCTGAAAGGTTCAAAGAAAACTTGAGTTTGATTTCAAACATGTACCCGATTCATTCGATCATAGTTGGTGGTGCCTTCAATTTACCCTCGATATGTTGGCGAAAATACATGTTTAATTCCGGAGGTACGCATAAAATATCATCCGAAATTGTGCTAAATGCACTCTCTGAAAATTATTTTGAGCAGTTAGTTCATGAGCCCACGCGACTAGTAAACGGTTGTGAAAACACACTTGACCTCTTAGCAACAAACAATCCTGAGTTAATAACGAGCATCAAAACCGATATAGGGACGAGTGAACACAGGGTTGTCGCAACGAGATTGAATATTGTAATCCCCAAATCCTCGAAAAATAAGCGAAACATATACCTATTCAAATGAGCAGATAAAAATTCACTTGACGCCTTCCTGAGAGACAATCTCCACTCATTCCAAATTAATAACATAAGTGTAGACCAGATGTGGCTTACATTCAGAGAAATAGTATCGGCAGCAATTGAGAGATTTATACCAAATAAACTAAAAAATGACGGAGCTGATGCTCCTCGGTGCACAAAACGGGTTAGAACACTGTTGCAGAAACAACGAAACAAAATGTCAAATTTAAAAAGACGCAAAATCCCCAAGATTGGCGATCCTTCACAGAAACTTGAAATTTATCGCGGAGTTCAATGCGAGACGCCTATAACAGTTTCCACAACGAAACTTTGTCTCGAAACCTGGCAGAAAATCCAATGAGATTCTGGTAGTATGTGAAGCATGTTAGCGGCAAAAAACAATCAATGCCTTCTCTGCGCGATAACAATGGAGATACTATCGAAGACAGTGCTGCCAAAGCAGAGTTACTAAACACAGCCTTCTGAAATGCCTTCACAAAAGAAGACGAAGTAATCGAATCGAGAACAGCTGCCAACATGGGTAACGTAGAAGTAAATATCCACGGAGTAGTGAAGCAACTCAAGTCACTTCATAAAAGCACGTCTTCTGGTCAAGACTGTATACCAATTAGTTTCTTTTCCGAGTATGCTGTTGCATTAGCTCCATACTTCACAATCATATACAACCGTTCGCTCGACGAAAGATCCGTACCCAAAGACTGGAAAGTTGCACAGGTCACACCAATATTCAAGACAGGTAGTAGAGTAATCCACTAAATTACAGGCCCATATCGTTAACGTCGATATGCAGCAGATTTTAGAACATATATTGTGTTCGAACATTACAAATTACCTCGAAGGAAACAGTCTATTGACACCCAGTCAACATGGGTTTAGAAAATATAGTTCCTGTGAAACACAACTAGCTCTTTATTCACATGACGTGTTGAGTGCTATTGACAAGGGATTCCAGATCGATTCCGTATTTCTGGATTTCCGGAAGGCTTATGACACGGTACCACACAAGCGGATCGTAGTGAAATTGCGTGTTATGGAATATCGTCTCAGTTATGTGACTGGATTTTTGATTTCCTGTCAGAGAGGTCAGAGTTCGTAGTAATCGACGGAAAGTCATCGAGTAAAACAGAAGTGATTTCAAGCGTTCCCCAAGGTAGTCTTGTAGGCCATTTGGTGTTCGTGATCTATATAAACGATTTGGGAGACAATCTGAGCAGCCGTCTTCGGTTGTTTGCAGATGACTCTGTCGTTTATCGACTACTAAAGTCATCAGAAGATCAAAACAAAGTGCAAAACGATTTAGAAAAATATCTGAATGGTGCGCAAATTGGCAGTTGACCCTAAATACCGAAAAGTGTGAGCTCATCCACATGAGTGCTAAAAGGAACTCAAAATTCGGTTACACGAAAATCAGTCTAATCTAAAAACCGCAAATACAAATAAATACCTAGGTATTACACTTACGAACAACTTAAATTGGAAAGAACACATAGAACATGTTATGGGGAAGGCTAACCAAAGGCTGCGTTTTATTGGCAGGACACTTAGAAAATGTAACAGACCTACTAAGTAGACTGCCTACACTATACTTGTCCGTCCTCTTTTAGAATACTGCTGCGCGGTATGGGATCCTTACCAGATAGAACTGGCGGAGTGCATCGAAAAAGTTCAAAGAAAGGCAGCACGTTTTGTATTATCGCGAAATATGGGAGAGAGTGTCACTGAAATGATACAGGATTTGGGCTGGAAATAATTAAAAGAAAGGCGTTTTTCGTTGCGACGGAGTCTTCTCACGAAATTCAAATCACCAACTTTCTCCTCCGAATGCGATAAAATAAGGGAAATCAGAGCTCGTAGGGAAAGATATAGGTGTTCATTCTTTCTGCGCGCTATACGAGACTGGAATAATACAGAACTGTGAAGGTGGTTCGATGAACCCTCTGCCAGGCACTTAAATGTGATTTGCAGAGTATCCATGTAGATGTAGATGGAAATGGGTTCATCTCACCCCACATTCAAATGGCGTGCAATGTGGCTATGAGCGGGCCGTCGATCGCCCTGTACGGTTCTATGAAGGCGACGTTACTTTCGTACATAAAGTTCTTCTAGTTATCATGTGGGTGGTTTTATGCATCTGGCTCCCCGAGTTCTTGAATTATCTGTGATATGTTAGGAGCAGTGAATCTGACACCGATTATCATCCCACGTTGCAAGTTTGTCATCTCGGGACATGCAGCCAGATCCACTATGTGGCAGCCTCTAACAGGTAGTTAAGATGCAGTACCTACACCCGTACCATATGTAACATCTATCAGAAAACTTTGGGAGTCATACACAGCACAAGGTCGTATACATGGAGGAAGCCTGGAGATACTGACAGGTTTCAAATAGACTATATAATGGTAAGACAGAGATTTAGGAACCAGGTTTTAAATTTAAGACATTTCCAGGGGCAGATGTGGACTCTGACCACAATCTATTGGTTATGAACTGTAGATTAAAACTGAAGAAATTGCAAAAAGGTGGGAATTTAAGGAGATGGGACCTGGATAAACTGGCTAAACCAGAGGTTGTACAGAGTTTCAGGGAGAGCATAAGGGAACAATTGACAGGAATGGGGGAAAGAAATACAGTAGAAGAAGACTGGGTAGCTTTGAGGGATGAAGTAGTGAAGGCAGCAGAGGATCAAGTAGGTAAAAAGACGAGGGCTAGTAGAAATCCTTGGGTAACAGAAGATATACTGAATTTAATTGATGAAAGGAGAAAATATAAAAATGCAGCAAATGAAGCAGGCAAAAAGGAATACAAACGTCTCAAAAATGAGATCGACAGGAAGTGCAAAATGGCTAAGCAGCGATGGCTAGAGGACAAATGTAAGGATGTAGAGGCTTATCTCACTAGGGGTAAGATAGATATTGCCTACTGGAAAATTAAAGAGACCTTTGGAGAAAAGAGAATCACTTGTATGAATATCAAGAGCTCAGATGGAAACCCAGTTCTAAGCAAAGAAGGGAAAGTAGAGAGGTGGAAGGAGTATATAGAGGGTCTATACAAGGGCGATGTACTTGAGGAGAATATTATGGAAATGGAAGAGGATGTAGATGTAGATGAAATGGGAGATATGATACTGCATGAAGAGTTTGACAGAGCACTGAAAGACCTAAGTCGAAACAAGGCCCGGGAGTAGACAACATTCCATTAGAACTGACAGCCTTGGGAGAGCCAGTCATGACAAAACCATCTGGTGAGCGAGATGTATGAGACAGGCGAAATACCCTCAGACTTCAAAAAGAATATAATAATTCCAATCCCAAAGAAAGCAAGTGTTGACAGATGTGAAAATTACCGAACTATCAGTTTAATAAGTCACAGATGCAAAATACTAACGCGAATTCTTTACAGTCGAATGTAAAAACTGGTAGAAGCCGACCTCGGAGAAGATCAGTTTGGATTCCGTAGAAATATCGGACCACGTGAGGCAATACTGACCCTACGACTTATCTTAGAAGCTAGATTAAGGAAAGGCAAACCTACGTTTCTAGCATTTGTAGACTTAGAAAAAGCTTTTGACAATGTTGACTAGAATACTCTCTCTCAAATTCTGGAGGTGGCAGGGGTAAAATACCGGGAGCGAAAGGCTATTTATAATTTGTATAGGAACCAGATGGCAGTTATAAGAGTCGAGGGACATTAAAGGGAAGCAGTGGTTGGGATGGGAGTGAGACAAGGTTGTTGTTTTGGTTGGCAGGAGAGCCAACACCGTGTTACTAGAGGAGGCCGAAAGGCACGCGTTTTAGCTCACGCAGGCTGGCGTGAGGTCTGGAACATGACAAGGAAATTAGAATTTAGAAAAAAGGACGTAACTGGTGGAATACTTAACTTTAATCCATTAATGGTGAACGTCGGTCTGGACGGTACATGATTCACAACATCAATAGTAACTGATAATGGCGCCTTGCTAGGTCGTAGCAAATGACGTAGCTGAAGGCTATGCTAAACTATCGTCTCGGCAAATGAGAGTGTATTTTGTCAGTGAACCATCGCTAGCAAAGTCGGTTGTACAACTGGGGCGAGTGCTAGAAAGTCTCTCTAGACCTGCCGTGTGGCGGCGCTCGGTCTGCAATCACTGATAGTGGCGACACGCGGGTCCGACGCATACTAACGGACCGCGCCCGATTTAAAGGCTACCACCTAGCAAGTGTGGTGTCTGGCGGTGACACCACATTCCTCCCCCGCAAATCGGCGTACGGTTGTGGCATAAGGCTTCCGCCCGCCGTGGCGAGGACCCCATGTTGGCGTAAGCGACGAGGTGGGGAGCGTAACAACAGGCGAGACTGTGCCACCCGCACCCTGCCATTCGGACCGCGGAGAGCTAGGAAACACCTGAAAACCTGCTCCAGGGTGCACGCCAACAAGCGGTGTATGCGCCCGCAGAGAGACAGGAGGGGCCGAAGGGGTGACCTCCATCGGGTCGGGGCACCCGACGGGCGAAGACGACATATGGTCCGGAGCGAGCAAGAGTTCCATGTCGGAGGACATCCGGTCACGGAAAGCGATCGGCAGCGCGTGACCCAGGGAGGCGCCCGGCGGTTGCAGCAACGCGTCCACTGCGGGCGTCGCCGGCGGGAGAACAGGCGGCGGCGGCGATGGCGGCGGCGCGTCGCCATGGGGCAAACTGGAAAGCAGCGTCGGTAACACCTGGGTCTGAGGCGAGCCAGTAGATGGGTCACCAGGGCCCTGACCGGACGGCACCGTCGCTGAAAGCAGACGGGGAGCGGCAGATCCCGTGCGACGACAGAGGCGGAGCTGGTTGAGATGCCGGCGCACCTCACCAGAGGCCCCCAAAACCAGATACGTAGCGCGTCCGAGGCAGCGAAGAATGCGTCCTTCGAGCCAACGCCGTGAACCTCGGTAGTGACGATAGTAGACAACGACGCCTGGAGCAAAAGCAGGTGTCTGCCGCTGCACAGGAACCTGATGCGGCGGATGTAGCAAAGAAATCAAGGTTAGATGATGACGACCGTGGAGCAACTCAGCCGGCGAGCGACCATCTCGGGGCTGAGAGCGATACGAGGACAAAAAGAGCAATAACGCGTCCTCCCGAGAATGCGACTCTTTCAACATCTGTGACTTGAAAGTCCTGACCAATCGTTCAGTGGCACCGACTGTGGCGAAAACGGCGCGGATGTCAGATGTTGAATACCATTGGCCTTGCAGAATGACTGAAATTCTGCGGACATGAATTGTGGGCCATTGTCGGAAACAATAGTCTGTGGAAGACCTTCAATGCAAAAGATAGCAGATAACGCTTGGATGGTGGCAGATGACGTCGTGGAAGACATCCAGACAACAAAAGGAAAATTACTGAATGAATCTACCAGAACCAACCATCGAGCATTCCAGAATGGACCAGCAAAATCGATGTGTAAGCGTTGCCAAGGGGAAGTGGCTTTTGGCCATGCAAAGAATTTCCGCGGTGGGGCTGATTGTTGTTCGGCACACACCATGCAAGAAGAGCACATATTCGTAATCGCGGCATCGATTCCGAACCAAGTACAGTGCTGACGAGCAAGTTGTTTCGTTCGCACTATACCCCAATGTCCTTGGTGGAGAAGACGTAAGACAGAGGACTGTAACGAACGGGGGACCACGACCCTGGACTGATCATTATCAGAACGCAACAGCAAAACACCAAGTCGAAGAAAAAGTCTCTCCTGGTGAGCAAAAAATCGGCGAACCAACGGATCCCCAATCCGTGACTTTGACAAGGGCCATTGCGTAGCAACAAAACGCAGAATGGTAGCAAGGACAGGGTCGGCAGCTGTGGCAGTAGCTACACGACGAAAATCAATAAGAAACGATTCGACCACGGCATCAGTTTCCGAATCAATGAACATGCAAGCAAGTTCGGAGGAATCGAATGCTCGATCCTCAGCAACAGGCAAACGGGACAACGCATCGGCGTTTCCGTGCTTAGCAGTGGACCGATACAAGATATCGTAGCGGCACTGCGAGAGGAAAATAGACCAGCGAATGAATGTCTGTGCTGTACGTGGGGATACAGGCTTGTTCGGATGAAAAGGCGATGTCAAAGGTTTGTGGTCTGTGATGATGGTAAAGTGACGACCATACAAGAAATCATGAAACTTTGTAACACCAAATACGAGAGCCAATGCTTCTTTCTCGATCTGTGAATAATTTCTTTGCGGAGACGAGAGCAATTGGACGCAAAGGCAATAGGGCGATCGTGCGATCCATCTTTGTGCGCAAGCACAGTACCGATTCCGAAATCCGATGCATCCACCATCAACAAAAGGGGCTTCTGGGGATCGAATGGCGTAAGGTAAGTATTGGAAAGCAACGCCCATTTCAACTGGCGAAAGGTGCGTTCGCATTCCGTCGTCCAGACGAACGGAACACCTTTACGGCGTAAGCGATGAAGCGGAGCTGAAATGGAAGAGGCATGCGGCACATATTTATGATAATAGTTGATTTTTCCCAGCACACTCTGTAGCTGCTTCAAATTCTGCGACGAAGGTAAGTCTTGTATGGCACGGAGGTGCTCGGGACTAGGATGTATGCCTTGGGCATTGAGTACATGTCCCAGGTAGGGCAAGTCACGAGCAAAAAACACACATTTGTCCTTCCGCAAGCGAAGACCATTTTGTCGCAAGACCTGAAATAATGTTCTGAGATTGGCTAAATGTTCTTCTTCCGTCTTTCCGGAGATCTCAATATCGTCCAGATAGTTTGCTGCAGTAGGGACCGACGCACAAACAGTTTGCAGATATTGCTGAAACAATGCAGGGGCGGATGCACACCCGAATGGCAGTCGTTTGAATCGATACAAACCAAGATGCGTGTTAACCACCAAACGCGCTGGGAGTCTTCGTCCACTGGTATTTGCAAGTACGCATCTGCTAGTTTCAACTTCGAAAAATATTTACCCGGGCACAGTTTGTCAAAAAGATCTTCCGGGCGGGGTAAAGGAAAAGTTGCAATCACTAGTTGCGGATTCACTGTTGCCTTGAAGTCCACACAAAGTCTCAATTTTCCGGAAGGTTTTGGCAAAATTACTAAGGGTGATGCCCAGAGAGAAGCCTGCACACGTTCGATTAACCCTTGTGATTCCAAATCGTGTAATGTTTTTGCGACCTCATCACGCAATGTGTGGGGAACATTGCGCGCCCTGAAAAATTTCGGTTGCGCGTTTACTTTCAGTTCCAAATGTGCTTTATAGTTCGTAGCGCAACCAAGGCCCGGTGCAAAAATGTCTGCAAATTCTTCACATAGACGAGAAACACTGCCTGAAGGCACAGTCTGGTTCACTGATAGGACCTGATTTACTATAGACAAGTTAAACAACTGAAATAAATCGAAACCAAACAAGTTCACTGCAGAAGAAGAACGAAGGACGTAAAATGACACAAGTTTTGTTTGTCCTTTGCATGTTGCAAGAAGGCTGCACTGTCCTAACACAGGGATATCTTGACCTGAATAACTAGTTAACATTTGTGGCACGCAATGGAGGTGTGCCCAGCTGTTTGTACGTGTCTTGATTGATCAGTGAAACTGCAGCTCCGGTATCGAGCTGGAATGGTATCACTTTGCAGTTAATGTCAAAGTCTACAAAAAGTTTACTGTACTGCCGACGTCAAGAGCGACTGTCTCGTGCAACAGGAACTGATACTGGCACATAATCACTTGCGACTTGACGGGATTTCCGGCGATGTCGACGCACACTATTTGTTGGACGAACACAGTCACTGTTAGAGAGAGTGGCACTGAGCGGAGTGGAATGAACTACATGACTTTCCATGGCCGAAGTTTCACGAGCCTGAGTATCCTTGGTTCGAATTCGGCGCGAAGGAAAGGGCCTGGAATTGTTGTGAGTTTCCGATCTGAGCTTTTTCTGGCAAACACCCTGAACATGTCCTTTTTTATTACAGAAAAAGCAAATAGCCTGGCGTGACGGGCAATGCTCATGCGAATGTCTAGTAGCACACCGCAGGCATGATTTGTTCAAATGGTTCAAATGGCTCTGAGCACTATGGGACTCAACTGCTGTGGTCATAAGTCCCCTAGAACTTAGAACTACTTAAACCTAACTAACCTAAGGACATCACACACATCCATGCCCGAGGCAGGATTCGAACCTGCGACCGTAGCGGTCGTGCGGTTCCAGACTGTAGCGCCTTTAACCGCTCGGCCACTCAGGCCGGCAGCAGGCATGATTTCAGCACTGCATTTGCGTGCCCGCAAGGAACACGTGGCTGAGAGCCTGGCGGCAGCGGTGCGGCCGGGCGCGAGGGCTGTTTACTGCTCTGTGCAGCTCGCCCGGCGGGCTGGTTAACCTGACACACAGTTGGTGAAGTTTCAAATGATTCCTGAGCAAAGTCAAGTGTGTCCTGCCGATCCAATATGTCCATCACTTGTTGAAGGGAGGGATTGACTAGTTTCAAAATCTGTTCCCTTATACGAACATCAGAAACGTTCTGTGCAATTGCATCACGTACCATAGTATGTGAATAAGGGAGCCCACATTGACACTCAAAAGCACAAACCCTAGTAAGGTCTTGCAAGGTTGCAACCCACTCCCGATTAGTCTGACCTGCCGTACGTTTTGTACGAAAGAAGCTACACCTTTTCGCAACTACATTGACTCATTCTTTGAAATATGCATCTAATCCAGATAAAATTTGGTCGTAGGACAGAGTTGCTACATCACGTCGGGGAAATAAATTGACTATCACACGGTACGTTTGTTCGCCGACCGAAGGTAACAAAAAAGGCTGCTGCTCGTTACCTTGAATTCTGTAGGCGGCGAGATGGAATCCAAGTTGGCGTGACCTCCCCGTCCAGCTTTCCAGTGCTGCATCAAAAGGTCGAAAAGTTGGTGCAACAGCGTGCTGTGGCTGCATTAGCGGTGGAGCGGCGGCTGCCGCATCGTTTTGCATCGCACGTTGACCCTGGACGAGCTGTCCAAGGGCATCCAGTAAGGCCTGCGTCTGCTAATTCTGTAAGTGATAAAATTCGGACAGTACATCTGGAGATTGTGGCGAAGGCATTACACAAGTAAATCAGGGCAGTTTAGAGAAGAACGCGGTGTTGCCTCGTCGCCAAATGTTTTGGTTGGCAGGAGAGCCAACACCGTGTTACTAGAGGAGGCCGAAAGGCACGCGTTTTAGCTCACGCAGGCTGGCGTGAGGTCTGGAACATGACAAGGAAATTAGAATTTAGAAAAAAGGACGTAACTGGTGGAATACTTAACTTTAATCCATTAATGGTGAACGTCGGTCAGGACGGTACATGATTCACAATATCAATAGTAACTGATAATGGCGCCTTGCTAGGTCGTAGCAAATGATGTAGCTGAAGGCTATGCTAAACTATCGTCTCGGCAAATGAGAGCGTATTTTGTCAGTGAACCATCGCTAGCAAAGTCGATTGTACAACTGGGGCGAGTGCTAGGAAGTCTCTCTAGACCTGCCGTGTGGCGGCGCTCGGTCTGAAATCACTGATAGTGGCGACACGCGGGTCCGACGTATACTAACGGACCGCGCCCGATTTAAAGGCTACAACCTAGCAAGTGTGGTGTCTGGTGGTGACACCACAGTTGTAGCCTCTCCCCGATGTTATTCAATCTTTATATTGAGCAAGCAGTGAAGGAAACGAAAGAAAAATTCGGAGTAGGTATTAAAATTCATGGAGAAGAAATTAAAACTTTGAGGTTTGCCGATGACATTGTAATTCTGTCAGAGACAGCTGAACGGAATGGACAGTGTCTTGAAAGGAGGATATAAGATGAACATCAATAAAAGCAAAACAAGTATAATGGAATGTAGTCGAATTAAGTCGGGTGATGCTGAGGGAATTAGATTGGGAAATGAGACACTTAAAGTAGAAAAGGAGTTTTGCTACTTGGGGAGCAAAATAACTGATGATGATCGAAGTACAGGGGATATAAAATGTAGAATGGCAATGGCAAGGTAAGCGTTTCTGAAGAAGAGGAATTTGTTAACATCGAGTATAGATTTAAGTGTCAGGAAGTCGTTTGTGAAAGTATTTGTATGGAGTGTAGCCATGTATGGAAGTGAAATGTGGACTATAAATAGTTTGGACAAGAAGAGAAGCTTTCGAAATGTGGTGCAACAGAAGAATGCTGAAGATTAGATGGGTAGATCGCATAACTAATGAGGAGGTATTGAATAGGATTGGGGAGGAGAGAAGTTCGTAGCACAACTTGACTAGAAGAAGGGATCGGTTGGTAGGACATATTCTGAGGCATCAAGGGATTACCAATTTAGTACTGGAGGGCAGCGTGGAGAGTAAAAATCGTAGAGGGAGACCAAGAGATGAATACACTAAACAGATTCAGAAGGATGTAGGTTGCAGTGGTACTGGGAGATGAAGAACCTTGCACAGGATAGAGTAGCATGGAGAGCTGCATCAAACCAGAACTGAAGACCACAACAAGAACAACCAACACAGCACATCTTTAAATAGGATAACCGTTCGCATAACTTTTGGCCACACAGTTTAGTTCACGTACCGTTTAAATAATGTGCGTGCGTGTGTGTGTGTGTGTGTGTGTGTGTGTGTGTGTGTGTTTGTGTGTGTTAGCGAGAGAGAGAGAGAGAGAGAAAGAGAGAGAGTGAGAAGAGACGCAGACCAGTCACGAGTCTCTCCTATCTGAACTCCAGATGCAGATAGAGACCAGCCCCAGAAGTGCGTCGAGTTGGCAGCCGCCCGCCCGCTCTTCCCACAATTACGCGCGGAGGACACACCGGCGCCGCGGGGGATTAGCCGAGCGGTCTACTGGTGCTTCAGTCATGGACTGTGCGGCTGGTCCCGGCGGAGGTTCGAGTCCTCCCTCGGGTACGGGTGTGTGTGCATGTCCTTAGGATAGTTTAGGTTAAGTAGTGTGTAAGCTTAGTGACTGATGACCTTAGCAGTTAAGTCCCATATGGTTTCACACACATTTTGAACACACCGGCGTCTGGCGCTGCGGGAGGTGTAGAGCCGCCAGCGCCGCCACTGCCACGACGTCACACTGCGACTCTGCGCTGCCGAGCTGTCCGTGGAGCAGTGGCTGAAGAGCAGTGCGCGGCCGACCACAGTGTGGTCGTTTTACGACCTCTATAATTTATAAACTTTTGCATTTCTTCGTGTTTTCGTGTTCTGACCCGGGACCTCATTGTCCCCGACGGCTGACAGCGTCGCCCCGCCAAATCTCAAGTGCAGCCCCACTAATAATTCCTCGGTTTATTGTTTTTCTCTGAGCTGGATGCGTCGCCGTCGGATTGACCAATGAGGTCCCCAAAATTCACCGGTATTCGACTGAAGACCACAGTTTACAAGACACTGAGAGATTTTGAACTCGGTGGAAGTCACTGCTACTGGTTTCTCTGGTGGGGACCGCGCACTCCAGCGCTTCACCGATGCAGAGTCCGGTGCTTTCAGCGCTCGTATGGTGTTCAGGAGGCAGTGTAGTGATGTGCAATGAACAAAGACTTCGTTATGGTGACGCCGCCTGTCATGGAACAGGGAAGAAAAGATGAACACCACGTAACTGGTAACATTGGAAAATAAACTGAATTTCTCGGAATGCTCTTGCGACAAAACCATTAAAGAATTGCTTCTCTAATCGTGAGGTTTTTCATGCGTATTTTAAATAACAAGTTTTTGTTGTATATTCAGTGCATGCCGATAACGAACTACTGCTCCAATTCTTTTGGAGGCCAGAAACAAATGTGAAGATTCAATTTAAAAAATATTTCTCATCTGTAACTTGGCAACAGACAATATTCTGAAGAAAAAAAAAAGGATTTTATATTTTGAGCAAAGTCTGCCTTCGCGTATAAACGGGCATTTAACTTGATACCAGTTCAGCTGTCAGCAATGTTACAAAAAACTTTAAAAACCAAGCATTAAGTATCCCAAAACTACAAAGCATATGAACAATAAGATTGTATTGTATGTAATGCCCCATATATTTAATGGTTTGTTAAAAGTTTTGTCTTGTTAAATACACTACAGGAAATTAAAATTGCTACACCACAAAGATGACGCACTACAGACGCGAAATTTAACCGACAGGAAGAAGACGCTGTGATATGCAAATGATTAGCTTTCCAGAGAATTCACACAAGGTTGGCGCCGGTGGCGACACCTACAACGCGCTGACATGAGGAAAGTTTCCAACCGATTTCTCATACACAAACAGCAGCTGACCGGCGTTGCCTGGTGAAACGTTGTTGTGATGCCTCGTGTAAGGAGGAGAAATGCGTATCATCACGTTTCCGACTTTGATAAAGGTCGGATTGTAGCCTATTGCGATTGCGGTTTGTCATATCGCGACATTGCTGCTCGCGTTGGTCGAGATCCAATGACTGTTAGCAGAATATGGAATCGGTGCGTTCAGGAGGGTAATACGGAACGCCGTGCTGGATCCCAACGGCCTCGTAAGCAGTCGAGATGACAGGCATCTTATCCGCATGGCTGTAACGGATAGTGCAGCCACATCTCGATCCCTGAGTCAACACATGGGGACGTTTGCAAGACAACAACCATCTGCACCAGCAGTTCGACGGCGTTTGCAGCAGCATGGACTTTCAGCTCTGAAACCATGGCTGTGGTTACCCTTGACGCTGCGTCGCAGACAGGAGCCCCTGCGATGATGTACTCGACGATCCTAGGTGCACTAATGGCAAAACGTCATTTTTTTCGAATGAATCCAGGTTCCGTTTACAGCATCATGATGGTCGCATCCGTGTTTGGCGACATTCGGTGAACGCTCATTGGAAGCGTGTATTCGTCATCGCCATACTTGGCACACTATGCCTCTGTGCGTTTTGACCTACCCCCTGTGGCAGGTATTCCGGCTCATGGAGGGGTTATGTTGCTGGTCCGGGATGATATCTACTACGATCCCATCACATTGCACACCGACCTGCAGGCAGTTGTCGTTCGACTTAGTCTCCCCACTTTTACATATTCCATTTGTACCGTTTACACTCCATCGTCGTCTGCCGTTACTAGGGCAGACATGATGCAAATTATTGCTCAGCTACCTGCACCATTTTTGTTGACTGGAGACTTCAATGCCCACCATCCCCTTTGGGGCTCTCCAGTATACTGCCCGAGGGGCTCCCTCTTAGCAGACCTTTTCAACCAGCTCAATCTTGTCTGCCTCAATACTGGCGCCCCTACTTTTCTTTCGGACACAACTCAGGCCTATTCCCATTTAGACCTCTCTATATGTACTACCCACCTTGCACGCCGGTTTGAGTGGTACGCACTTTCTGATACGTATACGAGCGACCACTTCCTTGTGTTATCCATCTCCTGCATCATACCCCATCTCCATGCTTAACTAGTGGGAACATCTCCAAAGCAGACTGGGGGCTCTTCTCTTCCAGGGCGACTTTTCAGGATCAAACCTTCGCAAGCTGCGATAGTCAGGTCGCACACCTCACGGAAGTCATTCTCACTACTGCTGAATATTCCATCCCTCACACTACTTCTTCTCCACGTCGCATACCGGTCCCCTGGTGGACCGCAGCATGTAGAGACGCTTTACGTTCTCGTCGACGTGCTTTACGCACCTTTAAACGCTACCCTACGGTGGCGAATTGTATCAATTATAAACGATTACGTGCGCAGTGTCGTCGTGTTATTAAAGAAAGCAAGAAAGCCATCTGGGCTGCTTTCACAAGCACCTTCAACAATGTTACTCCTCCTTCTGTTGTCTGGGTTAGCCACTGCGCCGGCTATCTGGCACTAAGGTCCACTCACCGTTTCTGGCTTGAATGTCGCGAATGACGCCCTTGTGGCCCATGAGGATGTCTCCAATGCCTTCGGCCGATTTTTCGCAGAGGTTTCGAGCTGCGCTCATTACCACCCTGCCTTCCTCCCCGAAAACAGGCAGAGGAGGCAAGGCCGCCTAAAGTTATAATGCCCCATTCACCACGCGGGAACTCGAAAATGCACTTGCCCGGTCATGGTCCTCCACTCCGGGGCCTGATTCTATTCATATTCAGATGCTGAAGAACCTTCCTCCGGCGGGTAAAGGTTTTCATCTTCGTACTTATAATCGCATCTGGATTGAGGGTCATGTTCCCACATGCTGGCGCGGATCTATAGTTGTCCCGATTCCTACGCCGGGGAAGGACAAGCACTTGCCTTCCAGTTATCGACCCATTTCCCTTACCAGCTGTGTCTGTAAGGTGATGGAACGAATGGTTAACTATCGTTTGGTTTGGCTGCTCGAATCTCGACGCCTACTTACCAATGTACAATGTGGATTTCGTAGGTGCCGCTCTGCTGTTGACCATCTGGTTACCTTGTCGACCTTCAGTATGAATAACTTCTTGCGGAAGCGCCAGACCGTGGCTGTGTTCTTTGATTTGGAGAAGGCTTACGACACCTGTTGGAGGGCGCGCATTCTCCACACCATGCACACACGGGGCCTTCGCGGTCGCCTCCCTCTTTTTATTCGTGCCTTTTTAATGGATCGACAGTTCAGGGTACGTGTGGGTTCTGTACTGTCCGATGCCTTTCGCCAGCAGAATGGGGTGCCACAGGGCTCAGTTTTGAGCGTCGCTCTCTTCGCCATAGCGATCAATCGAATAATGGATTGCCTCCCAGTTCATGTATTAGGCTCCCTTTTCGTGGACGATTTTAACATTTATTGCAGCGCGCAGCGTACATGTTTCCTGGAGCGCTGCCTTCAGCGTTGTCTTGACCGTCTTTACTCCAGGAGTGTCGCCAATGGCTTCCGTTTTTCTGCGAGAAGACGGTCTGTATTAACTTCTGGTGCTACAAAGAGTTTCTCCCACCGTCCTTACATCTCGGTCCCGTTGCTCTCCCATTCGTGGAGACAACAAAATTTTTAGGTCTTACATTTGACAGGAAACCTAGCTGGTCTCCACATGTCATATTTGGCTGCCCGTTGTACCCGTTCCTTAAATGTCCTCCGTGTTCTCAGCGGCACGTCGTGGGGAGCGGATCGAACCGTCCTACTTCGCCTATATCGGTCGATCGTCCGCTCAAAGCTGGATTATGGGAGCTTTGTATACTTCTCTGCACGGCCGTCCATTTTACGCCGCCTTAACTCTATACAACATTGGGGGTTACGTCTTGCGATCGGAGCGTTCTATACTAGTTCCGTCGAGAGTCTTCATGCTGAAGCCGGTGAATTGCCACTAACCTTCCGGCGCGATGTACTGCTTTGTCGGTATGCCTGTCGGCTATTTTCAACGTCCGACTACCCGTCTTATCGTTCCTTTTTTGATGACTCTCTCGACCGTCAATACGGGTTGTATGTATCTGCCCTGCTACCCCCTGGAGTTCGCTTTCGTCGCCTCCTTCAGCACCTTGATTTTTCACTCCCGGCAACCTTTCGAGTGGGCGAGAGCCAAACGCCACCCTGGCTCCAGGCTCAGGTTCGCGTTCACCTTGACCTCTGCTCGCTCCCAAAGGAGGTTACCCCCGGTTCAGTCTACCACTCCCGTTTTATCGAACTTCGTTCGAAGTTCATTAATATGACCTTCATTTATACAGATGGCTCTAAGACCAATGACGGTGTCGGTTTTTCTTTTATTGTCGGGCACACAGTTTGAAATACTGGCGCCATGGCCATTGTTCGGTCTTCACAGCTGAGCTATTTGCCCTCTATCAGGCTGTTCTTTACATCCGCCACCACCGACATTCTGCTTATGTCCTCTACTCTGATTCTCTGAGCGCCATCCAGAGCCTCAGTGATCCGTATCCAGTTCACCCTTTCGTGCACCGGATCCAACGCTCTCTTCAGCAGCTGGCGGACGACGGTTCTCCGGTTACCTTTATGTGGGTTCCTGGCCATGTCGGTATCCCTGCGAACGAGGCTGCAGATGCCGCGGCCAAGGCTGCGGTCCTCCAGCCTCGGACAGCTTCTTGTTGTGTGCCTTCATCTGATTTTAGCAGAGTAATTTGTCAGCGCATTTTATCGCTGTGGCATGCCGATTGGGATACACTTACTGAAAACAAGCTTCGGGCCTTGAAACCTCTCCCCACGGCTTGGACGACCTCTTCACGTCCTTCTCGGCGGGAGGAGGTCGTTTTGGCCCGGTTACGAATTGGACACTGCCGGTTCAGCCATCGCCATCTGCTGACGGCTGCGCCGGCGCTGCTCTGCCCATGTGGGCAGTTGCTGATGGTACGCCACATTTTAACGTCCTGTCCGAATTTTAATACACTGCGCATTGATCTTGCCCTGCCATGTACTCTGGATTCAATTTTAGCGGATGACCCAGGAGCAGCTGCTCGCGTTCTTCGTTTTATCCACTCGACAAACCTGTCTAAGGACATTTCATTATGCTGTTTTCTTTTAATCCCTTGCCTGTTAATGTGCCTTTTATAGTGTTGTCCTGTTTAGTAGCTGTTTTAACCTTGTGCCTCGCAGTGAATTCATAACTTAGTCTGGGCGCTAATGATCAATGTAGTTGTGCGTCCTAAAACCACAAAAAAAAGTCGCCATACTGGCGTATCACCCGGCGTGATGGTATGGGGTGCCATTGGTTACACATCTCGGTCACCTCTTGTTCGCATTGACGGCACTGTGAACAGTGGACGTTACATTTCAGATGTGTTACGATCCGTGTCTCTACACTTCTTTCGATCCCTGCGAAACCCTACATTTCAGCAGGATAATGCACGACCGCATGTTGCAGGTCCCGTACGGGCCTTTCTGGATACAGAAAATGTTCGACTGCTGCCCTGGCCAGCACATTCTCCAGATATCTCACCAACTGAAAACGTGTGGTCAATGATGGCCGAGCAACTGACTCGTCACAATACGCCAGTCGCTACTTTTGATGCACTGTGGTATCGTGTTGAAGCTGCTTGGGCAGCTGTACCTGTACATGCCATTCAAGCTCTGTTTGACTCAATGCCCAGGCGTATCAAGGCCGTTATTAGGGCCAGAGTGGTTGTTCTGGGTACTGATTTCTCGGGATCTATGCACCCAAATTGCGTGAAAATGTAATCACATGTCAGTTCTAGTATAATATATTTGTCCAATGAATACCCGTTTATCATCTGCATTTCTTCTTGGTGTAGCAATTTTAATGGCCAGTAGTGTAAATCACAATATGAGAAGCTTTAAAGTTATTTTTTATGTATTTGTGTGCAAAATACTACCGAAAATATATTTCTAACTACACAGCACAAAATTTGTTTAGAGACACAGTGTGCGACGTAAGTCAGTTAACTCCTGCACAGATTCACACTTCAGCAAACTAATCAAGTAATTTCCACCACGTTGAAAAATTGCGAAACCTCTGCACAGTGAAATCTGTTTCGGAGGTGATATCAGAGATGATTTGTTACTAACATGTGACAATCTGAGCTTTGGCGTCATCTGTGCAACTTAACGGATGTGGTGGATGTAATTAAGATGAAAGACAATCTTTCATTGAAAACTTCGTGCAAATACAGCCACCATGTAGGTGAGCTATCTACAAATCAAATCACAGGTTAGAGGTGGCAGATTCTGTAGCTGACATACCTCCCAATGGCCGCCCAATCTATCTATCTACTGATGAAAATCTGCATCTCATTGCAAAGACTTTCATTCAACCACCAAAGAAATCTGGACAAAGAGAATCTAAGCAACTACAGAAGTTCAAGGAGAATGTTAAAAATATTACGTCTGAAGCCTACGCCGTAAACATGATCATTGCCGAAGACGTGAATTCTGTGAGTCGCCGTAGGTAAACTGAATCTAACTTTTGCAAAATAATCATGTGGTCTGACGCAGTAAGTTTTATGTTAAATGGAAGATTTAACAACTAAAACTGAGTGTACTTGTCTTCTGAAAGTGTTATTGAGGAGATAATTGTTTCTGGAGGTATGGTTTGATCTGGTACATGCAGCAAAGCAGTGAACGAACGTTACATTTGAAAGGTCTCTGTTGGATTCCTTTCATGCTTAATTTCTTAAATCTGATGTCATTTATGGAGTAAATTCCTCTCCTAAATTTACTGTGGCGTTTCTGACTATCTGGGAGGAGACTGAGTAGTGGAACGTGTTACTTTTACACGTAAACAAGAACAATCTGTCACACTACTACACTTTAAAGCACAGTTTATAGGTAATTCTAATATGTAATTCATGTCACACAGTCTCATACGGAACCTACATCCGCTTTCTGTTATATACTGTATATGATAAGATACTGTCATCCCCCTTCCCTTCTGTGTGAGAGGATGAATGATCAAATGTGTTTGTAGTTGCATGCTTGAGGGTAGCAGACAAGGCTGTCTGCTAGAGAACAGTAGGACCAACGTTGGAACAGGTAGCTACGGTTCCTAAAAGCAAAGAGGTTTCTATTCTTAGTATGGTCTGGTCCGTCCCTTGTCATGTTGGTATAGGAAGCTGCCCCTCTGGCCCCTTCCGTTTGTCTTTGTGAGCCACCCTCAGGGAAGCATGCTCGGTAGTGGCAGTTGCAGTCCGGCAGTAGACAGTTGCAGTCTAGCAGTAGGCAGTAGCAGTCTGGCGGTGACGAGCGTCTGAAATGGTAAGATCTCCGGCTAAGCGCGTGTCTGCTAAGTCCATAGGACAATGGATTTCTTAATTTCAGCCTAACTGAGAATTTAATCACCGTGATTTCAGGTTTAGCTCTAAAATATCTAATGCTATCTTAAATTGCAGCGGAGTGTAATTCTCGTGTGAAGTTCATATTATTTTCCGGTTGTTGCTTTGTCACTACTTTATGAGTAAAGTGGAACCACGTGTTGATCATTAACTCTAACTAAGATCAATCTTAAATGCAAATGCTTGTGTGATTATAACGTCTCGTCTTGACGATATTTTGCAATATAGCAACTTTTCTTTATGTTCAACCCACGTGGGGTGTACTTTGCGAGACCAGTACCACGTGCTTATATAACTGTTTGACCCATCAGGTTAATAGTAAGACGTTAGTAACCAGTTCAAGGTTTTTCTTTTGTCAATTGCTTTTCGATCGAATTTATTTTATTATCAAAATTACTGTGGAGTTATACGCTTTCTGTAAACCAAGTTGACCACGTGAAGCATGTGGTGTAATCATCAAAGTAGCCCTCAGCTATTCTTCTTGGGAAGATTTCACAAAGAGTTAATATGAATTTAGTATACCAGTGTGTGGTAATTACATGACGGACAGGATTGTGCTACGAACGTAAATTCTTTGGGTAAAAATTTGAATCTGTTTGTAGTGATTAACTTTCTCTTGCATGTGTTTCAATGTTCTTTGTGTGTTGTTTTATGAATGCAGTGATGTATCCAGTCTCCCAATCTTGACTCCATATTTTATGTGTTCAGTAAGATTCCAATCTCACATTTTCACAATCGTAAATAAGGCACCAGCTCAGTTATAACTCACGGATAATATGCTGAAATTTCAATGAACAATCTTTAAAATAAATTTGCAAATATAAACTGAATTCTTTCTTTTTATTTAAATTCTCCCGTTTATAAATATATATTACCGGTTGTTGTATGACTGTAAAAGATTATAATCAATGTTAGTCTGATTGGTAATGTGGTAAACCTAGACTAGTTACCTGCTGAAACAGTGTGCCTAGTAAACGCACGGTTAACTTCTCCCCAGACAGCTCACAGCTTGTAACCCGCTTTTATTCTACTATTAGCACCCGATATCAGCATACCAAATTAAAGCTAAAACGTTACACATTATTGATGCGATTGTGACTGTGGAAGCACGTCATGAAACGTTGAGAGAAGTTATTAACGTATTTAGTTAGACATACGCCTGTGCTTGAAGCTGTAAGTAACACCGTCATTTGGCAGCGAGGCGGAGTTCCACCACGCTATGAATGATAGGTCTGTGCATATTTAAATGACAGTTTTGAGGTGCAATGAAGTCGATCCGCTCCAAGAGCAATGGACCTCATACGGTCTGATTTTTCAATGTGGGAGATACTGAAAGACAACGTTTTCGCTACAAAACCATTAAAGCTACAGCATTTATGGAATTTGATTTAACAAGAATTTGAAAACATTTTTGATAATAATGGGAAGTCATACGACAAGATACGTAAATCAGTGTTTAAACGATGTGTTACATGCCTAGATAACAATGCAGGGCACTCGTAGCAGTCTGAGTAGGACAAATTACTTTGCATAAACTTTTAAACATACAAAACACTGTAGTGCATTTTCGGATAACGGACTTGTGTCGCACTCTGTATATAATTAAGATCAAGAAGGAGACATACTCCTGAAATGGATGGATTCCCTGTTGTATCCACGGACCCAACCAACTCGCGCACGCGCCCTTGACCGTGACATCGCTGGCCACAGTTCCTGTCGCGGCCGTCGGCGTCTCAGGGCGTTACCGGCGACGGAAGAGGTCGCGCCCTGGCTGAGCTCGGGTCCGCAGCGCCCTCTGCCTTTTGCATATAAGGAGGAGCGCTGGACAGTCTACTGTCGATTGTCTATTGCTAGCCTTTCGTGGAGTTTATAGCGGAGCCATTGCAGTGTGATATTTGCTTATTGTATTCGACTAGGCTCAGTACACGGATTACTTGGACTTGTTTGTATTGCTGGTGCACGTTTCGTCAGAAATAAAGATAAGTTATCTCTTCATTCTAGCTGGCGCTATTCTTGTCATTAATTATTTTTCGGCCAACAGACATAGCTACATCCTGGTCAGTACCCACTCTTCATACAATTTGTGGTGGCTGCCCCAAAAGTACCGCCGAGGACCTTGGGTTTGGGAGCCGTCACAAAATTCCCCATTTAATCAATCAGTTTAGGTCGTGTGTGTGATGAACTACATCCAACACAATATCAACACTGAAGTTTTGAGAAAACTGCGTATCAAAACCTAACTGTGGTGCCACGTCTCTTTTTATGTTATTTAAACATACAGCATCAGTAAACATTGTACGTACACCCAGTGGACGAAAACTTTTAATCAGGTACATATAATAACTCAGCCTGACCGTTACTGACTTTCTTTCCAGAGGGGAGCACCACAACGGATTTGAATTACTTCAGTCAGTTACCACGTAGCTTAAATTTTATTTACGGCAGCGGCGGCGTAGTGTGCAGATGTTGGCAATGACCGCTGAAATATTCGCTTTACAAGGATAATACTAATTTACTGAGCGGACGAGCGTAGCTCGTGGTCTCGCCGTAGCGTTCTTGCTTCCCGAGCGCGGTTCACGGGTTCGATTCTCGGCGTGTCAGGGATTTTCGCCTGCCCCGAGATGACTGGGTGTTGTTCTGTCGCCGTCATCATTCATCCCTATTGCCATCCATGAGGAAGGCAACGGCAAACCACTTCCATTATGACCTTGCCTCGTACGGCGATGCGGGTCTCCCTCATCGTCCCCTATTCTCTGTCAAGAAGCATGGGACTTCATTTCGAGCGCACGAGGGTACATACAAGAATCTGTCAATCACACAGTAGGAAAAGCATTAATTATTTACTTCACAGCCAGTCGCAACATTGACATACTACGCCGTCGTTGCCGTAAGTAAATTTTTACCATGCAAGCTCGGATGTATAGAGAAACTTCAGTCATTTTGCATATCACCCGTTCCACAAAAGTTTCGCGCCTTCACAAAGATTTGTAGTTGGGGTGTTATCTCTACTCTAGGTTTTAACTATCGACCGCCGATTCACTTCAGACGTCAAGAACTTCAAAATTTTCAATAATACTTGATCACAAAAAAAAATCAATAACGTCATGCAGTCAGATTCAAATTATTATTATTTCAGATATGCATTCACTTTAGAAAACGCATGATGGTTAAGTAAATAAATTCTCACGTCCACCGACGCATTTTATTACACCATAAGCATTATGTTAACATTGATGTTAGTCGTATGACGTCAATACAAGAACTAACCAATCATCATTACAATTTCCAATGCATCATTGATCGACCATCATTATTTTTGTTGTGAATAGTTAAATTCATTTCATCTTATGTAAATCAGAGCGCCGTGACACACGCCGACAGAATCTTGTCGCAGCGTGATGGCCTTCGCTTGGTGTGCAACAGTGGCCAGCCTTCCGCTTGGTGGCCGCGCCGAAGATACGGCCGATGTCTGTTACGGCGTTCTCCTTCGACATGAAACAGATACAAAAGAATCTTTTAAAAACACAACTGAAACTTTACAATCACACAAATAACACTAACAATAATTGTGGTGTCACCGCTAGACACCACACTTGCTAGGTGGTAGCTTTAAATCGGCCGCGGTCCATTAGTACATGTCGGACCCGCGTGTCGCCACTGTGTGATCGCAGACCGAGCGCCACCACACGGCAGGTCTAGAGAGACGGACTAGCACTCGCCCCAGTTGTACGACGACTTTGCTAGCGACTACACTGATGAAGCCTTTCTCTCATCTGCCGAGAGACAGTTAGAATAGCCTTCAGCTAAGTCCATGGCTACGACCTAGCAAGGCGCCATTAGTTACTTCATGAATCTAAAGAGTCTCACTTGTATCATCAAGAATGCTGTATACCAAAGGACGATATAAAAGTTAAGTGTTCTAGTAGCTACGTTCTTTTCTTTATCACATTCATCACGTATCCTGTTCCAGACTTCGCGCCAGTCGGCGTGTGTGTACGTGTGCCCTTTCGGCTACCCGTCTCTGTGGACTGGCTGCCTTGTCAGTCCACTACAATAATCATACGAATACTTGACGTCATATACGTATAACACATGTAATATGTCATTTCTTGCAAATTGAGCGGTAGGTGACATGTTGTAACTGTCTTGATATTTGGTTACACAACAAGACATACGCCTCGAACCAACTTTACACCACCGATTGAGCACCAGAGTACCATTTCGTCCACCATCACCTTGAATCCACTGTTAAATTGAAGCCACGTTAATCGTTGTACCTGATTTCATTTTTCCGTCTACACAGGGGATACCCCAACAGCTGGGGGATACCCGGCAGGCTCATGGGTTTCAGTGTGCAGAGGAGCGAACTTGTTCAGTTCTTCCCGTTCTCCACTAACAAGGGGAAAGCCTCAAACACGGCAACCGACTGGGATCGTACTTGGCATATCGCTTGTGTACAACCTGAAATGAAAGACTCTAACAAAATTTGGTTCATCACCTCTCCGCTTTAGAGAAAATCACCTCTAACGTTCATGAAGAGCAATCGACTCAAAATTTACAGGCTCTAAAGACAGTTTAAAATTGTGCATTCTTCCACGTCATACTGGGGTCAGAAAGAGAATACTTTCATAGAAATGTGCCCGTTACGTTCCCAAAACGTGAAGGCTCTTCAACGAAAGCGCGGCCGGCCTAGCGGCCAAAGAATCTGACTAGCGAGCAGAAGGCCTGTGTTCGATGCATTTAGCAGTTTATTTTATATGTATTTTTTCCATATGCACTTTGATAGGAGCAGGATGGTTAATAAGGTAATGAATATGGAAGAATAACAAGACAGGCAAATTTCTCAAACGGCTTGGTTGAGTGAAGAATCAAATCTTCAAGTCTCGTATGAAAACAGTTCCGTTTAACACTGCTGCGAATTCGTCACGAGGGACCGGAGACAGCCGACAGCGAGATGCTTGTTTGCAACGTGGAGCGGTGCAGAACTTCATTTGGAGGTTTCAGAATTGCGAATAGTTTCCGGAAACCCAACGGAAATCCCATAACCGTTCGGTTGCAACAACGATACTTAGCATGAATCATTATCAGCTTTCAGCACCCATTATTCAGGCGATGTCATTATATGTGTAGTACGCATTAAAATCCATTTCCAAAAAGGAATATTTTTAAATGTAAACCACATTTGTTTTCCGTCAAATTGTCGGAATGAACGATGTAGTTGGGCGAAGATTGCATTCATTATCTGTTCTTTGTGTTGCAAATATATTTGCTTCTAATGTTTACGTGACATGTATCATAAAAAAATGGCTCTGAGCACTATGGGACTCAACTTCTGAGGTCATTAGTCCCCTAGAACTTAGAACTAGTTAAACCTAACTAACCTAAGGACATCACAAACATCCATGCCCGAGGCAGGATTCGAACCTGCGACCGTAGCGGTCTTGCGGTTCCAGACTGCAGCGCCTTTAACCGCACGGCCACTTCGGCCGGCCATGTATCATACATGTAGTTGTTTGAAAGGAACTGAGGACTTGTAACGAGTATGTGAAAGAGCTGTGGTTAGGTAACCACGATAAAAATTTTAATTTTTTAATAACACAAGTTATTTGGGAAATTTACCTGTCTACCTTGCTGTTGTTCCTTACTTATTATGTTATTGAACTCCTAATCCTAATATTTTCGGTGGTTGGTTGGTTTAAAGAGAGAGAAGGGACCAAACTACGAGGTTATCGGTCCCTTGTTCCTAATAAAACAATACCATAAGGGTGAGAATAAAAAGGACGAAACATATAACGCAAAACGGTAAGAAAGGAAAAGCCACAAGAACGAAGGGAAGGCAACGAATACTAAAAGGAACAAAAGGGGACAAGAAAACAACAGACAGACGCTAGAAACAGAGGGGACTAAAACATGAAAGCAGATTACAGTGGCTGGCCAACCATGAGAATAAAAAGGGAAGCCAGCCACTCTGTAACACATTGAAACCTCCACCCTAAATGCACTAAGGTGGAGAACATGGAGGAACAAAGGACATGCGACAAAACCTACATAGAAGTATGAAACCCACTCTCACAGATAAAACGTAAAACTAAAGCTGCTGCGGAGGCATCGTCGCCAAACACCGAAGGCAGGGTGCTGGGAAAGTTTAAAGTCTGCCACAGAGCGGCTAAAAGTGGGCAGTCCAGCAAGAGGTGGACTACTGTCATTTGGGAGCCACTGCGACACTGAGATGGGTCCTCGCGACGCAGTAGGTAACCATGCGTTAGCCACGTACGGCCAATGCGGAGCCGGCAGAGGACAACTGATTCCCTGCGAGAGGTCTGCATGGAAGACTTCCACACATTCATAGTCTCCTTAATGATACGCAGTTTGTTGTGCCTGCTGTTACGCCATTCCGTCTCCCAAAGGCGGAAAACCCTACGGTGTAAGACAGAACGCAGGTCAGCTTCGGAGATGGCTATGTCCAGAAACGGTTTCCACGTCGCCTGTTTGGCCAGCCTGTCGGCAAGTTCGTTTCCGGTGATTCCGACGTGTCCTGGGGTCCACACAAACACCACGGAAGAGCAGGACTGTTCAAGGGCATAGATGGACCCCTGAAAGTACGCTATCAAATGGTGGTGAGGGTAGCACTGGTCGATAGCTTGTAGGCTGCTCATTGAGTCAATACACAGGAGAAATGACTCGCCAGGGCATGAGCGGATGTACTCAAGAGCACGAGATATGGCTGCGAGCTCTGCAGTGAATACACTGCAGCCAACTGGCAAGGAGTGCTGCTCAATATGTCCTCCATGAACCTATGCGAAGCCTACGTGACCACCACTCATTGAGCAGTCGGTGTAAACCACTTCAGAGCCCCGTAACACGTCAAGAATCGAGAGGAAGTGACAGCGGAGAGCGGCAGGGTTAACGGAGTCCTCAGGGCCACACAAAAGGTCCAGACGGAGCTGCGGCCGAGGGGTATACCATGGAGGCGTACGTGAACGGACAGCAAGTAGAGGTGGTAAAGGCAAGGACTCCAGTTTGGAAAGAAGGGACCGCACACGAACAGCAATGGTTAGCCCCGATCTGGGCCGCCGATGCGGGAGATGGACTGCGGCGGGCGGGAAAAGGAGACGGTAATTCGGATGCTCAGGGGAACTATGAATGTGTGCTGCGTAACTGGCGAGCAGCTGCGCATGTCTGATCAGCAATGGAGGGACACCAGCCTCCACCAGTACGCTGCTCACCGCACTCGTCCTTGGGATTGGACAAGGGCTCTGTAGAGCTGCAACAGCGTAGAGCGATCTGCACCCCAATTGGTGTTGCTCAGGCAACGGAGGGCATTGAGGTGCTTCCAGCACTTCTGCTTAAGCTGACGAAGATGAGGGAGCCAAGTCAATGGAGCATCGAAAACCAGTCCTAGGAATTGGTATGTCTCCACTACAGTGAGTGGACCGTAATTAAGGTAAAGTGAGGGTTCCGGATGGACGGTACGACGCCGACAGAAGTGCATGACACACGACTTTGCGGCTGAAAACTAGAAGCCGTGGGTTAGAGCCCATGACTGGGTCTTGTGGATGGCTCCCTGGAGGCGCCGCTCAGTAACTACAGTACTGGAGCAGCAGTACGAAATGCAGAAGTCGTCTGCATACAGAGAAGGCGAGGCGGAGGGCCCGACAGCTGCTTCTAGGCCGTTAATGGCCACTAAAAATAGAGACACACTCAAGACAGAGCACTGTGGGGCTCCATTTTCCTGGATATGGATGGAACTATGGGAGTCACCAACTTGGACACGGAAAGTACATAGCGACAGAAAGTTTTGGATAAAAATCGGGAGTGGTCCCCAGAGACCCCACTCATGCAATGTGGCAACGATTTGATGTCGCCAAGTTGTGTCGTATGGTTTTTGTAAGCCAAAAAAGACGGCAATCAGGTGTTTCCGTCTGGAAAAGGCTGTTCGGATGGCAGACTCGATGGACACAAGATCGTCAGTGGTAGAGCGACCCTGGCAGAAGCCGCCCTGACATGGAGCCAGCAAGCCATGTGACTCCAGGATCCAACCCAACCGCCAGCATATCATGTGTTCCAGCAGCCTACAAAGAACGTTGTTGGGGCTGATGGGCCGATAGCTATCCGCATCAAACTGGTTTTTACCGGGTTTGAGCACCGGAATGACGGTGTTCTCCCGCCATTGCGATGGAAAGACGCCATCGCACCAGGTCTGGTTGAAGTTGACGAGAAGACGTCCCTTGTAGTCAGATGAGAGGTGGTTAATCATCTGGCTGTGGATGTGATCAGGCCCAAGAGCTCTGTCAGGGCAATGTCAAAGGGCACTGAGGAGCTCCCGCACTGCAGCGTGTAGTGAATAAGAGGATGTTCCCTTCCAGCCGCCATTCGAGTGTGCGAAAGGCTGGGGGGGGGGGGGGGGGGGGGTAATTCTCCAATGCAGAGGTTCGAGCAAAGTGGTCGGCAATCGCGTTTGCGTCGGTACATAGCTCGCCATTTATGATAACACAGGGGACAGCTGTTGGGGCCTGGTACCCGAAAAGACGTTAGATCTTTGCAGAGACGTGGGAAGGTGACCTGTGGCACCCAATGGTGGAGACGTATCTCTCCCAACACTTCTTCTTCCGTTGTTTGATAAGGTAGCGAACACGGGCACGGATCTGTTTGAAGGCTATGAGTTGGTCCAGGGAAGGGTGCCGCTTATGCCACTGTAGACTCGCCGACGCTCCTTAATTGCTTCAGTGACTTCCGGCGACCACCAAGGGACTGCCTTATGCCCCGAGCCCCCTAAAGAGCGAGGGATCGCGTTTTCTGCTGCAGAAACAGTTGTGCTAGTCACCTGCTCAACCATCACATCGATGTTACTGTGTTGGGGAGATTCAGCAGTGACAGCAGAGGTGAAAGTTCCCCAGTCCGCCTTGTTCAAAGCCCATCTGGGCAGGCGTCCGTGTGCCTGACGCTGAGGCAGTGACAGGACGATGGGGAAGTGGTCACTACCACACAGGTCGTCATGTGCTCTACAGTGGATGGATGGGAGAAGTCCTGGGCCGCAAATTGATAAATCAATGGCCGAGTAACTACCATGAGCCGCACTGAAATGTGTGGCAGCCCCAGTATTTAAGAGGCAGAGGTCGAATTGCGTCAGTAATGTTTCGACATCTCTGCCTCTGCCAGTAAGCATGATACCACCCCACAAGGGGTTATGGGCATTGCATCTCCCAGAAGTTGGAAAGGTTTAGGGAGTTGATCAATCAGTGCAGCTAACACATTCAGGGGTAGTGCACCATCTGGAGGAAGATATACATTGCAGACAGTTATTTCCTGTGTCGTCTTTATTCTGACAGCCACAGCTTCAAGAGGGGTTTGAAGGGGCACATGTTCACAACAGACATAGTTTAGGACATGAACGCAAACTCCACCTGACACTCGATTATAGTCGCTATGGTTCCCGTAATATCCCCTATAGCAGTGGAGGGCAGGGGTCACATTGCTGGGAACCAGGTTTCCTGGAGGGCAATGCAGATAGCAGGTGTAAAGCTTAACAGTTGCTGTAGCTTAGCCAGGTGGTCGAAAAATCCGCCGCAATTCCACTGGAGGAAGACTGGGAAGGCATGGAACTTTTAATGAGGCAGTTTACGCCTCAGAGTCATCTGCTGCCATCGATTTATAGCCTGAGCAGTCCATATCAATTGTGTCTGAGGGTCTGCCGAGGTCTAGGTCCTCAGTGGAGGCCAAAATCTCCACCCCATCATCAGCCGCAGAGCTTGTAGGTAGTGATGGTGTGGGTGCGACTGCAATTTCCTTGGTCTTAGGGGTTTTCTTCTTCGATTTCTCTTGCTGCTCCTTGGGTTTCCTTGGCTGGCTCAGTCTCCGGGTCTGAGGATGAGCGAGAAGCCGTACAACCAGCTGCTTTTGGGCTCTTCAGCCACTGGCAGATGTCGTCTTTCCTAGAAGAAAACTGGGAATCGAGTGACCCAAGTGGCCCCTTCCTAGCCAGAGAAGCCAAAAAAGACTTACGCTTCTCTGGCTTAGAAGTGGGGAAGGATGTCCCTTATGGTTGGGGGGGGGGGGGGGGAAGGGGGGTGTTGCTCCCAAAGTAGGTGGTGCAGGAGCAACAGGGAAGGAAATGCCCCCCACCATCAAGAGGACAGTTGTAGTCTTCTGGCACTTAGAGGTGACCTGGGCTGGCAGAGCTCATGGAGCCAGAACTGTTGTAGCGGCGGCCAAAGACGATGTCTGACGTACAGGATGCAGGCATTCAAATTTTTTCTTAGCCTCAGTGTAGGTCAGAATGTCCAGGGTCGTTTACTTCATGATTTTCCTTTCTTTCTGGAGAATCCTGCAGTCAGGCGAGCAATGTGAACGGCGCTCTCCACAGTTGACACAGATGAGAGGCAGGGCACATGGAGAATTGGGATGTGATGGGCGTCCATAATCTTGGCATGTCATGCTGGAAGTAAACGGGAAGACATATGGCTGAACTTCCAGCACTTAAAGCACCGCATTGGGGGAGGGTTATAGGGCATTACATCACAGCCCTAGACCATCACCTTGACCTCCTCGGGCAATGTATCACCCTCAAAAGCAAAGATGAAGGCACCAGTGGCAACCTGATTGTCCTTCGGACCTCGGTGGACATGCTGGACGAAATGTACACCTCAGCGCTCTAAATTGGCATGCACCTCATCGTTGGACTGCGAAAGAAGGTCTCTGTGAAATATAATACCCTGGACTATATTTAAGCTCTTGTGAGGCGTGATGGTTACAGAAACATCCCTGTGGTTGTCACAACCGAGTGACTCCTGTGACTGGGCACAGGATGATATTTTGATCAATACTGACCCAGATCTCATTTTGAAAAAACCCTCCACCTCCCCGAATGTGAACATGTCCTCTAAATGCTCAACAAAAAACTGAGGCTTCATCATCATGAAAGATTCCCCATCAGCTCTCGAACATACAAGGTACCGGGACGAATAAGATCCAATTCCATTCTTGACCTGACGTTCTCTTCATGGTGTGGCCATGAAGGGGAACTATTTGGGGTCATACTTCTGTGCATTGAATTGAGCTTGTGATCGTTTAGAATGCTGGTGTTTCACCGCCAACAAGAGATGGTGGGCTATGCTTCATCGCGTGTCATCCACCCTGACGCCACCCACTCCAACCAGGGGCATCCCCAATGGTCACTCAGCCGCAGCAAAGGCCACCTGGCAGGATGGCCATTGCCGGTAGTCCCGATGCCCCAGGGGATGGGCATCTACCCCTTGGCATAAGTGGGGAGTTAACGGCGCAGGCATCAGCAGAGAAATCCCTGTGTGGTCAGGGGGCTACAACAAACAGGGTACATGTCGGCCCCACAACAACAGAATGGCTACCGTGCTGGATATCAGGTGCAAAGAAGTCCATGGTCATCTTCGACGCAGAAAACTGCTCTGCATAGTGCATGGTGGAAAACGCACCCAGGAAGGTGTCCTGGCCCAAGAGATGGAGAATGGGCTAAAGATCTCAATGCACAATGGATATGATGCACCCTGTAAGGCGCCCTTCCCCAATTGGCTCGCTCTTCGGGAAAATTTTGAAGAATGGACGTCAAACCCTACAGGATAATATCATCACATAAAGGCCGAAACGTGTGAAACTCCTTTTTAAGTTCCTCGTACGACAGGCAGGAATACCTCGGGCCTATTCTAACCTGCAAACCCGCAGAGGGGGGGGGGGGGGGGGGAGGGGGGTGACCACTATGTGGTTCGCTGCGCTGAGGGAATACAAGTATTTTAGCAGTTGCTGTATAGCCTGTGTTTGCTTGGTCGTCACAATATAGATTTTAGTTTAATTAAGGATTTTATGCCCCCCCCCTCCCTGCCCCCCAGTCCAGATAAATTTCTATGAACGGCTATGAGTCCAAATAGACCAAAAAGGAAAAACAGTATACATTAATCTGGAAAACAAAAGATAAATCCCAACTGACTTGCAGCAGTGCAGGGGCATCTTGAACTAATTGTATGAGTAATCAAGACACTGGAGAGACAACAAAATGTGGAAATGAAGTCAATATGCGAGAAAGTTTCTCGGATACATGTGTTACTAGGAATCATGGAAGGAACTGTAGAGCAGAAAAGAGGAAATCAAAAACTGAAGAGATGAAGACATGTTAGTGTAGGACTGTCATAGTGGCTTAAGTGTGATCCTATGTTCGTCTGTAAGGGGCCAAAGAAGAACAGAAGCTGAACACTAAATGTTAACTTTTGTGATTCCTTTATCTGGCTGAAAATATTTTTGTTCTCCTTTGTGCTACTAACTATTACAAAGTTTAAAGGAATACAGTTTTTGCAGTAAGAGTTTTTTGCTGCGAAACCTGTGGCTTTTGACCACCGGGCGACTACTCTACCCCCTATCTTCAAACCCAAACTCGTGCTTCCCCAGTTAGGAAGTTGCAGTAGTTCAGCAACCGCCGGGTCGACGACGCCGCCATCGTGGAGACGGCTGCCGATGATCAGCTACATTCTTTTCTCATTGTGCATTATGAATTAATAGTTGTGAAGTTATTGATTTATTACTGTTGCCGTGATGTTCCTCTTTTATTATTTCATACAAATGGCAGACAAACCTTTAATCATTTAAAAGAAATGGAGCACTGTATTGTTACGCCACTTCGTAAAAATATATGAAGTGCCACCACGACACATGGCAACGGGGACATTATGCTCTCGGCTATCCTGTTAACAGTTCAAATGCCATGTGTTTGTTGTTTGTCTCTGCCGGTATGTTAATAAAATACCACCAAACGCTTTTTCCATTTACCGTAATAACACAATATTTTTAAACAACGCAAATTTTACATAAAAATTTGCTTCTTTTTTTTAGGAAAGGTTTGTTTCAAAACTAAAAATTTTAGAGCTGTTGCTGAGATTAATTGATATTTCGCTTTTTTAACTCGGTTAATGCACTACTGGTCATTAATATTGCTACTCCAAGAAGAAATGCAGATGATAAACGGGTATTCATTAGACAAATGTATTATACTAGAACTGACATGTGATAACATTTTCACGCAATTTGGGTGCATAGATCCCGAGAAATCAGTACCCAGAACAACCACCTCTGGCCGTAATAACAACCTTGATACGCCTGGGCATTGAGTCAAACAGAGCTTGGACGGCGTGTACAGGTACAGCTGCCCATGCAGCTTCAACACGATACCACAGTTCATCAAGAGTAGTGACTGGCGTATTGTGACGAGCCAATTGCTCGGCCACCATTGACGAGACGTTTTCAATTGGTGAGAGATCTGGAGAATGTGCTGGCCAGGGCAGCAGTCGAACATTCTCTGTATCCAAAAGGCCCGTACTGGACCTGCAACATGCGGTCGAGTATTATCCTGCTGAAATGTAGGGTTCGCAGGGATCGAATGAAGGTTAGAGCCACGGGTCGTAACACATCTGAAAGGTAACGTCCACTGTCCAAAGTGCCGTCAATGCGAACAAGAGGTAACCGAGACATGTACCCAGTGGAACCCCATACCATCACGCCGGGTGATACACCAATATGGCGATGACGAATACACGCTTCCAATGTGAGTTCACCGCGATATCGCCAAACACGGATGCGACCATCATGATGCTGTAAACAGAACCTGCAGCCATCAGAAAAATGACGTTTTGCCATTCATGCACCCAGGTTCGTCGTTGAGTACACCATCGCAGGCGCTCCTGTCTGTCAGCCATGGTCTCTGAGCTGATAGTCCATGCTGCTGCAAAAGTCGTCGAACTGTTCGTGGAGATGGTTGTTGTCTTGCAAACGTCCCCATCTGTTGACTCAGGGATCGGGACGTGGCTGCCCGATCCGTTACAGCCATGTGGATAAGATGCCTGTCATCTCGACTGCTACTGATACAAGGCCGTTGGGATCCAGCACGGCGTTCCGTATTACCCTCCTGAACGCACCGATTCCATATTCTGCTAACAGTCATTGGATCTCGACCAACGCGAGCAGCAATGTCGCGATACGATAAACCGCAATCGTGATAGGCTGCAATCCGACCTTTATCAAAGTCTGAATCGTGATGGTACGCATTTCTCCTCTTTACACGAGGCATCACAACAACGTTTCACCAGGCAACGCCGGTCAACTGCTGTTTGTGTATGAGAAATCGGTTGGAAAGTTTCCTCAGGTCAGCACGTCATAGGTGTCGCCGCCGGCGGCAACCTTGTGTGAATGGTCTGAAAAGCTAATCATTTGCATATCGCAGCATCTTCTTCCTGTTGGTTAAATTTCGCGTCTGTAGCAAGTCATCTGCGTGGTGTAGCAATTTTAATGTAGTAGTGTAATTAAAAAACAAAAAGAAACACTTGTCTAACCGTGACCAAACAAATAATGAAAACTATCGGTTATTGAGAACTAAAAGAGCAGTGTCCGTTTTTCCCAGCCATACTCAATACCAAATCCACACTCCATTGTTTGATGAGCGGGAGGAAGCCTTTAGTTAAAAACTTTATTTTTATCATTATTAGTGTCTTTAAATTTAGGTCAGGGTCGCATAAAGTTTGTGTTGTCTGAGAAGTTGTTTAAGTTGCGGGATAGTTAAGAGTCCCATCAGTCAGCCTTTTTCTAAAACTAAATTTGAAAAAATGTTTGCGTCAATAAATTTGCCCATTGAAACCACGTCTGTAGAAGTAAATTTCTAATGAGCATCAGCAGTAGGAATTATGTATTCAGACCACTGCTGTTCGTAATTGAAGAAAGCTGAAAACAGTGGATTTCCTAGCGCAGAAGTATGTTGTCAACAGCTCCAAGCCAAACTGTACAACTGTCGTTTCCTTTCAGACCCGGCTGTGTGAGTACTGCTGCTTTTCTCTTCAGTGTCTTTGATGCGTTCAGTCTCTCAAAACACACACACACACACACACACACACACACACACACACTAAATTTACCGGCCGACAAACAGACCGTTTCGTGGCAGCCTGGTTGTGAAACGTTTACTTAGGTTTAGTGAGGGTGTGTCCTACGAGATGCAAAATATTGGGAATTGTCTTGGCTGTTGTAGAGCTAACAAGGCCAAAAAGAGCGAGAAAAAGCTGTAGGTAAAGAAATGGCTAGAACGATGGAAGAAATTTGCCTACCCCCTCATACTTACGAAATTGAGATCCAATAGTTTTCAAAATAATTTATGAGTGGATGAAACATGTTTTCGTAGATTCTGAGCGGCAGCAAACCATATTTGAGAAAATGTCATACAGTCGTGAGATTAGCTGTAAGCGGCGAGGAGAAGGTACTTAGCTACGTTACGTTTTATAGCCGCTGGCACAAGTTACGAGGATCTCAAATTCAGTTCAGTTGTATCCCCACAATTATCTAAAATGATTCCGGAAGCTACAACGCGATTTACAGTTACTTGTGAAAATACATCATGGTGAAGCAGAAGAAATAAAGTAAATATGATAATCGTGTGAACTTTATGAGCTTTCTACATAGCATAAAAGATATTCTGCATAAGTTTAAGAAATTCATTTCAGATTAGAAGAAGAAAGGCTGCAAGTGGTAGTGGCGGACATCTTGAAATAAATACAGCAACAGATACATAAGAAATAGAGCATTCAGCTGCTGTTATAAATGTAAAAACGCCCATCAATTTGCTCTCATTTCAGAAGGTAGATGGATTTTTTTTCTTCCATGAGAACAAAACAAGTATATTTTATGAATAAAAGTCTGGGGTCTGGTAATCCTACACAAGTATAATTTTTCGGTCGGTCGGCCGATAAACTGGTGCGTGTGAAAGGTTCGACATGATACTACTGTCTCCTTATGTGACTTATTAAAACTGCCACTTGTTCTAGTTGCCCTTTGCGCTCTGGGAACCATTGTTACCAATGGTCACGGATACCAGTTTCTACGACACATTCTCAAATATGGCGGATCTGTTTGTTGCTATTAGGTTCAATACATCTCCAGAATAATAATAATAATAGTTTTAATAATAATAATAATAATTTTAATAATAATTATTATAATTATTCCTGGTGCAAGTCTTTCAATTGGACTCTACTTTGGCGACTTGCGACTGCCGATATACAATTTAACGTGGAATCCGAACCACATTTTGTTTCCGGTGCTCTCTCGCATCGCTGAGAGGTGGAGCACTTGGCAAGTCTCGCGAGAGCTGCTGTGTGGGCGCAGGCAGCCCCCCCCCCCCCCACCCCCCCACCCCCCCACCCCTGCCTGCGTCAGAGTCCAGTGTGTTCGTTGCACCCTGCGATTCTGTTATCGTGCCTACATTTGCTAGAGCTATTACTCTACATGTTGTTGCTATTTTTTGTTGTGTAGGGCTGAACAAAGTCAGAAGAGAGTTCGTGGAAAGTTATGAGTGGAAAAGACTGAGACTGGGAAACTTAATGGTAATCAGTTTCTCGATAGAACTGCTGCGGATCTGAATGTAAACAAAAACACTACTGTGAAGATTGGCAAGTATATGATCGAGAAGCAAAAGGAAGCTGGAAAAATACCAAAGCTCGAATATCTAGGGAGGAGGGGAGAGGAGGGGAGTTACCGTTCTATGCAAAAGCGGATTACCAATATAGATTCACTTTCTGACGATGCGAAGCGTCGTGGTGTACATGCTTTTTCATAGCAGAAAGGAACACTCGACACGGACCAAGTTATTGGTCATCAATAAAGAACCTTTTCTTTTCTCTTCAAGTTTTCACAGTTTTGCACGACCTATAATATCTTATTGCCATTTCTGTGGCCGTAATTTGTTGGTGGAGAGGAAGGATATACTGCGACGAGATCTCACGAGACAGGAAAAGCGCCGACAAACATACGTAGAGCATCGTGGAGAGAGTGTGGCCGAATGAAGCCGTCTTGGAAAATTCAGTGAAGGAGATGATTTCGTCAAATAACAAGTGATAGCTACAGTGATACTTCGAGCATCTGCCGTAACAACGAGGCTGACGTCAGTGAAGCTTCATTACCACCGTGGAAAAAGAAGTTCTCAGTAATTCGATTCAGTTGAATGTTCCAAGTGCGCAATTGGAAGGGGAAGCAGCTACATAAAAAAATTATGTTCTCTTACGTTTCCACATTTCAATGAGCAGATCAGCAACTAACTTTACATCAAGTTCGTCTCAATATTTCACTCTGTATCACACACAATAAATGCATCTCAATCTTAACTTATTGTGACAGTTTAGTGCTTGCCGCGCGAGCAGACCACTGACAAGGGAACCTCCCCATCGCACCCCTCTCAGATTTAGTTATAAGTTGGCACAGTGGATCGAACTTGAAAAACTGAACACAGATCAATCGAGAAAACAGTTGTGTGGAACTATGAAAAAAATAAGCAAAATATACAAACTGAGTAGTCCATGCGCAAGATAGGCAACATAAGGAATATAGTGACGTCAGGAGCGCCGTGGTCCCGTGGTTGGCGTGAGCAACTGCGGAACGAGAGGTCCTTGGTTCAAGTCTTCCCTTGAGTGAAAAGTTTAATTTTTTATTTTCAGACCGTTATCAAAGTTCGGGCACTCACACATAATCAACTATGTTCAGATTTGCTTGGACATATGCAGGATTTGACGGTCTACACACGGAAACATTTGAAAACGTTCAAAACATATGTTTTGACAGAGCACAGGAAAAACTGTGCGACTCTGAAACTGTTGCATTCATTTGTTGCAGTTTATGTGATGAACTATTATGTTTTCCTCACTTTTTTGGGAGTGATTATCACATCCACAAGAAAAACTAAATCGGGCAAGGTAGAGAAATCTTTTTACCCATTCGCCAAGTGTACAAGTTAGGTGGGTCGACAACATATTCCTGTCATGTGACGCACATGCCGTCACCAGTGTCGTATAGAATATATCAGACGTGTTTTCCTGTGGAGGAATCGGTTGACCAGTGACCTTGCGATCAAATGTTTACGTTCCCATTGGAGAGGCACGTCCTTTCGTCTACTAATCGCACGGTTTTGGGGTGCGGTCGCAAAACACAGACACTAAACTTATCACAGTGAACAGAGACGTCAATGGACGAACGGACAGATCATAACTTTGCGAAAATAAAGAATGTAAAATGTTTCAGTTGAGAGAAGATTTGAACCAAGGACCTCCCGTCCCTCAGCTGCTTACGCTATCCACGCGACCACGGTGCTCCTGAGCTAACACTATCCTTGATGTTGCATATCTTGCACATGGACTACTCAGTTTGTATATTTTGCTCATTTTTTTCATAGTTCCACACAACTTCTTCCTGTTTTCTCGATTTATCTGTGTTCAGTTTTTCAAGGCCTATCCACTGTGCCAACTTATAACTAAATCTGAGGGGGGTGCGTTGGGGAGGTTCCCTTGTGAGCACCGTGTTTAACTGAAATTATCTCGTGTTAGAAAAGTGTGGCAGTGTTCCGGTTTGGGGTATATGAAAATGATGCATTCTTAAGATCTAATGCAGATATGTCATCACCTAAACTTCAATCGCAAAAAAGTTTCCCGCAAGTCGAAAATTCGCTACCGTCGTCAGAAAATGCATTATCATCTTACTAATTTGTGCCCGCAAATAAAAATAGAATGAAAACATGGTGCAGCCCTTCCAGAACACACTGATACAAGTTCCATGTTTACACAGTGAAAATAGGGCTTAGCGAATTATACTCGCGTTCCAAAGTACTCGACATATGTCGATCGCCGCATCCGTCGATACAGTATCGAGCCTGTTCGAACAATCACGTGACAATCGGTTCGCGTGGCCCAAGTGCAAGGGATTTTCGACAAACAACGAACTACCAGCAACATCAAGCTGTGACTCTGTTTAGAACTGACAACTTCGAGAAACTCAGGAGGAAATAGCGTTAAATCTTATTACCACTGCAGAATTCCTGTTGTATTTGTATAAACCTGTTCTCATACAGTACCGCTACATATCACTTTTAAGTAAAGGTAACAGGCTAAGGCGAAAATTTTGTCCTCCGAAAAAATTACCACACTGAACCCAGTACAATATTCCATTTGTCTAGGGGATACTAGTAATTTACTAAGTGGGTCGCGAAACAGCATTTCAGTCTTTGCATAAAAACCATCGTAATAACAGGTGAAAATTTTACAAATTTGTTTGAAAACAAGATGGCAACATTCAACTAAAATAAGGAAGAAAAGTAATAGCGAATTAAATGCCCGAACATACGAAGGAAATTGTACTAAATTCTATTTCTTGTCTTGTTCACCATTACGATGCGATGTGCATGCACACATACCTCATAATTCTGAGCAACACAGTCCCTGCAATATAATATTTACTCACCAACACCGAGCAGGTGACTTGCAATAAAAGCGTCTCCCCTGTTCGGGGATATACGTAATGAATGTGCGAGTGCAGGTTGTTGACACATGTACCTGCGCCAGCGAAACATTGCACTTGACAGGTCCCATTACGTCAAGTCAAGTTGGTTGTAATGCAATACCAATGTTGCAACAGCAGCCTCTGCGTACATAGCAGACGATACGGTTTTCTGTTCCATCTCGAAAATTTAAGCTTTTGAGCAATAACAGTATATACAAAAATTCTTTTTGTATTGCTACCACTATAACAGCATAAAAACAGCCGTATCATAATGTATATACAAACACAACGAGCACACACTTTCGATAACGGCACGAACAAATACAGAAAACAAGCATTTGATGAGGACCGATGCCTGGAAACAATGCGATACACAAAGTAATTAATAACCGAGCCTGTAACTTCTCGGTCTACGTATTATAATGATGACGAAGAAATAGATAACCGATATTCGTAACTTTTCACTCACTATTAAATGGCGACAATAGTGCAATTCCATCCATCTCCCCATGGTTACTGCAGTCGGTATCAGCACCAACACAAGCTTCACGATTGTCATCACAAACACCAAATCACGAGTCACAAAAAATGCACGTTCTCTAACAGCACTTTGCGTTCATCTGGCGCTTTTTTAGCGGAAATCCGTACTTTTCCCTCGTAGAATACTCTTTCCTGCTGTAGGAAGCATAAATTTTCCTGCGAATTGGACCAGTCTCGAAAGAATCCAAGTCGGTGACAGGTTGAGGCTGCTTTCCAATAGTCGCTAAAAATACATTCTCTGATCCAGACGGCTCCGAATCGTTAGGGCTTAGTCTACATCTTTCGGCTTTTGCTGTAACACTCACTCGCTTACTACTCTTCTTGTACGGATTGCGAGAACTTTAGACGTTCGTCCGGCAGCCTCATCGCTGCCAGTTAGTACTCGAGAGTAACTTCAGTGCCTCGCTCTCTAGTGGCACGTCTTGACGCAAATGATTTGCGGAGCGAACAAAGTTTTTTTCGAGTATCAGAATTTTCGAAACCACAACGCAGGCACATGGCAGAAGCGTCACGCAACGCACGTTGTTTATTTTCACATCAAACGAGCCGGCAGGGCAGGTGCTTTGACGTCACAACCGGCAGCGATAAACACGCAGAATTGTTTCACGCCCCACGTCTAGCGCCTCTCGCTTCTCGTTCTTCACTTGTCGACATGTTTCGCTGCCAACTTGAAACGTATAAGTCAGGAGCAGTTTCAGCGGCCTGGGCGCCTCTCCTGGACTCCCCATCTCCGGACAATCCAAGCCAAGGCACACTTCCGACTCCGTCTCCTCAAGCTCCTTTCCGGCCGTACGTGGGGTCTGGAACCCCCCACCATCCTCCACACCTATACATCCCTCATCCGCCCTATCCTTCGTTACGCCCACCCGGCCTGGATCTCTGCCGCCCCTACCTTTTATAAATCCCTCCAAATTCTTGAACGCCATGCTCTCCGCCTCGCCTATCACATCCATCTCCCCTCCCCCACGCGGATCCTGTACGATCTCATCCCCTTCCCCCACCTCCTCCTCTTCCTTGATAGGATACGGATCCTGTACACCTCCCGCAAACTTGATCCTCCTCATCCGCTTGTCTCACCCATCCTCTCCCAACCCCGCCTGCTGCCGCGTCTGTATTCCCATGTCCCACCCGGTCTCCATCTCTCCACCCTCCTCACCCTCTCCCAAGGTGGCTTCCGCCAGCTCCCCCTCCCTGATGATGTCCCCTCCATCTACCCCTCCTATCAACTTTGATCCTCCCCCCACTTCCTGTGTCCTTTCCTTTAGGCACCCTCCCTCCCTTCTCTTTCCTTTTCCCCCGTCCACTCCCTCCACCCCTCTTCCCCGGGCTTCCCCTCCCCCTTCCCCCCTTCCCCCTATCTCCCCTGCCCGTGGCATCTGCTCTCCCCTCTCTTTCTCCCACCCCCCCTCCCCCTCTCTTGGCAGGTCCCCGGACTCGTACACAGTTGGTAAACATTCACGCACCGGAGATCAACGCCTCGTGTTCTGTGTGTGCCGTCGTTTTGTGCTTAAGTGCTTCAGTGTTATTCGTTTTGTGCACCTACGTTCACGTGTGACAATTTTCGTCTCTGTCTGTGTCCAAGTGCATGAACAATTTTATCTTGGACTCTACGCCCGTGAACGGCACCTTGTATTTTAAAAAGTGTTTGTCTCCGTTTATATGTCCACCGTGTTTTTTTCTCTAAATGTCTTCATTTGTATATTTCTGTTTCTCTGCGGCCAAAGAGCGGCGTAGTATGCTGCTGCAGGCCTGCCTGTAGTCCGGGTTTCACAATAACAATAAAGAAAAGAAAACAAAAAAAAAAGCGGGCTGGGTATAGTTGACGACATACGGAGCTTTGGATCCCGCTGCAGAGCTTGCTCGCGTTGCGTAACGGTACGATGTCTTGAAACTTTGTATCACACATGCGCAGAGAACTGAGATATTAGCAGCTCCAGAAATGAACCATTTGCACTTACTATTTGTCGATTTTTCCAACATTTAACAAATTAAATACTCAAATGCAGAGTGGATACCCCAAGATATGTTAATTAGGAAAAAAGGTACGTGTAATAGTAAAACCAATTCCAGACTGTGATCTGTCACCTGAACTTCTCATTAAAGTAGGAGACAGTGAAATTGACTTTAAAAAACGTGTATATCGGCTCCGAAGTTACTACATCATTATCTAAATTGAAACTTCTCGAAAGTGGCGTATAGATATTCGAATTAAGATGTCTGTATTTCTACACCGAGGCCACAGTTCAGACGTGTCAGTTACTCAAATGGGAAACAGTCGCTGATGTAAACGTTTCCGACTGTTGCTAACCAGGACCCTCCTTCGTGTTACGTTGGTCGTTGTTAATTATTGCTCTGCTTTCAGATTTCGTCCTCAGTTGTAACGAAAAGCCAGCAAAAACTGTCAACCCACAAACAAAGGAACGTGCAACGCTACGTTAGAACTTCAATTCAGTGGTAACATTCACTTTCCCACATTTCACGTTTACGCACATTTTCCGGCACTTGCTGAACAAGGCGTACTAAAAAATGACACGATTCTGCAGAAATGTTTACTGCGGCGAATCACTAAAACTGCGTATTTTCGTAAAACTC